>NC_137098.1:15631177-16303019 GCF_949357685.1 Gobio gobio | reverse complement strand
CTGAAAATATTCCCTGTGGATCCACTGGCACCACTTGTTCCAAGGCTATCAAGCTTTTTCTTGGAGTGAGTTAACTCTTGGCATTTATCAAAGCAGGCATAGCAACCCTTAAATTAGTACAGAATGAACATTGCATTTGTCATTTATATTTCAGAACAATGAGCTTAGACTGACAGATGGATCCTACCAAGTTGTTCGCAGAGATGCAGGAGAGGAGATTCCCTACCAGATGCGCACCATGGGGCTTTACTTGGTGATTGAGGCCAGTAATGGTCTGATGCTCATTTGGGACAGAAAAACAACTATACACATCAAACTGAATCCAGAGTTTAATGTGAGTAATGTGGCAGGACTATCACGTCCTCCATCCTTGTCCAAGTCTATTTATTAAATACAAATATCTTATTAATATTTATAATAACAGTGTTCTATTCATATTAACAGGGGCGCGTGTGTGGTCTGTGCGGAAACTACGATGGAAACGCAAACAATGACTTCACTACACGCAGTCAAGCAATTGTTGTCGAAGCCCTTGATTTTGTAAACAGCTGGAAGTTCTCTAGTTGTCCAGATGCAACTCTCATCCAAGATCCTTGTGTCCATAATCCGTATAGGGAGGCCTGGGCACAGAGGCAGTGCAGCATCATTACTAGCAATGCCTTCTCAACCTGTCATTCACAGGTACTTAAAACAAACTGCTCTTTAGGGAACTTGAATATCCATATGTTAAGTTGTTAAGTATATTATGTCTGAAAAATTGATTGCATTTACAAGCCACATTGTTATGGGTATTCCTTTAAAGGTGGACCCCTCTCCTTTCTATGATGCTTGTGTGAGAGACGCATGTGCCTGTGATAGTGGTGGAGATTTTGACTGTTTTTGCACTGCTGTAACAGCTTATGCACAAGCCTGTAATGAGGCTGGAGCCTGTGTTGCCTGGAGAACACCTAAAATATGCCGTGAGTCACTGATAACTATCGCATTGTCATCAGATGAGCTGTAAAGGAATGACTAAAAACTGTACACCCCAAAAGTCTAAAACAATTTTAAGGTTTGCCTTTTCATTGCAGCATTGTTCTGTGATTATTACAACCCCCCTGGTGAATGTGAGTGGCATTACAAACCTTGTGGAGCTCCTTGTATGCAGACATGCAGAAACCCTTCTGGAGACTGCTCTAATCAGATACCAGCGCTTGAAGGTGAGAACTCATAATTACAACCAGTTATATCATCTGCATGTTATTGAGAAAACAACTACTAGTATTTGGAAGACATATTGAAATAATTTAGTCACGTCACACTTATTTTGTATTCTATTAAATACATATTTTTAAATAATGCATAATAATCAGTGTACAATTACTACTTTAGAAACCCATGATAATTTTGGGGAGATTTTGCTTTTGTGAAGTATTCATGCAAAAGTATCACTCACTCAATATAACTTTGGCTCAGAATCATAAAAAAGACATAATAGGCTATGTCTGCTAAACTGGACAGTTTTATAGAACAATGTCTTCAAAACATTTGTCTCAACACTTGACTCCCTGAAATCTATTCTTAAATTGAACTTCATATTGCTTCATCAGGATGGATATATATATATATATATATATATATATATATATATATATATATATATATATATATATATATATATATATATATATATATATATATATATTATTATTATTTTTTTTTTTTTTAATCTGATTTATATTTTTCTGTTTGAACTTGTTTAGGTTGCTATCCTAAATGCCCTCCAGAGCAGCCTGTTTTTGATGAGGATAACATGAAGTGTGTGGCACAGGAAGAGTGTGGCTGTTATGTTGAAATGTTACACTATGATATTGGCCAGCAGGTGCCAACCACAGAGAACTGTCAGTCATGGTATGTGTATATTTTCTACTTGTATTCAACACATAGGTCACTAATAGTTTTAAAATATCCTATTTGTGCTTTTTTCATACAGTTATTGTACATCATTTGGGGTTATCTGTGACTTTGATGTAAACGGTAAGATTTTTAGCATTTCAGTTATAGTTTAAATATTAGTTTTGTTTAGTTAAAAGCAGAATCTACTTTCATTATATATTTGATATACTTTTTCTTCATTTACAGCATGTACATGCCAATACAACAATGTAGAGTACTACTATGGAGATATAATTTATCACACAACGGATGGAATGGGAGGATGTATCACAGGCAGCTGTTCAGTCAATGGAACTATTGAGAGGACTTTGATACCTTGTGAAACGACTACTGTCCCAACAGTCACATCCCCCATGACCACAACACAGAAATTAACACCAACCCCAACAACAGTTTTTGTCTTCAGCACACCAGGTATTTTATCATTTCTGTATAGACAGTTTTTCCTCATATTTTGCTAGTATATTTAGGGTTCATCCATCAAAGCTTGTGCATTAGTTATACTAGGAAGACTTGTAGAAAATAAACATGGATTATTTTCAATCAATTACAAATGATCACAACTTCGGAACTCCAGACAAAGGAGCTAAAACATATTTTTATATTATTCAAACAATGAACATGTATTTTTTGACACAAAATTATTAATTTGTTATTGTTCTTAATTAAAGATTTTCTTATTGAAATGCTTGTCACATTTATCTTAAATTGTTTACTTGATGTTTACTTGATGTTAACTTCTAATTGTTAACTTTACTTGATGACCACAGAATACACTTCACCGGAAACTGAAAAAGGAACAACCACAACTCAAGTTTTATCTACATCCAACAAGCCAGAACAATTGACAAACGGAACAACAACAGAAGCTATTTTAACTGCTTCTACTGCAGAAATTAAATATTCAACTGGACAACTTGTGTCAGTAACATCAAAGCCTTCAACATCATCAGATCAAACATCAAAATTGTCCTTATCCACAGCAAAGAAAACAACAGAAACTGAAAGCTCCTTAGAGACACAAAGTACAACAACATCAGAAACCTCAATTGCACCCATTACAAAAACACTTCCAACGGTCACTGGTAAAGTGTGGACAACAATTTCAACAGAATCACAATCTGTGTCCACACTTCAGACAACTAGAGAACAAACCACTGAGAATGAATTGACTACATCATCTGAAACAACAACAAAAACATCAACAGAATCATCTACAGCTACTCAAACAACTGGAGAAGTAACAACACCTGAGACTGTAACTGAGAACGAATCGACCACATCTCAGACACTTTTGTCCACCACCAGGCCGTCAAAGGTGGTAACAACTGGTCTAACAAGCCTACCAACAACTACAGCCACGACCACTATAGAAGAGTTAACAGCTACATCATCTGAAACGTCTGCATCTATAAGCATATCTCTCCCAGTGACACAAACTTCACTACCAGTCGTTACATCCACGCAACCAACAACGCTAACAAAGACAACTGCTGTACCAGCCACTACACTTGTGCCAACAACAGTGAGTGTTGAATCATCCACTGGGAATGAGGTTAGCACTCAGGGTCTTTCTTCAACAACAAAACCAGTCAAAGCTGAAACAACTCTTTCAACCACCACACCAGCCATCCCATCCACTACTGTCCTTGTTGAGGAGGGAAGCACCACTGTCCAACCACCTACAGAAACACCATCTCCAAGCAGTGTCTACACAACTTCAAAATCATCGACAGCTACTCAAACAACTGGAGAAGTAACAACAACTGAGACTGTAACTGAGAACGAAGTGACCACATCTCAGACACCTTTGTCCACCACCAGGCCGCCAAAGGTGGTAACAACTGGTCTAACAAGCCTACCAACAACTACAGCCACGACCACTTTAGAAGAGTTAACAGCTACATCATCTGAAACGTCTGAAACGTCTGCATCTATAAGCACATCTCTCCCAGTGACACAAACTTCACTACCAGTCGTTACATCCACACAACCAACAACACTAACAAAGACAACTGGTGTGCCTGTCACTACACTTGTGTCAACAACAGTGACTGTTGAATCATCCACTGGGAATGAGGTAAGCACTCAGGGTATTTCTTCAACAACAAAACCAGTCAAAGCTGAAACAACTCTTTCAACCACCACACCAGCCATCCCATCCACTACTGTCCTTGTTGAGGAGGGAAGCACCACTGTCCAACCACCTACAGAAACACCATCTCCAAGCAGTGTCTACACAACTTCAAAATCATCGACAGCTACTCAAACAACTGGAGAAGTAACAACAACAGAGACTGTAACTGAGAACGAAGTGACCACATCTCAGACACCTTTGTCCAGCACCAGGCCGCCAAAGGTGGCAACAACTGGTCTAACAAGCCTACCAACAACTACAGCCACAACCACTATAGAAGAGTTAACAGCTACATCATCTGAAACGTCTGCATCTATAAGCACATCTCTCCCAGTGACACAAACTTCACTACCAGTCGTTACATCCACAAAACCAACAACACTAACAAAGACAACTGCTGTGCCAGTAACAACACTTGTGTCAACAACAGTGACTGTTGAATCATCCACTGGGAATGAGGTAAGCACTCAGGGTCTTTCTTCAACAACAAAACCAGTCAAAGCTGAAACAACTCTTTCAACCACCACACCAGCCATCCCATCCACTACTGTCCTTGTCGAGGAGCGAAGTACCACTGTCCAACCACCTACAGAAACCCCGTCTCCAAGCAGTGTCTACACAACTTCAAAATCATCTACAGCTACTCAAACAACTGGAAAAGTAACAACAACTGAGACTGTAACTGAAAACGAAGTGACCACATCTCAGACACCTTTGTCCACCACCAGGCCGCCAAAGGTGGTAACAACTGGTCTAACAAGCCTACCAACAACTACAGCCACAACCACTTTAGAAGAGTTAACAGCTACATCATCTGAAACGTCTGCATCTATAAGCACATCTCTCCCAGTGACACAAACTTCACTACCAGTCGTTACATCCACGCAACCAACAACGCTAACAAAGACAACTGCTGTACCAGCCACTACACTTGTGCCAACAACAGTGAGTGTTGAATCCTCCACTGGGAATGTGGTTAGCACGCAGGGTCTTTCTTCAACAATAAAACAAGTCAAAGCTGAAACAACTCTTTCAACCACCACACCAGCCATCCCATCCACTACTGTCCTTGTCGAGGAGGGAAGTACCACTGTCCAACCACCTACAGAAACCCCGTCTCCAAGCAGTGTCTACACAACTTCAAAATCATCGACAGCTACCCAAACAACTGGAGAAGTAACAACAACTGAGACTGTAACTGAGAACGAAGTGACCACATCTAAGACACCTTTGTCCACCACCAGGCCGCCAAAGGTGGTAACAACTGGTCTAACAAGCCTACCAACAACTACAGCCACGACCACTTTAGAAGAGTTAACAGCTACATCATCTGAAACGTCTGCATCTATAAGCACATCTCTCCCAGTGACACAAACTTCACTACCAGTCATTACATCCACACAACCAACAACACTAACAAAGACAACTGCTGTGCCAGTCACTACACTTGTGTCAACAACAGTGACTGTTGAATCATCCACTGGGAATGAGGTAAGCACTCAGGGTCTTTCTTCAACAACAAAACAAGTCAAAGCTGAAACAACTCTTTCAACCACCACACCAGCCATCCCATCCACTACTGTCCTTGTCGAGGAGGGAAGTACCACTGTCCAACCACCTACAGAAACCCCGTCTCCAAGCAGTGTCTACACAACTTCAAAATCATCTACAGCTACCCAAACAACTGGAGAAGTAACAACAACTGAGACTGTAACTGAGAACGAAGTGACCACATCTAAGACACCTTTGTCCACCACCAGGCCGCCAAAGGTGGTAACAACTGGTCTAACAAGCCTACCAACAACTACAGCCACGACCACTTTAGAAGAGTTAACAGCTACATCATCTGAAACGTCTGCATCTATAAGCACATCTCTCCCAGTGACACAAACTTCACTACCAGTCATTACATCCACACAACCAACAACTCTAACAAAGACAACTGCTGTGCCAGTCACTACACTTGTGCCAACAACAGTGACTGTTGAATCATCCACTGGGAATGAGGTAAGCACTCAGGGTCTTTCTTCAACAACAAAACCAGTCAAAGCTGAAACAACTCTTTCAACCACCACACCAGCCATCCAATCCACTACTGTCCTTGTTGAGGAGGGAAGCACCACTGTCCAACCACCTACAGAAACACCATCTCCAAGCAGTGTCTACACAACTTCAAAATCATCGACAGCTACTCAAACAACTGGAGAAGTAACAACAACAGAGACTGTAACTGAGAACGAAGTGACCACATCTCAGACACCTTTGTCCACCACCAGGCCGCCAAAGGTGGCAACAACTGGTCTAACAAGCCTACCAACAACTACAGCCACGACCACTATAGAAGAGTTAACAGCTACATCATCTGAAACGTCTGCATCTATAAGCACATCTATCCCAGTGACACAAACTTCACTACCAGTCATTACATCCACGCAACCAACAACACTAACAAAGACAACTGCTATGCCAGTCACTACACTTGTGTCAACAACAGTGACTGTTGAATCATCCACTGGGAATGAGGTAAGCACTCAGGGTCTTTCTTCAACAACAAAACCAGTCAAAGCTGAAACAACTCTTTCAACCACCACACCAGCCATCCCATCCACTACTGTCCTTGTTGAGGAGGGAAGCACCACTGTCCAACCACCTACAGAAACACCATCTCCAAGCAGTGTCTACACAACTTCAAAATCATCGACAGCTACTCAAACAACTGGAGAAGTAACAACAACAGAGACTGTAACTGAGAACGAAGTGACCACATCTCAGACACCTTTGTCCACCACCAGGCCACCAAAGGTGGCAACAACTGGTCTTACAAGCCTACCAACAACTACAGCCACGACCACTTTAGAAGAGTTAACAGCTACATCATCTGAAACGTCTGCATCTATAAGCACATCTCTCCCAGTGACACAAACTTCACTACCAGTCATTACATCCACACAACCAACAACTCTAACAAAGACAACTGCTGTGCCAGTCACTACACTTGTGCCAACAACAGTGACTGTTGAATCATCCACTGGGAATGAGGTAAGCACTCAGGGTCTTTCTTCAACAACAAAACCAGTCAAAGCTGAAACAACTCTTTCAACCACCACACCAGCCATCCAATCCACTACTGTCCTTGTTGAGGAGGGAAGCACCACTGTCCAACCACCTACAGAAACACCATCTCCAAGCAGTGTCTACACAACTTCAAAATCATCGACAGCTACTCAAACAACTGGAGAAGTAACAACAACAGAGACTGTAACTGAGAACGAAGTGACCACATCTCAGACACCTTTGTCCACCACCAGGCCGCCAAAGGTGGCAACAACTGGTCTAACAAGCCTACCAACAACTACAGCCACGACCACTATAGAAGAGTTAACAGCTACATCATCTGAAACGTCTGCATCTATAAGCACATCTATCCCAGTGACACAAACTTCACTACCAGTCATTACATCCACGCAACCAACAACACTAACAAAGACAACTGCTATGCCAGTCACTACACTTGTGTCAACAACAGTGACTGTTGAATCATCCACTGGGAATGAGGTAAGCACTCAGGGTCTTTCTTCAACAACAAAACCAGTCAAAGCTGAAACAACTCTTTCAACCACCACACCAGCCATCCCATCCACTACTGTCCTTGTTGAGGAGGGAAGCACCACTGTCCAACCACCTACAGAAACACCATCTCCAAGCAGTGTCTACACAACTTCAAAATCATCGACAGCTACTCAAACAACTGGAGAAGTAACAACAACAGAGACTGTAACTGAGAACGAAGTGACCACATCTCAGACACCTTTGTCCACCACCAGGCCACCAAAGGTGGCAACAACTGGTCTTACAAGCCTACCAACAACTACAGCCACGACCACTTTAGAAGAGTTAACAGCTACATCATCTGAAACGTCTGCATCTATAAGCACATCTCTCCCAGTGACACAAACTTCACTACCAGTCGTTACATCCACACAACCAACAACACTAACAAAGACAACTGCTGTGCCAGTCACTACACTTGTGTCAACAACAGTGACTGTTGAATCATCCACTGGGAATGAGGTAAGCACTCAGGGTCTTTCTTCAACAACAAAACCAGTCAAAGCTGAAACAACTCTTTCAACCACCACACCAGCCATCCCATCCACTACTGTCCTTGTTGAGGAGGGAAGCACCACTGTCCAACCACCTACAGAAACCCCATCTCCAAGCAGTGTCTACACAACTTCAAAATCATCGACAGCTACTCAAACAACTGGAGAAGTAACAACAACTGAGACTGTAACTGAGAACGAAGTTACCACATCTCAGACACCTTTGTCCACCACCAGGCCGCCAAAGGTGGTAACAACTGGTCTAACAAGCCTACCAACAACTACAGCAACGACCACTTTAGAAGAGTTAACAGCTACATCATCTGAAACGTCTGCATCTATAAGCACATCTCTCCCAGTGACACAAACTTCACTATCAGTCGTTACATCCACACAACCAACAACACTAACAAAGACAACTGCTGTGCCAGTCACTACACTTGTGTCAACAACAGTGACTGTTGAATCATCCACTGGGAATGAGGTTAGCACTCAGGGTCTTTCTTCAACAACAAAACCAGTCAAAGCTGAAACAACTCTTTCAACCACCACACCAGCCATCCCATCCACTACTGTCCTTGTTGAAGAGGGAAGCACCACTGTCCAACCACCTACAGAAACACCATCTCCAAGCAGTGTCTACACAACTTCAAAATCATCGACAGCTACTCAAACAACTGGAGAAGTAACAACAACAGAGACTGTAACTGAGAACGAAGTGACCACATCTCAGACACCTTTGTCCACCACCAGGCCGCCAAAGGTGGCAACAACTGGTCTAACAAGCCTACCAACAACTACAGCCACGACCACAATAGAAGAGTTAACAGCTACATCATCTGAAACGTCTGCATCTATAAGCACATCTCTCCCAGTGACACAAACTTCACTACCAGTCGTTACATCCACACAACCAACAACACTAACAAAGACAACTGCTGTGCCAGTCACTACACTTGTGTCAACAACAGTGACTGTTGAATCATCCACTGGGAATGAGGTAAGCACTCAGGGTCTTTCATCAACAACAAAACCAGTCAAAGCTGAAACAACTCTTTCAACCACCACACCAGCCATCCCATCCACTACTGTCCTTCTTGAGGAGGGAAGCACCACTGTCCAACCACCTACAGAAACACCATCTCCAAGCAGTGTCTACACAACTTCAAAATCATCGACAGCTACTCAAACAACTGGAGAAGTAACAACAACAGAGACTGTAACTGAGAACGAAGTGACCACATCTCAGACACCTTTGTCCACCACCAGGCCGCCAAAGGTGGCAACAACTGGTCTAACAAGCCTACCAACAACTACAGCCACGACCACAATAGAAGAGTTAACAGCTACATCATCTGAAACGTCTGCATCTATAAGCACATCTCTCCCAGTGACACAAACTTCACTACCAGTCGTTACATCCACACAACCAACAACACTAACAAAGACAACTGCTGTGCCAGTCACTACACTTGTGTCAACAACAGTGACTGTTGAATCATCCACTGGGAATGAGGTAAGCACTCAGGGTCTTTCATCAACAACAAAACCAGTCAAAGCTGAAACAACTCTTTCAACCACCACACCAGCCATCCCATCCACTACTGTCCTTCTTGAGGAGGGAAGCACCACTGTCCAACCACCTACAGAAACACCATCTCCAAGCAGTGTCTACACAACTTCAAAATCATCGACAGCTACTCAAACAACTGGAGAAGTAACAACAACAGAGACTGTAACTGAGAACGAAGTGACCACATCTCAGACACCTTTGTCCACCACCAGGCCACCAAAGGTGGCAACAACTGGTCTAACAAGCCTACCAACAACTACAGCCACGACCACAATAGAAGAGTTAACAGCTACATCATCTGAAACGTCTGCATCTATAAGCACATCTCTCCCAGTGACACAAACTTCACTACCAGTCGTTACATCCACACAACCAACAACACTAACAAAGACAACTGCTGTGCCAGTCACTACACTTGTGTCAACAACAGTGACTGTTGAATCATCCACTGGGAATGAGGTAAGCACTCAGGGTCTTTCATCAACAACAAAACCAGTCAAAGCTGAAACAACTCTTTCAACCACCACACCAGCCATCCCATCCACTACTGTCCTTCTTGAGGAGGGAAGCACCACTGTCCAACCACCTACAGAAACACCATCTCCAAGCAGTGTCTACACAACTTCAAAATCATCGACAGCTACTCAAACAACTGGAGAAGTAACAACAACTGAGACTGTAACTGTGAACGAAGTGACCACATCTCAGACACCTTTGTCCACCACCAGGCCACCAAAGGTGGCAACAACTGGTCTAACAAGCCTACCAACAACTACAGCCACGACCACTATAGAAGAGTTAACAGCTACATCATCTGAAACGTCTGCATCTATAAGCACATCTCTCCCAGTGACACAAACTTCACTACCAGTCGTTACATCCACACAACCAACAACACTAACAAAGACAACTGCTGTGCCAGTCACTACACTTGTGTCAACAACAGTGACTGTTGAATCATCCACTGGGAATGAGGTAAGCACTCAGGGTCTTTCTTCAACAACAAAACCAGTCAAAGCTGAAACAACTCTTTCAACCACCACACCAGCCATCCCATCCACTACTGTCCTTGTTGAGGAGGGAAGCACCACTGTCCAACCACCTACAGAAACACCATCTCCAAGCAGTGTCTACACAACTTCAAAATCATCGACAGCTACTCAAACAACTGGAGAAGTAACAACAACTGAGACTGTAACTGAGAACGAAGTTACCACATCTCAGACACCTTTGTCCACCACCAGGCCGCCAAAGGTGGTAACAACTGGTCTAACAAGCCTACCAACAACTACAGCAACGACCACTTTAGAAGAGTTAACAGTTACATCATCTGAAACGTCTGCATCTATAAGCACATCTCTCCCAGTGACACAAACTTCACTACCAGTCGTTACATCCACACAACCAACAACACTAACAAAGACAACTGCTGTGCCAGTCACTACACTTGTGTCAACAACAGTGACTGTTGAATCATCCACTGGGAATGAGGTAAGCACTCAGGGTCTTTCTTCAACAACAAAACCAGTCAAAGCTGAAACAACTCTTTCAACCACCACACAAGCCATCCCATCCACTACTGTCCTTGTTGAAGAGGGAAGCACCACTGTACAACCACCTACAGAAACACCATCTCCAAGCAGTGTCTACACAACTTCAAAATCATCGACAGCTACTCAAACAACTGGAGAAGTAACAACAACAGAGACTGTAACTGAGAACGAATTGACCACATCTCTGACACCTTTGTCCACCACCAGGCCGCCAAAGGTGGCAACAACTGGTCTAACAAGCCTACCAACAACTACAGCCATGACCACTATAGAAGAGTTAACAGCTACATCATCTGAAACATCTGCATCTATAAGCACATCTCTCCCAGTGACACAAACTTCACTACCAGTCGTTACATCCACACAACCAACAACACTAACAAAGACAACTGCTGTGCCAGTCACTACACTTGTGTCAACAACAGTGACTGTTGAATCATCCACTGGGAATGAGGTAAGCACTCAGGGTCTTTCTTCAACAACAAAACCAGTCAAAGCTGAAACAACTCTTTCAACCACCACACCAGCCATCCCATCCACTACTGTCCTTGTTGAGGAGGGAAGCACCACTGTCCAACCACCTACAGAAACACCATCTCCAAGCAGTATCTACACAACTGCAAAATCATCAACAGCTACTCAAACAACTGGAGAAGTGACAACAACAGAGACTGTAACTGAGAATGAAGTGACCACATCTCAGACACCTTTGTCCACCACCAGGCCGCAAAAGGTGGCAACAAATGGTCTAACAAGCATACCAACAACTACAGCCACGACCACTATAGAAGAGTTAACAGCTACATCATCTGAAACGTCTGCATCTATAAGCACATCTCTCCCAGTGACACAAACTTCACTACCAGTCGTTACATCCACACAACCAACAACGCTAACAAAGACAACTGCTGTACCAGCCACTACACTTGTGCCAACAACAGTGAGTGTTGAATCATCCACTGGGAATGAGGTTAGCACTCAGGGTCTTTCTTCAACAACAAAACCAGTCAAAGCTGAAACAACTATTTCAACCACCACACCAGCCATCCCATCCACTACTATCCTTGTTGAGGAGGGAAGCACCACTGTCCAACCACCTACAGAAACACCATCTCCAAGCAGTGTCTACACAACTTCAAAATCATCAACAGCTACTCAAACAACTGGAGAAGTGACAACAACAGAGACTGTAACTGAGAATGAAGTGACCACATCTCAGACACCTTTGTTCACCACCAGGCCGCAAAAGGTGGCAACAACTGGTCTAACAAGCATACCAACAACTACAGCCACGACCACTATAGAAGAGTTAACAGCTACATCATCTGAAACGTCTGCATCTATAAGCACATCTCTCCCAGTGACACAAACTTCACTACCAGTCGTTACATCCACACAACCAACAACACTAACAAAGACAACTGCTGTGCCAGTCACTACACTTGTGTCAACAACAGTGACTGTTGAATCATCCACTGGGAATGAGGTAAGCACTCAGGGTCTTTCTACAACAACAAAACCAGTCAAAGCTGAAACAACTCTTTCAACCACCACACCAGCCATCCCATCCACTACTGTCCTTGTTGAAGAGGGAAGCACCACTGTCCAACCACCTACAGAAACACCATCTCCAAGCAGTGTCTACACAACTTCAAAATCATCGACAGCTACTCAAACAACTGGAGAAGTAACAACAACAGAGACTGTAACTGAGAACGAAGTGACCACATCTCAGACACCTTTGTCCACCACCAGGCCGCCAAAGGTGGCAACAACTGGTCTAACAAGCCTACCAACAACTACAGCCACGACCACAATAGAAGAGTTAACAGCTACATCATCTGAAACGTCTGCATCTATAAGCACATCTCTCCCAGTGACACAAACTTCACTACCAGTCGTTACATCCACACAACCAACAACACTAACAAAGACAACTGCTGTGCCAGTCACTACACTTGTGTCAACAACAGTGACTGTTGAATCATCCACTGGGAATGAGGTAAGCACTCAGGGTCTTTCATCAACAACAAAACCAGTCAAAGCTGAAACAACTCTTTCAACCACCACACCAGCCATCCCATCCACTACTGTCCTTGTTGAGGAGGGAAGCACCACTGTCCAACCACCTACAGAAACACCATCTCCAAGCAGTGTCTACACAACTTCAAAATCATCGACAGCTACTCAAACAACTGGAGAAGTAACAACAACTGAGACTGTAACTGAGAACGAAGTGACCACATCTCAGACACCTTTGTCCACCACCAGGCCGCCAAAGGTGGCAACAACTGGTCTAACAAGCCTATCAACAACTACAGCCACGACCACAATAGAAGAGTTAACAGCTACATCATCTGAAACGTCTGCATCTATAAGCACATCTCTCCCAGTGACACAAACTTCACTACCAGTCGTTACATCCACGCAACCAACAACGCTAACAAAGACAACTGCTGTACCAGCCACTACACTTGTGCCAACAACAGTGAGTGTTGAATCATCCACTGGGAATGAGGTTAGCACTCAGGGTATTTCTTCAACAACAAAACCAGTCAAAGCTGAAACAACTCTTTCAACCACCACACCAGCCATCCCATCCACTACTCTCCTTGTTGAGGAGGGAAGCACCACTGTCCAACCACCCACAGAAACACCATCTCCAAGCAGTGTCTACACAACTTCAAAATCATCGACGGCTACTCAAACAACTGGAGAAGTAACAACAACAGAGACTGTAACTGAGAACGAAGTGACCACATCTCAGACACCTTTTTCCAGCACCAGGCCGCAAAAGGTGGCAACAACTGGTCTAACAAGCCTATCAACAACTACAGCCACGACCACAATAGAAGAGTTAACAGCTACATCATCTGAAACGTCTGCATCTATAAGCACATCTCTCCCAGTGACACAAACTTCACTACCAGTCGTTACATCCACGCAACCAACAACGCTAACAAAGACAACTGCTGTACCAGCCACTACACTTGTGCCAACAACAGTGAGTGTTGAATCATCCACTGGGAATGAGGTTAGCACTCAGGGTATTTCTTCAACAACAAAACCAGTCAAAGCTGAAACAACTCTTTCAACCACCACACCAGCCATCCCATCCACTACTCTCCTTGTTGAGGAGGGAAGCACCACTGTCCAACCACCCACAGAAACACCATCTCCAAGCAGTGTCTACACAACTTCAAAATCATCGACGGCAACTCAAACAACTGGAGAAGTAACAACAACAGAGACTGTAACTGAGAACGAAGTGACCACATCTCAGACACCTTTTTCCAGCACCAGGCCGCAAAAGGTGGCAACAACTGGTCTAACAAGCATACCAACAACTACAGCCACAACCACTATAGAAGAGTTAACAGCTACATCATCTGAAACTTCTGCATCTATAAGCACATCTCTCCCAGTGACACAAACTTCACTACCAGTCGTTACATCCACACAACCAACAACAGTAACAAAGACAACTGCTGTGCCAGTCACTACACTTGTGTCAACAACAGTGACTGTTGAATCATCCACTGGGAATGAGGTAAGCACTCAGGGTCTTTCTTCAACAACAAAACCAGTCAAAGCTGAAACAACTCTTTCAACCACCACACCAGCCATCCCATCCACTACTGTCCTTGTTGAGGAGGGAAGCACCACTGTCCAACCACCTACAGAAACACCATCTCCAAGCAGTGTCTACACAACTTCAAAATCATCGACAGCTACTCAAACAACTGGAGAAGTAACAACAACTGAGACTGTAACTGAGAACGAAGTGACCACATCACAGACACCTTTGTCCACCACCAGGCCGCCAAAGGTGGCAACAACTGGTCTAACAAGCCTATCAACAACTACAGCCACGACCACAATAGAAGAGTTAACAGCTACATCATCTGAAACGTCTGCATCTATAAGCACATCTCTCCCAGTGACACAAACTTCACTACCAGTCGTTACATCCACGCAACCAACAACGCTAACAAAGACAACTGCTGTACCAGCCACTACACTTGTGCCAACAACAGTGAGTGTTGAATCATCCACTGGGAATGAGGTTAGCACTCAGGGTATTTCTTCAACAACAAAACCAGTCATAGCTGAAACAACTCTTTCAACCACCACACCAGCCATCCCATCCACTACTGTCCTTGTTGAGGAGGGAAGCACCACTGTCCAACAACCTACAGAAACACCATCTCCAAGCAGTGTCTACACAACTTCAAAATCATCGACAGCTACTCAAACAACTGGAGAAGTGACAACAACTGAGACTGTAACTGAGAATGAAGTGACCACATCTCAGACACCTTTGTCCACCACCAGGCCGCCAAAGGTGGCAACAACTGGTCTAACAAGCCTACCAACAACTACAGCCACGACCACTATAGAAGAGTTAACAGCTACATCATCTGAAACGTCTGCATCTATAAGCACATCTCTCCCAGTGACACAAACTTCACTACCAGTCGTTACATCCACGCAACCAACAACGCTAACAAAGACAACTGTTGTACCAGCCACTACCCTTGTGCCAACAACAGTGAGTGTTGAATCATCCACTGGGAATGAGGTTAGCACTCAGGGTCTTTCTTCAACAACAAAACCAGTCAAAGCTGAAACAACTCTTTCAACCACCACACCAGCCATCCCATCCACTACTGTTCTTGTTGAGGAGGGAAGCACCACTGTCCAACCACCTACAGAAACACCATCTCCAAGCAGTGTCTACACAACTTCAAAATCATCGACGGCTACTCAAACAACTGGAGAAGTAACAACAACAGAGACTGTAACTGAGAACGAAGTGACCACATCTCAGACACCTTTGTCCAGCACCAGGCCGCAAAAGGTGGCAACAACTGGTCTAACAAGCATACCAACAACTACAGCCACAACCACTATAGAAGAGTTAACAGCTACATCATCTGAAACTTCTGCATCTATAAGCACATCTCTCCCAGTGACACAAACTTCACTACCAGTCGTTACATCCACACAACCAACAACAGTAACAAAGACAACTGCTGTGCCAGTCACTACACTTGTGTCAACAACAGTGACTGTTGAATCATCCACTGGGAATGAGGTAAGCACTCAGGGTCTTTCTTCAACAACAAAACCAGTCAAAGCTGAAACAACTCTTTCAACCACCACACCAGCCATCCCATCCACTACTGTCCTTGTTGAGGAGGGAAGCACCACTGTCCAACCACCTACAGAAACACCATCTCCAAGCAGTGTCTACACAACTTCAAAATCATCGACAGCTACTCAAACAACTGGAGAAGTAACAACAACTGAGACTGTAACTGAGAACGAAGTTACCACATCTCAGACACCTTTGTCCACCACCAGGCCGCCAAAGGTGGTAACAACTGGTCTAACAAGCCTACCAACAACTACAGCAACGACCACTTTAGAAGAGTTAACAGCTACATCATCTGAAACATCTGCATCTATAAGCACATCTCTCCCAGTGACACAAACTTCACTACCAGTCGTTACATCCACACAACCAACAACACTAACAAAGACAACTGCTGTGCCAGTCACTACACTTGTGTCAACAACAGTGACTGTTGAATCATCCACTGGGAATGAGGTTAGCACTCAGGGTCTTTCTTCAACAACAAAACCAGTCAAAGCTGAAACAACTCTTTCAACCACCACACCCGCCATCCCATCCACTACTGTCCTTGTTGAGGAGGGAAGCACCACTGTCCAACCACCTACAGAAACACCATCTCCAAGCAGTGTCTACACAACTTCAAAATCATCGACAGCTACTCAAACAACTGGAGAAGTAACAACAACAGAGACTGTAACTGAGAACGAAGTGACCACATCTCAGACACCTTTGTCCACAACCAGGCCGCCAAAGGTGGCAACAACTGGTCTAACAAGCCTACCAACAACTACAGCCACAACCACTATAGAAGAGTTAACAGCTACATCATCTGAAACGTCTGCATCTATAAGCACATCTCTCCCAGTGACACAAACTTCACTACCAGTCGTTACATCCACGCAACCATCAACGCTAACAAAGACAACTGCTGTACCAGCCACTACACTTGTGCCAACAACAGTGAGTGTTGAATCATCCACTGGGCATGAGGTTAGCACTCAGGGTCTTTCTTCAACAACAAAACCAGTCAAAGCTGAAACAACTCTTTCAACCACCACACCAGCCATCCCATCCACTACTGTCCTTGTTGAGGAGGGAAGCACCACTGTCCAACCACCTACAGAAACCCCATCTCCAAGCAGTGTCTACACAACTTCAAAATCATCGACAGCTACTCAAACAACTGGAGAAGTAACAACAACAGAGACTGTAACTGAGAACGAAGTGACCACATCTCAGACACCTTTGTCCACCACCAGGCCACCAAAGGTGGCAACAACTGGTCTAACAAGCCTACCAACAACTACAGCCACGACCACTATAGAAGAGTTAACAGCTACATCATCTGAAACGTCTGCATCTATAAGCACATCTCTCCCAGTGACACAAACTTCACTACCAGTCGTTACATCCACGCAACCAACAACACTAACAAAGACAACTGCTGTGCCAGTCACTACACTTGTGTCAACAACAATGAGTGTTGAGTCATCCACTGGGAATGAGGTTAGCACTCAAGGTCTTTCTTCAACAACCAAACCAGTCAAAGCTGAAACAACTCTTTCAGCCACCACACCATCCATCCCATCCACTACTGTCCTTGTTGAGGAGGGAAGCACCACTGTCCAACCACCTACAGAAACACCATCTGCAAGCAGTGTCTACACAACTTCAAAATCATCTACAGCCACTCAAACAACTGGAGAAGTAACAACAACAGAGACTGTAACCGAGAACGAATTGACCACATCTCAGACTCCTTTGTCCACCACCAGGCAACCAAAGGTGGTAACAACTGGTCTAACAAGCCTACCAACAACTACAGCCACGACCACTATAGAAGAGTTAACAGCTACATCATCTGAAACGTCTGCATCTATAAGCACATCTCTCCCAGTGACACAAACTTCACTACCAGTCGTTACATCCATGCAAGCAACAACGCTAACAAAGACAACTGCTGTACCAGCCACTACACTTGTGCCAACAACAGTGAGTTTTGAATCATCCACTGGGAATGAGGTTAGCACTCAGGGTCTTTTTTCAACAACAAAACCAGTCAAAGCTGAAACAACTCTTTCAACCACCACTCCAGCCATCCCATCCACTACTGTCCTTGTTGAGCAGGGAAGCACCACTGTCCAACCACCTACAGAAACACCATCTCCAAGCAGTGTCTACACAACTTCAAAATCATCGACAGCTACTCAAACAACTGGAGTAGTAACAACAACTGAGACTGTAACCGAGAACGAATTGACCACATCTCAGACACCTTTGTCCACCACCAGGCCAACAAAGGTGGTGACAACTGGCCAACCAACAACTAAAGCAACAACTACTTTAGAAGAGGAAACCTCATTAGAAACAACCAAAACAATATATAAATCTACCATTTCATCAATTACCACTACAAATGTTTTCTACCCATCCACATCTATGGAGACCTCAATTGCTCCCATTACAAAAACACCACCTTCCCTGACCCTTCCTGTGACTACAGAATCCTCTCTATTCTCAACCACTTCTATTGTTTGTTGTTTTGTGAATGGCACCGATTTTCAATCAGGTACAAATACCTCACATTCTCTCTCTCTCTCTCTCTCTCGCCCTCTCTCTCTCTCTCTCTCTCTCTCTCTCTCTCTCTCTCACTCTCTCTCTCTCTCTCTCTCTCTATATATATATATATATATATATATATATATATATATATATATATATATATATATATATATATATATATATATATATATATATATATATATATATAATATTTGAGAGGCAGTCTAAAATTTTGTAACTTCTGTTTTTTACAGGTGATATCATTTATAATGTTACTGATGGCTTTGGCTGGTGTTTCACTGCATACTGTAACGCAACTTGTCATATTGTGAAGAGTTCAACATCTTGTGGAACCACTCCATCACCATCCATTTCTCCTGAAACAACCACATATTCTATTGCATCAACAATAGGCACAACACAACCTGTCACATTAATATCCACAACTAATACAAACACAGAAGTAACAACTACAACATTTGGGCCTAAGTGTGATGCTCTTGATCCACCAAGACAGGTACATCCTACTTTAAATAATTTGGTCCTTTGTTTTATAGGTTGTGGAACCCATATCATCAGTAGGTCCATGTCCCTCCATTTCAGTGGGAACACAAGAAAATAAAAAATATATTTGCATTTTATTTTACAGACATTTTTATCCAAAGCAACTTACATTATATTTAATAATAACATGTCGGCAAGCTAACACAAACAGATGTTAAGCAGCCTCTTGAAGATGTATAGTAAATTTGCATATTTTGACGGAAAGATTGCAGAACCATTCATTAAATTATGAAAGGAGTCTCACGTGTAGGGGAATAATGCCAGGCAAGGCCATAGAATTAACAATTGGTCATTCACAGAATTTATTAAACCATGTCAGCTTCCCATCTATGAAAATGGGTTGTACCTGACAAGTTTTATTGGTTTTGCAGCCCAATGATACTTGGCAGAGTGGATGTCAAATGTGTCAGTGCGACAGTGAAACACTGAGGGTCCTTTGCCAGCCTGTTACTTGTCCTGTTTCACCACCTGTTACTTGTGATAAGCCTGGACAATTGCTTGTCAACACAACAACTGACTGCTGTGAGATCTATGAATGCAGTAAGTGATCTGATCACAAGAAAGTTTGGGGACACAGGCATTTAAAAGCAGATGCTTCCATAAGAGCAAATAACAATTCATTTAAGTACTATAGATTTTATATATTTACTGTTAAACAGTGGGTTTCAACTGATGAGTCATGACTAAAAAAATTAGGTCCTAAAAAGAAAATATGGGTCTTGATTTTTACCATTTACATTTACAGCACATTTGTGGTATAAAAATTGATTGTAGAAATGTCTGTACATTTAAAATGAAATGCTAAACAACAATGCTTTATATTATTCTACAGGATGCGATATGAATCTCTGCCCTAGTCCTACACCACAATGTCCACTGGGCTTTATACCATCCTTCAGTTTAACTCCAGATAACTGCTGTCCAGAGATTGTTTGCTGTGAGTATAAGAACCAGTTGTTCTCAATGGATAATACTTTACTGTTTTGGCACAGGTGTGCACTCATTCATTTCTTATTCTTTACAGCACCCATGGAAGTTTGTGTCCATAATACCACAGTGTATCAGGTAAAATGATATATTTGTGTATAAATAAAAACCTTATAAGATATCTAAAACAACTTACAAGCACACTTATTACTCTCACTATTTTCCTCTCTAGCCTGGCTCACCTATACCAAGTGATGATCCGTGTACACTTTGTCAATGTGGTGGGAATGTAGATCCTGAAACAAAACTTCTTTCTCCAGAGTGTGTGATAGCTGACTGCAACATCAACTGTCCAGAGGTATAGAGGTCTATTTACACCCTTACGCAGAAGACTAGCTCAGTTGGGTTATACTGTACATGTGAATAATGAGCAAAGACAGCTTTAAAAGAACATGATGCCCAGTTAGGTTAGGTATCAATTTCCTGGCAATGTGATGCATTTCTCCTCTTTTCCTATAGGATCAGGAGTACCAATTTATTCCTGGTCAGTGCTGTGGAGAGTGTGTTAGCACTAATTGTGTGGTTATGCATGAAAACATCACAGTTACCATTTCAGTAAGTTCTTACATTCATTCTAGCATTTTATAACTTCAAATGAATGACTATTAATTACTGCATGAAGTAATCTTTTAATATAACTATAATCCATATATTTTTCCACTAACAGGTTGACCAGACATGGCAACCAACTAATGACAAATGTGTGAAATACGAGTGTGAACGCATCAACGGTAACTCACAGGCAGTTGAGATTAAGACCGCTTGTCCTGCCTTTAATGCTGAAGATTGTATCCCTGTAAGTAGCTTTCACAGGACACTATTTTGATTTAACTATTGGTATTTATATGTGAAAATTAAGTCTTTGTAATTGTCAATGCCTTTTCATTTTCTACAGGGAACAGAGACAACAGACGCAGATGGCTGCTGTAAAACTTGTGAGTCTCATCTGAGAAAATGTATTATGGAAAATAATTATACAAAAATAATTATTCAACAATTGCATGTGTTAATGAGAATTAAATCTCACTCTTAGAAAAGTTTATACATTATCTAGCATTTGAATCATGATTTGTGATTCATAAAATTGACAGTTAATGCCACTTGCATATACACCTGATGTCCATATTTTTAGGGGCAAAATAAAATTTTAAGAGATAAGAAAATAGTACTTTTTTTAAGCACGTACAGGCTGTAGAAATATGTTTTGTAATGCTTACCTAATGTGTTCCACATTTCTATTAGGTACACTGGACAACAAATGTAATGTTCAGAAGAACAGCACCTTCTTGGTCAGCAATGGCTGCACAAGCAGCACACCTGTGGAAATAACTTCCTGTGCAGGCTTGTGTGGTACCTCATCAATGTGAGTATCAAAATCAGAATCCTTCATTTCTAAATATATGTACTTTTTGTGCCATGCCACTGCTCCACATAAAATGGAAGCTTGTTTCTGCCATGGAATAAAAAAACATTGTGACTTTATATTTCACACTTGTGAAAGGGTGAGTTTATATCTGACAGTTGTCATTTTTGTGAGTTTATATATTGCAATTCAGAGAAAAATATAATATACAAACTTGCAATTCTGACTTTTTATTTATCGGAATTGCAAAAAAAAATTATTTGTAAGAAAAAAGTAGCAAGAAACAAGCTTCCATAGTATGGAGACAAAATGATACTGTCTGTGCTGGTAATTAACAACAGAACCATCTCTTCATTGTATGTTAATACAGATACTCTGTAGAAGCGAACTCTCTTGTGCATTCATGCTCCTGCTGTCAAGAAATGACCACCATCAAAAAGGAAGTGACCCTATTGTGCCCAGATGGGTCAAACATCAACCATTCGTACATTCACATCGAGTCTTGTGGCTGCAAGGCCAGCGATTGCGCTGGTCAATCTACTTCCTTAAAGAGACGCCGGAGGAGATTGTAAACCTGCATTTTTAACAACATACAGAATTTCAAATGTATCTCATAGCATGAATGTGTACATTTGAAAACTTTTAAATGTTTGTGATAGTTATCTCTATGGTGTCATGAGAATGACAGCTCTTTTGTTTCTTGTCTAGTAGCTCTTAATAAACTAATGCAAACTGAAGTTTGCTTGCGAGTTTTAATTTTTATGAAACATTTCAATGGTTTCAAAATTCTGCAAGAAAGAAATCTGTGAATGGCATGGTGGAAAGGATCGTGGATTCACAATGTAATGATTTTGGATGCAAAATTATTATAACGGTGGGCAACCAATGACCATTGCTCAAATAAAAGAACAGCAATTTTCCAAAGATCCCACCATTTATAGTATATAGTGCCATGTTTATTAGAAAGCTGAGCAGAGGAGACATGCAAAGATTCCTTACGAATTTCTTTGTCTCTAGATTTGTCCCTACAAAAGTATTGCAAATGTTCTGTGTGCTGTGCAATGACACGCAACATGCTTGTTATACAGGTGCTGGTCATATAATTCATCACAAAGTATATTATATTCATTCAATACACACAGACTGATATATTTCAAATGTTTATTTCTTTTAATTTTGATGATTATAACTGACAACTAAGGAAAATCCCAAATTCAGTATCTCAGAAAATTTTAATATAATGAAAAGGTTCAATATTGAAGACACCTGATGCCACACTCTAATCAGCTAATTAACTTAAAACACCTGCAAAGGCCTTTAAATGGTCTCTCAGTGTCTAGTTCTGTAGGCTACACAATCATGAGGAAGACTGCTGACTTGACAGTTGTCCAAAAGACGACCATTGACACGTTGCACAAGGAGGGCAAGACACAAAAGGTCATTGCAAAAGAGGCTGGCTGTTCACAGAGCTCTGTGTCCAAGCACATTAAAGGATTAGTTTACTTTTAAATAAACTTTTGCTGATAATTTACTCACCCCCATGTTATGCAAGATGTCCATGTCTTTCTTTCTGCAGTCAAAAAGAAATTAAGGTTTTTGATGAAAACATTCCAGGGTTTTTCTCCATACAATGGACTTCAATGGGCTCCAAATGGTTCAAGGTCCAAATGACAGTTTCAGTACAGCTTCAAAGGGCTTTAAACGATACCAAACGATGAATAAGGGTCTTATCTAGCGAAACGATCAGTTTCTGCGATAAACCGAACAGTATTTATGCTATTATTTTAGCTCTTATCAGACGAACGTGATCATCTCTGAGCTCCGCCATAACTTCCGCTAAGTGAGGTCAAAATAGGAGCATGGTCATTGATGTATACGTAGATGCCTCATTAGCGCCTGCACAGATCAGTAGAATGAGGCATCTACGATCGATATATCTATGACCACGCTCCTGACCTTACATAGAAAATCTATGGGGTATTGTGAAGAGGAAGATGCGATATGCCAGACCCAACAATGCAGAAGAGATGAAGGCCACTATCAGGGGAACCTGGGCTCTCATAACACCTGAGCAGTGCCACAGACTGATCGACTCCATGCCACGCCGCATTGCTGCAGTAATTCAGGCAAAAGGAGCCCCAACTAAGTATTGAGTGCTGTACATGCTCATACTTTTCATGTTCATACTTTTCAGTTGGCCAAGATTTCTAAAAATCCTTTCTTTGTATTGGTCTTAAGTAATATTCAAATTTTCTGAGATACTGAATTTGGGATTTTTTGTCAGTTATAATCATCAAAACTAAAAGAAATAAACATTGGAAATATATCAGTCTGTGTGTAATGAATTAATATAATATACAAGTTTCACTTTTTGAATGGAATTAGTGAAATAAATCAACTTTTTGATGATATTCTAATTACCATATGGCCAGCACCTGTATACTTGCCAATACTATGTTCCGCTATTTGGCAGTTTACACTTACTCATGGTTTCACAGACAAGGCTTAAACCTAGACCCAGACTAAAATGCAAGTTTGAGGTGTTTTAACTGAAAGCAACTAGCACTGAAATATCTTAAAATGTCAATGCCATTGTTTTGTCTCAAGATGAACACCAGTAATGTTTTTCTAAGACACATTTATAACAGCTACTTAAATGTTCTAACTAAACTAAGGCCTAATCCTAGCTTAATCTAAACCCTGTCTGTGAAACTGGGCCAGTGTAACAGATGCTCTCAGTGAAGTGTTCTGGTAGTTGTCATAACGTGGTTTGTGCACATACAAAAGACCCATCAAAATGACATACTCTGATATCTCTTTAATAATCTTCAAAATAAATTATATTCATGTACATTTATGTAACTAAATTCATACAGATAAAAGCATAATATCAAACATCTTTAAGACATGGGATCACTACAATACAGATATGGTATACTGCCCTCAGTGGACATGTGACAAGATACTCCTTTGCAAAATTATCCTACATTCTCAATAACATTCCAGAAACATTCATTCTGAATGCTGATTTAGCAAAAACAATTACAAGTTGTTAGATTTACTTGCTACTATTAAGGGTTGATAGACTTCAGTGCGCATTTTTACAAGGTATTTTTGGTATAAAGTTTTATATTGTAGGTACAGTTGAATATTTAGGCTCTGAGTGGCAGTTCTCCAGTTAAAGCTCCTCTGCCATCTGTAGCAAGGAGTTAATGGCAGCATCCTTGTTGCCCTGTTGGGCCTCCAAAACAGTGCGAATCACCTCCTTGTCCAGGTTGGGAAACATATCCTGAAGGGCTTTAAGGTCTTCTTCACCGCAAGGGGTGCTCTGTGGTGCAACAGGAGGCACAGCTGGCATACCCATGGGTACCACACCTTGGTTGTACATACCAGGGACACCTAGGTACAAATTTAGACAAATGAGAATTCTTTGTTTCGTTTTTATAATTAAACAAAGTATTTACATGTGCACAGGAAATTCTGGGGATAATGATTTGAGTTTTTTTTTTTAAATAAAGAGAGAGTCGTAGTCTTGCTTTCTAACTTTAACCCCAACATATTAAATAATAGTTAGAAAAAATGTGCATGGGTTTCATGTTTTGCATCATATTTGAAACATCAGGCTTTTATGGCTCAGATAGTATGATGTAGTGAGAATATGGCGCTCATATTCAAAAAGGAAAGAACACCACAATTTTATTCAGAGGCCCAAAATGAACAAAATATGCAATTTGGTGCAGATGCCGACATATTTATTTGACCAAATGTAAGATGAAATTCTGATAGCTTTTAATGTAAATCAATGAGACTTTTATAACAGTACAGCAGAATACTTTCAAAAAATACATATAAATATCAGTTGACAGTCTAAATCTGCCAATAATATGTCTTAGTAAGATGATATTTAAATGCTTAGTTCTATGATCAAAGCTCTGTATTTTTAAAACACATAATGCAATGTAATACAATTATGATTGAGAAATGAAAACATTAAAGTTCCTCAAAAGCCTGATGGAGCATATTTGATACTCACATTCCAACATGATTTTTTAGAATGAAGTTTCCAGTCCAGTAAGAGTTTTACAATTATACAATAAGGCCTTTTACTTGATAAACAAGTATAAACTCTCAATCAGGTGACAGAAGGCATGTAGTAGACAATGTAATGCAACAAGTTCATTAGCTAAATTTTGCTAACTTTTGACATTGATCATTTAGATACTTGTGTATTTACGATTTACGCATCATATGATACAGTAGGCTTTATAGGGTTAAACATGATGAAATGCCCAAAACATCATATAGTAGAACAGAACTGCACGAATCTGGATAAATTGAGAAACACGTTTGTATTTGTTTTAAATAGACAGCGGTGACACTCTGGTCTGACAGGTGGGGTGCAAAACTGAGTGTTGGGTAATAGTTATATGTGGAAATGTTATATGCAGTAATGACTACTGCATATAACAGAAAAGGCTACATTTCAATTTTCATTTCAGTTTAAACAACATTATAATATGCAATGGATTATGAAAATTAAAAGAACATTTATTTTTTGTATTTATATTCAGGAAATCATGTATAGAATGTATTTGCATATCTTCTTAAGTTAGCTAAATATATACATCCGGACGTTTTGTAGAGATGTGTAATGTGTAAGTGTTTCAAATCTGTCAGTGTGTAATATATAACAAAAGTTGTTTAAACAAATACACAAATGGACTGCATTTATATAGCGCTTTTAACAGACCTACGGCCATCCAAAGCGCTTTACATTTTGCCTCACATTCACCCATTCACACACTCATTCACACACCGACGGCGGTGTCAGCCATGCAAGGCACCATCCAGCTCGTCGGGAGCAGCTGGGGTTAGGTGTCTTGCTCATGGACACCTCGACACTTGGTCAGGTGGAACCGGGGATCGAACCACCAACCTTCCGGTTTGTAGACAACCTACATGAACCACTGAGCCACTGCCGCCCAAACTGTGTGCGCGCGTGTGTATAACACTATATTATGTAGAATGTTACTCGAAGCATTATTTTATGTACATGCATGTTTCTGTGTATGAGACTATGAGAAATGAGCACTAAATGGATGAACATGAAATAAGCAGGATGTTATAGACTAAAGGTCTGTTCACACCGGGCCGATTTTCGCGCGCGTTTATTGCCGACGTTTAACGCCTCGTGACTAAACAAAGGGCGCCAATGTGAGTGTGCACACCGACGCGAAAAACGGCAGGCGTAAAAGCGTCATTTAAAAAAAAAAACGCCTCGGGTTCGTTTTTTTTATTTTGACGCGGCGCATTTAAAACTGGCCGACCAATGAGATCGGCGCTTTTGTTCACGTGCCTGGAGCTGCTGAAGTGACAGTAAAACACGACTTGGTGGCGCTCAAGCACAAAACGGTCTTGCCGAGCACGCATTGATACGACGAATGGTGCGTTCACACCGGACGCGATTCGCGCGAGTGATTTACATGTTAAGTCAATGCAGAGACGCAAAATGGCATTCTGCGGCGCGATTCGCGCGAATGAGGCGGCGAGATTCGCGCGATTGAGGCGGCGAGAAGGACGCGACTTGAGCGTTTTGAACGCTCAAGTTGAAAAATCTGAACTTTGGCGGATATTTCGCGCCGCGTTAACCAATCAGGAGCTTGCTCTAGTAGTGACAACAATGAAGAGAAAATCTGTATATTAATATCTGGTTCAGACAATATGATTATCACTGTGATAACATTAAATGACATGAAACACAACCCAGTCTCTTTTTGTTAAATGCAAGTTTATGTATGATCAATAATACAAAAGTATAAGTAATGTATAACAAGCTATACATGAAAAAGCAAACAATGCAGTCAAACATTCAAAGTCAGTGCTAGTAGGCTAACGTTACAACTGCAACGTACAGTTATGGCCTAAAAATATAAAGTAATGAAACTTATCTTTGCCCTCAGCCTAAACGATTTGCCAGGGAACAAATTATAGATCCATGAGACCAAAGATCGGCCGTTACAAGACGAATTATAGCTCGAGACACACCACAGAGACATCAGAGCCAGCGGTAGACGGCAGAAGGACTGGCCGAGGAAAGGTTGCCCTCGCCGGCTTTGACGAGCGCTGAGCGCCGCTGTCTGCTGGAGCTCACAGCTCCGACAACGGCAGATAAAATGTTCAAATAGGCACTGTTTATGTAAATACACCACAGATTTGAGCTTTAAACAACTACATTATCGACTGAAAAAGTCTTAAAACTACGTTTTGTCACACATTAACAGTAGATATTAACAAAAAAAAGACATGTAAACACAGCCCATGTCAGCCATTTCTCAACGAGACGAGCTGCTGGCGGAAGCCCCGCCCATGACGCGAATTCGCATCTGTTGTGCAGTGAATGTCACGCGCGATTCGCGCGAGTAAACTCAAAATGTACACGCGTCCACCTTCGCGCGATTAGCGCGAATTATTCGCGCGAATCGCGTCCGGTGTGAACGCCACAGAAGAAGAAGCAAGTAGACAAAGAAGATGAGCTGCTAATGTTGCTTGCCAGTTAGTAAAAAGTGTGTGTGAATGGTTTTGGCCATAGACATAATATATCTATGGTTTTGGCAAGCACGTAAATTGTGTGACATGCGAGTGTCAGAAGCGTAAAGTGCCACAGCACCACCTTGTGTACCGGGAGCGCATCTACTGATTTTGCACGTTCACTCGGCGCATCGCCAGTGGAAATCGTTTGGGTGTGAACACTCAAGACGTGCCGAAAAACGTCACGAAAAACGCTGGCGACAAGCACGCGCGATATTAGTCCCGGTGTGTACATGCCATAAAGCGAAAGCCATATTTTGGTTTTTATACCTCTGTCTTCTTGACCTAAAATATGCCAAATGTAATTTTTCTATGTTCAGTTGTGGAGACAAAGTATTGGCAGATCTTCTCTTTGTCAAGTAGGTCAAGTTTGTCTTAATGTATTTGACAAACTGCCACAGTGTTGAGTCAGGTTGTCTGAACCAGGTTTTCAGCCTTCTCAGGGCACTGAAACTTCATTCTGCCCATTTGTAGTGGTGTTTAAAAATGTTGATCTGTGTTTGAAGTTTTGCAGGATTAAGCTCAGGGTATGGAGCAATGACTGAAGAATCCAACTCTCCGGATAAAAGCATGCTCTTCAGTTGAGCGAGAGTATGTAGGCCACTCTGTCTAAACCTTTTACTTAGCTGCTGAGTCCAACATCCTGTAGAAATCCACCTTGTAATACTCCTCAGCTGTTGCTGGCATGCAATGAGCATCATTACCTGGAAGGTGTTTTGAAGGTCTGCGAAGGTGGGGCAGTGTAATGGGCTGAACATTAAGTTTAGATGCCATGTCTAATGCATGTTTGTAGATGCTTTTCAGATTATAACCTCTGAAGCCATCAAGAGCCCTAGGACAGTGGTGCCTCTCTCAAATCTATCCAACAACCCCCCATTTTCTGCCATCTGTTCTAAACTGAGTAGCACACTTTCATACTGCATTGGTACAGACCTAATTGCAGGAGTCCTCTCAACCCACCTAGTGGGACACAGGGTTTTTAAGCTATGGGCATTTCCCGAGGTGGCTGCTATTTCTTTAAACGCATTTCCAGAAAGATTGTACAGCCAAGACTCTGGACCCAATCCAATGCATCACATGTCAGAGTTGATGACTTGCAAGCAAGCCTAGCAAACCAGATTCTATTCAGTGCCAACCTGCTGTAAGTTTAGTCAGCTAGTCTCATTAGAGAGTCCATACCATATTTATGTACTGTAAATAATTAGCATTTTTGAAATCGGTTTAAGCTGCGCTATAAAAAACAGCCAATGGGTTATCATTCGTTATCTGTTAGCCCCTATCTAATCCAAAAATAATAAATATGGTAATTAATTAATTGACTAAAACAAGATCAGAGATACATAATTATTATTATTATTATACATCATCAACCACTCATACACACAATGACTCGCATCATCGCTACACTTGCTTATTTTCGGACATCTGAAAAAATCCAGCAAATTAAGCTGCCTTTTCACACTTAAATGCTACACTCTTTGATCTTCTTTTGGTCTGTAGTTCCAGAAGCAGAAATGTGACCACTGTAAACTTTAATTTACACACAGATGGCAGGGTGAAAAATAAAACTGTGTCGAATCTCACAGCAAAAGTATAAAAAAGTGGGGGTGAATATTGAATATTTGTAACAGAAATAATGTTACTGTGAGGTTGAAAAAACTATGTGTGAAGTTGTTTCATACATTCATTTGAATGTTTCGGTGTGATCGTACCTGTCAAAGGTCTAATAGACATACCCGAATAATTGTCATTTAGAAATAACGTGGGTGTTTGAATCGAGATTGTGATCTTTTAACAATTAATCTTGCAGCTCTATCATATAGGCCCTGAATTTAAGCACAATCGGCTAATGTTCGATTACAGTTTTAAGATGAATAAGGCCTGATAGTAAAGCAGTGGCTGATTGCTTGGTGCATCCCTAGTTATGATGATAGATTGTTAAACAAACCTGCTATGGGCACATATCCAATGCCTTGCTGATAAACTGTAGGCATCAGGACCACAGGTTGCGGCTGCATCATCATTCCCGCTGGTATTGTCTTTGACAAAGAGAAAAAATAGATTCAACAAAAGTTGACAAGCTCTTTTTTATGAGATAGCTACTGTTCTTACAAATTTTAGAACATGTCCTGACCAGGAAATTTGTACGGGTAACAAGTAATTTGATAAAAAATGCAGAATGACACAATTGTGGCAAAGAGAACATATGCATTCCAATCGCAATCATGTTGGTTTAAAACTTTACATCAACATTAAGCAACAGCTTTTATCTTTGGTTTGCAATAACACGTGGTCAAGACATGCCATAATTCACAGTTCATGCACAGAAGCATTTTTTAGGACTTACTGCAAAGGACATGACAAGATTAATCATGCCCTCTTTGTCATCACCCTGTCTTCCGCTCAAACTGTACCACTCATCCACAACGGTCCCCTCGCGCAGGCCCTCTGGGATAGTCACGTGTGTCCATGCGATGCGGTCATCCATGGAAAATGCCCTCTGTCCACCAACACACAACAACCATCAGTTAGGAGAAGGTTACTGCCAGAAAAGTTACCATTACATTTAGGTTTCCAGAACTTAAGATTTCATGAAAGTTAAAAGTTTTGTTTGTTTGTCTGTCCTTCCAGTTAACATAATTTTAACTGTGAATGCTGTAATGAACAGCAGGCAGAAATGGCTTTCTAAAGCAGGGTATCTCAAAGTTAAGGCTTTTTTAAGATTTGCACAAATAAAAGTAATACAATATGAGTTGGGTTTTACAAAGTCTGTTTTATACTTAACCATAAAAAACACCATTTTAAGAACTTTACAGTTCAAATACAGGTTGTGACAAAAACAAAAAGTTTTATAATATAATAAACCTCGCATTTCAGCCTTTAAACCTTTTTAAGAAAAGGGATGTCAAAATTATAAATTATTATATTTATATTAATAAAAAAAAGGATTTTTTATTAATATAAATATAATGATTTACTTAAATCTCTAGAAATTATAATTAACACTTTCTTATACAATTTAAGACTTTGTATGGCCTTAAATTTGATAAATCTGAATTTAAGTCTTTTTTAAGGCCCTGCGGGGACCCTCTAAACCCTTTTCACCTATTGCTGTGGAAAAGGTTTGGGCTCCTGTAACATAAACAGGTGCCTATTTCTCTGATACAAGTCCATAGTTGAGAGCAAAAGGAAAGTGTGATAATTCTGAAGAAAAAAAAGATATTGAAATTCATCAAAACAACCGTGATTATTATTTTAACCATTATTGTGCAGCATGACTAGATGCAGTTTTCAATGACTACAAGTAGACTAAATCACACAAACAAGGGTTAAGCCTATTCCCAGACTAAAAGCAACTTGCACTGACTTATCTTAAAATATGTCAGTCCCATTGTTTTGCCTCAAAATGCACACCAGTAATGTTTTATTTTTTTCTACGACAAGTTTATAAAAGCTTCTTAAATGTCCTAATTGAACTAAGGCCTAATCCTGGCTTAATCTAACCCCTGTCTGTGAAACCAGGCCTAAAATATTATAAATATTAAATATTATATTTTAATAAATATTTTTTATAACACTAAGATTGCTTTTTATATAGAGGAGGTAATCCATGAACAAAAATAGATGAGAGCTTTCTATTATTTATAGCTATTATTAGTAGAAAAAAAAAAACAATAGGTAAAACAAAATTAGAGTATTCTCAACAAAAATTACATGGTTTTGTATGTAATATGAAGTTTTTTCAGTCTGACCTCATCAAAGATTTCCAGATAGAAGGAGTCCACCCCGGGTGGGACAGTGCACTGGATGACCTTGTTCCAGCGAGGGTTCTTTGCTCCATTGTGGGCAGTAGGAGTCTCATAGACAGCATACCCAAGTCGAATCCTGCAGTAAGGGTCCATGCGTGTCATACCATAGTTCTTTGCAAGCTTTGCCTGTGAGAAAAAGAGAAAAAAAAGATTCTGGTATAAGATAATATCATAGAACTCATAAGCATTTGCATTTCCTTTCAAATATCCTGTATTCGCCTATTTTTGGACACCTAAATTCACAGATGCACAAACAAAAAAGTCATAATGAGCCATTTATGTAGAAATTCAGTATTAAGCAAAGCAACTGGCTGAAATGAATTGCTCATTTAAGCGCCTAATCAGTGCTTTAACCACAGAAAACGTGAGCGATGTAAATAAAGTGTTATTATTACCATACTGTTAATATTATACCTTTAAACAGGTAAGTCACTTTTACGAGAAAGACCTGCAGCATAAAACATAAAAATACATGCGGTAAAACAGACATATTTTCTACATAAAAAATTAAGGAATTATCCTATAATTATACATGAAATATTGACACTGGCCAAAGTTGCAAAGTTGTATACCCTAATCCTAAAGGTGCAGTCATATTCACTGTTGTCCAACAAATTTTGCAGGCAAAATATAGAGGAATCCATGCAATCAGGAATTTTGGGCAGTAGAATTTGCTAACATGACGACATCTTAACTCAGTTGCTGATTCATTCTCCAGTCATTAACAGCTGAAGAAATAATCAGTCAACAGACCAGAAACACTTAAATACTAAGAAAAGCTAGCTTAAGATCGACTCATGCCATTCTGGGATCTGTTGGAAATATATTTACCTCAGAAACATTAAAAAATGCCCATAGCTAGTCAAATGCGAAAATGAACTCTAGAGAAATTTACTATTCATTTAACTTCAAAATAATGAAAAAACGGCATGTAGTTTTGCATGTAGCAACGTAAAAACGTGCTGTCCAATCGATTAATCACATCTAACATAACGTGTGTAGTGTGTACATATATATATATATATATATATATATATATATATATATATATATATATATATATATATATATATATATATATATATATATATATATATATATATATATATATATATATATATATATATGTGTGTGTAAACAAAAACTTATTTTAGATGCGATTAATCGATTTGACAGCACTAGTAAAAACGTAAGGTATTATGCTTTGCAATGTAGCAAAGTAAGTTTCCCAAAATTAAAATTCTCTTCTGAAATAATTTATTGCTGTCTAATATTAATATAACACATAAAAAGTACCTGTACTACAGTGATGCTGAGGCGACCAGCTGTTCCTAAAGCTCCTCCGTACTGCAGCTGTCGGGCTGCCTGGGCATCTAACTGTACTTGCTGTTGCTGTTGAGTCGGGGTGATCCTCAGAAAATCCTGAGGCAACTCACCAATGTAGACCTAAACACAGAATAGGAACAGAAACAATATTTATAAAAATACCTCTTTTAAATGTAATAATTACTAGTTATTTGTTTCTGTGATCATCTCTAATCAGTGATTACTGGTTGCCATTATAAAGAGAAATTAAGAAATAGGGCAACCCTGTTTAACTCATCGTTTGATGGAAAATCAGGTTGATGTGCCTTCTGGTAAAGAGATAGAGCTGTTTGAATTTTGCATTAAAAGAAACTATAATGTTTGCAAATGTTTCTCCAAAAACAAATCATGCAAGCAATGGAAAATAAATGGGTGTTGTTCAACTGAATCAAAAGTTGTTGTTTAAAGCTGCAGTCCATAAGTTTTGCCTATTTGTCGCCATCTCGGTTTTAAACCTGCAATTATTTGCAGAATTATCATCTTTATGTGGGTTGTGCATCGGCACGGCTCCTCAGTGCTGATGAATCTAATGTTTTGAGGAGTATGTGTGGCTGTCAGTCATTCACCGCACCGGTGTGGATACTGTACTTCGGAATCACAGATTCTACGTCTTGGAAGTACAACCAAAATAAGAATTTTCACCGGAAAATGTCATCTGAACAAGTAATAACATGTCTGCCACTTTTTGTTTTTTGGAGAAAAAAAAAAAGCATTGCAATAAATCGCGCTACCAACGGTGATTAAATCTAACGATCACATCACATCAAAATTATTATTATTATTGTACTTTGTTCTCAAATTGTTAATATTAACAACATCAGCATTGTGTGACTGTGTGTATTTAGTGTATTAGCGTTACCTGTAGATTTCAATTTCTGTACAGTCTAATCTTTTGCTTTTGACTACGGGTCTGATGATTGTCGTTTGGACTTTTCTGGATTGCAATCCGCCATCAAAATGATAAATATAATTATTCCAGCTGCTGTGAGAAAAGGATATAAATGATCTGCCACCTGCAGCATCCTCACAACAAGCGACATGCCTACTAGCCGGACTCCTTCTTTATGTATACAGACGTGACGTAATGATGCAAAGACGAACGGCGGAAGCTCGAATTTCCCACAGAAAGCTACCAGTATACCACTCAAATTATAATGCATTATTACAAGCTTACTTTGTGAATCGGGCTACGGTAAGGAGAGAGATTTGAACACTAGCTGGTTATGTACTTTCTCAAAAACTTATTTTGGATCATTTTTAACCAAAAAAAAAAGTTACAGACTGCAGCTTTAATAATGTGATCTAAACTAGAATTTTGGGATCCTTATATTTGCCAGGTTTGGGAATTAAAGTTAATATACCTTGTTGCTTCTTTTAATGGAAGTAAGAATGGGTCTTTTAATAAGTCTCCAAAGGATTCCATACACTATCAGTTTGTAGTGTACATGTAATCTGGTGTTCATCATTATCAGTGGGTGATGTCTTATTATAATACATTTTTGACCATTACATTTTATAAAGTAGTGGCCAAAAGTGATGTCCAGAGGGGATCTTTTTTTATGACATTTTTAAATATTCAAATATATAAGGAAAGACAAAACGCTAAACTTGGTTAAAGTATTTATCTGACAATATTTAAATAAAGGGTGCAGATGTCAATTTTCCTAGGCTGGACATCATTTTTGGCCAATTCTTACACACACACACACACACACACACACACACACACACACACACACACACACTTGCATTAAACCATAGGCTGATACAAAATTAATACATCTCTATACAACACAACAACAAAATGGTGCCAGGGTAAAAAAACTAAGTAGTGCCTCATGCGTCTTTTTATAACTGTTTAACAAGATTATATCTGGTATTTTAAAGGATACCTCTCTAACGTTATTACTTAGTATTTGTTAGTATGGAGTCATTCAGGTTCCTGGGCACTACCATCTCTCAGGACCTGAAGTGGGACAATCACATTGACTCCATTGTGAAAAAGCCCAGCAGAGACTGTACTTCCTTCGTCAGCTGAGGAAGTTCAACCTCCCTAAGGAGCTGCTGATTCAGTTCTACTCGGCTGTCATTGAGTCTGTTTTATGCACTTCCATCCCTGTCTGGTTTGGTTCAGCTACCAAATCAGACATCAGGAGACTACAACGCACAAATCGGACTGCAGAAAGGATTATTGGTGCCTCCTTGCCAACCCTCCAGGACCTGTACTCTTCCAGAGTGAGGAAGAGAGCAGGGAAAATCATCACAGACTCCTCTCACCCTGGACACCGCCTGTTTGAACTGTTAAAGTCAGGACGGCGACTCCGATCACTGGCCACTAGAACATCTAGGCATAGGAACAGTTTCTTACTTCTTATTCTGACTAAACGTAACTGTGACCATATATTTTTAATACTATTTTACATATTTTTATTCTCAGAATTTGTATTACTATGTTCTTGTTGTATTTGTATTGTGTATGTGCACTGGAAGCTTCAGCACCAAGAAAAATTCCTTGTGTGTGTAAGCACACTTGGCAATAAACCTCTTTCTGATTCTGATTATTGTCCAAACTCTTTTCCAGTTCATTAAGAAGATGACCAAAACACTGCTGAACATGGTAGAATTATCGTTTAAACTATACTCTTATTATATCTGTTACTATGTTTTGTCTTTTACTATATTGATATCAACCAAAAAAACAAAACAAAAAACCTAGTGTCCGTTATTACGTCATACGTCAACTTCCCATAATAACAAACTGCTTGCTAAATCACGAGCCCGAGGTAGCCAACAATACCGTACACAAAATATTACATCTAAACTATTTTCTGTTTAGTTACAACACGGACACAAGTCTGGCATACAATTATATTTGATAACCTACAGTCATCACATCTTGACATAAATTACCTACTTGTTATGAAGAACTCGACGTTTCTGCAACACAAAATCAAAAACTGACAAACGTAACGTTATACATTTGTCCTTATCGATACTTTGTGCGTCAGACATTGTGTTGTTTAGACGCCACTTGAGCTGTCTTCTTCGTGTAACATCTATACATGCCTATTGTTACGTTGGTAATTCTGTACTGCGCAACTTTCAATGTTTGTTTTCATTAGGGAAAATGTGTATTATGCCGCGTGAGCAAGCTAGCATGTTGCTATTAGACTGTATTTAAACAAAACAAACTCTTACCTGCCCTCGTTGCGTGCTAATTGTTGTTGCCATTCCGAGGTTAGACAGACAACGCGTGTCTTATTTTTCCAAATAAGCAAAATATAAAAATAATTACGTCAGAATGCACTGATGTCTAACGATATGCATCAGCGAAGCTCACAACCGGAAATGAACAACCACCCTCTCAGGCCCCGCCCCATTACCACATTTCAGAATAAAAGTCTTTTGGCACCTGTTTAATTCAAAATTTGTATGGTTACATCGGAGACTTTTGAATGAAAACCAGGTCAATTACCTCCCATGACAAAAAGAAATGAAATAAAATCATAAATCACACGCACACAAACAGACAAACACACACTAACATTTATCAAACATACAAATTGCCTCTAGGCCTACCACATTTAGACTGCACACAGAAATCCTTGTAATAACTGTCAAGTTGTATGTACCTTTCCAGTGCCAGAGATTAATCTGTTTTTGATGTTCCTCTGCCTTATAAGATGTTCCAGGCAAATAAATATACAAATTAACACAATAATAAATTGAGATATTTTTTTAACACTTGTAGGCCTACTTGATGTGGTGTGTTTCACATAACTGCACTATGAAGTCTACTTAATCTGAACACTAAATTAATGCTAAATAAACTATATAAAGGGAAGCCACATATATGTTTTGATTATGGAAGTAGCTATACTTTCTAAATGTGTTTAGGCTACTATTGGAGTTACTAACATTGGAGTTACATCATAGTCACATTGATGTAACTATGAAAGTCGTTCTTGGTTTACCCCCATGATGGTAGATATCAGACAAAGAAGGAAATATTTTGAATTATGGTAACTTCTGCCATAAATTCTATCTAAAATGCTCTAAAATAAAGTTATTAAAAGTATACCATTGATTTGGTTAGTAAAAGAACACAAAGCAATTTCTGAGGATATTATCGAGAGAACACATTTTTCATCATTATATTTTCATAATTGTATTTGCCATAGCCCAAAATTGCAAAGGATGTGCATTTTAAAATCATAAATGTCAATTGTCTGACTTATGATGCCGGTAACTCAAATGTATGTTTATTCTGTAAGGCTGAGATAGAAACTTTAGGAAAAAAAAGTTTTATTGTCATTTAATACAGATCTTTTGGAAAGATGTATACAACTTGTAATAGCAAAAAAAAAAATTGTTATACACCATTTCTTGGGAGATTATCTATTTTGTTTTTTATTGGTGAAGATCTCCAAGCCATAAATTTGCTTGACTTATAGGCTAAATTGTGTGTTTTTTCATCTCTTCGTTTTTGTTGTTACTTAAGTCTGTGTTGACAGATATCTCATAACTAATTTTCTTGTTTTGTTCTATTGTAAAGACAACATAAAAAAAAACAAAAACATATGGTACTACGGTAGATTGTCTAAAAGGGAAAGGAGGAGTTCAAAATTAAAAACACTTCCTGATGTAGTATAGCCTAATGTGCATTACAAATGTCTGACGTCTATTAAGGTAAGACTCAGGTATCAAATTTGAACATATTTTTACCATTTGAACAACGTTACAAACATTACATTTGGAGTTATTTTATTATTGTTGTTGTTTAGGTTAGAAAATAAATATATGGTTAAGCATCTGAAAACGCTCCACATACAAACGCGTATTTGTTTGTATTTATTTATTTAGTCATGCATGAAACAATATCATGATAAATATCCACTATGAGAGTCGATATTGGTAAATTTTATGATAAATTACTAGGTGAGGATATCACTTTAAGAAACGCGGAACCGGGAAGTTGTCGACCACTCAGGCTATCGCATGTCGCTTTTCTCATGTCCAGCTCAGAGTATCACTGGGAGCCGACGGGAAATGTTGTTGTTATTATGAAATAACTAATGTTTATTTACGTTGTTCCTCTTCCTTTATTCCTGAAACATGAACAGGTCCCAACTCAAACGATCCAGAATATTAAGAATGGCCTTCACAGACTCAACTCGTCCGGGGGACAAAGAAGAGACCTTTATTATGAGAGCGACAAAAATCGCTCTGGTCGTGACTCTCTACTGGTTCGTTTCGATTACCATGGTATTCCTGAACAACGACCTGTTAGACAACAAGGACCTAGACGCGCCTGTCTTCATCACATTTTTCCAGTGTGTTGTTAGCGTTGGACTATGTTTGCTCTTCAGCGTTCTCGCAAAATTATGTCCTGGATACGTGGATTTCCCGTCGTTGAAATTTGATTTGAGAGTGTCCAGAGAGATGCTGCCGTTGACGGTCGTGTTCATCAGCATGATCACATTCAACAACCTGTGTCTAAAACATGTGGGAGTTGCCTTCTACACGGTTGGCCGCTCGCTTTCCACCGTATTTAACGTTCTTTTGTCCTACTTGGTTCTAAAACAATCAACGTCCATCTACGCGGTGATGTGCTGTGGCGTCATTCTAGGTGAGTATCAACCCTCCCCATCTCTCTCTAAATAAAGAAAGAAATGGGAACACGTTTCCGTCTCAAATTAAATACAAATAATTATAAAACAAGTAACGTTACATTTGAGTTTTAAAACAACTACAACTAAGCGAATCACGAGACAAGTAAAGATTCACACCTCTTAACTATGATAATAATAAATAAAGTTGATTCAAGATGATAAAGTCCAGTTCACAGCGATAAAGATAATTAGCTTACACACCACCATATCGTTAAGTTTATTGTAAACGTGTGCTTGTCAGCCGCTTTAAAGGGATAGTTCACCCAAAAATGAAAATTCTATCATTATTTACTCACCCTCAAGTTGTTCCAAACCTGTCTACATGTCTTTGTTCTGCTCCACACAAAAGGAAGATATTTGGAAGAATGTTTTTTCTTCTTCTACTGTGGTAGACAATGGGTGCCGAGATTTGCTTTATACAGGTTTGTTACAACTTGAGGTTGTAAATGTAAATGATGACATAAATTTCATTTATGGGTGAACTATCTATTTAAATGCTTGACTTCATGATAGCATGAAGCTAAAAAAAAATTATTGGGAGGTCGTAGTGTCTAGACATTTTACTCACAACCTTGGCTATGACATTTCAGAATGTCAAAGGCCACATTTGAATTATGCAAAATTATTGACACCATCAGGGGAAACAGCCGATAAGTCACGTGGGTTTAATGTTCGTTACGTCAGAATTTATTCAGCAAATGCATTAACAACTCCTTTTCGAACAAGTCAAAAACCACCTCAAGCGAGCATAAAAACTTTTTTGCGTAGTAAGGATGTGTTTCTTCAAAATACGCATAAAAACAGTGTGATGGAAATTACATTGACAGCCACATCAGAATCCACATGACTTTAAAGAGCTTGAGCATTTAAAGTTGCAGATCACATAAAGGCAACGCAGAATATTTTTTGTGCGTTGGTGTGGATGTTAATATAGTTAATGCAGTCTTTGATGGACGATAACTACAACATTTTTAATAAACGTTTGAACGCTACGAAAACAGGATAGTCCATACCACAGCTATAACAATAAAGACAGAGGATTTTTACTGATGAATGATAAAAACAGTGACAGCAAATCAGATTCCACCGGACTCAAAAGCTTGAGCTTTTAAGGATATCTGCAGAGCGCACTTAGAGAATGTTATTCTTGACTGGTATAAAAACCAGGAAAATGCCTTTGATGCATTACTTTTTGATACGTCACAGCGAACGTGAACTGAATTTCTTGTTCATCAACACAATGGTGTCTGCTGACAGTTTGCTTTTTTCTTTGCCTTCAGGTGGATTCTGGCTGGGCGTGGACCAAGAAGCTGTGGCAGGTTCCCTTTCTTGGACAGGCGTCATTTTCGGTGTAGTTGCCAGCCTTTGTGTATCTCTCAATGCCATCTTCACAAAGAAAGTGTTGCCAGTGGTGGATGGAAATATCTGGAAGCTCTCCTACTACAACAACCTCAATGCTAGTGTACTTTTTATTCCCCTTATTATCGTTTTAGGGGAATTTAAAAGCTTGTTTGAGTTTACCCGACTGTCACATGTACACTTTTGGGGCATGATGACTTTAGGTGGAATCTTCGGCTTTGCAATTGGATACGTGACGGGACTTCAGATCAAATTCACCAGTCCGTTGACGCACAATGTGTCCGGCACAGCCAAATCCTGTGCACAGACTGTGTTGGCAGTCATCTACTTGGCATCCCATAAGAGTGGGCTCTGGTGGACAAGCAATATGATGGTGCTGGGTGGATCCTGCGCCTACACCTGGGTAAAAGGAAGTGAGATGAAGAAAGTGCCTGTGGAAACACACATCTCAGACACAGAGAAAAGTAAAGATGACCCAGGGGTATGAAAAAAGTCTGTTTAGCACATCTATATGAAGAGTTCAGATGCAATAGCCTCTAAAAGCTACTTCAGTCAAAAATGAGATAATTATACTGAGTGAATGCTCTCCGCATATAGTATACATTCATAAAATACTTTCACTTCAAATTCACTAAATTCCAGCCTCAGCCCATTCAGAAGTACCGGTACTTAGGTTAGAAACCTATACATACATAGGAGCCTGACAAAAGTGCTTATTTTAAAGAAAAACGTCAGACAGACTTAGAGGCTTTTGCATCTGAAATCTTCATTCTATTTTATGGGCGTTTGAATGTTTGATGTGTAAACATTTACTTTGTAGTGTAAATGATTATTATTAAAAACTGTTTAACAATACTCTACCTAGCCTATTTAACAATATCATATTTCCAGCAACATACTGGTTGCTTTACCTGACAGATTAAGAAAAACGAAATATTATTTTTATATATTAGCATTGATTGCATCAATCAATAAGACGTACTGCTGAATTAAGGCAAAGAACTATAGCCATTTTTATGTATAAATATGTATATGAGGACCATTCACACCAAGGACGGTAACCTATAAAGGTATAGTTCTAAAATTGTTCTCAGTATTAGAGAATAGCAGAGTTCACACCACAGCTATAATGTGAAATATTGTTGGTTGGAATTACTTTCAGAACGATTTAATCCAGCTGATTACCGATAAAAACATTGATAGCCAATCAGAATCCACCCTGCTGTAACGAGCTTGAGCATTTAAAAGTGACAGGCAAGCACGTGCTTAGAATAAACAGAACAAAATCATCTGCTGGTGTGGATGCTAATATAGTTATCTTTATAGTTATCGTTCTTGGTGTGAACGGGCCTCCTGCGTTCTTGAAGTGTCGAATGCTATCTACAGTTAAAGGTACATGACAAAAAGACAATAGTAAATGGTCATTATTCAGGTGAAATCAGTTCAGTGATGATTCGTTTTGGTTTAATAACTGTTTAAAGTTCATCAATTATGAAGTTCAATTCATCTATAAAGCAGCTCTGGAGAAAAGTGATGTCATCATCCAGCTCAGTTCTTATCCAAATGTGTGAGACAGCGCATTCAAGTGAATAATATATCAAGTGTCCCCAACTAAGCAAGCCAAAAGGTTATAAATAAGTGGCAAAGAACACAAACTCCATCGGTAACAGAAATGGAGAAAAAAAACTAAATGAAAATTCTGCCATCATTTACTCACCATCAAGTTGTTCCAAAAGAAAAAAACCTTGGGAGTGTAAGGCCCGCCCAAACGTCCCAATGTAGGCTTATGATTTGCAGGTGAATGTCTATTACGCGTTCAGTCTTTTCAGCTGGGCAAAGGGATTTAATTCCAATTCATCTTTATCCGACTAAATTTTATCATGTCGTCGAATTTAGGTTACAATGCCAATTGGTTATTTGGTCATTTATATTTAATAGTTTAACTACATTTAATTATTCTGTTTAACCCTTTGTTGAAATTATACCCATTCATAATCTACTAGAGATAGTTAATAATTCCAGAGTAAGTCGCATGGCATCAAGTTTTGACGCAAATTGAACCAAGGTTCGGATCCGCCTTTTGCCAAACTCACTCTACTCCCTTTTCTCATCACATATCAGATCGGAAAGGCATTTATTTCCAATAAAAATTAAGAAAATATTAGAAAAGTGGAAATAAAGCGTCTAACGTGTTTAATAATAAGTGTTTATTGGTTAGGGGTAGGTAAACAGACGTGCTGAATTAGAGACGATAAAAGTGAGTGGGTCCAATATCATTGATCGTAAAAAATGGGTGGGTCTTGTCCGACTCACATACAATGGTTCCGACGCCCATGGTCAGGTAAATGTATCATGCCAATTACATAATCAATTCAAAGATACATACTCCATACATAACATCAAATACTTCTGAAAAATTACATAACGCTGAGCATCTAGGAGACACTCAACGTTACAGGCTGACCAATGTAAATGCTCGCGCCCTAAAGTTTCTGCAACATCTCCCTAAATACCCAGACCAAGACAGAAACCTCTTTCAAGTGGAAACGTGTTAACAATGGGAATTTATATTAATCACTGTCCCATAGACCTGTATTGACGAAGACACACCCACTGTAATAAGCAAAATATCTCTAAACTCTTAAAACCTTTATTACCTTTTGGTTTACTTCTGTGGGGATGAGACCTTTGTACCAGTCGCACTGAGACATTTCAAACAACATCAAACATGTATAATACTGTATAGTACATTAAACCATATAGATTTTGGGTGAATTCTGGAGGAGAGATGGGGGAAGAAGCAGTGAAAGGAAAGGCATGTAAATTAAAGTCATTCTTAGATGATTAACTCATTGTGACGTTGTCTCGGATGGGGACGATAAATCCTTTATTTGCTCAGAGAGTACTCGTTCCTCAATCAGACACTCCGGCATTTGCTAGTTTTTCCAGCCTTACAGGAGAAACCATGATCAGTCAAGGGGGCCAGTTCTCCTCTGGCCAGACGAATGAAAATGGTGTGGTTTAATTCCAGCCTACATCAAAAGTCAGATTGCATATTGATCATTCAGAATATTTAATTCACTTCCTTCTGCTTGAAGATCTAGAGACATCACACTAGAATAACAAAACTGGAATAAAAACAAACCAGCACATTATCACTTCTGAAAGATCTAATTTCATCTAATTTATAGCTTGGTGATTTACAGCCATAGGCTGCACAATCCTGTGACATTTTCAGTGAAAATGAATAGATTTGTTAGTCTGAACAGCGTCATGTTGACTGTTCCAAGACATGTTTGGAGTGGTTAAATGTAGCATCTACGTATATACATATGCACAGAGCATTCAAATTTAGTAAACAGAAGCTCAAGCATGCTTGCTTGACACATGAGAACCAATGAGGTTCTCTCTCGTGCGTAAAGCAAGTACAGTTGAGCTTCATTTTACCATATTTTAGTGCTCTATGTATGTTCACTGATTAATGTTTAATTGCCATATTAAATCTTTTCATCGTTGTGTCTCTTCAGAAGACTCAAATTAAAATACTTGATTCACATGGATTTCTTTTATCTCTTTATGAACCTTTTGAACAGTCTGAGTTTTGTGTGCATAGACTTCCAACAGACAAACAGAAATATCTCAGATTTCATTAATTTCATATACATTCATTTATGTTCCAAAAATATGGGTTTGGAATGACATGAGGGTAATTGATAACAGAATTTTCATTTTTGGAAACCTTTAAACTTGTTGCACAGACTTGTTAGTTTAAGGAGGATGCATCTCTATTCTAAAGGTGAGTAACATGATTGTATTTCAGGTTAAAAGACAAAGCGACAGAACAAGATTGACCTGTTCCCTGGGATGGTGTTATTAAATCGCAGACACAGAGCCTGTTACGTTTTTGTCTCGGGCTTCTGCATGTTGTCCTGTTATAGGACACCGAAAATCAAATTACAACAATGTCTGGATTGGATTTCTGACCTTTTATACTAAAATAGATATTGATAAATGAGACAATAATGACACAAATATTGAATGTTTATGGTTATTTTTTAAATACTTTATAACTATAAGAGTAAGTTCTTTATTTTCAAAACTCTAGTACAATCTGTAGTACAACTAGCCATTGTTTCAAAACGTAAGATTATTAGGAAAGTTTAATGAGAACATTTAGACTAATTAATGCGAGATACGTCTGTCAAATTGTCCTTTTTGGTGATCGGTACTAAAGTGCTGTACATTCATCACATGAGGAAATATTTTCATTGCCTAACCAAATTGACAATCCATAAAGCCTTTAATATTTATCTGATGTGTACTGCAGGGGTGTCCAAACCGGTTTATCTAAGGCCATTTTCCAGTAGAGTTTAGCTTCAGTCCTTAATTAAACACACCTGTACCAGCTAATCAGGATATCCAGGATCACTAGAAACTTCAATACAGGCGTGTTGGAATGCACCCCAAAAATGGTACTAAACAAACTGCCATTCAAGGATCCTTCAAATTGAGGCCTGATGACGTGGCTGCCGTGATACGCAGGCTCACTAGGATTCAGCCTTCCGTTTGAGAACCACCCTATGGCTGTGTCCCAATTCAGAGGCTGCATCCTTCAAAGGACTCTGACATCAAAGGGCGGACTGAGCGTTGTTAAATGGGACAGTCTAGCCTACTTTCCCCTCTTTCTCTGCGGAACAAAAATGGCGTTTCCTAATTTTTGGCCATTTTCACACAGGAATAGGCACTTTTAACCATCCAATCAAAAAAATACAGAAGCTCTATGAGGCCATGGATTATTTTTTGTGATCTCAACTATTTTGTTATGTATAGACTCTAGATCATGAGAAAACAAGAAACACAAATGCTGCATAGGACTTCCACAAAAAAAGGGAACCTATGCGTTTTTTTCTCGAGTGCCTAGGGCATAGACATGAAAATCATGTATTGTACACATCATTAAAATCATTATGTACTCATGTCATGTTATATACAACATTTTAATTGTGAATACATAGCCTTAAGAACATTTTAAACATATAATGATTAGCCCAGTCCAACCTTAAATCAGTTACTGACTGAAGTCGTTGAAAGTACTGCAATATTTTCGCAATTAACGCCAAATGATAAATAAAATGCGTGTCAAAATATGCTCCAAATACACAAATGATGGTACACAAGCAATAGCGAGAGCATGCATGCATTTTATATATTTATATTAAGTGAGAACCTGCATGCCAAATTCTCTTTTCTTAGTGTAAACCTTTATAAAAGCTATTAAAGTGTGACATAACTTTACCAGTCAACAGATGAGCATATGCAAACCATTCAAGCTGAATACTTTCTGCATATCAATTTAGATATAGCGCTTTATATTTGGTGTATTACGCAAGTTATTTATAATTAACACTATTATTGTAAGTGTATTTGCACGTTTTTGTGTCAACAACACGACATGATATTTAACATATTTAACATGCTTACAAAGTAAATGTGTTAACCTGAAATGGCAACTTCAACTTATTTCAGTTAGTTGCCAAGGCAACATCTGTCATTTTTGTTTTGTTTATTTTTGTCATGTAATATTATATTTTATTTAACAAAATGTTTTAATAGTTCGATTGTTAGTAAACAATAATAACATACAAAAACATAAAACATACAAAATAATGCTTTTACTTACATTTATTAAAACCAATATATATATTGAAAGTTAGTGTATTACATGTATTCCAAAATATTAACTGTAAGAAGAATGCAGTAACAACATTTACATTTTATATATACATTATTATGGCCAAATCTATTTTCCCAAGTGCTCATTTAAAACAACCTCACCTCACAGAAAACTTTTTTTCAAGTCATTTAAATTTTAATATGATGTGATAGAAAGAGGTGATATCAGTCTGTTTTCATTTACTCTAGTAATTTTTCTCTATTAATTCCCAACTACCCCCATCAAAGCTCAAGGCTCAAGATATCACTTTTGGACAAAGACACATTAGAAACATTTGTGAAATATACATTAATCATACATTTTGTTATATACTATACATACAATATATATATATAAAAGAAAGCTGCTGGCTAACACGCTGCTATGGAAAAATTACATTTAGATACACCTGCATTGGATACACACAACACCAAGCAATATCACAGCAGCATCAAATTGAGTATGTGCTCAGAAACATGCTATATTAGGGCAATAATCAGAAATAGTTCAGCAAAATCTGGGATGGAATGATTAAAGTTATTTCATTCAATGTTTCAAATAGATCAGTCACAGTTTTGACAACTTGTTTACCTTTTATTCAGTTTCGGGATTACCTGCCTTTCTATTTGTTTTACTGACTTAATGATTTTTGACCCTTGTCTTGTTCTACTGGTTTTGTCTTTTGGGTTCTGGTCTGGATTATTTGCTCTTGAATCCTATACTGATGGGGGAATATACTTGTCTGGCTATCAACAGACCAAGCTCAATCTTTTAAGATTGAACATTGGTCTAGGGAGTATGCTATGTATTTTCTGCTGCACAAAAGGTGTGATAAACGGGCATAATTCAAATGACTCTGTACGCAATTGGATAGTCCTTCAACCAATCAGACCACAAGAGGCATGATCAACGGGCATCGAGCCATCGCTTCTCTTTCCGTCATTGGCCCTGTCCCAAATGGTACACTAAACCCTCACGGTCTTCCTCGGAGTCCGCACTTTCAGACGTAATGCCGCTTTGACTGCCGGGAAGAAGTCCGCTGTGTAAACTTTGAGGCTCATGAGCACCCTTCTGAGACCTAAAATGACAATTGGGACACCCTGTGGTCTCGTGCACTTAACGGACACGGACAAAAGAAATGTCTGAATTCACAGTACTCATAAAAGAGTAGGCAAAAAGTACACGGATGACCTACTTCTTCTGGCGAGATTCTGAAGTGTGCATACTGCATACAATGAACACCTAGACCCTGTCCCAAATGGCACCCTAAACCCTCACGGTCTTCCTCTGAGTCCGCACTTTCACAACGTAATGCCGCTTTGACTGCCGGGAACAAGTCCGCTGCGTAACCCGCACCAGTGCAGGCTCGGCAGAAGTGCGCATCGAGGGTGCATATTGACCTCAAAGGGGGCGCTCGCGAGGACCCTTCTGAGACCTAAAATGACAATTGGGACACCTTTGGGTCTCATGGACTAAATGGACACGCGCACACAGCGGCCATTGTAAGTCCACAAGACCGAAAGTGCACATGAAGTGTGCCATTTGGGACAGGGCCCTACTATCCCATGAGGCCACAGGAGAGGATTTGTGAATGGCAGTGAAGCAATGCAACTGGAAAACTGCACAAAAAATGCTTTTCTTACTTGTTTCCTAATATATACAATTACTTAAATCAAGAAACATTTACTAGACAAGTAAAAAGTTATTGGCAATGGTAGGATGATATGACAGTGTAAAATACCCTATCAGACTGTCCTACCAGTATAAAATAAACAGGTTGGATGATTTTAGTGCAAAATACCCTATCAGACTGTCCTACCAGTATAAAATAAACAGGTTGGATGATTTTAGTGCAAAATACCCTATCAGATTGTCCTACCAGTATAAAATAAACAGGTATGATTTTACAGTGCAAAATACCCAATCAGATTGTCCTACCAGTAAAAAAAAAAAACAGGTATGATTTTACAGTGCAAAATACCCTATCAGATTGTCCTACCAGTAAAAAAAAAAAACAGGTATGATTTTACAGTGCAAAATACCCTATCAGATTGTCCTACCAGTAAAAAAAAACAGGTATGATTTTACAGTGCAAAATACCCTATCAGATTGTCCTACCAGTAAAAAAAAACTGGTATGATTTTACAGTGCAAAATACCCTATCAGATTGTCCTACCAGTAAAAAAAAACAGGTATGATTTTACAGTGCAAAATACCCTATCAGATTGTCCTACCAGTATAAAATAAACAGGTATGATTTGAATCAGATTGCACCATGTTACGGCATGTGCCTTGTGTGCATTGTCCTTGCTCATAACGTCATGACTCTGCTATTTTTTCTCCGTTTGAGTTTGACAGTCTAGGTCCGCCCTGCGCACCTGTGTGTCGTTGCTGATTAACTAGATTAAGGATGCTGAAGCGGAGTATGGCAGGAGAGAGGAGATTCACCAGCAAACAAGCTTTTTGTTTTGTATTCTATTTTTTTAAGGTTCTTTCTTAAGTGGGTTTTTCTTTATATTTGTTGCCTCAATACTTTAGAGTTGTTTGTGTTAATTATACTTTGTTATAATTTGTTCTGAAGATAATTTGTTGGTTTTGTTATGATACGCAGTTCCTTTTGTGTTATGGTTAGTCTCGTGATTTAAATAAATGTTTATACTTCGTATTTTGGAGTCTGAGATTTTTGGTTTGTTAGACACACTAGCAACCCGGCTTCCTAGTGACCTCCTGCCCTTCCAAGGACCTGGGGCCTATATCATGAAGCCAGTTTAGCTGGCTAGCCAGATATGTTTAAGCTTAGTTTGTGCTAATCCTGGGTTTTAGGTACTATTAAAGTGGTTTAGCTTTTAGCTGTGTTCATCTCCATAGTAAACTTGCTCCAGGGCAGGTTATGTTCTGGATAAGAGATTGGACCAATCAGCTGTGAGCAAAGTGACACACCTCTGATGCAATAAAGTCACTCCCCCTGTTTCTACTCCAAATTAAAGGTCACTACATAGCAAATATCTACTAAAGACTAAAGCATCTGGCTTTTAAAGGTCCCATGGCATGGATTTTTATTATTATTTTATAATGTTTCCTGAGGTGTACTTATATTGTTAGTATGGTTTTTACATCCAAAAATGTCATAATTTAGAAATAAAAAGCATTTTTTTTCTATACTGATATTGGCCCTCTGGCTTGAATGCTCTGTTTCAAGGGGCGTGCCTGCTGTGAGACTTCAGTGAAAACACCCACTGTTGTGATTGGCTGACATCTTTGCATTTGAAATGAGTATTAGATTATGTGGCGGAGGGGGCGTGGTTTAGCGAGGTCTGCAAGCACTGCCAGAGAGAGAGAGACGGACTGCATGTGGACCAGAGAGACGGACAGCTGGATAAAGATTGCTGAGGAAGTTTTATTGTACAGAGTTGTTGAGAGCGTTGTGAGTGCAAGTTTATTTTGTTTGTATCTGAGAGTTCTGAATAAACACGAGTCCCAGCCACGCCGACCCTGTCTTCTTCCTCCTTATTCTACGAACTTTGTAACATGTGGAACCCCTCTCGAATAGGGTTTTACTAAGATTTTTTTTACCATCACAGCCGTTGAGATGAACGAATCGTCAAAGTGTTGATTATAGCATTATTTTTAGATCTTTTCCCATCACATGAAAGGCTGCAGTGATGAGCATTGAGTACACAGGCTGTCTGTTGATCGCGTGAATGCAGTGATCGTCATGTTCTCACAAAATGCTTTCACCACAACTAACAGCAAACACGACATCGATATGAATACAGTAAGAGCTGTGAGACGTGTGATTAGCCGCGTTTCCATTACCCTTCAAATTGCGCAAATTGAAATACGCCCAATGGAAACGCGTCAATTTCGCAAAAACTCCCATATATCGCAAAAAAGTTTTTACGCTCGCATGAGGTGGTTTTTCAGGCAATTTGAAAAAGGAAATTTTCGCAAAACTGCAATGGAAACAGTTTTTCCGCATTTACAGGTCACCTGGTACGGTCACGCATTGCTCTCACATAGGGCCTACATATAATTTTTTTTCCACTCAAGTATGTACGAGATCTTATGTCGTTAAAACAACATATATTTTCTCATAATAAGGAAAGTGGCGTAACTTTATAATGACGGACCCCGGTGCAACCACAAATATCATAACTATCTATAGGCCTACTGTAATTATGACATATATTTAAGAAATGTATTAAAACAGAAAGACGCTATAGTTTCAGCATTGCTCAAAGACTAGGTCAATCCATTCCCGACGATATTGGTTTGCTTCTTATTTATTAAATATAGCCTACAGCCAAATAGTTGTTTAAACATTGATCAAAGTTAAAATACAATTTATACTAAACGAAATTAATTTTAAAGAAAGACTTTCTAGAAAACACAATTCAATTGTGCTCAAAATCCATGTCTCCAGACATATGCGCATCTGATTACGTAGCCTTACTCATGCTGCTCACTTTTCCTAATCAACATATGAAATTAAAAGATTATAATATTTAGACATAGCCTAACTATATGAAACTAAATAGGCTACGGTTTTTTTAACCTTTCTTTAACCCTCTTTCCGACGAAGTCGTTGTCGCCTTTTGATGAATTTTTTCCTTATTCCAGCGGAAACTTAAAATTCTCCGTCATTTTTTGCCATACAGATAAGTGCAAGACATAATTATAAACTATAAACTGTCTACTTTTATTTGTGTACACTCACGATAACAGCAAAGGCCGTGGACTCAGGGAACAGATTATTTTGCACTCCACTCCAAACGTTGTCTTAATTTCAAAAATATATATTGTTTATTAAACGCAAAGTTTTTCATTTCAAAAGCATTTCTAAATTCAGTTTATATTTCCAAAAAAACGAAATTCCGAGCCAAAATAACGAAGTGGTAAAAAAAATGTTGAGTTACCACCATGCAAATTCAAACTTTTCGCTCGTCTCTGGCAATGCGTCACAATAACCTGGCGTATGTAAAAGTCGATCAATCTTTCCAAATGATGGTGTGTTTGGACAGAAGACGAGTTCTTTATTAAACTCATAAAAAAACAATAGAATATAAAATGCCACAATTTATCATAACACCTCATATGTGCCGCTCAAGTAGGTGCTTTCCTTGCCATCAGTGCTATTACACGCACGTCTCTTTCCAAGATGGCGGCGTGCATAGTCGCAGCGGCTTACGGCTCTCCTTTTCAGTGCTGTTTTTTGTTGTTTTTGTTGTTCTCGTACTATTTCTTTATTATTTGTTTGTGCACTAACGGTTCTGCGAACATTTGCTACACAAGCCAGAACCTTATGGACATTGGTGACCAGCACCAGATACCTATTTCGAGAGTCTTTCATCATACGCACAACATCCCAGACGACATAGCGAGACTGCCGGGCTCTCCGTGGATTGTTGTCGGGTCTAGGAGGCGGCGCAGACGGAGGAGGGAGAGAAAGCAGAAGCGGGGACGCAGGTCCGGTGTTATGTTAAGGCTAAGAAAACAACCGCACAAGCCATCTCTACCGAGTCTGTATCTCTCTAATGCCAGATCCTTAGTGCATAAAACGGACAACTTGGAACTACAACTAGCTGGTAATCGTTACGTTCGTGATTGTAGTGTTTTGATTATCACTGAAACCTGGCTTCATCCGAGGATACCCGATGCTATCATACAGCTAGCAGGTCGCACTCTGCTCCGCTGGGACAGGACTGAGGACTCCGGTAAGAGCAGAGGAGGGGGGCTCTGTATGTATGTGCATGAGAACTGGTGTAATAACGGAACAATGATAGATAAACACTGCTCCCCTGACCTCGAGTACATGTCTGTAAGATGTCGGCCCTTTTTTCTACCGAGAGAGCTAACCGTAGTGATCATCACGGCTGTGTATATTCCACCCGATGCCAATGTGAACACGGCGCTCTCTCTCCTGTTGAACATCATAAATGAACAGCAGCGGGCCCACCCCGACGGTGTTCATATAATTGCAGGAGATTTTAATAAGGCGAACTTGAAGACTGTACTCCCGAAATTTTATCAACATGTCAAGTGTTCTACTAGAGGGGAGAACACTTTGGATCATGTTTACTCCAACATTAAGCATGCGTACAGAGCTACACCGCTCCCCCACCTCGGTCAATCAGACCATCTCTCCCTCTTGCTCTCCCCAGCCTACACCCCCCTCAGACGCAGTGCCACGCCCACCACAAAGACTGTTACCATCTGGCCTGACGATGCACTCTCCAAACTACAGGACTGTTTCAGACAGACAGATTGGGATTTATTTGAACACCAGGAGCTAGAAACATTCACAGGAACGGTACTGGACTATGTTAAATTCTGTATCGGAAATGTGACTGTGGACAAAAACATTCGGGTTTTCCCAAACCAGAAACCCTGGATGACCAACCAGGTCCGCAAACTCCTCAGAGCCCGCGATGCTGCCTTCAGGTCTGGTGACAGAGCTCTGTACAGAGCCGCTCGTGCCAACCTGAAAAGGGGTATTAAGGAAGCCAAGGTGGACCATAAGAGGAGCATAGAGTCCCACCTGTCTAGCAACAATACACGGGAGGTGTGGCAGGGCATACAAGACATCACAAACTATAGAGGCCGTGATGCGACAACAGGAGACCTGAGTGCGCCGCTGGCAGAGGAGCTAAATTGCTTCTTTGCTCGCTTTGAAACATCAAAACAGCAGCACTCATCTGCTCCAGCCCTGCCCCCATCCCTTCCTGGTCCCTGCACCACTCCACTCTCTGTGAGGGAGCACGATGTCCGACGGATGCTCCTGGCAGTGAACCCCAAGAAGGCTGTTGGCCCAGATGGAGTACCTGGTAAGGTGCTAAGAGCATGTGCTCACCAGCTCGCCCACATCTTTACCAAAATCTTCAACCTCTCCCTGGCCCGAGCAGTCATCCCGTCCTGCCTAAAATCAGCCACAATCATCCCAGTGCTGAAGAAGTCTCCCATCACCAGCCTAAATGATTATCGTCCTGTGGCCCTCACTCCGGTTATCATGAAGTGCTTTGAGAGACTGGTCCTTCGGCACATCAAGGATTATCTCCCCTCAGACTTCGACCCTTATCAGTTTGCATATCGCGCAAATAGATCAACAGAGGATGCCATCGCCGTAGCTCTCCACTCTGCGCTGAGCCACCTAGAGCAGAAACAGAGCTACGTCCGAATGCTCTTTGTGCTATCTGATGGATATTTACACGTCACGCTGCATCAGCAGAGGAAAAACCATCATTAAGGACAGCTCCCACCCTGGTTCTGATCTGTTTAACCTGTTGCCCTCAGGGAGACGTTACAGGTGCATCAGAACAAGGACAAATAGATTCAAGAACAGTTTTTTCCCAAAAGTCATAACCATTCTAAATTTACACATGCACTGACTTCATAGTATAGGTATGTGTCTCAGAACTGTGCACTTTATAGCCCCCCCCCCTCCCCCTCCTGGGCACTACTTATCTTATCTTATTCTTTACGTACATGTTGACACTGAAAAAAGGAGTGGCTTTTAATCTCATTGTATATGTATATAGTGACAATAAAAGGCATTCAATTCATTCAATTCAATTCTTTCCATTAAAAATAATGGCGTGCGGTGGCTGGGATATACAGAAACCTAACAACATACGTAGCATGATTTTTGGAATGATTTATCACTAGAGGTAAAAAAATGTTTTAGTCGCATAACATCAGTTAATGGAAACGCTGTCATTTTGCATTATTTTTTTGTCGACTTTTAGAAAATATCGCAAAAGTTTTGCGCAAATCTTTAATGGTAACGCGGCTAGTGACAGCTCCGAACATTATAAAGAGTGTTCTTCGCTAATCTAGCATCTAATCAAAATTGAAATAACAGATTTGTTTCATGCTACTAACAGAAACAATGCGAAGTTGATCGTTTTAGTCACTGGCTTGATTCACTGATGCATTACGCTTAGGGCATAAAGACGGCCAGCGGCAGGACTGACAGGATTAAACGATTTAGAAAGAAAGTCTTTCTTGAATGATTAGCTACACATCAGAAATCACTGATCACAGATCAGGCATTAATGAACACTGTTACTCACTGTTTGTGGCGGTGCTGTTTAATCCATATGGTAAAAGTCTGTTTGTAAAGCCTGTGCTGACATTGCGACTGATAAACGGAATCCATTTTCTCCAAATTCTCTGGGCGGGCAAAGCAGAGGAAGGGGAGGTAACCGTTCCCCGTATGACGGCATATAGGGAAGATTCCAGATCGGCTCGTCTGAGCTTTCATTTTCTCAAAGGCAGAGCAGGACAGCTATCAAAAGGAATGTCTGAATGTCATTCTAACCACTTGGGGACCATATACAGGCTAGGGGAACTCATATTAATGTTAAAAAAAACCTGCCATGGGACCTTTAGCAATGCTTATTTATAATAATAATAATAATTTTGAATGATTTAGATATCATTTATGTAATTATTATACCCTTAAACAAGTATCATTTTAGTTAATCAATAATTAATAGGCACTTAGTTGAAATTAATACATATATATAGCATTTATAAAGGTCATACAAATAAGCTTTAAAATCAGTAAATAAAGCTTTAAAAAATACTACATGTGAGCTTAACTGTTCAGTTCTCTGTATATAAACTAAACTAACTTCATAACTTTTACGTGCATTGATGTAGTGAATATTTTGTACTCTTTAATAGACAGCTCTTTTCTTCTTGCTGTGTAAATTTGTTTAAATTCTTAATATTTTTTCAATCATGTAATATTCTGCAGAAGAGAGAAATGAATCTCGCTGCTTCTCTCACGAGAAGTGAATCTCAGTTTCACTGATCCACAGCATGTGATTGGCTGTTCACTACTGATGTCACAGCTAAACTCCTAAACTCAGGATCAAAGAGTTGACAGAGAAAGCTTATGATCAGCATCATGGGACCAACAAAGCCTGAATAGATTGGTTTGGTTTGGTTTTGTCAAGTCGAAACTAATCCTGTAACCCTGAGTTTGTTAAACTACCATCATGGTAAAGGCCCCTGGTGTTCCACACTCACGTCTGAGTGTGTACCGTCTCACTTCCCAACTCTCCCAACCAGACAGCACTAACCAAAAATGAATAAAATCGTAACCAAAAATAAAATCAAGGTTAAGTTAAAACAGTTATAAAAATAATTAAAAGAATAAAAAGATGATACATAGATAAGATAAAGTGCAATTAGTCGGACGTACAGTGGCACAGTGCTCATTCAGTAAATGCACAGCGAAACTGATGTGTTTAGAGTCTAGAAGCTGGTTCCAGCCGCGGCTGGCATAATAGCTAAAAGCAGACTCTCCTTGCTTTGAGTGAACCCTTGGTATTTCTAACTAACTGACTTTATCCTGATGATCTGAGTGATCTGCTGGGTTTATATTTAATCAGCGTATCCTAGGCCATTGAGTGATTTATAAACAAGTAACAGTAGCTACTTTAAAATTAAAATCAATTCTAAATGTAACTGGAAGCCATTGTAAAGACCTGAGAACTGGTGTGATGTGTTCATATTTTTTTGGTTCTGCTCAGAATCCTGGCATCAGTGTTTCTGTATGAGCTGCAGCTGTCTAATGGTCTTTTTGGGAAGGCCAGTGAGAAGACCATTACAATAGTCCACCCTACTGGTGATAAAAGCATAAACGAGGTAGGATGATTTTACAGTGCAAAATACCAGATTGTCCAGAATATCAGATTGTCCTACCAGTATATATATAAAAAAAAGGTACAGAGATTTTTAAAGTGCAAAATACCCTATCAGATTGTCCTACCAGTATAAAATAAACAGGTAAGGTGATTTTTTAAAGTGCAAAATACCCTGTCAGATTGTCCTACCAGTATAAAATATATAGTTATTACATTCACACCACACTCATAGACCGTAGGCCTACTTTTTGGCGAGTGTTAAGTAATCACTAACTAAAATTACCTTAGTAATTACCTTCTAAAGAGAGTATGCGATTTCGGACACAGCCACTTAACTGTTATAACGTTACAAGGAAAACCCATAGACAGTAAGGGAATACCTTGATTCGATTTGGGTTGGAGGCTTGGAGCTGATCTCCGATGGTAGCCAACGAGGAGCAGGGTTGGAAACACCTTATCTAAGTATTGACAACACCGCCATCTGGTGGCTCAAATATTACCAGATAGATGGATAGATGGATGGATGGATGGATCTTTTGCAATATATATATGTTTCACTTCACAAATAAAATAGGTTGTATAATATTTATATGTTATTTTGTTACTAACTACTAAAAATGTCTGTGATAAAAAGCAGTCTGCACTGCTGGCTGTGGTGGATTACCGTGTATCTTACATGCAATGCACATTCCACTAAACGCAACTTTTGTGTCGGGTCAGCTGTTAAATAAACAGTACCTGTTTCCACCGGCAGGTGGGACTGTTGTCAGACGGCAAGCTTAAAAATAAAAAACGCCACTGACCCCCCTCGCCATTCATTCATCATTACTAGAAGAGCTGTTGAGGTAATAATAATACAACTGTTCAGCAAAAATGAGAAGTTCTAACGAAGCTTAATAAATGTTCGTATATAATGTGTCGTTTCTCGTTTTGGCGAAATTAAATGACTTTAATCAATAAAATGTGCGTCATAACTATATAAATATACTTACGTTATTCAGTACAATATTGTAAATTGTACTAGCTTGCTATTTTATCTAGATATGATATAGCCAGTTGTTGTCTGATAACATCTGTTACTGTAATGTTATCTAGTGTTTGGCAAGTCAGTTTCTACTTGAGCAAGCCATTTAAATCAGAGTTGGCTACACCTCTATAATCACTCAGTCCAAATGAATATGTTTGTAACGTTAGCACATTGGCTATCAGCTTACACTATAAAATAAATCATGTGAAGACATGCAGAAAATGGGGTGTGTGTGTGTGTGGGGGGGGGGGGGGGGGGGATTATAAACGTAATATTAAGTGACATAAACTTATCTGCTTATCTTTAACGATTATGGAAATTGAAGAAATAGGGTAGCCCACTGTCATTTCAGGCCTTTGCATCACCAATGGTCATTACTACCTCCTGTTTCATAATTCATATTGAATGCAGGGTCATTACACTCTTTAGGAGCATACACTCTTTCAGACCTGATTTTTTAAAAAACATACACAATATGTGAAATAATCTTGAAGATATTGAAAATACTATTACAAACTATGAAATAAGAATATAGAAACAATTTTGTTGTAAGATGAAGTCTCAATAAAACTAACAGAGTGTGAAGTGTCTGAACATTCCTGGAGTCTTCTGGCATAGTCACACACCTTTCATAAGTCCAAACAAGCCCTGCAATTGCACCATTGCAAAGAACAAAACATCCTTCCCCCTCCAAGGTTGAATTTTATCAGGACCCACCTAGAACATTACCTTATTTCAGGTGGCACAAAAACAAGAGGATATAATAATCTTTTCACACAGTCATTCAGAGAAGATCAAACTTATATAAACTTCTTTAAACAGTTGCAAATGCTAACAATGCATGTATTAGTGAGTACTTGCCTTGATGGGGGATAGTTACTTTACGTCCAGGGCAGATGTAGGCTACAGTCAGGTAAGCAATACATCTCAGGCAATCAAATCAGCTAGTTTATTATAGTAAATTTGTCTTTAAAAAACCAAGCAAATTTTTTTCACAAAAATTGTTGACACACACACAAGCACTAACACTAACACTAAGAACAGTCCACTCATCTACAGCCTAATGCCTCTTGGTATCTCCACTGGCCATCATGTTCCTTTTGAGAAAATTGTGTTTATCCCTAGAGAACTTAAATGTCCTAAGTTTTATAGTAATGATGAGTCAAATAGTGTAACTATTTAGGACCGATTAGAGGAGGTACGAGCTTGTGTAGATGACAGAAATTGTACAGTGACAGAAAAGGTCCAAGCTCAACTTTATGCAAATAATTCCGTTGAACGCGACGCGACTATCCAATAGAAGTAGAGCACATGGAGACGGAGGGAAGTCTCTCGTGGGTCCTTTGTTTTTCATTCCCCGCTGGCTCAAATGCACGCCCATAACGGTAAACTTGAGGTTTACGCCCATCAACATACACATGAGGGGAAGCATCACAACAACACACTTCAGTCGTGCCGCGAAAGTGGATCTGTATCGTTCCCCTCATGTGTATGTTGTTGGGCGTTCCTCAAGTTTACCCGGAATGCTTTGCGGGCGCGTTAAAGTCGCTTGACGTCACCCATAGGAATAAAGCGGAGCGCGGCGCGACAGAAGTGTTGCACGGACAAGTGGATCAGCACCTGAAGCTCAACTTTATGCAAATGAATCCGTTGAACGCGACGCGACTATCCAATAGAAGTAGAGCACATGGAGGGAAGCCTCTCGCTGGTCCTTTGTTTTTCATTCCCCGCTGGCTCAAACGCACGCCCATAGCGGTAAACTTGAGGAACTCCCAACGCCTGTATCTGTCGATACAGATCCACTTTTGCGGCACGACTGAAGCGTGGTGTTGTGATGCTTCCCCTCATGTGTATGTTGATGGGCGTTCCTCAAGTTTACCGCTATGGGTGTGTGTTTGAGCCAGCGGGGATTGAAAAACAAAGGACCGGCGAGAGACTTCCCTCCGTCTCCATGTGCTCTACTTCTATTGGACAGTCGCGTCGCGTTCAACGGATTCATTTGCATAAAGTTGAGCTTCCACCATCTTTTTTGACGCGCGGCATTTGTTCAAATGCAGCGCCGCCTTCCCGGTATGCTTTGCGTGCGCGTTAAAGTCCCTTGACGTCACCCATATGAATAAAGTGGAGTGCGGTGCGACAGAAGTGTTGCACGGACAAGTGGATCTGCACCTTGTATCGGGACACGCTACGCAGCTGAGACGCTCACGCCACGCTTGCAGTGTGTAGCCGGCCTAAACCAAGCTTAACTGCTCGTGAAGCAGATATCTCTCGGTAGTGAGTGCTGAAATTGAAAGGCTGTTTAGTAGGGATGTGCGCAATGACTAGCCTAACCCCGGTAGTATAACAAGCATAAGTAAGCTTAATTGTTATACTAGTTTGACATGACATGAAAGAAAATGGAAAAGTTTTGTGTAAGCTTTCAAAATCCCTCCTTCACCCGAGTGGAGATTTATCTGAAGCCTTCGCGAGCGCCAGAGAAAACCAATGCATGCCAAACCTGTGGTAAAATTTAACGATTTTGTTTTGCTGCAGATATACACTTTTCAAAATAATATATTAATTTCAAGATATAACATTAACATGACAGTAATTTAAACATGGCCTTTGTAAATATATATATATATATATATATATATATATATATATATATATATATATATATATATATATATATATATATATATATTTAAAGCAAAACCTTAAATGTGCCAAAAAATGTAAACAACTAGTATTTTCCAAGTCGTCTAGCAGCAGCACAAACGTTTAATCGACTAGTCTCGCACATCCACAGCTCAGTGTCACACATTGTAGATGAAAACAGAAACAGGCTCATAGCTGATAATGGAGAGAATTTTCTTTTCATCAAAAAGAACCAGCCTCTCACTTTTCCGAAAAGGGCTGTATGGCTATGATAACATGATAATTTAATTAAGTTGTTCTGCTAGGCCTACTATGTTGTGTGGTACTGGAATCCACTGAAAATAACAGGTTACATTTATGTGAAATGGGCAGCAATGCCATGTTTGTTTAGGAAAACACCAAGTTGAATGTTAAAATGTCAGCAACAGCATCAATTTGTGTATTTACTTTGTTACAGTCAGAAAGTGAAAAACATCTGATGAAAATAAAACATTGTTAGAAGAACTGTAATGGTATTATTAAGTACTCGTATCAGTACTCGGTATCGGCAAGTACCCAAATGTAAGTAGGCCTACTTGTACTTGTACTTGGTCTGAAACAAAGTGGTATCGGTGCATCCCTATTCCATATAGTGGTTACTTAGAGTTGGCTGTAGTAGGACAGATTATTTTAAGGACAGATTATTTCAAACTTTGGGATTCTAGTAGTTAAAGATCCACCTTGCCCTACATTCTCAAAACAAAAGGAAAGTACCCCAGATTTGTTAGGGATGAAGATTCTTACCCAGTGTTATCAAAAGGACTTTTGTCAGGACTGTGTAGCTGTGCCTTCTGTCTTGTCTGAGTTGCAGGATAACAGTTTGGAAGGAAGCCATGTTAAGATGCCAGCAGCTGGAGGACCAGTCCTCCAGTTGTTTGGGGAAAGTTAATGTGCAGTTTAAAGCCACAGTTCCAATTCCAGCTGGCTGGCTGTTGTTTGTACCTGCAACTGGACCTAAATGTAAAGTTGACAGTAGATCTTACTGACAGAAGAATTTACTGATTCTGATGAGACTCATCTGCCTCCTGGAGTATTATTTTCCCATGATTTATTGACCATGGAGAATGGGTTAACTCATGTTCCCATTGTAAATGTTTGCACTCAGGTAACATACATAAAACCATGAGCGTTGCAGGGTGCTTTGTAACCTGCAGATATTCTTGAGGATTCTGAAGTTGTTGATTTTAAGGAAAGCTTGACTTCAGATGGGTGGATAGCCTTTATTGAGCAACACCTCATCAACCTTCCAGTGTATATATACAGCACCCTTACCTCACTTCATTGTCTGGTCTCATCCCAACAAGGACAACCACAGACTCCAAGACCTTTATACTCAACTGAGAACTCACCTGATCGTCCGCCACCTGTCATCAGTCTTCTGCCTTTTGTGTTTGTCAGCCTGTGCCATCCGTTCCAGCCCACTCTGTCCGTTCACCTTTCATCCTGCAAGAGAAAAGACATTTCATCACCAGATAAGACTTTATCCATTCATCATCTACTGCTATACTTACCCGCTCTGTGTGTCATCAATAAACCTGGTTAAACACATCCCTTACAGTATTAGGCAGCTTTTAGCCCAGATTATTAGGGAGAGCTGCAGTCTGTATGTCTCACCCATGGTCTTGGTCCAGAAGAAAGATGACACCTTGAGGCTTTGTGTGGATTACAGGCAATTATATTGTAATACTCAAAAAGATGCATACCCCCGCGCTAGAACTGATTAATCCCTGTCTGGGGCCAACTGGTTTTCCTTCCTCGATTTAACGAGTGGGTACAACCAAGTGCCTGTGGCTGAGGCAGATCGTCTCAAGACAAAATTCTGTACACCATTTGGATTATTTGAATTCAATGTTATGCTTTTTGGTCTGTGCAATGGACCAAGTACTTTTCAGAGACTTATGGAGCACTTGAGATCAGAGATTTCAAACCCTTCTGCTATACTTGGTTGATGTGATTGTGTTCTGATCTTCTTTCGAACAGCATGTGCGGCAGAGTCCTGCACGGGTCCGATTTTGTAAATCCGCACCCGCCCGTACCCGCAGTGCTTAAAACCACATCCGACCCGTTTTCCGACAACAGCACTAAACAAAACCCGCACCCGACCCGACCCGCTTAAAATAGAACCGACACCCGACCCGCACCCGCAATAAAATCAGTTTAGCATATCACATTATAGACACACTTACAAAAATGTTTATTGCCAGCATACAGAAGTTATTACACGACCATTAACACAAGGACAACTTCAGCTAGGACATTATAAAACGCTTAACGTGAAAAACGCTTAACGTGCCTTAATGTAGGCTACTAAGACACTGTTATTAAGAGACCAAACTCAGTAAACATAATACTAATTATAGCCCAGAATATGAACGCAACGCATTTAATTACACGTTAAGCGTTTTCCTCCCATAGAAAACCATTATGAGAAAACGCTTAACCTGGCTTAATGTACTAACTAGACAGTGTTATTAAGAGACCAAACTCAGGAAACATAACAAAAATACTGTTCGATAGAACTGCTTGTGCATGGTTTGTTACCACAGTTATCTGCGTGCTTCCTCAGCGATGAACTTCCACATTTGCGGCTATCTTTTCTTCAACCTTCATGATCCATATTGACGACTGAAGTGCAGGCAGATCGCACAGTTGTGATTCTTCTGGGAGGGGGCACGCGTGCGCCGCGCGGCCACAAATAAACTGATATGGATTTGAAATTATTTTATCAACTTGAAATGCAGGCAAGGCATATTTTTGTATATGCATATTTTTAGGAACACATCTACAATATACATGCATATATTTTTATATATAGGCCAATATTCGTTTGCACGTGACTGTTTAAAACCTGTGTTTAGACCCGTGTTTCTCCCTTGTCCTACCCGCACCCGCTCCTATCTCTGTCCTATCCAACACAGTAGGATGTTTTTCTCCCGTTTCAGCAATATTACGCGCACCCGTACAAGACTCTGATGTTTGGTGACTGGAGTTAGTCCTGCGCAGACAAAATAAGGAGAATTTGAGAGTAAAGTTGACCAAGTGTTCTCTTTTTCAGCACAAGGTGAAATACTTAGGCCATGTGGTGTCTTCAGATGGAGCATCAACTGATCCAGACAAGATTGCAGTTGTGTCTGTGTATTAGGGCTGTCATGATATCAGATTTTTCACACCACGGTTATTGTGGCCAAAAAAATTCACGATATCGATATATAGCGATATCTATAGGACCTTGGGGGAGAAAGTTATCAAATTAATTGGTAACACTTTACAATAAGGTTGTATAGTTGACATTAGTTAATGCATTAGTTAACGAACTAAGCATGGACAACAGCTGTTCAGCATTAGTTAATCTTCTTTGTTAATGTTAGTTAATATAGAGCTGTTCATGGTTTGTTCATGTTAGTTCACAGTGCATTTTAGCAAGATTTTAATAATGCATTAGTAAATGTTGAAATTAACATTAACAAAGATGAATAAGTGCAGTTCATTATTGAGTCATGTTAACTAATGTAACTAATGTTAATTAAGGAACCTTATTGTAAAGTGTTACCAATTAATTTTTACTTTGTTTATTTAGTTTTATTTTTTACCCAACAAACATAATTGGATAATGATAAACAGGGTAATATATGTTACTGATAAATTGTCTTTGAAGCTCCCTATGAAATAACAAGAGAGAAAATACTGTCAAGTTCAACAGTATGATGATGAATAAATATTAACATAAATGTTATTGGCCATGACTAGATTGCTTGCAAATACAAATACAAGAATAGACATTTTTCATTAATTAAAAGAAACTATGAGACCGCAACCGTCGACTGGCTCTGACTGGTGACTCTGACTGCCGCGTTCCTTCAGCGCAGCTGCAAGAGTTAGGCTATGGCCTTTTTACACCTGCTCACTTCATTCGTTTTCTCTGATCATATATCTATCATATTGTGAAGAGATCAGGATTAAATGTCTTCCGAAATTCTTTCGAGGCGGATTTAAATCTGATCACTCAGATGATCCACCACTCCCACCACGCGCTGCGCGAGTGCTGAGAGGCACTACAAGAAGATGCAAGAAAAGCAAACGGCCGCCAGTGAAACTGAAAGTAGACAAAGGCTCAGAATCAGATGCTCAAAAACACAATAATCTCCATTAAAACTAATGAGACTAAATGCTCTTACCAGTGCTTAGGTCGCTCGTTCTCCTATTACGGCCTTTGAACTTGAAATGAGCCGATAAATAAAATTCAACTCATATCTGTTGCTTTCGTTGTCGTGAACTGAATTTGCATAGCCTATAGAGTGGAAACTGAAGAATGGATTTATATTCATTTTGCGGAGAGGTATAAGGTAAGACAATGCATGTTTTTATTTTTATAGTTTAGATTGTGTAGCCCGTTTCGTTTGCAGGCGCCGTTGCGTGCGGGCCTGCCTCAGCTTGTCAAAAATGCGTTTTTACTGTGGTGGTGATAGTAAACATATAAACTTACATTGTGATATGCTTGAAGTGTTTTATATATATGGATTTTATTATAGGCAAGACAAGTCAAGTGTTGATTTGAGAGGATAAATTGATCAAACATGCGGTTAACTCACTGTCGGCTGCTGGCCGCTTGGTCATTAGGAAAAAAACTAAAACTTTAATTTAACTAACGAAAATTGCCCCAAACATTTTTTCTAAATTAACTTAATAAAGTAACGAAACATAACAAATTTGACATTACAAACAAAGCTGAACTATTTTTATGGCTACAACAGTGTGTAATAGAGAGGGAGGAAAAAACACTGCTACAGTCAGACTCGGGACACCGGAGTATTTACGCGTCATGTTATCATACCAGTCCTGTTCATTTTCAATATTGTGGTTATCGCCAATACCGGTATATTGCCACACCCTAAATTAGCACGATGTCGATATTTCGTGCTTTGAATATCACGGTTATCGTCAATACCGGTATATTGCGACACCCCTACTGTGTATAAGACCTCAAAATCTCCAATGAGTTGAGATCATTTGCAAGCTACTATCGCCGCTTTGTTGCAAGTTTTTCAAAAATAGCAGAGCCATTGAATGCCCTGGTTGCTGCCTTGCTGTCTAAAAATCATGAAGGTACTTCCAAGAAATCTTTAGAGGAGCAATTGACTGTGGTCTATGAGCATTTCAGACATTTAAGAGCAAGTTGGTATCCGCTCCTGTGTTAGCTTATGCAGACTTCAAGAAACCCTTTATTCTGGAAATAGATGCCAGCCATAATGGACTTCATTGTTGAAGATTGAATTGACTTGAAGATTGTTGAAGGCCGACATGCTAACATCGCTGCTATCAACTACTGAAGAACTGTTACACTACTCCTTCAATAAATTCTTCTCCCTACAAGAACTCTGGTCAAGCTTACTTATTTTATGTATTAAAGAAATCGAATACATTGGCGAGCCACCCAAACCACCGCTTTGCCAAATACAGCAAAATCTAATAGAGATAAATGTTTTTACAGACAATAATCCATTGAGCCATTATCAAACTGCAAAATGTGGAGCTGTGGAGCACAACTGGCAGCTTTTGATTTAGAGTTTTGATATACTTTTATCCTGCACAGTTGCACAGGGTAATGGAATAATAGACAATACTAACCAATATATACGTGCATCTGAGTGATAAAAAGAGCTGCTGCATAGGCAGATACATCTGCAAATATGAATGAACATAGACAGAACAAAACACCCCCCTCCCCCCAAACAAACAGATACCAAGCAGACACCAAGACATATGATTTTTCCATCCAAGAGTCATGTTTTGCATGTTTTAATATCTATGTGTGCTTGGGCTACCTTGCCGAATAGCTTAGCTTTAGTGGCCAAGACTATGTGTGTATAGGCTACCTTGCAGAATGGCTTAACTCTAGTGGCCTATGACTATGTGTGCCTGGGCCACCTTGCAGAATGGCTTAGCTCTAGTGGCCTTTGACTATGTGTGTCTGATATACCTTGCTGAAATGGCTTAGGTCTAGTGGCCTATGACTATGTGTGCCTGGGATACCTTGCCGAATGGCTTAACACTAGTGGCCTATGACTGTGTGCCTGGGCTACCTTGCCGAATGGCTTATATCTAGAAACATGCAAATGTGTTATCATTAACACAAGATATGTGTTGCAAGCTGATGGAGATAAGAAACCTAGTAACCACCTGAGCAAGTATCATAATTAATAATTTGATGTATGGTAGACATAACCTTTATACTCTATTGATAAGTGAAAAAGCTGTTGAGACGATAAGAAAGACAGGAAGCATTCTCTGACACGGCATGCAGCTGAAATCAATTACACACATTAGCATAGCTAATGAAAACATTGCCCTTGAAAATAAATAAACGTGTCATTAGTTTTGCTGCTAAATATGGTAAACACATTGAATTTGTTTCACTTTAATCTTTTCTCAAATCTGTAGCTTATACAGCGTATCTTCATAGAAATTATATACAACCGACCGATTGCTGCTACATGAACACATTTGTGTAAATACTGCAGCTTATATCCTTAGTAAATCACACCACAAGAATGTTAAATATAATGCTTAGATGAACAAACCACACAATATGCACAGACATATAGAGTAAAAGAGTGTTCACTTATCTTAGATATTGATTTCAGATGCTTTCTGAAACCGCGCTGCTGACTGCTAACAGCAAACTGCCAGTATTTGAATGTTGAGCCACAGCTCATTGGCCGCTGATGCAACAGCAACCAATCAGCTGTGCTATGAGGTAATAATGTGATTGCTACTAACGAGTTAAGGACCTATCAGCCGACACTAGGGATGCAACAATACAGTTAGTCCATGGTTCAATACATACCTCGGTTTTTAACCACGGTTTTCGGTTCGGTTCGGTTCTGATGGCTTGTCACATCAGTATTTTGCTATTCTATTCTTAGGCGACAGGAACAGTAAGAGGTTAAGCAGAAAAAAGACTATTTTTTTAATTGCAAAACTCTTTCTTTATTTTACTTAAAAGAATTGAAAAACCTTACTTAAACTTAAAACTTTACTTTTAAAAAAACCTTGTACACATTCCTAGTGTATTGTATAATATAAAATATATATATATAAAGATTTACACTGGCAGCTCAGAGCTGTACAGCAGCATTTAAGTATGAAATTGAATGAATAAATGTAAAAATAAAACACTACATAGACTACACTATAAAATATACACTGATTCCTATTAAATATACTGTATTCAAGTTTTTCAGTCAAGAGCAGTGAGTGATTTTCTATTTGTCTTTTGTTGTTGTATTAACATTAAATGGATAGTTCACTCAAAAATGAGAAATGAATACAGGTTTGGAACAATATTAGAGTGAGTAAATAATTACATCATTTTAGAGGTGAACTGTCCCTTTAAGGACCTCGTGTTCACTAGGCTTCTGCTGTCAATGTAAGACCTGCGTGCATCACAGACACGCGCCGATTTTACTTTCACTTTAGACATAACCGACTGTGTTTATGTAAACCTTGAGTGTATTTGACAGTATTAGTGCAGTAAGACGACTTAGTCCAGTAATCACGTGTTTGACACGCGTTAAGTGCGCGCGCTCGGAAAAAGCGCGTGTTTAAACCGCGCACACGCCGGCAAGGCTTTAAAACGCATGCAAATAATGAACTTTGGTGATTGTGAATAACTATAGTGTTCCGTGAGTATAACTCTACCACTAACGTGTGATGTGAATGTATGTCGCGTTGTTCAGTATATTAGAATGGAGGCAAATGATAGAATTTGTAGAAAAATACTTAATTAAATGCAAAACCGAAAAACCACAGGCGCGTATTGAACCGTGAAGGCCGTACCGAACGGTTCAATATTATATTGAGAATTGTGGCATCCCTGGCCGACACAATTTAGAGTTTCATGCCAGAACTAGATATTTCTGTTGAAATAGGCTATCCAAGAGGTGAGCTGTCCTGACATGCAGTTTGCCCAGGAGTCAGTGACCATGCTTCCAGTGTGAACATGATAAGTCAATCATCAAGATCATTCGGCACGCGAACTTCACTAATTTTAGAGAGGAGGGAGCCATGACCATACATTCCATGTATGTACACAGAAAAGTTTGCTCATTCATGGGAAGTGGCACACTGTGCCTATGAAGCAGCCTCAGAAACACTCTTGATGAAAGCTATATGAATATGCAGTAAGTAGGCATTACTGCATGCCCCATGTGCACTGAGATAATCAGTCCTCCAGCCAACTTGCAAGAGGATCTGTTCCAGTACGAGCAGCTTGAGGGAGCTGGGGTTTGATAAACGCTGGGGTGTTTCATAGATTCATAACGCAGTTGAAAGGGAAACGTGTAACCTGTAACGGGTGCCATTTCTGCCACAAGTTTTCTGGTTTCAAGTAAAGTTTGAGTATATTTTTAAGTATAATTTTGGTAGTAAGTATATTAATATCAATGTACTAGAAGTATACTTGTAAGTGTACTGTTTCAATAATACTTGGGACTAAATTGGTCTACTTTTTAATGTATAACAATATACTTTTTAAGTATACTTTAAGTGTTACAGTAGTAAACTTTGAGTAACTAGTTTACAACTAAGTTTTTAATTTGTACTGTAACTATACTACAAGTGAACTTATAGGTATACTTATAGGCCCTGTTTACACCTGGCATTAAGATGCGTTTTGGTCGATCGGCTCACAAGTAGATGAGGGAGACACATACCCGTTTACACCTGGTGTTTAAATCTGTCTCTTTCAACCACTTCTGTCCTGATTTCTTTGAAGGGAGGGTCTATATTGGGTCAGTAGGCAGAGAGGTTGAGAGTAGAGTCTGGCTGTGTGAACACATTTGAACACACATTAGCATTTTACACTATGAAAGCAATCTGGTCAAATGTGTTTTCGACTACCTCTGGAAGTGGTCGAAAGTAGTGAAGCTCAAAACGTTTTAGACCCAGTTTATACAAAAGGGTACAAAAGCTGTTACTGGGACAGTACCCTTCAAAAAGGTTCTAATATGTACCATATAGGTACTAATAAGTACTCTTTTGGTACCAATATTTACCTTTGAGAGACTAATTTGCACTCTTTAGGTACAAAGTTGTACCTTTTGAAAAGGTACCACCCCAGTGACAGCTTTTTTTTTGAGTGTACTTGTATTTAGCGTTGTCCACTTGTGATCCAATCGACCAAAATATATTTAAATACCAGGTGTAAACAGGGCCATAGTGTCAAATACTTTTAGCACATTTTTTTAAGTTTATGAAAGTACACTTTGAAGTATACTTTCAGGAAACTACTAGTTCCCTTTCAAAAGCTACACTCAATGCTGCATGAAGTGCATATGGGAAAGTGTCTTATCACTACCCGCTGTGAAAAAGTGTGTTTAAACACGTCAATGAAATTGACCTGGAGGTATTATATAAATAGATGAGCCCCAGCTGTAAGCCTTCAGGTCTTTTTGTTTTCAGGCCGCTACTGTGTTGGTGTGCAAAACAATCTCTCTCTGAAAAATCTCTTTCTACCTTTCAAAACTCGACTTGAGATCTTTGTTAGGAGTTAGTTTTCAACTGGCAGAGTGCAGATTTCCCTCTTTCCATCTCTGTTACAAAGTGAAACATATCAGTGAAAAGAGCTGAAAGAAATCGAATCAGTTGAAAATGAGTCAGCAGGGTAAACACTGTGTCTCTCCATGTTCTCTTCCAAATGACAGAACTGGATACTGTCATGATCACAGAATGAGGAAACAATAGCAGGTGAAATAAACTCTTATTTTAATGTCACAAAAGGACAATCAGGAGACAGACAACACCGCTGGCAGGTGACGCAGGGACCTCGATGGTCAACAGGTTGTATCTGTGCTGGTGATGAGTGAAGCGATGGTGATGAGGGTGAATTCCGGCGTGAAACGATGAACAGGAAACAACGAACAGGAATCCCAGAACAAAACACCACACGATCATCCAACGGAACAGGAACAGGAAACTCAGGACACCAGACAGCACACAACATCGACAAACGATCTGACAAAGGAGAGGAGAAAACGGTGAGTATAAATACAAGTGATAATGACTCTCAGCTGGCGCCGATGATAGATGAATGAGCATGATTGCTCCGGCCACACCCACAGATCCACGCAGCACAAACCAACACAACAAACAGAGACACGAGACAAGAAAGGAAGCAATGCATTCATGAACCGTGATAGTACCCTCTCTCCTAGGAACGCCTCCTGGCGTTCCCAGCCTCCCTTACCTGTTGATTGTAATCATCGATAAGGGAGTGATCCAGAATGTCTCTCGTAGGGACCCAACTTCTCTCCTCCGGACCGTAACCTTCCCAGTCCACCAAGTACTGGACTCCGCGTCCCCTCCGCCTAGAGTCCAGAATACGATTTACCGAAAACGTAGGTTCCCCATCTACGAGACGCGGCGGGGGAGGAACCGGAACCGGCGGGTTAATTGCTGATCGAAACACAGGCTTAATCTTAGATACATGAAACACGGGGTGAATTCTCCTGTACACTGGAGGAAGGTTGAGGCGGACTGTCACCGGACTAATGATCTTGGCGACAGCGAACGGGCCAATGAATTTGGGTGCGAGCTTATTAGAGACGGAACGGAGAGGAATATTCTTAGTAGAAAGCCACACTCTTTGACCAACGACGTATACGGGAGGCTTTGACCGGTGGCGATCGGCCTTAGCCTTGGTGCGCAACCCCACCCGGAGTAGAGTCTCTCGGGCTCTAGTCCAGGTGTTGTGGCACCTCTGGATGAAGGCGTGGGCGGAGGGAACCGCGACTTCGGAATCCAGACTGGGAAAGATAGGTGGCTGGTAACCTACACTACACTCAAACGGAGACAGGCCCGTAGATGACACTGGTAACGTATTGTGGGCGTACTCCACCATAGACAGTTGCTGACTCCAGGACGAAGGATTCTTGGAAACCAAACACCGCAACATTCTCTCCAGATCCTGGTTGGCTCTCTCGGTCTGACCATTGCTCTGGGGATGAAACCCTGAGGAAAGACTAACAGTCGCCCCTAACAATCTACAAAATTCTTGCCAAAATTTGGACACAAATTGGGGTCCTCTGTCGGAAACCACGTCCATCGGGAGGCCATGTAACCGAAAGACGTGATCCACGACGGCCACTGCTGTCTCCTTGGCTGAGGGTAATTTGGGCAAGGGAATAAAATGAGTCGCCTTCGAGAACCGGTCCACCACGGTTAAAACTACCGTGTTGCCCTGGGAGGGCGGGAGGGCGGTAACAAAATCTAGTGCGATATGGGACCAGGGTCTCGAAGGGACAGGCAGCGGTTGGAGTAGCCCATCTGGGGGTCGATTGGAAGACTTACCAATGGCACAAACCGAGCAAGCCAAAACAAAACTGTGAATGTCCCAGGCCATAAGTGGCCACCAGAATCGTTGTTTAACCAGAAACTTCGTACGAGTCACTCCTGGATGACAGGCTACGTTGGAACAATGCCCCCACTGAATAACGTCTGACCGTAATCCCTCCGGCACAAATAATCGATTCGGTGGGCAACCGACCGGAGGCGTTACCCCTTCTAAGGCCTTCTTGACCTTCGATTCGACCTCCCATGTGAGTGTAGAGACAAATAGGGTCTCAGGTAAAATGCACTCGGGAGTAACCAGGCGTTCGGAGCGATCAAAAATACGCAACAAAGAATCGGGTTTGATGTTTTTGGAACCCGGGCGGTACGAAAGAGTAAAATCAAAACGACCGAAAAAAAGTGCCCACCGAGCCTGCCTGGAGTTCAATCTTTTAGCCGTCCTAATATATTCCAAATTCTTATGATCGGTCCAGACGATAAAAGGTACCCCCGACCCTTCTAACCAGTGACGCCATTCCTCCAACGCTAACTTGACTGCCAACAACTCTCTGTTACCAATGTCATAGTTACGTTCGGCAGGTGACAAGCGATGGGATAAAAACGCGCAAGGATGCATCTTCTCGTCCGTGGAAGAACGTTGGGACAACACTGCTCCTACCCCCACCTCTGACGCATCGACCTCCACCACGAACTGACGTGAGGAATCAGGGGCTATGAGAATGGGGGCCGAAACAAAGCGGTCTTTTAGTTTGGTAAACGCGGCCTCAGCCGCGTCAGTCCACCTGAACGTCGTTCTGGGGGAGGTCAAGGCAGTCAGAGGTGCGGCTAGTTGGCTGTAGTTACGAATAAAACGTCGGTAGAAGTTGGCGAATCCCAGAAACCTCTGCAGGGCCTTGCGAGAATCTGGGATTGGCCACTCCACCACAGCCTTAACCTTCTCAGGATCCATACGTACTCCCTCAGACGAAATGATGTATCCCAGAAATGGAACCGACTGTGCGTGGAACTCGCATTTCTCCGCCTTGACAAAAAGCCCATTCACCAGCAACCTCTGAAGCACTCGTCGAACGTGCTGCACATGTTCCTGGAGAGACGAAGAAAAAATCAATATGTCATCCAGGTAAACATATATGAACTGGTCGACCATGTCTCGCAGCACGTCATTGACGAGGGCCTGGAAGACTGCTGGGGAGTTGGACAGCCCGAAGGGCATGACCAAATATTCAAAATGCCCCCTGGGGGTGTTAAAAGCAGTCTTCCATTCATCCCCCTTCCTGATGCGGACCAAATGATAAGCATTACGTAAATCCAATTTCGTGAAGATTGACACTCCCTGCAACCTCTCGAAAGCTGAAGACATCAACGGTAAAGGATAAGTATTCTTTATCGTGATGTTGTTCAACCCCCGGTAATCAATACAAGGTCGCAGAGAACCGTCCTTCTTCCCCACAAAAAAGAACCCCGCCCCCGCTGGAGAAGAGGAAGGGCGAATGAACCTAGTTGCTAGTGAATCAGAAATGTATTTCTCCATGGCCTCCCTTTCTGGAACCGAAAGTGAATATAGCTTGCCCTTAGGCTGAGATTTACCTGGCAATAAATCTATGGCACAGTCGTAGGGACGATGCGGAGGCAGAGAAGCAGCTCGAGACTTACTGAACACCTCCTTCAGGTCCTGGTACTCCGCGGGCACGTTAGACAAATCCACTGCTTTCTCCTGTAACACAGACATAGGAACAGACGAACAGGCAGACACAAGACAGGACTCATGACATTTAGTGCTCCACTCCGTAATGGACCTCCGGATCCAGTCTACTTTGGGGTTGTGTTGCGTTAACCAAGGATGTCCGAGTACTATGGGTGCAAGAGGTGAGTCCATGATGTAAAATGACAGAGTCTCCGAATGGTTACCAGATGTAATGAGAGTAACAGGTCCAGTAGAATGGGAAATCATGGGAAGCTGTTGACCATTGAGTGCGTGGACAGAAATGTCCTGAGGAAGTGACTGGAGGGGAATCTGAAGGTGGTGTGCGAGAGTGTGGTCCATAAAATTACCTTCCGCCCCGGAGTCCAATAGTGCTTGACAGTCGTGCTGGTGTGTTGACCATCTTAGTCTTACCAGGAGGAGGGTAGATGTCGATGAGGTCTTCTCGGCGGAGATCCCACCCGATAGTAGCCTCACTGTTACTACCGGGCGTGGCCTTTTACCGGACACGTGTTCAGAAAATGTCCCTCTCCGCCGCAGTATAGACAAAGGCCTTGGGACCTCCGCCTCTCCTTCTCCTCCCGGGAAAGCCGAGCTCGCCCTACCTGCATGGGTTCGTGATCGTAGATAGGGCTGACCACATCCGTACCGCTGGACCGCGAACTCTCCGCTCCTCTAAACACACGATTGGGAAGGACGCGTCGCTCGACTCTTGACAGTCTAGCATCAACTCGTAGTGCTAAGTCAATCAGTCCATCCAAGGTGTTAGGCAGGTCCAGGGTGTAGATCTCCTTCTGGATGCGGTCAGCCAGCCCATGCAGGAACATATCCCACTGCGCCTCGTCGTTCCATTGGCACTCCGCCGCGAGAGTCCGGAATTCGATCGAGTAATCCGAAACAGACCTCTCTCCCTGGCGAAGCTCGGCGAGCACCCTCGCCGCCTCTCTTCCGGAGACCGCACGGTCAAACACTCGCTTCATGACGGCGGAAAGTGCCTGGAACGACTGGCAGCATGGATCCTGGTTCTCCCACACCGCCGTTCCCCAGAGTGCTGCTCTCCCAGTCAGTAGAGAAAGCACAAATGCGACTTTGGATCGCTCCTTGTTGAAAGTTCTCGGTTGCAGTGCAAAATGCATGGAGCATCCAGTCAGAAACGCCCGACAGAAACTGGGTTCTCCGGCATACCTCTCAGGCACTGGTAGACGAGGTTCCGACTGGGAGAGCGGATCTGATGGTGTGGAGGGAACGAACGGTGTGGGTGGCGCAGTGGGAGCTCGCAGTTGTAGAATTTGCTGGGTGAGCCCGGACACCTGCGTCACCAAAACCTGAACAGCCCGGCTAGTGTTGCTGAGCCCCTCCTCCTGGGCGTCCATGCGTTGAAGGCTGCTGTTGACAAATGACTCCATGGTCATCGGAGCTCCGCCTGCTGCTTCCATCAGTGGGTCAGATCGTTCTGTCATGATCACAGAATGAGGAAACAATAGCAGGTGAAATAAACTCTTATTTTAATGTCACAAAAGGACAATCAGGAGACAGACAACACCGCTGGCAGGTGACGCAGGGACCTCGATGGTCAACAGGTTGTATCTGTGCTGGTGATGAGTGAAGCGATGGTGATGAGGGTGAATTCCGGCGTGAAACGATGAACAGGAAACAACGAACAGGAATCCCAGAACAAAACACCACACGATCATCCAACGGAACAGGAACAGGAAACTCAGGACACCAGACAGCACACAACATCGACAAACGATCTGACAAAGGAGAGGAGAAAACGGTGAGTATAAATACAAGTGATAATGACTCGCAGCTGGCGCCGATGATAGATGAATGAGCATGATTGCTCCGGCCACACCCACAGATCCACGCAGCACAAACCAACACAACAAACAGAGACACGAGACAAGAAAGGAAGCAATGCATTCATGAACCGTGACAGATACACATGATTACTGCTGTGTGGGTTTGGGGAAGAGCATGCGGTCGCTGCATTGAGTCAGACGAGTGCGAGCATTGCGAGCCTTTACAGTTAAAATGCTTTGTGCTCGGCTACTTTCAGTCCGCACCCGCGTTGCGGGGCTCCCGAATGGGTTCGGCTGACGAGCAAGAGACGGGTCTGTCCCTTTTGCTTGCTCGCTCACCAAATCTACATGTTTCCTCGCGTGATCCCGAATCGCACTCCGGCATTTCTTCGGCTTGCGTGGGGAATGATGATGAATCTCTTGGTCTGAGGACTTCGAGCAGCCGGCCTTCGATCATTCCTCACATGATAGTAAATCCATGATGAGGAATTGATCGAGGTGGTTGTTCGCGCGGTGGCCAGGGTACAGTTTGACTGGCACCTTGAACAAGAGATACCCAAACGCAATGAGCTTGAGGTTAGGTTTCTGTCCGGTGGCAAAGTCATGGAGAAAACCATTTACTTCATGTGTTTTTTTGCCCTCCACGTCAACATTTTCGACTATCGTGGGTGCGAAATTGCGTGGGTATGTTGAGATGCCCCAGGTGGAAGAGATCTCTCGTCTGGGTTCGCATCTTCATTAAAGAGACCTACCTCCCCACGGAGCCATGTAGAAAACAGACTTCGGCTCTCGTGGGCAAAGCTTATATAGATAAATTATATATTATATATTGTTTTATATGAAATATATATATATATATATATATATATATATATATATATATATATATATATATATATATATATATATATATATATATATATATATATATATATATATATATAAAATAAATAAAAAGAGGTCAGCTATGGCTGTCTTGCAGGCTGACCTCCTGAAGGATTTGAGTGGCTAATTTGGTGACTCAGTTAACTCTGTAGTGGCCAGATTTACGAGGAGGTGTTCACTCAGTTTCTTCCTCGATGCACTCAAGGAGAGGGGCTGTCAGCCACACAACCTCTCTTCGGGCCTTCAAAATTTAGGGAAGTGAAAAAGCAATGTATGGCACGTCGCGCTCTCCCTCGTAAAGACTGGGGACCGGCTCGTCGCCCTCAGCAACCTCCCAGGGCGGAGCTCAGGACTATCATCAATAAAAGAAGAAGTCCTGATGGTCTGGCGCCCAGTCTGGTGCCCCCTGCAGGACGGGCATGTCAAACATTTGTTCGCCCCACCCTGTTACCCTCTCAAAACCACTACATCCCTGCCGCCTCTGGTGATTCGGGGAGGCAGCGGTTTCCAGTGAAATGTTTGACGTTCTGTGTTTAAATCCTGCTATCATCCAGGACATAGAACATCTAACATCCCCTCAACAGGAAGTGTTAAAATTGTTATCACTCTCAGAGTCAGGCAGCATGGAAACTTCTGCCAGGCGTTTCTGCATGGGTGTTAAGCACAGTAAAATTAGTAAACTAATTTATTTGTCGTCCTCCGTGTTTGAACGGCGTGATCTCCACTTCCATGAAGCCGAAGTTGGCGCTCGTACTGTCACAAGAGCTACAAACTATACTCAACAAAGAGGCCATAGAACATGTTCCTCTTTTGGAGAGTGAGTTTGGCTATTACAGCAGTTACTTCCTGATTCCCAAGAAGGGTGGGGGGTTGTGTCCAATCTTTGATCTTCGAGGCTTAAACCGTACAGTTAAAGCACTCAAGTTCAAGATGTTAACCGTAAAGACGGTCGTCTCGCAATTTCAACATCACGATTGATTCACCACGATTGATCTGAAGGACGCATGTGTTCACATATAAATACTGCCACAACAGGAAGTTCCTGAGGTTTGTTCTTGGGGGCAAAAGCTTACCAATTTAGGGGTCTTCCATTCGGCTAGCCTTGTAACCGCACATATACAGAATGCATGGATGCAGTACTGGCTCCATTAGGATTCTTCCGGGGCATTCACCTTTTGAATTACATAGGCGGTTGCTAATATTAGCCCAATCGCGAGAGATGACGCTTCAACACAGAGACGGTGTGTTAGCTCTTCTAGTTTCTCTAGGGTTGAGACTCACCACCAAAAAAAGTGTTCTTTCTCCTGCCCGACTTATATAGGGTTTGTTTGGTTTTTGGTCACGAGGTGGGCTCAACTGTTTCCCGCTCGAACTGAGACCATTCAGCATACACTGAACAAAGGCAGGTTAGGCCAAGATCTCACTGATCGTCAGCACCAAAGAGTGTTAGGTCTCATGGCATCAGCATCCTCGGGTTTCCCTTTGGGGTTGTTGCACATAAGACCGTTTCAGTTGTGGCTCAATTTTAGGGCCAATCCTCAAGACAAATAAAAGTGGTGCGCCATGTGGCTTCGTACACTAACTATGTGGTTCACACCCCGGTTTCTTACCTTGGGTCCCACTCTATGTGTACCTTGTCATCGCAAATTGCTAATGACGGACACTTCCCTGACGGGCTGGGGTGCAGCCTTAAGTGGTCGTCCAGCCCAAGGGGAATGGGAGGGTCATCAGCTCGATTGGCACATCAACTGCCTCAAGTTGATGGCTGTATTTCTGGTCCTGAAATACTTTCTCCCCCAATTGAGGGGCTGTCATGTCCTAGTACGGGTGGACAAAACACCTACAGTCTCATATATATAAATCACCAGGTAGGTCTGCGCTCATGCTATCTGAACAGAATAGCAAGACAGATTTTTCTCTGGGCCCAGGACAAGCTCCTGTCACTCAGAGCAGTGTACATTCAGGGGCGGTTGAATGTGGGAGCAGATTTACTGTCCAGACATAAATTACAGATGGGGGAATGTAAACTCCACCCAGAAGCAGTCAAGCAGATCTGGACCATGTTTTACTGAGCGGAAGTGGACCTCTTCGCCTCTTTTCAGACAGTGCAATGTCCCCTATACTTCTCTCTCAGTCACCCAGCAGGGTGTGGATGTGATGGCTCATACATGGCCCAAAATGCACCTGTATGCCTTCCCTCCAGTCGCTCTGCTCCCAGGAGTTCTAGCCAGGGTTCGCCAATCGATAGTACTGCGTTGGTCGAACAGAGTTTGGTTCTCGGAGATAGTGTCTCTCCTCAACGGCTCGCTGTGGGCGATTCCGGCGAGGAGGGACCTTCTGTCTCAGGTGGGGGGTACGGTTTCATCTCAGGCCCGACCTGTGGAACCTTCATGTTTGGCCCCTGATGGGCACCAACTGAGGGACACTGGGCTTTCGCCTGCAGTTATTGAGACTATTCTAAGTGCTAGGGCTCCCTCCACTCGGAAAGTGGGGTGTCTTTGAAAGGTGGGGTGCGACACAATGCAGATCCAGTTAACTGCCAAGTTGCTTCAGTTCTGGACTTTCTGCAAGAAAAATTGTCAACAGGCACTTGCCCCTCCACTCTCTGGGTTTTTATGGCCGCTTTATCGGCTTGCCACGCCCTGGTGGATGGGGTGCCGCTTGGGAGGCATCCTCTGCTCGCTCGCTTCATTCGTGGGGCCAGGCGGTTGAGGCCTCCTGTAAGAACCAAGATCCCTTCATGGGACTTAGCTATAGTCCTCAAGGGTCTAGTTGAGACCCCCTTTGAACCTCTAGAGTCAGCGTCTATCAAACCTCTGACACTAAAGATGGTTTTTCTTATGGTTACAACTTCTCTGAAAAGAACTGGGGATATGTAGGCTCTGTCAATATCGCCATCCGGCTTAGACTTTGCCCCAGGTTTGGTGAAAGTAATTTTGCATCCTCATCCTGACTACCGAAGGCACCGAACGTGTTCACGGCATGTGTGTGTGTTCACTACTGTGTGCGTGCACTTGGATGGGTTAAATGCAGAGCACAAATTCCAAGTATGGGCCAGCATACTTGGCCAACAAGTCACTTCACTTCACTACCTGCCTAAGGTTCCTTTCTCGACTGTACATCCTGTCACTCTTGAAACCTTCTGCCATCCGCCATTCACAATGCCGGATCAGGAGAAACTTCATAGACTGTGTCCAGTCCGTGCTCTTCAGGCCTACGTCCACCGCACTAGCCAGGGGCGTAAGTCAGAGCAGCTGTTTGTTTGTCATGGGGGCCGTAACAGATGTTCAAAACAAGGCATCATGAAGCTTCGAAGCGTTATGAATCAGTGAGCCGAATGATGATTTGGATCGCGTGTCAAACCGCCAAACTGCTGAAATTTGGTGATTCAAATTCGACTCGCTGATTCATAACGCTTCGAACCTTCATGATGCCTTGTTTTGAAATCGTCATCACTATGTAAGTCGTTATTTAGGGTTTTTTTGCGCACAAAAACTATTATCGCCGATTCATAAAGTTATTTTAGAACCGCTGTAGTGAGATGGACTTTGTAACGACGTCTTTAGTACCTTTTAAGGGTCTTGAGAGTGAACCGTGCCATTGTGCCAATGGAGGCCCTTCAGAGCCATCAGATTTCAACTAAAATATCTTCATTTCTGTTCCGAAGATGAACGGAGGTCTTACGGGTGTCGAACGACATGAGGGTAAGTAATTAATGACAGAATTTTCATTTTTGGGTGAACTAACCCTTTAATGTATGTTGTTCTGATAAAGCTTTATCCTTCTGAATAAACTGACTTTGTTTTCACTGCACAAATTTAAGATTTAAAAATAGAAAGCAGCTGAGTAATTTAAGTAATTTATTCAAAAAATCCTTTCTAAAGTCATTGAAATGTATTTTCTTTTTTTGTAAAAAATGAATAAATTAGAGAGATACAAATTTCTAACAAAATATATAAGATTATTGTCTTTTTTCACGTTTTGTCTGAAGACAGACATAAAAGCATGTTACAAATTTGATGCATGTTTGCTTTCTTGCACACAGGTTGCCATGAAAAAACTCAGCAATTATATAGATCCTCCAAAAAATACAAATAAACTTTTATCAAACACTTTTTACTGCAATAAGGCATACTTCCAGACATGATGGTGGACTCATGTCTCTCTGAAGTGATAGACAAGATCCAGCGATAGACAAGTGATAGACAAGATCCTTCTTGCGTTATTAGAGGGTTTAATGGCTGTGTGTGTCTGCCAAGCACAGAGACCGCTGAGGAAAGTAATCACCGTTTGCAGTTTAAAAAACAACCATGTTTCACACAGTAAGACACAATTAGGCTACTTTGATAAAGCTTTCTTAAAATATATGTGGGTAGTAGGCTACAGTATTAAGCTTTTAAAAATAAATTAAAGTTGCTGTCCGTAACTTTTTTGTGTTCAAGATTTAAACAGTAGGCTATTAATGAGAATGTGTAACATGAATCCATTTTCCAAACCGTGTTTTGAACGTTCAGAGAACATTAAGGAAATAATATTTGTACAGCTATCTTAATGGGAACGTTAGTAAAAACTTCTGGAACTTATTTTTGTTAGCTGTGGAGGAGAAAAGTAATGTATCACCCCTCTGTCATTCTCACTCGTGTGTGACAGAGCTCCAACAGGAGAGGGCGAGATTTCATCAAAAACAGTCAACAGGTGAGACACCCCGACCAAAATAGATGTCTACTAGTGGGACGCCGCCTTTATGCAGTGCTTGTCGATCTCGCCTTCTAGTGCGACTAATGGACCGCCTTTACACGCCTTCAGCTACAGAAACAGAGATTGCTTCACACACGCGCGGCACACACACCCATTCAGAGCTTCACTCTCCGCGTTCGTGTGCGCGCTTCTTGTAAATCTCCAACCTTGGGGAATCGAATAAGAAGACACTTGTGGCACAAGAGCGATGAAGATCAGTGCGCATAGGACGCTGTTTGTGTTTATCAGACCGTGAAAATATTTAAATATATGATCATTTACTGAACGGATCTCCAAACTTTCAAAAACCCGACCGATGTGGGCAGATGTGCTGATCCAGATCTGAATTAGCCGAACATCAAGGTGAGTGGGCACTGTTAGTTTGATTGGATGTCTGTGCGCGCGCGCATCGCACTGCGTTGTTTGGGGGGTTTGAACTCATTTCTGTTATTACGCATTATGCAAAACCAGGAATAAGCACAGAGGCGCGTTTACATCCGAGAGAGCGAAGCTCATTTCACGCCATGTGGTTATTTTTTAGTTAGCCTACATACTGACACTTCTGTTTGTGTATGACATTTTCCGTAAGCTCGCCTCTTCTTAACTCCCTGTGTGGTGCAATGCTGAGAAATTGGTTAAGAAAGCTTCTCTAAGCTGTTTTGATCTTAAATGAATGATTCATCCTAAAATTAAAATCTGGTCATTTAATTACCCTCATTTTGTTCCAAACCTGTATGTATTTCTTTCTTCTATGGAACATCTTCTTTCATGCTATGAAAGTCAATGGGGTCCAAACATCTTTATCTTTCGGTAGAAGAAAGAAATGCATACAGGTTGAAATAACATAAGGATGAATAAAATAAAATGAAAATTTTTTTGAGGGGAACTAACAGCATTTAAGCATTACCATACATTGTTTCCCCTGTCAGGAATGAACACTTACAACAGTCAGAAAAGCTTATAGATTCAAACATGTATGACTTTTCATGACATTACATCAGATGAGGCATCACTGATTTTCCCATGAGTACTGAGATGTCACACAGACTGGTCAGATGGTTTTCCTGCCCTTTTGCACTGTAATGGATGTTTTTTGGGGTAGAGTTAGAAAGGCTACGGCGGGACATTGGTCACTGTTATAATGGAATGATCTACTACTGCCTAATCACTGGGGAAGACATTATCAGACCTGTCTACTGAATTATCCAACATAGGCTCATTGGAAAAATGCACCGCTACCTACAATTCACTGCAGTTTCCAGCTGAAAACAAAAACACTAGTGGCAGTAAATAACTTTTATTCCTTTTCACACAAATTGTGATTACTGGGGCAGATTTTTGACTTATTTTCATGCGGTCCTTGCACAACACTACGATATTATGACCTCAGAATGCTTTTAACGTAGCGCATGATTTGAAAAATTAAGACTTCGATATTCTCGCGGTAAAGTTCTTTTTCGTTCTTCGCTTATGCCGAGTTCACACTGCACGATTTTCAAAGTAGTCAGATCACAGTTCTTTTCACACTGCATGACTATATGCGGTAGAATTAATTCGCTGTTGTGTTCACACTGCACGATGGATCGGCGACAGGGGGTTTCGCATTGGCGGGCGCCATCTTCTGGCGAGACGCGGGAATTCATTCAGCAAGCGACTATCACAGTGCATTATGGGTATTCTCTAGCTGTTGAGCGTACATCAGTTGTACACTCGTTATTGCCCTGCATTGGGGAATTGAATGAGTGCACTCGATAACGTCCACCATGGTTTCGGACACCACTACAAATGGCTGTCCCCTCAAACAGTGCCCTATTTAAGGGTATAGGGGGCGATTTCGGACACGGCCAATGTTTCACAACCAAACACATGCGAGATGTGACAAGGAAACAACGCAAGATCACGCGTGCTTCAGACCCAAGCCTGCCACACATGATAATTGATGCCAAAGCGTCTTGATCACCTCCAGGTGGTTGGTCCCAGTCATTTTCAATTTTCAGTCAGAACTCAGAACACATTTCACACAGCAGGATTTTGAATCGCTGACACGTCCAGATATTTAGCATGCCAAATATCTCACAATCTCGTCTGAGATTTTCTCAGATCGCATCTTTGATCATTCAGACTGTGTGATTGTCACTGATTTGCCTATGACTTTGGGCAGTTGTCTGCGATTTCGCGAAGCCTGTCAGCGAGTCAAAATGGGGGCTAAAATCATGCAGTGTAAACTCGGCATTTGGGGTAAAAAGAAATTTGAAATACATGATCAGTGGCATACTGTTATACCCCATTCACTTCCATAGTATGGAAAAAAAATACAATGGAAGTCAATGGGGCCCAACAACTGTTTGGTTACCCATATTCTTCAAAATATCTTTTTTTGTGTGTGTGTTCAGCAGAAGAAAGAAATTCATAGAGGTTTGGAACAACTTGAGGGTGAGTAAATAATGACAGAATTTGCATTTTTGGGTGAGCTATCCCTTATAGTGCCACTCACTGGACATTTCACTTGAGTAAAGTGCAAAAAGCAAGATAATATCATTAAGCAGACATTTCGCCACAGGCACATTTTTCCAATAAGCGTGGGTAGAAATAATGACAGATAACTAACTAACTAAATCAGTCTCACTGGCAGTTTGAAGAGTTATCACCTTTAAGTTTAAATAGAGCAGATTAATAACATACTGACCTGGGGAAAATCAAGTGTGAAGCAAAGAAAAAGAGATTCAGAGACGGTCGAAACGGATAATGTTCTCTCATAAAGACTTAAAAGGAATGGTTGTGGAATTTCTGCAGATCTAGAAGTGGAAAACAATGGCCTGAATTAAGAAAAAAAGATGAAATATGTAATATAAAATGGACACCTACTATTGAGAAACATGCACATATTTGTCCCTGACAGACTACATACAGTAAGAGACAGACACGGAAAAAAACAGCATATTGGAGATGAAAGCTGGATTAAGCTCAAGATTAAAAAAAAAAAAAAGAATGCTGCAGAGCTTTTTTTAGACAAAAGATATGCAGAGAGGAGGTTTGCAAGAAATGACTCATCGGGAAGATTCATGAAATTGGTGATATGTTTTACAGGAGAAAGTTGCCTGTGGATTTCCAGGCTATCAGGGTCACTTTATTTATTGGTGCAAAGCAGTGCGGGTCAATTTCTATACTAGTTCAATTAAAGTCACAATAGAGATTTCTGGATTAAAATATCCACTTGGACAGTTATATATATTTTTGACTAGTGTAGGCCTACTTACATTATCCCAAATGTTTATAAAGAAATAAGCCATTTCACGGGCCATGTCCGTGTGTCGCCTATCAATGACATCATACCCGCATTACCCTCGATTTCTGGTTTTATTTTGTAGAAACCATGGAAACACCAAAGACGCTTTAATATATTATGTGTTCTATTGGACTGGTCAGCTAGCCTGACAAGCCAGACCCACATCAAGATGTTGGGTCTGGCATCTCACCATTGGCAGGGCTCAATCCGAGGGGCGGGATAAACGGTTGTCTTTCAAATTCTCTCTGCACGCAATAGGATAGCGCTACAACCAACCAGAGCAACAAAGAAGGTGAAGCGGAGCTAGTTTGATAGATTAAACTTTCGCCGTGTCCGGTCAGCAAAACTCTGAACACATCTTCCTTTCTTAAGAATGACTTCAGTGCCGTTCTTTGTTCTTTTCTTAAAGAAAAGTTTAGCAACAAGTCTTCCAGGGTCGCGGCCAAAGCCAATTTGAAAAAACACTGTTCGCCAGCTTCTTTGTTTACAAGTAGCACGCGGAACCGCGGCAGCTCTGCCGTCATTATGTTAAGCCCGCCCATCGACTCTATACATGATGTGATTGGCCTGACCAGAGTTTGGTTTTTCCAGCTCACAAGCCAACGGAGAGTTGCTAGACTACCCTGGCTGCAAATTACACTTGCGTCTAGATTTCTAGGCTACAGGTGAGCAACTGTTTGGATGGATTCGTCGATAGAAAACAAATCATTGTTATTTAGCTCAACACGGTCTAATTGTTTAAATCTCGTTTTCTTGCTTTACCGCAAGTACCATGTTTTACCATGCCTAATATCAATCTAGCCTCCTGCAGTGTGCAATGTGTCTCATAGTAGCCGCAGAGCGAACAGAGTAGCATATTATGATTTTCAACACACTCAAATAATGTATCTAATATCATAAAACAGCGTTGCATTACCCGACATAAGGAAAAAGTGGAGGCGGTAGTCTGTGACATAAAAAAAGCTCCGCAAAATCAAGACGTCATCAAGCTACGCCTTTGTTTTGAATAAGCGACCTCTAGCTGCGAAAAATTACATATTGTGGCTTTAAGGCAGTTTTTAACTAGATGACTTGAAACAACTTGATTGTAGTGGGGGAATTTCACTTGCACATTGTTTTTTGATGAAACCTCATCCTCTTCTGTTAGGGCGGGGTCTGTAACATTCACTGCTTAAGAATGGAAGACACCCACAATACACACACATACTGCACTTTGTTATTTATCTAGACATTTACCCTTGTAAAAAAAGAAGTACACTTCAGCATACTTTTAAAAAGAATATTCCTTACGAAAATAATGTATTTTATATACACACACATATATATATATATATATACCCAGCTAGCAATAACCGTCTCTGTTAACTATAGGCCGACTATAGATTTGAGTTGTTCATCAAATGTTGTGTTCTGTGGCCAGTTACATGAACTAATTCAAATTAAACCGATCTATATAACTGACTTTTAAAAGTTAGGACCAGTCTTGAAGGAAAATATAAAAAAAGATGACTATTCTAAGCGGTTTATGCAACCGGCACCTGTTCTGAGCGTTTATGGGGATCTCCTTTTGCCAAACTATACTCAGGAAGTGTTGAGGTCTACACCAAGGTGCAGTTATGCAAACTCTCACACACATGCGTACACACGTTTGCACCCATGCAACATGCACACGACATACTGCATATTAGCAACTGCCCTTACAGTTATGCAGTTCACAACAATTTTAACAGTGTGTGCTATTCATGATTTACTCAGACACAATGACATGCAAATATTTACCTCTTTATGTCTAATCTTGACCATTTAGGGCTGTACTGCTCTGGTGAGCCTGGGCCTATGACATGACTTTGTAAAAACACAGGAAACACAGCATGACCCATTCTACTGTCAAGTTGGATCAACAGGAAACCCATGTGTTTAACAGAGTGTACTGTGTGAAGGTTTTAGGGATGTCTTCACCTAATTTCTACTGGGACAAGAATGAGAGGGAGATGTGCATATGATCAGTTATTTACTGACAGCGCTGCTCAAACACAAACATGTTGGGTTTCAATGTTTTATGGAGACTTTCCATAGACAGAATGATTGTTATACTGTACAAACTGTACATTATTTCCCCTAACCCTAAACTTACACCTAAACACAACTTTCACAGACAACCTGAATTTCCAAATTTAAAAAAACTTGAAATATCAAAAAAATATCTGGTATTTTTTGGGGACATTTGGTCCCCATAACGAGGGTTTACCACACACGCACACACACACACACACAGAGAGTGAGAGAGAGAGAGTTCTGTTCATTTGCATATCTGGTTTGATAGTGCTGCATTGTGTTGCTGCTGAAAGATGGACAGAGAAAATAGGAGAGAGAAAAACAAGTCTTCCTGTCTGCTTATTCAGTTCACCAGAATTGTACAGTAACCACAGTGCACATCTGACTATCTCTCTCGCTCTCTTAGTTTCAGGCTTAGTGTGGTTTATTGGCATGACTTCACTAAACTGCACATTTGTACTGTCTTGACTTTTGTAGCATAGTTGTGTGCAATGAGAAACTGTGAAATATGTAAATAAAGTAAAACAAAAAAGCTATTGAATCTTAAAGGGTTCTTTCAGACATTTCATAGAACCTTTTAGGGGTTTCCATCATGTGATATTTTTTTTTTATTTAGTAATTAATTAGCAATTTTCATTTTAATAAAATGTTATGAATTTAACAGCTCGTGAACATACGCTAGAAATATGCTGAAATCCATTAAACATGAAAGTTTTATGCCATCATTTAAAGAGTTCATGAACTGGCTTTTTACCTTTTTTTATACTATTATTACGTTAGCGTGGTTTTTACATGCAAAAAAATCATAATGAATAAGTAATAGGCTATTTTCTACCCTGGTTTTGAACCTCTCTCCTGGAACGCTCGGTTTTTATGGGCGTACCGCACTTGGAAGTAAACGCCCACTGCTATGATTGGATAACAGTTTTGCATAATAATGAGTTTCGGGTCCCCCGTCAGTACATGTGGGGAAATGTTTTGTAAACTTCCAATGTGGAGAAACGCAACCGGAATCAGCCCACAGGGCTCCCAAAATGTCTTTATCAAACAAACTATTTATCTCTCATCCATCCGCAATTAATATGAATGTTATTTTTTATTACTTGGCCCGCCCGATTGGTGGATATATCCGCAAACCGCGCATCACTAACACATACACACACACAAGCCAAGTACGTGCATCAGCAAAACTTCACTGCAGACAAATCAGCATGTTCCGCAACATAATCAGTAGATATCAAATTATCTTTAACAATGCAATACTTTCACATATAAAAAACATGTTTTACTCACATAAGTGTGTTGCACCATTCCTGTCGGATCCAATATAGAAGGCACAGCATTGTGTTTTAATCTCAATCTGTCTGCAAATCCAGTCTCGACATGTATCTTGTATCACGATTCCGCAGTGAAATGAAGCGAACAAACGTGCAATGTCTTACGCACGTGAGCTGGAACTTCATTAAAAATAAAGTTAAACCACACATTCTTAAAGGGTTAGTTCACCCAAAAATGAAAATTCTGTCATTAATTACTCACCCTTATGTCGTTCGACACCCGTAAGACCTCCGTTCATATTCGGAACACAAATGAAGATATTTTTGTTGAAAGCTGATGGCTGAGAAGGGCTTCAGATAGGCCTCCATTGGCATTCAGTACATTAATACTCCCATTAATACTCCCAAGACCCAGAAAAGGCACTTAAAACGTTGTTACAAAGTCCATCTCACCACAGTGACTCTACAATAATTTTACGATGCGACGACAATAGATTTTGTGCGCAAAAAAAAATCTAAATAACACCTTTATTCAACTTGTTATTGCCTTCCGTGTGTGCCTCCACGACACATGCGCGAGAATATGACGCAGATCCGGTGTTCGGACAGATGACCCAGAAGCGATTTGTTGACAAGCAGAGGAAGACGCGTGTGTCTAAGCTGTTGAATTCTACATTGATCGTGCTTTAGGTCTCAGCGTAGTTCTCAAAATGGGACTAAAGTGTGCATTTCATGGATTCCCGAACCCCGGCGCTACGTCATATTCTCGCGCATGCGTCGTGGAGGCACACACGGAAGGCAATAACAAGTTGGATAAAGGTGTTATTTGGATTTTTTTTTGCGCACAAAAACTATTGATGTCGCATCATAAAATTATTGTAGAGTCACTGATGTGAGATGGAATTTGTAACGACGTTTTAAGTGCCTTTTATGGGTCTTGGGAGTATTAATGTACTGAATGCCAATGGAGGCCTATCTGAAGCCTTTCTCAGCCATCAGCTTTCAACAAAAATATCTTCATTTGTGTTCCGAATATGAACGGAGGTCTTACGAGTGTCAAACGACATGAGGGTGAGTAATTAATGACAGAATTTTCATTTTTGGGTGAACTAACCCTTTAATATTAGAATCCGAAGGAAGCTTATGCAGCGATTGTGTTCTTCCACAACCAGGCACAGCGCAATATCTTGCTATTTTCGGCATGTTTATTACTCGGTAGCGCGATCAGTTTAGCTCTACGGGTCGGAGGGCGGGCTTGAGGCGGCGTTTTTCACCACACTCTGACGTCACAGCTTGGCACATTCTGAGATCGAGCGTTTGCTGGGCCTGGTGTCAATAAAAGCTTTTCTTTGAATAACAAGGAAGTTTTCAACCCACGAAACTTACAGGATATTCTTATACGATGAACTTTTATATATCAAAGGCTGAATGAAAAGTTGATTTCTCAATTCATCACCCCTTAAAGACATTTCTCCTTATATAGACCTTATGTACCAGAGAAACAAGCGTGCAGCCATCTTTAGAATGTTGTCTTCCGTTAGCTCTGTATTTCTATTTCTAGTGTAGCGCTGAAAAGAGGCATACATAAGGTTTTGGCATGAAGGGTTCTTTAAAATAGAGTCGAGAACATACAGTCACTAAAAAACTGCACCTTTGTACTGCCTAAGCATTTGCAGCATAACTGTGCAATAAAAATGTGCAGTGTAAAACAAAGTAAAATAACAATACAGTGAATAAACAAGTAATATTAAGATATGAAATGCATACCGTTATCTCGTTTATTCTCTGTGAAATACATACATAAACAGTAGCTTCCGCCTTTTGTTAAGCTGTCAAACTGTTCCATTTTCGGGGCAACAGGAAGCATCTGCACTGAGATAGAACGACCAACAGAGAACATTCCCTCTGTTTTTCCTGTACACACAGACAGAGCAGCCTGGACTCATTGTTAATACGTAGGTATAAATACGTAACATTTTCAGGTGCAAAACATACATTTTTGTATGTTTGGAAAGATGCTAAAATGTGCAATATGGACATACTGACTACATTTAAATGCAAACATCATTATGTATTTATAACTAAAGAAATGCTAAATTTACGAATCTTTTATATCATAAATATAATTTTATAATTGCCCTTACCGCTTTTATAGGTAAATTGTAGATCCCTTAAAGGGATAGTTCACCCAAAAATGAAAATTAGCCCATGATTTACTCACCCTCAAGTCATCCTATGTGTATATGACATTCTTCTTTCAGACGAATAAAATCGGTGTTATATTAAAAAAGTCCTGGCTAATCCAAGCATTATAATAGCAGTAATAGTTGCTCTGTTTTTGAAGTCCATAAAAAAATGCATCTGTCCGTCAAATAAAGTGCTCCACACGGCTCTGGGGGGTTGATAAAGGCCTTCTGAAGCGAAACGATGTGTTTGTGTAAGAAAACTATCCATATTTAAAACTTTATAAAGTAAAGTTCCAGCCGATCGCCTTCCATGGAAAAAGTGTTGAAAGTGCCTCTCGCCGTTCAAAAGGCTTACGCTACGTCTGACAAGCGTAACTGGTAGCCTTAGCATTTTGAACTGCAGAGGCACTTTCAACACTTTTTCCATAAATTGAATACGGAAGGCGATCGGCCGAAACGTTGCTTTATAAAGTTTTAAATATGAATATTTTCTCACACAAACGCATCGATTCACTTCAGAAGGCCTTTATTAACCCCCCAGAGCTGTGTGGAGCACTTTATTTGACGGACAGATGCATTTTTTATGGACTTCAAAAACAGAGCAACAATTACTGCTTTTAGCTTGGATTAGCCAGGACTTTTTAAATATAACTCTGATTGTGTTTGTCTGAAAGAAGAATGTCATACACACCTAGGATGACTTGAGGGTAAGTGAATCATGGACTAATTTTCATTTTTGGGTGAACTATCCCTTTAACCCTACCCCCAAACGCTTTTGTACATCTAAAAGTTGTTTATACGTAAATAATTTAAGTTTTAGTGCTGTCAATACGTCGATATTGTAAGTATATATCAGTGTGTATGAAATAATAATGACTTAATTAAATGTACCATGTACCAAAAATTTGTGATGGGGAGTCGACTCCAAATCGACTCTTAATAGCCCTAGAGTCAGTTCCAGCTTAGGAATCGACTCATTGCCGACTGAAATCACTCACTCCTGCGTCAGAGATCTGGAGCAGTTGCAGAAAACATCCGTCACATACTACATGTAGCTTACTTTACACAAAAAATAACAGCCAATCACATTGTAATTATAGCCTACAAACCTCTGTGCCAGCTTTGTGGTTTCATCTAAGTTTTATTAATATTCATACTTAGTTTTTAATGTTGTTTATATGTCTATGTGGTGTGCTTTATAAGAGAAAACGTGCAAATTCATTAGTCAACACCATTGCTGAGTATTTTCTCCTTAAAAGTCCAGTGAACCAAAGACAGTCTCAAAAAACGCTGTTTGAAATTGCTGGTGTTTCTGATGTCACAAACTACCTGGTAACCAATCACGTCAATGTGCGAGCGGGCTTTAGCATATCATCATTACTATGCTGTGACGCAGGGGAGTGTCAAGAGAAGCCATACCGGTATATTTTTCTGTTGATATGATCGTGTGCTTTTAACAATATAGTGGGTGAATTATGTATATGATGTATATTACCATGTTATGATGAACAAAATGCATTTCTTCACTGACATTCTGATTTGTTCAAAACTTTTCTAAGAATGGTGATTTTTAGAAGGCAGACTGAGATGGCAAACATGGTTTGTGCTACACATTACAACGTAGTCAAGCAAATGGCTAATCATATTAATTACTGTTACAAGTCCGATGTTGTAAATATCAATACAATTGTGCAGCGTTTACTACAGTAACTTGAGTAAAAGTTGATGAGTGGATCTCAGAGCTGGTGTGAGTGAGAGGAGGCGGGGCTAATATGCATATTCATGATTTTGTATATACTAAATCAAGCAAGATTGTACAGTTACATTCAAGCTATTTTAAGGTATGAAGACATTTTTTGTGATTTTGGTGATCAAAGATGAGTTTTAAGGGATACAGGGGACTTTAATACAATAAATATTAATTTGGTTTGCCATGGTTATCCTTATTTGTGTTCATAATCATTAAACTAATCATACTTTTTTTTTTACTTCCAACAAGAAACTTTTTTACTTTAAACACAGTAATACTTGTATATTATTGTATGTATCTAGATATTATTTTTCGTATCTTGAACTCACCTGTCCAAGCAGCTTTTTGCACTATTACAAGAGATGACGCTTATCGCCTTCACCCAAACTTTTAGATGAATTCATTAATGAATACATTACTCTCTCTCTGTCTCATTTATTTAACTCTGAGATTTTCTCATGACTTTTCCCTCTTTAAAATTAAAGTATTGACAACAACTAGGAAACAATGGTTAAATGCATAATTTCAAAGTAGTCATCTCTAAACTGGACTAATTTGACCAGTCATTACACACGTAATGTAGGCTATTTTCGACACAAAGCCGTCTTTGTGTTGAAAATTGCTTACATTAAGTGTGTAATAATGATGGCAATCTTGTATTCTTATTGCTGACCCTGTTTTGAAATGAAGTTAATGGAGCAAATATAGTCGAGTCCATCGACTCCTACAGTTGGAGTTGGGAATCGGAGTTGACTCTGAAAAATCCAGAATTGAGCACCTTTAGTAAAGATACACATGAAAACTCATGAGATCACGTTGGACAGAGAGCCACAAGATTCACAGAAGGCCTTAGACAATGACTGTGTTTACATTCACCCTCATAATATGATTATATTTGAGATTTAGGCAACCTCATATAAACACAATACTTTCAAATTGATGCGATTAAGCTCATAAGCAATTGATTTTAATCTCAATAAATAGGCATGTGAAGTGTGCACTTGACGTAAGAAGATTAACACATTGACCGGTAACACACCTACACTGTAAAAAAAAAATCAGGTCTCCAATTGAAAATGTTCTAGTGACCGATCACATCTAAATGTTTTAGTAGGCCAAATTGAATTTCTGTTAATTAAATTGCATCAATTCACAGAAATTCAATTTGGCCAACTGAAAAATTTAGGTGTGATCGGTCACTAGAAAATGTTCAATTGAGGACCTGATTTTTTTTTTTTTTACAGTGTACTTTATGTGAGTTCATAATTTGTGCTGTGCATTCGGCTATGTGAATTATGGCAGTAAAAATAACAGCAATTCTTGGTGAATAATCAGAATAATGAAAATTGCTTGTAAACATAAGTGAAGAGGTTTATTCGTGTCAGGTAAACAACTTACTGTGATTGTACTCTGATTTAGGTGGTTCGTAATTTTTTGACTGCAGAACAGATCTTCCCACATAAATCATACATGGCTCAAAAACGGCAAAAATCATGAAATTTCCGTAAGGGTCAAGACCATTTTTAATGGCACAGCACTTCTTTTAACAAGTTATGTACATCTCCTGCTCTGTAACAAGACACCTGCATGCCAACTGTCTCTATTCAAATTAATGCATGGCGTGGACTAAATGTAAAGCTAATGTTAGGCTCCAATAAAATCATAAATACGTTCTCAATGAGTAAAATCAGCTGTGCCCTATAGGCTACACTTATTATTATTATTCAAATTAATATTAAATCATTAGTATTTAATTATTATTGCTTACTCAAACATACACACACACACTACCCACACTAAATGTAATACATTTGGCAGATTCTGCCTGTAAAAAGACTAGAGAGTGAAGGGACAACACCTGTACATCCACATGACCAAGTCCGCCACATTACAAAAATAGCTGTTTCCTGCAACACGATAGTCTCTACTGTGGTCCAAAACAGCCGCAAACCAAAAAGCAAGCTCATTGTCACTCACTGTTTAGAGATGCTGCTTCTTTTGTTCATGTTCCTCATGTATAAAATGGATCTAAACTCTCAGATGGGCTGTTATCTCAGATCAGTAAAGCAGCCTATATAGGCTAATGAACAACAATAGTACTTTTTTGTGATGTTGTTGTTATTATTATTTAATGCAGATGGATGGATTTTACTGGTGTTCATCATCATAGTAACCAGAGCAAGGTTTTGTTCTGGGTAAGAAGTGGCAAACAGAAACTTGACCAATCAGCTGTGAGCAAAGTGTGACATCTCTGATGCAGCAAAATGATTATTACTCTTGTATGTCTAAAGCATGTTTCACAGTTAAAGAATTATAGAGATCTTATCTTATGTTTATAATCCCTTCAGTTCATTTAGGGTATGTTTACACCATTTTCAACTAAAAGCCGTTCATGTAGGTTACATAAAAAATGCATTTTGGGGGCCTGAAAACGCAAACTTTTCCAAATGGGATTTAAGGTGCAGGGTTTTAAAAACAGTACCTTTACTGTCTCCATGTAAACAACAAAAACGTGAATTTGTGAAAACGGTGGCGTCATGCATATGGACCCTTTTCACAGACTGTAATGACGCGTTTTAATATCGTAAATCCTGCAACATTTTTTGTATTTTCATTTTTTTTTTAAATGTATGTACATTTATAACACTAATACTTTGTATTATATTACTTTTGCATCAAATTACAAAAAACAAGTTACCGCTGCTGTGAGGGTGTTTCTAATACAGCGTCTATTGGGAGTGACAACTTTTTGGAAGTTGTGAAATCACTAATGTGGAGTTTTTCTTTTGCTATTTGAGCAAATGGGGACACAAAAAATATATTTAATGTATTCTCTCATTCACCACTATAAAAGTTAACCCAATGACTTCTGCTTCTGAGAAACCCAGAAATGTGAAAAGGGTCTATTGCATGCTCACTCTATAGGTGTGGGGTTTCTCTTTACAAAGTCACATCGCCAACTACTGGCCTGGCATGCATAATACAGTGCTTTTAGTCATATCTGCTGATCCACGTGAACGGTGATTGCTTTGACAACGTCAAATGTCTGTTGTTGGTTGTGTTTTAAGTACACACTGTTGCACTGTATACTCTCGCTGGATTACTGCTTTTGTTTTGTTTTAGTAAAGAAAACTATATCGTTTAAGCTACATCTTCTTTGTCATCCTTTGCGGAACTCCCCCTGACAATGAATGCGACAAATAATATTATTAACCTGTTAACTGTCACAGCCCTTTTGAGCATAGATCTAAACTTAAATGGTTGTAATTCATGAATGCTTTGGAATACAGATACAGAACTAAGGTCTCTTTTAAAAAATAGTAATCAGCAGATTATTGCAGAAGTGAAAGTGTAAAAAAGTTATAGAAGTTTAAAGTGCCCCTATTATTCTATTTTAAAGGCTTTTGTTTTGGAGATCTCCTACAAGTTTTCATGCATCAAAGGTCAAAAAACTCTTTCATTTTCTCATAATATACATTGCACATCACCACATTGTTCAATGATTCTCAAACGACTCGATGGATGGTTCTGTCTCTCTAAAAACCTCCTTTCGAGAGCTACTCTGCTCTGATTGGTCAGATGGCCTAGTCTGTTGTGGTTGGTCTTACAGCGTTGGAAACAAAAACGCCCATATACCATAACAAGCTCCGTGCGGAGGGTTCATAAAGCTCAAAGATTGGACACACTGTAAAGATGTCGATTTTACTATATCAATCTGAGCATTAGTCCAATGCTGAAATATTGAAAGAACTAGTTATTCAACTCAAACCTCCATCGCAAGGACGACTTGAGCAGGACGTTTCTCAGTGATACGCTACTCACTTTGCGGTACATCATAAGATGTTGCAGCTGTATTTCCTCACCATCAGCATTAACAGGAGTATGTCCATCAACAAACCCATGCGTATATATTTCTAATCTATTGTGGAACACATGCGGGAACTGTATTAACTGTATCAATAATGGTGCATATGTTAGCCGAGCACTAACGTGAATGTATATTAAAGTTTGCAAAATCTTGCTACATCCTTTATCTTTACTCAACATAGTAAGAACAACAGACAATCTGCATTAATAGACAGTTTGGGTAATAATGGTGCCCACAGCTGATTTGCAGAACTATTTCAGTAAGACGTAATTAAGTAATAACGTGATTTAGCCGGAAACTAACACAATATAAAACACAAAACTACGCATTTTGAACACCCGGTAGAAAATATATGCATCAATAATTAATCATACTTACAGGTTGTGATTCTGAGGAACAAGCTGGTCCAAATAAACTACTGTACTGTAAAACTACTGTACTGTACTGTACTGTAAAGTACTGACCCATCTTTCCAAAGCAAGCATTTTGCGAATCCCGTGTTGAACTCCGTAAAATGACGTGTTTAAGGGCGGGACAAGTTGTTTGCGGACAGACAACGTACAACATAGGCGGGCATGATGCAAATATCATTTCTAGTGACGTAGAACTGTCACACAGTAAGATTCGAACATAAAACGACTTGTTTAGGCGGTTCAGGTTCGATTCTTTCTTTTGGGAGACAATAACTTTATTTATCGTGCAATTTCAAATTTGCAACTTTGCAGAACTTTTACATTCACAAACAGCTATATTACACACTGCATGAAAGGTAATATTCGAAAAATCATAATAGAGGCACTTTAAAGCTACACTGTGTGATATTTTCCCCCATCTAGCGGTTAAGGTATAAGGTATATGACCATCCAGTGAATATTAGTTTCTCTTCCTCTCAATTCCGATTTCGTTTTAACTCCTACGGTGGCCGATTTAGTCAAAGATTAAGATGGCTTCCAGTTCGACCTTGTCCACATTCGACACGGTGCCATCGAGTGTTAAAACGCGAAAGGCAAAGCTTGAATTCACGGGTATGTCCCTCTTTGGCTGATGTACTTTCAAGATGGAGGGGCAACATGGCGACCTGCATTCGAACCCATTACCGTATGTATTTTCAATGGCATATTATAAACTTACGAGAATACTTTATTACTTGAAAGAAGTAAATATGAATTAATGAGCACATATATTTTTGAAAGAACTGAGTGTTTTTAGCTAAGAACAAACTAAAAAAGTTACACAGTGTAGCTTTAAGTTTACTGTAAAGCAAATGTACTGAATTTAAAAAATATATATGTACAAAATATATATTTTACAAAATAATTTGGCCATAGGTCTAACAAAATTCCAAATTTAAAGTTGATATCACAAAAATTGAGCTTTCAAATGATACCTAATTAATAAAATATATGATAGGGAATTCGAAGAGCTAGGGAACTCTATAAACATAAGTTGTGTCCCAAATGACGCACTATACACTATGCACTTACTCAACTGTGTAGTGTATGAACTTTACATCGTTATTTTGTCATTCAACATCGGAATCTAGTAGTGCCTCCCCCTCCACTACGTGATTAAAGCTGCGACATTTGAGTGCATGAAGTGTCCAACATTCCACACTTCGTTTTTTCTGTTAATTTAGTGCATCATCCGGGTATTTAAAGTGCACTTTTTCTTTTTGGAATTTTCAGTGTAAACACACTACTTATACTTAAAAACGTTATGGAATAGTGCATAAGTATGCAAATTGGGACGCACCTCTTGGGATTTAGGTCGGTCTTCAAAGCCTTGCATTACATGGACAATTATATTTAATATCAAGCTTTTAAATAAAAAATATACATCAATAAAAAAATGTTTTATTAACAATAAATATTTTTTTTTTAATATAATATCAAAACATATAACTTATCTTAATTTTTTTATTTTTCTATCTGTGTACTGTTGTCGTCTCTGTGCACTGCAAAGCTTCTTCTGTCACCGAAACAAATTCCTTGGGTGTGCAAGCTTACTTGGCAATAAATCTCTTTCTAATTCTGACTCTGAAATACTTATAATCTCTTCATTTTCTGCAGAGAAATGACTCATGTTCGCTCATGTTTCACATGATTGGCTGCTCACATTTTTATGTACAAGCACTGCAGTGTTAAACATAAACCCAGCTTTGAAAGAGACGGTTTCAGTACTATATACAGTAGCACTCTATAAAGTAGCAAGCACTGTGAAACTGCTGAATCAGATCTAAACCGAGTTAGATTTGTTTCCTTTTGTCAACTTGAAACCCTGAGTTTGGAGAATTTGTTGTCTAACGCGGATACCATTCCTCTAAATAGCATAGTCTCTCACTTCTCTTTCTCCCTGTTTCTTTCTCCACTGAGGTTTCTTTAGGTGAGACCATGATCTAACTTTGACAGCAATGATGAAACATCCAATAATGAGAGTGAGATTAATAGTTGCATTGAGATTTGCATCATCAATGTTGCGCTATCATTGCTTTGCCGCTTCAGTGACCGATAATATCACACTCCATATTTCCTCCTTTAATGAATGCTGTGTGTCTGATTAGATCAACATTTTTATTGTACAGAGTCATGAGAGAGAGTGATGGAGAAAGAAATAAAGACAGACAGATAATGTTGTATTTCATACTTGAAGGTCTCTTGAATGCAGTCAGACTTCATTTTATTCAGTTAGATGCATCTTTCAAGCCCTGAGCCGTCAGGACACACACTCTGCAGGAGGGACTGAAATATTCAAAACACCTCTCCCATAAAACACCGGACAAACACACACACACACTCACTCATAACCTTCGATTAAATCCCTGTGAGGATCAATAGTTCTGGGGTTCTGTCACCAAGCAACAGAAGCTTCAGAAAACAGCTGCTGACAGACTAGTTACACACACACACACACAATACACACACACACAAACATATCCTCATGCATGTGTTTTAAATCCCCATGGTAAAGCATCAGAGACAGATGACAAACTAGACAGCTGTTTTATTCAGAAATGCATCAAATGTTAATTTCTATAGCCTGTTAACTGTCAGTACACCAGTAGCGGGACACTTGATGCGCTTTTTAATTTTTGTAAATATTTATTTATTTTTTGTTGTTGTTTTTTTTACTGTAAAGTAAATGTACTGAACTAAAATGTTTTATACAAAATACATATTTTACTAAATAATTAGCTATCTAATGGCTAGAAAATCAAAGCCATATGTCTAACCAAGTTGTGTTCCAAATTTAAAGTTGAAATCACAAAAAAAAAAAAAAAATGGTAATCCATTCCCTGGTAATGAATTGTCAAGACGATTTTTTTTAGTGTTTAAGATTTCAAATGATACCTAATTTATTATGATTACTAAAAAATGTAATAGGGAAAAAAGGCAATAAAGAAGCATGCCAAGTGTCCAGCCACCGGGACATTGACAGTTATTGTATGTATCCAGTATGAGTTTGCTGCCAATACAGTAAATGTTCTCACTAAAACTGTATTTGACTTTTTCATGTGAATGGTGAGTTTGGCATATTGACATATGGCATGTTGACATATTGCTGTTTGTCCATAAAAAAAAAAAAAAACATTTAGCCCATCCCAGCAAGCAATAGCCGTCATTTCACTGTCTCAGTTAACTATAGACCCGATATAGTCCAGCTATGAGTAACTCACTTCTAGCCAAAATAACCTTGAATTTGTTTACATGTCGTTTTTGCCAAAATAACTTGCGAGATGTATGATATTCCATCATGTAATCAAAGTCAACAGTGATTACAAAGTGTTTGGTTTCATTTCTTTGACATGTTCTATGCGTAGCCTGTGCAATGATGCTTAATGATGATTAGTCTATTTTTGGGCTATGGTTAGACGTCTATTAAATTTTCACTGACAGCCTAAATTTTGCCTTGTTTTAGCCTACATGTCAGGGCTGTGTTTGGACGGCTATTAGACGTCTTTTAAACGCAAAATTGCTTGCTGGGATGTCTTGTCTTTTAGATCATGTGTTTGATTTAAGGCCTATCCACCTTTTAACCTACACCCCATGACGCTTTGCACAAATAATGGGAGTAACTGTTACAACTATAACAGCTACAAAACTGTAAACAATCAACAAAAGGTTTGCTCTATGAACACAGTAATAAGAATTTTCAAAAACTGGGTACAATGAGATGACATTATACTACTCACCCTTCAACCCTTTAAATTTAAAAGTGTAAAAACATGAACAAATTAATAAAACAGACCATGAATAATCCTAAAAGCTAGATTATTTCCACATCAGTAATGTATAATTATCACTGTAGTAATGCATGTCTGTATTATGTAATATGTTGCCTTAATCAAAAATGTTCATTAACTGGCCACATTGCGTAATAATATGTCATTTTGACAGACAATAAATATTGTTTACCTGCTTTAGAAATATTCAAGGTGAATATTAGTGAAAAGGGGAGACAAATCACATTTTAAAGCATCGGTGTGAAAACAAAACTTGAATGAGACGTGAGCATTTGGGGAGAAAAACAAGAGATTCTTAGTGCATTCCAGTGAATTATTCATGGGATAGGCCTATATTGAACATTAAATCGGGAGAGCAGACCACAGATGCGCAGGGCTGCGTTTCCCACAAGCGTCGTAAGCCTAGGTTGATCACAGAGACCATTGGTGGCAATTGTTCTGCGATCAATTTAGGCTTATGATGCTTTTGGGAAACGCAGCCCAGTATGGTTTGTTTCACACTGTTACAGTGGAATGCAAAAGAAAAAAATCAGGAGGAAAACATTACATTAAAAATACCAAGCGTTACATTATACTCCAGGGGCCCGTTTCAGAAAGGCAGTTAAGTGAAAACTCTGTTAACAATGAAATGAGGTAAACTCTGGGTTTTCCATTTCAGAATGGGACGTATGTTAAACTCGAGAAAGCACTGTAAGTCAAGCCCGTTTCTGAAAGAGAGGTAACTACTCAGAGTCCATGGTAACTTACTCTGTGAACCTAACCTGGTTTGGTAAACCCAGAGTTTATTTCGGTCTCCTCACCCTTTTTAAAGTGCCAGCTGTGTTTAAATACTTAATTCATTAATTCATACTGCACAAATGCTTTTCATACTAAGTATTTTTCTTACCCTCTTAGCAGATCATTTGCAAAATAAGAAAAATGCACTTAAATTAGCTTTTTTTGTCCCTCAGAAAACAAGACTAAATACTTATGTCATTGTTCTTATGTAAAAAATGCACATTGATTTAAGATCTTTAAACTATTTTGACTGGAAGTAACAAGACAAAAGAAAATCATTTTTTTGCAGTGCAGGTACATTCATTCACTGCAAATATTTTCATCAAGAGGACACAGTCAAAATGACAAAAATAGCATCCTGTAGATGAGGAGGCTGCAATTATTTGTAGGGAGGAAAAGGCTGCTGCACATTGAAATAGACACTGAATGATTTATTTAATATGTCAAATGTTTGTAAAGTCATGAATCCATGAACCTTTTATGCTTAAAGCTTTACCTGATTGAATTATATTTTTATACTTCATTTTTAGCTGCTACCACATTCTTTTTTTCTTCTTTTTTTTTTGCCCATGGGATACCATGAAAATTAATATTAGTTCAATAACTTACTGCTCTGCCAGTTTTCACCTCTGATATTATAACAGTGATTAAGAATTAAATTTACGTTTGACCTGGAAGTATGCAGGCGTCTTTTGTCGGGTGCTGTTGCTACACTCTCAGAAAAAAAGGTACAGTGGAGGTACAATTTGGTTCCTTGGGGAACAAAACGTATAACTGTACCTTTAAAAGGTACACAATTGATCTTTAGGGTACAATTAAACCGTTGGCAGGCAAGTTCAGTCCTAGAGAGTCGCTGTCCTGCAGAGTTTGGCTCCAACCCTGAAAGACATCTATAGAAGCTCTTATTGAGAATTAACAGCGGTTTAGATGTTGATGTTTGTTTGAAAATATTTGGTCACCATTATGGTGATCGGTGTATCATTTAGTTGGGCAGTTTGACTCTTGGCTTTTTATGCGAGCTTGTGGTTTTTGTTACAGTCTTAAGAAAACACATAATCTGTTCAAATCAAAAGAAGCCATAAACAAAAATTATCATGAAGAAAAATGCTTGTCTAAACTCATCACTGACTAAAAATATTAATAAATAATATTCACCAACAATAATTTCTTGCCACAGATCAGACATTCTAAATTTTGTTTTTTAAATACATTCTAGGGGGAAAAAGTTTGGATGCACACAGATATCAAGAATCATCATATGCAACAATGGTGACATACTTAATGCTGCAATGCTGTGAGCCATGAGTTTTATACTGTGGTGGCTTAGTAGGGTTGGAGCTAAACTCTGCAGGACATCAACTCTCTAGGACCGAATTTGCCTACCCCTGACTTAGAGGTACAAAAATTTACCCTTAAGGGTACCACCCCAGTGACGGCCACTTGTACCTTTAAAAGGTAAAATTTTGTACTCTTTTTTTTGAGAGTGCATGGTGAATCATAATTTCGGAGCTCCATTGATCATGGCTTTTCATAATCCTGCACTCCCTTAACTCATGTCCCGTCCACACGAAGCCAGAGCTTTCCCTATACAATCTTTTTTTTCCCTCGTTTCAAGAAATATCTGTGTACACACAAGAGCACTGAAACCGACTCAAAAGGATAAAATAACATTAAATAAATGTACTACTTACCTGATGTGTTTTATTTACTCCTACACCTACCCTAACCCTAAACCTACCCGTACAATAATGCAATTACAGTAATTAAATGATGAATATTGATGTGCGCATGCCCAGTGCCCATAGCTCTCTTTCTAGTCTTTCCTGTGCGGGACGTGGTGTGATGACATCACCGTTTCCCAAAATATAGCCTACGGATTGGCTGTACACACGAAAACGCAAGGGTGTCGTTTTCAGATTCCACTCTGGAACCCGGTTTCAAAAAATATCGGTTTCATGCTCCCAAAACGCTGCGTCCGTGTGGATGAAACGCTGATACGGTACAAAATTGTTACGTATACAGCTAAACACGTCGCCATGTGGACGGTGTCTCAGAGGCCGTTTCTCAAAACCAAGTACGCATACTTCAGACTTGCGTCCTTGTTAGTTCAGACTTGCCAAGTGCGACTCAGGAGAATGAACTCCAGAGGAAGTCTGGTAATTCTGCAAACGGAACAGCAGCGTTCTTGATAGCGTCACTCAGCTCGCTCTGGCTACTCCGGTTATCTCTGTATGTATATTTGAGGCTACAATAAAACTAAATATATTATAAAACACCACTCCGCCTCTTTTTGTTTTCATTTAGAAAAAATCTTAAACATATTAATAGCCACACAAATGTAGTTCAGGCAATGCATACATTGATTATATTCACTGCATATATTTATAACAAAAGGAAATATAAAACACAACCCTGCCTCTTTTTGTTTACATTTAAAAAAAAAATTACATTCATTTATTAATATGTGATTCACGCAATAAGTGTGCATATATGAATATCTTCACTGTAATAAAATTAAATATGACATAAAACATAACCCAGTCTTTTTGTTAAATGTCAAAGAAATAAATGAAAGGCGCTCTCTCTTTATAAATAAACCACAGATTTGAGCTTTAAACAAGTACATTCTTGCCTGAAAAAGTCTTAAAACTAAATTTCTTGACACAATAACAGTAGTATAAGTAAATTACGTGGGTTTTCTCATCCACTACTGACGCTTGTTGGTTGGTGCGAGATGCATTCTGGGATACCGGTCTGTCTGAAGTCCACACAAGTCACCTCTCGATGCATCCTCGATAAAAGTGGCGGATCAAGGACACATCCGGGGATTTGAACTGTACTTGGCTAGATGTGAACTTTGAATTGGAACAGTACTTGGGCAGTGACTGATGACGATTCACAAGTCCATGAGAACACAAGTGCAGACAAGAACGCATATTGGGAAACGACCAGAGTCAGTCTAATCAGAGTTGATTGAACTACCTCAATTCAGCTGTTCTGAAACCCAAAACTCAAGAGTTTCCCATCTCAGGGTAAGTCAACTCAGAGTTCAAGGTTGGTTGAACCTCCTTATTGAAACGAGCCCCTGATGTCTGTACATAAAACATGAATGAAGTTGTACAGCTCATTCAGACTGATAAGTATTATCTGTAGCGCAACCTTAAGATTTGAAATGATTTGTTTCAGTCTTTTTGAGTGGAACATCTCCCATAATCTAAAACGCAGTGGGCTTGTTAGGATAAAGGTGGATTGGTTAACAGTGTCACATGTTCAGTCTGTTTTTCTTGTGTTTGATTTGTTTCTTTGTCCAGTTCCCCATCTGTTTGTCTCCTTGGTTACTGATTTGATTAGTTCAGGTGTGTCTAGTTAATTAGTCTTGTTAGTCCTCTGTTTGCAATGTATATGCCCTTAGCTTCAGTCAGGTCTTTGTCTTGCGTTGATGTTGTTTAGTGCGGGTATGGTCGTGCAGTTCACTACAGCCACACCAACTGTGGCAAACGGTTAGTTAGTTAATAATAGTCTATGAACTGTTATAGGACAAAATTTGCATCTCAAGTCCCCACAGAACCAAAATTCAAATGGACATTTTTTTTTGTGTTTCAGTAGACAGTTGGCAGATTTTGGCTGGCAGTTCAGTTTGAGGTGATCCTACTGAGAGTGATAAACACACGTCTACTGATTGTTCCAACAGTCTCTTTATATAGAGTCTATTTCTCTTTTCTTCTGTTTGCATATCCCTCTTTCCCTCACCTTGTCACTCCATCTGTTCCTTGCCCTGCACTCGTTTTTTCAGTACTGCGGCTCTTCTACTCCAACTATTATTCTCTTCTCTCTCTCTATGAGGGCTGTAATTGAAAGTGTCCGCCCACATCTCTGCAGTCCACACATGCACACATTCCACCATACAATGAGATCCTATATAAAACACGCTTCATGTAGCTTAATGAGAGCTTGTTTGTGTGTGCATGTAGCCATGTATCATTACCCAAGATGCCTTATTTAAGGTTGCACTACTGTCTACAAGAATACAGATTTCCTTTGTGTTTTCGGTGGTTCCTGTCAAACAGAGTACTGAGGCTAAATTAGCCAGTCAGAGCTCAAATACATTTGGTTTGCTTGGAGAGTGAAATGGCTTGTTGTTTGTAATATTTTAGATGTTTCTCTTATCAAACTACACTGGAAAAATGGTCACCTAAATGATAACATCTAAATTAGCTGGTTTTATTAAAGTCAAAAGTATAATTTAATATTACGTATTTTACATTATTTAATATGCCCTAAATATTGAAGAAACTTAAATACATTGATTTATACATATATTAATCAAGTAAAAAATAACTCTTTATGGTAACAATTGCAGTGTATGTTGTTTTATGAATTGTTTTAGGTGTATATTTGTTTTATGTGTATATGTGTATATTTGTACATTTATGTGGAATTATTTGTACACTATAAACAATCTTTTTACAGAAAAAAAAATTGGGAGCTGTGGTTGCCAGAATAATTTTGTAAAAAAAAAAAAAAAAAAAAAAAAAAGTAAACATATTTACAGAACAACCTGTAAATTTTACCATTTAAACCTGCAATTTACAAAAATATTAATAGACACTAATTACATCTTAAACCAGCAAATACAACAATGCATTTCTGCTGAATTCGCAAGGCCACACTACTAGTAAAATCTATTTTGAACTTTTTACATCCACTAATAAAGAATATTTCCACAAGCTAAGGTAAATATAGAATGTGCACATAGTGTCATGAACACAAATACAAAACACCTTCATGTTAAACACAATAATACAATAAGCATTCATTTAACAGCATAAAATGTTACATAAAACCCATAATGTACATAACTGATAACAAAACAAAACTAAAAAAAAACTAAAAAGAAACTATTATTAAAAGTAAAAACTGTCAAATGTGAAGTGTCTCAATGGGAATTTCATATATGTCAGTTTATAGCTTTTCACTGTAACTTATAACATGATTATAAAACTGTAATTTATAAGATTATCTTTTTTACTCCCAAAATGTTTTATATTTAAAAGCATTTTAATTACATTAAATATAAGGTTAGATTTATTACAGTCAGAAAGGGAATGTAATGTTGACAAATTAACAGATTTTTACTGTAACATTTTTACAGTCAAAATTACAATCATTTTTACAGTGTAATGGAATATAATTCTTTTCCACACGGAGAGGTTGATCACAATGGAATGGAGTGTGTTGCCATGGTTTCCTGTTGGCCACCTTGCTAAGACTGCATGAGCAGAAATATGCATGTGTGTGTTTGCCTGTTCGGTCAATACATGAAAGACAATGAGTGATAAATGTTTGTGTTGTGTAATTGATAGACTGTGGTTTGGTGCTTGTGTGACTGTTTATTTTTTAGGATGTGATAACTTGAGGTTTTCTGTTTTGGAAGAGGTCAATTGCTTGGCAGTCTGAAGCTCATTATCATGTTTCTCTGTGCGTTTATTACTGTAAATTTGTTTATCAGCTGGACATTTGGTATGTCTGTCATTCTGTCACAAATATGCCAGAATGTAGTGTCATGATGTTGTGTTCAGTGTTTATTTTGGTCAAAGTTTAAAGCACACACATACACACACAAATACACGCAAGCAAACAAACAACACATTTTTCAGCCCCCTTTTTTCATTATTCATCATATATGTACAGTATGTATATGTATGTGTGTGTATATATATATATATACACACTAGATATTGTATACAGATATATGCAAGCTGCTGCTGAAGTGTAAGACCAGAAATGGCTTTGTACTGTCAAGCATGAAGCAGAAAGCGTTGAAATGTGAAACATGCTCTTGTGGTTTAGAAGTAGTTTTAAAAGGAGTACTTAATATACTTTAAAAATATACTGTTAAGTGCAAACGGAATGCAATGTTTTCATACGCTTAATGGCATGCTATCTGCAATTGAATGAATGCAAATAGCTGGACTTTAATGTGCTTTTTTGCCCCTTACTTAACTCGAACTACAAAATAAAATGTAATTGACTTCTTTTGTCTTTTAATGTACTGTAAATGATAAGATGTATGTACTGAGATTTTAATGTATGTACTGATAAGCATTCATGCTAAACTAAAATATTTCTATTGAAACTTGTCATGTATTTAAATACTTTTGTAATTACACATTTGTAATGATTACTGTAGTACATTTAACATATATTAACATACATTGAATAACACTACAGTTAAAATTATAATCAAGTACTTTTCATGTGCTTTAGTATGTTAGTCAAAACACAACAAAATATTAAAACATAATGACTTAAAAAGCAAAACTGAAGAGTTCAGATGCAAAAGCCTCTAAAAGCCACTTCGGTCAAAATTGACGATACTGAGTGAATGCTCTCCGTATATAGTATACGTTCATAAAATACTTTCACTTCAAACCCACTTAATCCCAGCCTCAGCCCATACCGGTACTTAGGTAGAAACATATACATAGGAGCCTGACAAAAATGTGTATTTTAAAGCTACACTGTGTAACTTTTTTAGTTTATTCTTAGCTAAAAACACTTAGTTCTTTCAAAAATATATGTGCTCATTAATTTATATTTACTTCTTTCAAGTAATAAAGTATTCTCGTAAGTTTATAATATGCCATTGAAAATACATACGGTAATGGGTTCGAATGCAGGTCGCCATGTTGCCCCTCCATCTTGATAGTACATTAGCCAAAGAGGGACATACCCGTAAATTCAAGCTTCGCCTTTCGCGTTTTAACACTCGATGGCACCGTGTCGAATGTGGACGAGGTCGAACTGGAAGCCATATTAATCTTGGACTAAATCGGCCACCGTAGGAGTTAAAACGAAATCGGAATTGAGAGGAAGAGAAACTAATATTCACTGGATGGTCATATACCTTTTAACCGCTAGATGGGGGAAAATATCACACAGTCTAGCTTTAAAGAAAAAACATCAGACAGACTTTTGCATCTGAAGTCTTCAACTTTTAATTTGACATTACTTTTTTACTATTTGACATACTTAAGTGTGTTGGACATATAGTTATGAAAGTGCACTCCCTTTAAATACACTTAGGTGGCATTTTATTGTATTAATATATTACAATTACTTGCACTTCTTATTCACAAGGGTATTCAATGTGTTCCTCTCCTTATAACAATCTCTATTGACAGACAAAAGAGAAGAGGAAGACCACTGGAGGAGAAGAGAAAGACAGAAGGTCATTAGAAAGTGAAGGTAGAAGAAGACAGAGAGAGAAATTATGGATCCGTTACCTGTGGATTCAGAAACAGTGGATGAGTTGGTGAACATCTGCATACAATCCTTTGGTGAGTCTATAAAGAAAGTTTTATACACAAATGAGTTTCAAACAAAAGTTTGGGTGGAATATTTAGTCCGATGAATTAGAGCAATTTCTGGTGCGGATCTAGATGATGTAACAGCAAACAGTATCCCATCATGCTGTTCATTAGCAAAGCTTTGCTGGTAAAAAGAATTCACCACAAAAATTGTCTATGGTTTATTTTGTCATTAATGTTATGTGATGTTTGTGCTTTCAGACAATGCAGGCACAATAAAAAATCCCTCCTTTGTGAAAATGTTTCTGATGATGCATCCTTGGTACATATCTTCCACCGATCTGTCCAAGAAACTGCTGCTAAAGTATCCTTTATCTACAGACCCCTTGTGTTGTATTTTGTATTTCATTGTTCTAGGGCTGCTACTATTATTATCTTTGATTAATCCAATGAATATCATTAAAAAAACAATAATAATTAAAATGAATTAATATTAATCCATTATTTGTTTAAATGTTATTCCACATCCACACATTCCACATTCACACAATCCATATAAAAAAGTTATTTTTAAAGAAATATATATAGGTTATGCAATACAAATATAAACATGACATTCTACACCAAACAATTGATAGCTTGACATTTTGTAGCAGAGGTTTAAAAATGACAATGAACAAAAACAAAAAGTTAACTTTTACAAGGTATGAGGAACACACACATTCACTCATCTGAATAGTCATGTTAAAGGGGTGGTAAAGCACGATTTCACTATTCTAACTTTAGCTAACGTGTAATGTTGCTGCTTGAGCATAAACAACATCTGCAAAGTTACAACGTTCAAAGTTTAAAGCAAAGGGAGATATTTGCTTTTAAAGAAATCAGTTTCTAAGAACTACAGCAAACGGCCAGTAGGCGACTACACACATTCCTCCAGGGTTGGTGACATCAACAGGCTCAATATTTACATAAACCCCTCCTCCGAGAAGATTAAATAAGGGGGGGGTGAGGCCATTTTGTATCGCGGCGCTGTTGTGGTATAAGTTAGTTAGGCTGGAGTGTTGTTGCCGCGATGCCAAGGAAACGCTGTTATTTTCATCCGGATTGCAGGTCTGGGGTACTTGCTCTGTTCAGCCTTCCTTGGGACGGGGGTGTGTTGCAGAGCGTTTAACATACAGCATGTTATATGCACGTGTGTTTGAGTCAGCGGGGAATCAGGCGCGCGCAGGGCTCCCTGCAGCACATCTAACAGAGGAAAACATCCACCGTCTTCGCGATTTCAATGCCAGATTTGCACAACGTCAGCTGCGTGAAAAAAACACTGCCGGTGCGTGGATGCACGACGCGCGCGCTGCACATTTCACGGAGGACAACACAAACTTCCACAAACTTCGCGAGTTCAATACAGGATATGCACAACGGCTTGTCCTGAAAGCTGGATTTACAAACAGAAGCTGTTCACGGGCCACAACCTGTAAGTCTGATTTATTTTTCATCGATGTGTTTTCCTGTAATAGGTTGTAGCAAGGAAGTAAACAGATGACAGCGCTGTTCTGCAAACCAGTCTGTTAAATGCTCATTCATACTTAACGTTATGCGACGAACACCTAATGTTACAAACACTAACGTTAAAATCTCAACAGCGAACCTGGCATTAGTGTAAATGATTCTTTGATTAGAGCTTTTATGTATTGTTTATCTACAGGCATGCTAAACATGGTTCTGTGTGTGATTTGGCTAACTTACTAGTTAAAGCCAGTGCTTAGTGTTTGTTTTGGGTTAGTTCTTGCGACAGATATTTGGCTATAATCGTTCTAAAAATACAAAAGTTAAAGTGCCATTCAGTAGTGATCACTATAGATCCGCAGTCTTTACTCTTGAGGACTGAACAGGTTCTGCTCGATCATCTTCACTCAAATGTTCTGGGTCTTATTCGGGCTCAGATTGGTATGGTTTTATTGACGCCGTTGTTTCTAACACTGACCAAAGCACAGCCTCCGGTAAGGGGCGTGACGTTTCCGACATACGTGCACTAGGCGTTTAGCGAATCACAACACACTGGGCCAGCTAACCAATCAGAGCCCACTGCGTATTTTTGAGGGACTGGCTTCATACAACCCGGAAAGCATCAGACCGTTATTACAAGGAGGGACAGAGCAGTGTAGAATAAAGGTCAAATATATGAAAAATAAGGCAATTTTTTTTAAAACGAAGCATGAACACATGTTACAGTGCACCCCACAAACACAGTCAAGCCTTCAAAAGAATGTGTTTTACCACCCCTTTAATACATTAATAGGCTATTCCAACAATAATCCCTTTACTTGTAATGCTCTCATAAAACATTTATTAATTGTTTGAACCTACATTTCATTTCGAACAAGAAATATTTTAGCAAAATGTATATTTTTGTCACCAGCGCTCTGGCATTGAAGTCTGAGCAGTTTAACAGAGACTCGCTTGTTGTCAGGTTATATTCGCGGGACTTTCTAGTGTACGGATATAACTGTAAAAGGCCTGGCTCGCAGTCTCTGCTCGAATTCATTCCAAAGGTGTTCTATCAGGTTGAGGTTCCTCCACACCAAACTCGCTCATCCATGTCTTTATGGACCTTGCTTTGTGCACTGGTGCGCAGTCATGTTGGAACAGGAAGGGGCCATCCACCAAACTATTCCCACAAAGTTGGGAGTGTGAAATTGTCCAAAATGTCTTAGTATGCTGAAGCATTAAGAGTTCCTTTCACTGGGGCTAAAGGGCCGGGGCCAAGCCCAACCCCTGAAAAACAACCCCACACCATAATCCCCCCTCCACCAAACTTTGCACTTGGCACAATGCAGTCAGGCAAGTACCGTTCTCTTGGCAACCGCCAAACCCAGACTCGTCCATCAGATTGCCAGACAGAGAAGCGTGATTCGTCACTCCAGAGAATACGTCTCCACTGCTAGAGTCAAGTGGCGACCACTGCATCTGATTGCTGGTGAAGTATGGCTTGGATGCAGCTGCTCGACCATGGAAACCCATTCCATGAAGCTCTCTATGCACTCTCCACGTTCTTGAGCTAATCTAAAGGCCACACAAAGTTTGGACTCTGCTGAGTTGCTGTTGTTCCCAATTGCTTGCACTTTGTTATAATACCACTAACAGTTGACCATGGAATATTTAGTAGTGAGGAAATTTCACGAATGGACTTATTGCACAGGTGGCAACCTATCACGGCCCCACGCTTGAATTCACTGAGCTCCTGAGAGCGACCCATTCGTTCACAAATGTTTGTAGAAGCGTCTGCATGCCTAGGTGCTTGATTTATACACCTGTGGCCGTGGAAGTGATTGGAACACCTGAATTTAATGATTCGGAGGGGTGTCCCAATACTTTTGGCAATATAGTGTATTTCAACTTCATTAGATAGATGCTATGGAATCAATGCTAGATGCACTGGAACTAACTCTTAATCCTGCCATAAGGTGCTGTAAAACCTGATATCCTTTGGATGAACCAAAGTACTAAAGTTTTATGTAGTGATAAATAAAATAATATTTGATGCAAATCTATAAAATCAGATAACTTCCCATAAAATGTGCAATATGTTATTTACATTGTATTGTAATGTCATGGTGTAGAGTTCGATAGAAAACACTTTACAGCCTTAACAAATGTGCAGGTCACAGGAGGGCAGCACTGATGAGACCAGAGCCCAAATATGCCACCTCGTAAAGTAAGACTTGTACTGCATCTCATTTGAATTCTCCATAGTATGTCTTATCTTCTGTTTTTCATTGCATTTGCTGTTTGGTCTTTTTCTATGTAGGTACTGGATTTCCGAATTTCCAGTAGAGTTTGATCTGAATCCTGCTTTGGCTGACCAGATTAAAGACCTGAGAGAGAACCTGAACACTAGCGGCAACGAAACACAGAGTCAACTTATTGATGTAGAGAGTGTGTAAGTATAAAGACTAACACCCACACTTATTTTTATGTTCTTCTCACTCTGAAAAGGTTAAAGATGGCATGAAATGGAAGTTGTGATAGTCTTTTCTTCTCTATTGTGAAGCACTGTATATCTGAGTGAAACGGCTTCTCGAAAGAAAATGTAAGGCTTGGATGGTTATGATTGGATGGTTGTGGTTTGCTATTATCATGTGAGTGACAGGTTGTCCCGCCCTCACAGGGTAGTTAATTGATTAAAGATTACAGGGGCACATTAATTAAAAATAATAATGTTGTGCATGGATAGAAGTTCAGCAAAAAAATGTAATGTTCTCATCTACTTGCACTAGCACATGCACATGCATGTTTTTCTTCCATGGACCAAAGAAAAACAAGATAATGTCCAGACTGCTTTTTTCCACATGATCATGGGTGGTAACTGCAGCTGTTAAGGACAAAATAACACCAAAAATGTACCATAAAAGTAGTCCACATGCTTTCTGCTGTAGCTCTCAAACCTTCATGCTTCTGCACTTTCAAATGTGGCAAAATTAAAAACAATGTTTAGAGTGAAATTATGATTTGTTTTATTTTTATGTTATGCAGCACAGTCATATTTCAGCATGTTAGTCAACTGCCAGGAATAACAACCTTAGTCCTGTCTGAAATAAAACATTTCCCCACTGCAGGCCCTCGTACAAATGGAAACGACAAGTTACCCAAAGAGTTCCATCATTGTCAAAAAAGAGGAAAATGTCCCTTTTGTTTGATCACCTGGACCCTTGTGAGCTTGCTGAACATCTGACCTATCTGGAGTACAAATCCTTCTGCAAGATAATGGTATGTTTGTGAGCACAGGTTTTTGCTCTAATTGTCCTCAGGATATCATAAAAGATCGACCAAAATACACCAAAAAATGTCCTAATTAAAGTCTAAAAATGCTGAAAGGTGTCTTTCAGGGCTTGGTGGAGTGGTATTATATTTATATTGATCTTATATTAAGAACTATGGATGAGGACCAACAAAAATATATGCATACAAGCTTAAATATACAGTTGAGTTTACCCCGTGTTTGCATACCCCGTGCAGAATCTCAACATATTGTTCAAACAAAAAATGAAAATTGAGTTTTGTTTTCTATTTAGAATTGCCCTCATTAAAGTGCCCCCATTATGCTATTTTAAAGGTTCCTCATTTTGTTTTGGAGGTCTCCTATAATAGGTTTACATGCATCCAAGGTCAAAAACACTTTAATTTTCTCATACTATACATTGCAGCATCACCTCTTTTCTCACAATGTCTGAATTGGTTACATAAAGGATCCGGTCTCTCCAAACCCCTCCTTTCCGAGAACCTCCTATTCTGTGATTGGTCAGATGGCCCAATCTGTTGTGATTGGTCTACTGCTTACAGCGCAAGTGGTAAACAAAGCACCAATTACCATATCTGAATTTCAGCTCCGGAGGCTTCCTCAGAACTTGGTGCACAGTGATACGAACAGTAACGATATCGTCTATGAAAAGTCTATAGGCTGACTTTTTGGAGGGGGAGACAATAAATAACAATAAATAATTCCATTAATCCTTTAATCTACCGCTTTTTATCAAGCAGAAACGCTAAATAATGGCACTTTAAGCTCTTTCACATATCAGATGTTTGCATATATTCCACAAGACAAAATTCTAACTGAAATGAACCTGTTAAAAAGTTTATTATTTTCTTATTATGGAATTAAACTTTGTAAAACACCACCAAAGGTCATTTATAAATCATTATGAAGCTCTGTGACCATTTGTTTTATCTGTGTTTCAGTTTCAGGATTACCACAGCTTTGTGATGCATGGCTGTACAGTAGATAACCCAATTCTGGAGAGGTTTATTACACTCTTTAACAGCGTCTCACAGTGGATTCAGCTGATGGTTCTCAGCAAACCCACTGCCCCGCAGAGAGCTGCCGTGATTGCACAGTTCATGCAGGTCGCACAGGTGAGGAGAACTAACTACTGTTGGTCCCACTTTATATTAGGTGTCTTTAACTACTGTGCACTGATAGAACAGAGATTTTCAGTGTACATCAGTAATTGTTATTGTATTGCAAAATATTGCCACTAATGAGGTGTACATAGTAGGGGTTGCACAGACTAGTTGACTTTAATGCTCTCCCATGGCATGGTTCAAAATGCTTACGATACCAGTTACACTTGTCAGACATAGCGTAAGCAATTTGAACAGCGAGAGGCACTTTCAACACTTTTTATTTGATGGACAGCTGCATTTTTTATGGACTTCAAAAACAGAGCAACAATTACTGCTATTATACAGCTTGGATTAGCCAGGACTTTTTTAATATAACTCAGATTTTATTCGTCTGAAAGAAGAATGTCATATACACCTAGGATGACTTGAGGGTGGGTAAATCATGGGCTAATTTTAATTTTTGGGTGAACTATCCCTTTAAGCTTGACGTCGACTAGTCACTGATCATGGCCGATAGATGGCGCGACAGGACAAGAAATCTTTGAAGTCCACTTTTATGCTCCGTTCCCAACAGTTAAAATAACAAATAAATGCATACTCATAGAGCGCTTCACAGGATATGTTTGATTATGCCATCTGGATTCCCAAAATCAGTCAGGTGAATGCACGATTTAAACAGCTTATTGTACGCATATGTTAATCGCACACACACACATACAGACAGTAGCTTGCACATCACATGCAGATCGCGCACAGATTCAGTAGCGCAGAAATGTATTGTCAACACTGTTCTATGATTTATCAGTGAAATAGCTTAGAAACTAAAAATTCTAGCATATAGGCTATTTCTTAGTAACTAAAACTGGCAGAATTAATTCACATGCAATCGCTCTCTCACTAATGCATTCATATAAATGTAATCTTTACTGTGCTACTTTATCTGTATCTGATTTAGAACGAGCACAAATCTGTGAGAAATATAATGACCCAAAGACAAAAGAACTGATAAGCTGTTATGTTGGAGCAATAGCCTTGTTGGCAGCACTGTGTCATATGCCATAGCTGTGCACAAGACAACCTGTGTTCAGTCTCAGCTTGAGGTTCAGGCTTATTTGTTCATTAATGACGTCCTCAGAAACTAGTCGATGTCAACTCGACATTAATGTCGACTTAAATTTTAAGCCGTTCAAACCCTAGTACATAGTAGTTAAAGTGCTTTTTGGAGCTGATTTTTAGAATACAGTTGCTCATTTGGGTTTGTTAGTGCTGGGCCTGTACATTCTTGTGTGGTTGAAATTATAGTCTACACCTCTAGTACAGAACAACAAGCTATTGTATTTATAAGAACAACAGCTGCAGTGTGGAAAAATCAGCAACAATGACAACATAATGAATAAAACCCCCAAGACTTCTGAAGACTTCAAAAACAGAGATCTGGTGTAGACCTTTAGTATGATGACAGCTAGTCCCATGTGACTTTTCTTCTCTTTGAATTTTTCAGAAGCGCAGTGGGGCTCTATCACCCCCTGCTCTTGTTCCTCCTGATGATCCCTTGTTCTCTTCCTTCTTATGGGCCCTGAGCTCTTCCTCTTCCAAAATATCACTTCGACTACCGCTTTATACCTGTCTGATTTTTCCTTTCTCTTCCGCAAGGTTGCCCAGTATCTTTTCATATCTAGTAGTCTTTCTCTTTGAAATCCTTTATTTTCTCCATCTATCGCTTAAAAGCAGGCTAGGAACATATTTAGGGGCCAAGCCCCCAAAAGTTTGTACGCACCTATTGTATTGTTAGTAATTGGAAAGATTTTTGAAAAAAATTTAATAAATTGTGTGAAATAGTGCTCCAAAAAATGTAAGATTCTTCACTATTTCTATGTTATTGCCTATATAGTGGATTTTTGTAGAATTTATGTAGCTCACCTTACATTGGAAAGCATACATTTAATACTAAAATTAACTTAACATACTTAATAAACTTAGCGCTTTTATAGATAGTATGGTGTTACAATAAATCATTGTTTACTGTTTGCAAATGGTTTATGTTTTATATGTTTTTACATCTTCCACGAGTTTGCTAAAATATGCAGACCTGGAAGCTTTCAGAGCCACATAATAGCATAGTTGTTTGTGTATCATTTTTTTTGTATTAATAATATAACAAAAGATTTTGTCAACTTCATCCTCTCTTTCTTTCTCACTAATTCACACCCTATAGAAACTACTACAATTGCAGAATTTCAACACGTTGATGGCGGTGGTCGGGGGTCTCAATAATACCTCCATCTCTAGGCTGAAGGACACACAGGCACACATCAACAATGAAACCAATAAGGTACATACAACACCTGTGCACCAGACATAAAACCTTTACATCAAATCCAACACTTGTATTTCAGACCGTATCAATTTCAGAATATCTCTCTCAGATCTTTAACAGTTTGTTGGACCTGGTGACATCTTGTGGTAACTACAGTCAATACCGGCGCCGATTCGCTGAATGCACTGGGTTTCGTTTCCCAATCCTGGCCGTTAGCCTCAAGGACTTGATAGCTGTTCATGTTGCTCTGCCCGACTGGTCAGACCCACAGAAGACTCGGGTCAACTTGGCCAAAACCCAGCAACTCTATGCGATCCTGCAGGAATTAGCCCTTGTGCAGAACACTCCCCCGAAAATTGAGGCCAACACAGACTTGCTCAATCTACTTACAGTGAGTGTGTGTGTTTTATAATGTGTATATGAATTCAAGAGGAGTAGAGTGATTAGGATTAAACTAACAAATTGACTGTGTAAAAACTCATATTGTTATCAAGTTTGAGAAAATATGATTTCCACTAGTGTTGAAGTGATAACGTATTTTGTAGGCCAACCTGTAAGTTTGCGTCACCCAATAGGATTTTTCCATTGGCTTTTGAATTATTACATAAAATAACCTGTGACTAACAAAAGTTTATGATACTTACACATTTTGTTCATCATGATAATTTTTATGAATGAACACATCATTTATGAATTTAAGGCAAAATACACACCTGAAGTAAAAAGCTAATTGTATGCTGTATATCACCACCATTAAGCTTTAGACAACTCTTTCAGTCAAAACATTTTGGTCACACTTTATATTAGGTGTATTTAACTACTATGTACTTACAAACGAACATAAGTACAATGTACTTATTGTGTGTGTTCATGTTGTATTGCAAAACACTTTCACTGCTATTGAGGTGGGATATGGGTATAGTTAGGGACAGGTGTGGTGGTATGGGTAGGTTTAAGGGTGGATTAAGAGGGGAAGGGTCAATAGTGTAATTATAGATCTAATTATAGAGAATTGTTAAGCTGTAATTACATGCAGGTATTTTTTTAATATAAGTACAATGTAAAAACATGTATATACACAATAAGTGCATTGTATCAAGCAGGGCCGTAACCACCATAGGCTTTGAGGGAGACAAGTTAAAAACTAAAAACTTTTAGAAAGAGTGAAAGAGTGCGTACGTGGTAAGAAATAAGTAGTTAAACATTTAATATTTTACAACTGTTTTATGATGGATATGTTTAATGACCACACACAGTGATGCAAAGTACTCAACTTTTTCGTTATGTGATTTCGCCATTTTTAATTGGAAAATATGCAATCATTTAAATTGTCATTAATAATTGAATATAACAAGACAAGAAACGTTTTTTAGACTTCTGACATATTAGACATACTAACAAGAGTGAATGTGTGCATATTATTAAATTAAATATTATTTGCGAAGAGTTTAATATTACTTCATAACTAGGCTATTATAGACCAAGAACTTCTTTTACCATTCTTATTTCTTCTTAATTCCCTTAAATCCCTTTTAATCCTTAAAGTATTTAATCTCTTTAAATAGAAAAACCTTTGGTCCCCCCCAATGTTCAAGACATGGTTACAACCTTGTTATCAAATTATAATTGAAATGTTAGTACATAGTAGTTAAAGACAGCTTTAGTGGGGCCAACATTTTCCCTGAAAGTTTGAGTTATAGTAGTTTGCAAGAGCATGATTATAAACACAACGTAAAAGTGGACTATTTGATAGATGAGTTTACCTGTTCGGTGTGATAACATTTAATGTCAGTGACAACCTCTGTAGTCAACCACCTTTTTCAAAACAAGTAGAAGTTTTTATAAATCACAAGCGGCTATTACTGGTGTATGTTATGTCGTAGAACGAATCATGAAAATATCTAAAGCTTGTGTTAAGCACAGACCTTATTTCAAGTATTTAACCAAAGACCCATACAAAAAGCCCATTGACAGTGGAACCGGAAGAACTAAAATTAAAAAAGCCAGAAACGAGTTAACCTATACAGGGCCGTGCAGAGAGTTCGTCAGGGGCAGGGGCTCAAATGTAAAAAAGGGGCAACATATATATATACATATATATGTGTGTGTGTGTGTGTGTGTGTGTGTGTGTGTGTGTGTGTGTGTGTGTGTGTGTGTGTGTGTGTGTGTGTGTGTGTGTGTGTGTGTGTGTGTGTGTGTGTGTGTGTGTGTGTGTGTGTGTGTGTGTGTGTGTGTGTGTGTGTGTGTGTGTGTGTGTGTGTGTGTGTGTGTGTGTGTGTGTGTGTGTGTGTGTGTGTGTGTGTGTGTGTGTGTGTGTGTGTGTGTGTGTGTGTGTGTGTGTGTGTGTGTGTGTGTGTGTGTGTGTGTGTGTGTGTGTGTGTGTGTGTGTGTGTGTGTGTGTGTGTGTGTGTGTGTATCCTTATGCTCATCAAGCCTGCATTTATTTAATCAAAAATACAGAAAAAACAGTAGCCTAATATTGTGAAAAATTATTACATTGTGTTCTTTTTAACTTTTTATTAATCAAAGAATCTTGAAAAGAGTATCACAGTTTCCATCATTGACATTAAATCCTCATATTAGAATGATTTCTGAATGATCATGTGACACTGAAGAGTGGAGTAATGATGCTGAAAATCCAGCTGTGATCACAGGAATAAATTATATTTTAAATTATTTTAAAATAGAAAACCATTATTTTAATATATTTCGCAATATTGCTGTTTTTTATCAAATACATGTAGGCTTGATGAACATAAGAGACTTATTTCATAATGCTGCATAATATTCAAAAATAGTATAATAAAGTCCTTTCACGTAACCATTTCGCCAGTCACTTGGGTTTTGTTAACTTTGATAGTTTCATGAAATAGTAAACGGTGTATCAATATACATAAAAGTGAATTTAACACTACTTACCATTAATGCGACTTTTGCTGCTGTGGTTTTGTGCAGGGATTTGTTTGTTGTCTGTTAAAATCCATTTTGTCAGTGATGCAATTTATAAAATGAGCCAAACCGCAGGAAATTGTTCCACAAACGTTAGTTCGTCTGTCCATGTCATTTTCAACCGATTTATGAATAAGAACAGAAAATTACCGCTTCACATCGCCCAATGGAATTTGAACTTGCTTTGCCAGATCACGATTGGTTGGTGTATATACATGACAAACGGGCATTGGTGAATTGTGTAATACTTTAAAATATATAGCTAATATATAGCTTTGTAATTAAATCAACACATTAGCTCTGATTATGGATGGAAAAAAAAATATTGGTTTACTTTTTTCTCGTGAGGCCACACTCTCTGAAAGCACCATATTTGGCTCGAGAGCCGTTTCCGAACAGTGGAAAATCAGCTGTCAATCAAAACGCACGCGACCCATAGCAACGCGTTATGACAACACCTCAACAGAAATTGTCCGACTTTTGAGCCGTTCGTTACTATTATATACATTGTCATGTTATAATAATCACATTTATTTAGTTTTATTGACCACGATATTATCATTGATATCTGTCTGAGAGGGGCACTTTTGATTCATTTTGAAAAAGGGCAGGGGCTCGAGCACCCAAAGCCCCCCCCCCCCCCCCCCCCCCTCTGCACGTGCCTGAACCTATACAAATGTCATCCCTGCAGCACTCAGTTGGAAGATATTTGGTAGACCGGACTTGAACTTTCATCAGCTGCATGAGCAACAAAGCTCTATGTGTCGAGCATATAGACTGACTGAGTTATGGCTCTGACACAGTTTTATTTTATTTTTTTCTCTGGTAATTTTTGTCTCTGATTGTTTACAGCTCACATTCAGCCAGGGGTGGTAAAAGTACTCAAAAGTTATACTCGAGTAAAAGTATATATACCTAAATAAAAAATGACTCCAGTAAAAGTAGAAAGTCCTCCATTTAAACATCACTTGAGTAAAAGTACAAAAGTATCCAATTTAAAACGTACTCAAGTACCGAAAGTAAAAAGTAAATATTCAAATTAACTGTAAATATCAATAATTAAGCAGATCAATTGTTTTGGGAGTGCTATGCAATGCTTTAATTGAACAAATGATAAGATTAGATACTGCAATTAAGAATTTGTTAGATTTGCAATCATAAGAGACAATGAAGCAACTAAACACAGTATAGGGGCTGAACTTAAAATAGACATGCTCCATAACATTAGCTGCATCAAACAGAAGATGTGCAAGATACTATTAACTAATTTAAAATGAATTAAAAAGCCATAACCACAAAGACATATTACTTAACAATTAGTTAATAGTGATGTGCCTCAACAAGTGAAGTCATGACATAATGAAACCTTTGCAAATCTTTATCTAATGATTAATTAAAGCAGACAACTGGAAGTTGAAATACATGGCTTTGACCCATTGTGATAATTAACAGATTAATTTACATTTATTAGTTAATATAATATGTTATTAGGGAATTAATACATTGTCATATTTAATTAATAGAAATGCATGCATTACTTAACATATTAATCATATATAATGTTCATTAGTTGCTGATGCAGTAATCATTAATAAATGATGTAGTTCTTCAGGAGTCACACATTAACTCATGATCATCTGTGCATTAGTTAAGCATGAATTAATGCATATTAGTGCACACGTATTGTAAAGTGTTACCGATGCTTTCATAGTGTGCCGCGAAAGAAAAAAGTTTGGCAAACACTGAGGTAACGTTAGTGTGGCAAACCTAGTCAGCTTTTCCAAGTCTAGCCCCGACTGGATCATCCATGACTGATTGACAGTATGCAGGGAGACCAGCTTACTAGCTTGATTCTCTCCTGTACCCACGTTTTTTGTTGGTTTGGAAAGCAAGTGTAATAAATACTTGGAGCGGGCATGGGGTATTGGAGTAAAAAGTAGACTTTGTCTTTAATATTGTAGTGGAGTAAGAGTGAAAGTAGATGCAAATAAAACATACTCAAGTAAAGTACAGATCCCCGAAAAAAATACTTAAGTAATGTAACAAAGTATTTTTACTTCATTACTTACCACCTCTGCATTCAGCACACTTCAGCACAGAAATAGAACAGAAAGACATTTTCTACAGGATGTTTTGTATACAACATTCCTCAATTGTTAAATTCCTGAGCATGCTCAATATTCAAAAACAACTGTTGCCATGCACAAATTGTCTATTCCAAAATCTGTTCCACCCATCCATCCATCCATACGCAACAAGGAATGCATTTTCAAAAACTCTTTTTTGCAGTTTGCCAGAATTGAGAATTTGAGCGTTGCCATAGAAACAATTTTTCTTTTTTCAAAAGTCCCCAGAATGTGAACAGCTTTAAATAGAATCTCCTAAATAATTACAGTAATTGCTGCATGGGGTGAATGTACCATGACAATGTATGTCTGATTAAAATCCAACATTTCAACCATTTCTAGAGAGAGAAAACATGGAAGGTTTGATGAGTCTTTAAACTTTGCTTTAAGTTTAGCCCATTTTACTGTTTTCTGATAAACACACACTCACACACTAATGCAGAACAAAACAGAGCAGAGACATTTAGTAGACAGCAATCTATCAGGTTCAGGATTACCTTCTGAGAAATATAATAAATCATCTATGTCTAATCTTCCCTGAAAGTTATATTCATCATTTGCTGAGATAGATTTTGGTTGTGTTTTATGTATAGGTGTCACTGGATCAATACCACACAGAAGAGGAGATTTATCAGCTCTCATTACAGAGAGAACCCAGAGCTGCAAAACCTGCGGTCAGTTTCCAGCCTGTTGGATTTGGTTCATTGTATGCATTTTTTTTTATTTGGGCAATAAACAGTTCAATGCATTCACTTAAATGCTGATGTTTGGTTATGAAGGAATGTATTATTTACAGCAAAATAAGTAATCTCACAAGATTAGATTTAATCTCATATATTAAATGTAAAGATACATTTATAACTTTGCTTTTTGCTTGCTGGATCAGAACTCAACACCTTCCTCCAGTCCAGCACAACTATCAATGATTGATGAATGGGCAGCATCAGTGAAGCCCAAAGCCAACCCTGTTATTATCAGCAAACATATCGAGAAGATGGTGGATGTAAGAGAAAAACTAACATTCTTATCATTTCTAATTTGTTTTGACACTTTTATGTTGAGCACTTTACATCACTTGCATTGAAAGCCTGTGCTAAGCCCTGTCCCTCTTATTTATTGCTCTAGCAGTGAATTGCTTGATTAATACTGTGTTCCAGGCAGGTTTTTGAGCCCGTAATTTACAACTTCAAACCATGACTCACAACTTTGTAGCGTTCCAGGCAAAGTCACGGCAAACTGTCTGAGCACAAGGAATTGTGGTTGCTAGATGCAAACAAAGCATAGCAGACCGTACAGTGATTATGCATTTACAATCATTTCTATCGCCAAAGGTGCTTACTTCTTGCTTATTTGAGGGAAACGGAGGAGAAAAAACAGCGCATAAAGCAAGAGAAGCTGTTATGCCTTTTATTTTATGTGCCATTGTTGTTTCGCGGGCTATGTGACGTCAGAGTGCGTAACTGGGAGTACATCGATCGAGTCCACGGGTGGGAAGTCACGGGTTTGACTGCCGTTCCAGTGCACTTTCACGGGTATAAGGTTGGAAAAACACATGTTACGGGTTGCCTGGAACACGGCATAATGCTACTTTCCAGGCAGGTTTTTGAGGCCGTAAATTACTACTTCAAACCATGACTCACGACTTTGTAGCATTCCAGGCAAAGTCACGCCAAACTGCCTCAGCGCAAGGAATTGTGATAGCTAACGTTAGATGTAAACAAAGCATGGCGGACCGTACGGGGCTTATGCTCATTTTCAATCATTTCTATCGCCAAAAGTACTTACTCCTTGCTTATTTGAGTGAAAGGGAGGAGAAAAACGGCGCATAAAGCAAGAGAAGCTGTTATACCTTTTATTTTATGTTATTTGTATATATATGACATCAGAGCGCGTAACTGGGAGTACAACGATCTAGTACGAGTTCACGGGTGGGAAGTCACGGGTTTGACTGCCGTTCCAGTGCACTTTCACGGGTAGAAGGTTGGAAAAACATGGGTTACGGGTTGCCTGGAATGTGGCATAACTATACAGTTATATCTAGTGGGCAAGAAATGCATGATGAAAAGATTCAAAATCTAGGCAAATACTTTTAAGAGTCAACTAAAGATAATGTCAACGGGATGTCAACTAGTTAAAAATACGAATTAATAATTACATGATTGAACCGAATAATCAAACGAATCACAATTCATTGCACTCGACTTCTTGGAATAATAGACATTTTAAAAAAAAGTTTATAAATAGCTTGTTTTATTTCCATATCATCTAGCAATCAATTTTGCAATTGCAATCTATGATATCTTGTAATTACCCAAACAGATTGAAGACTTTGGCCATTACATTGTGTCTTGCTGTTTTTTAGCATCTCACAACATGAGCATCTTGAACATCATGAACATCTTGAAACGCTTACCCTCGGTTTCACAGAAAAGGCTTAAGCCTAGTCCCAGACTAAAATGCATGCTTGAGGTGTTTTAACTGAAAGCAGCTTGCACTGACATACCTTGCACAAATGTCAATGCCATTGTTTTGTCTCAAGATGCACACCAAGGCATGTTTATAAAAGCTAATTGAACTAAGGCCTAATCCTGGCTTAATCTAAGTCCTGTCTGTGAAACCACTTTAGTGTTCTGTTTTTGAACAAGCTAAAAAAGAAAATAATTTTGTGTCAGAATTTGGTAAGAAACAAAAATAAACCAGCTTTCTGCATTTATGTTTGTTTGTTTTTTTCTGTCATGAATGATTGTCATAAATGTACTTCATACATAGTACGATAAATGTGTTATCCTAATTATTAAAAAACCACAGAAATTTTGATAGCAAAAATCACAATTACTGGAATTTACATATTGGTAGGAAAGTAAATGTGTTACGTTTTAATATCTTATCATATCGATTTATCGTAATTAATCAAACTAAATTGACAGCCCTAATTAAAAGTGAGAATGGTTTATCTGAACAAAACTGCTACTGGATTCAGGGTACTTTCTAAAGCAAATATTACTAAGGAATACTTTCGCCACTACATGTGACCAGAATCAATACATTAGCATTAAATTAAATCGAGACCTTGATATTATAGATATTATTCCTGTTCCCTGTGCTTTTTAACTTTTATTTGCCAATGTATGATTTGTCAGTAATGATTTTAAGGTGGGGCTTAGTGCAGGGTCAATTATGTATATTTGTTTAACTGTGTTTCTATTGTCTTTTCACAGTCTGTGTTCAAGAATTTCGACACAAACGGTGATGGCTTCATCTCACGTGAAGAGTTTGAGTGCATCAGGAATAACTTTCCTTATCTCAGCAAGTTTGGAGAACTCGATAAAAATCAGTGAGTGTATCAATGCCAAACCAAGAGCACTGTCTTTTGCACACCATAATATAAACGTATTCACAAAATATGATTCACAGCATGAACAAAAGCAATTTTTTGCGTTTAAAAGACATCTAATAGCCGTGCAAACACAGCCCTGACATCTAGGGTAAAACAAGGCAAAATTTGGGCTGTCAGTGAAAATTTATTAGATGTCTAACCATAATAACCCAAGAATAGACTAGTTCCCATTCAGTCGGTCACGTTCGACGTACGTCTCCGTTCCCTCCTTCAGGGAACGAGGGTTACCATACGTAACCGAGACGTTATCTAGAACATGAACATGTTAAAGAAATGAAAGCAAACACCTTGTAATCACTACTGACTTTGCTTATATGATGGAATATCATACATCTCCCAAGTTATTTGTATGCTGTATGTTAGGGTTAGGTTCAAGGTAGGTTCAACCCAAATTCAAGGTTATTTTGGCTAGAAGTGGATTACTCATAGCCGGAGTATAATGGGTCTATAGTTAACCTAGACAGTGAAATGGCGGCTATTGCTTGCTTGGTTTAATAGAGAAACCAGTATGAACAAGGACCTGAGAGGTCAGAATGCAAACCATAGAGGGAAAGATTTTCTTGAAGAGAGTCAACAAGACTTGTTAAAGGGGTAACTCACTAACTTAATTATGAATTAGGCATATCCAGAATCCAAGTAACCATGTCTTGAACATTAAACCATTTTTGTTTGTTTTTGTTGTTTAAATAATTTGACTAAAAAGTTGAGTAGCTTGCATCACTATACCTAGTGCTACTCATCTTTTTTTGTAAAATGTTGCTGTTTTGAATTGAACGTAGACCCTATAAGGCTAGTATTACTGCTGGTATTTTTACATAACTTTTGTAAAACAATTGTTTAATATTCAATATTTTTCGTACATTTTACCTTAAAATGTACCATTTACCATTAAAACTGAAGTATCATGCTGGAACTTAGGTTCGGCTTCTGTGAATGTTAATACCTCCTTCATAGATTTGATTTGTAATCTACACTATTGAAGAGCGATGTTAGGGCCAGTTCACACTGAACACGTTTTTGCTGTTAAAAACACAAGAAGCAGGTCAGTAGAACGGTCTAAAGACACGTTTTTTAGAGTGTCGTGTCATGCACGAGATGCTGCAAAAGACACAAGCCGCAAACGAAATGGTTAATAACGTCCGTCTAGTGCATTTAAATTGAAAAACAATGAAAAAGTAGCACAGTGGGATGGAAAAACGTGAACAGAAAAATGTGTGAACCGCTTAGACCGCTGAGTGCTACTAAAAGTATTAACTCATGTTGCATTCCAAGTCTTCTGAAGTTATACGATATCTTCATGTAAAGAACAGAGTTGATCTTAATGTTTTAATCGCTGAAATGATGATCCTGCCGCTCCGTGAACGCACTCAGTCATATCCAGTGTTGGGGGTAACGCATTACAAGTAACTTGAGTTACGTAATCAGATTACTTTTTCCAAGTAACTAGTAAAGTAAATCATTACTTTTCAAATTTACAGCAAAATATCTGAATTACTTTTTCACATTAATTTGACTGACAGCTCTCCTGTCCCCATGTTGAGAAAAATAAGTGCAGAGGCGTTGTGTGTAAACATGAGGGTTATTGTAGTTCTAGACTAAATATGAGCATTTATTCATCTCACTTGCACAATAAAGATTCTGAATAAAATCAAATCAAATGCAAAATCAGAATACTATGCAAACCTCCAATAATTAAATGTTAAATAAAATAACTATTTTTATGCATAACCTACCTTTTATATTTAATTTACCAATGTCTTGCTGCTGACCTTTGATGATGAAAATTACTAGATTTTTTATTTTTATTGGTAAAACGTTTTTCTCCTGCATCCTATTTTACCATTATCCAGAATGGCAGCAGAGCTGCGCCCTCTACTGTTCCTGCGTCAATTTGCATTTTTACCTCAGCCTGGGGCTTATTATTTCAATTTTGGTATGAAGAGGTCTTTACTCTTGCACAAAAATATAACTTTTTTGTTATAAACAAAAACAAAATCAAGCCCAGCCCAGGTGAGAACGCATTACTTTTCTTAAAAAGTAACTAAGTAACTCAACTAGTTACTTTTTAAGGAAGTAACGCAATATTGTAATGCATTACTTTTCAAAGTAACTTTCCCCAACACTGGTCATATCTCATTCAAATGATACACACCACTCTTTAGCATGATGCGATCGGTCACAAGACACACGAGAGCCAATGACATTTTACAATCAAAGCTGACGTAATGACGCAACTGGTCACGAGACATATGAGAGCCAATGCAATTTCACTATCACAGCTGATGTAATGTTTCCTTGGATGGCAATTTTTGAAATTTTAATGTGTGCATGATCTTCGGCGGATGGAGGCGCCGATCGCTTTTGGGGATTTTCTTCACACAAATCAATCGTTTGGCCTCGGAACACTTGGAATATTTGTTCTTTTTTAATAAATTGTGCATGCAGTCATATCTGCCTGTTATATCTGTGTTTTATATCATATAACACAAATGGGTAGGTTTAGGGATGGGATGGGGTTGGGTTACATGTTCAAGCATGTCTAAATAGTGTAAATAAATGTAAATAAAATTATGCTGGCTGAATAAATTGAGACATAACCTACCCAATATATAATTCCATCATGACCAACGCGTCTGTGTATGACGCCAAAGGTTTCTCATTGAAATCAATGAAGTGCCCTGCGCATCGAATTTAATTGTGATGCGAAAGGCAATTGACCATGCTTCAGATTTTGACGCCTTGGGAGAGAGAATGTGTTGGTGGAAAAACATTGAATTATTCTATGGAATAATTATTCAATTTCAGTCATTTCCAAAATTCTGGTTAAACTCTAGCAAGGTTCCAGAAATGTTTCCAAATACGGCATACGTCTGACTACACAACTGCAGTAACAGTTAAGCCATATGATTTATTATTATAGCCATAACTAAGCCTACAGCTCATAGGCAGGTGGCATGAGTTATTGGGCCTCTTCCCTTGTGATGGAAGCTGATCTGTTATGAGGAAAAGATGCCCATAAACAAAGTTTGCACTGTTTGGATCTTGTTGGCTGTTTCTGAGTGTATGTTTTTCTCTCTCATGACCTGTTTGTCTCCGTCTATTAGGGATGGAAAGATCAGCAGGGAGGAGATGATAGATTATTTTATGAAGGCCAGTTCTTTGCTCAATTGTAAGATGGGCTTCATACACACCTTTATAGAGACTACATACGTGAAACCAACCTTCTGCGAACACTGCACCGGCTTTGTAAGTATCAGATGCTCTTGCAATCATATAGTAATAGATTCATGTTTTTTAAAGTGCCCCTTATTATGCTTTTTTCAGAAAATACCTTTCATTTAGTGTGTAATATAGGCTGTTTGTGAATGTAAAAGGTCTGCAAAGTTTCAAAGCTCAAAGTTATTGTCTCCCAAAAGAAAGAACCGATTCTAAATTGCCTGAAATTAGTCATCAGTAATTCCAGTCTTACTTCCTGTATGAACCTATGCAGGTTTTTAACAAATTTGTCTAATGCCTATGGTCTTCATTGGCTGTTCGTGAACAATATCTACTTTGACCCACCCTCAAACACTGTAGGTGTAGCTGAGGCCTGGAATAGTTTGGTTTGTGTTGTCGGCATATTGAGAAAACTATTTTCTGCTCTGCAAAAGCAACTCCACTTTGCTTGCACTTCCAAAGGATAAAGACTTGGACTGAAATGTATAAAGTAAACCGAGACTATCATTGCTGTCCGTATCACATTGTATCAAGTTCTGAGGAAGCCTCCGGAGCTGAAATTCAGATACGGAAATGGACGCTTCGTCTTCGCCACATGCTGTAATCGGTAGACTAATCACAACAGACTGGGCCATCTGACCAATCGGAGCAGTGGAGGATCTCGGAAAAGGAGGGGTTTAGAGAGACCGGATCCTTGATCGAACCATTTCAGACACTGTGAGAAAAGAGGTGATGCTACAATGGATATGAAAAAGAAAATCAATGGTTTTTGACCTTGGATGCATGTGTAAACCTATTGTAGAAGACCTCTGAAACAAAATTACAGAAGCATAATAGGGGCACTTTAATTATTGCACAGTGTGTTTTCTAAGACAGGCAGTTTTAGAAATGAGCTCGATCTGAGCACATCTGACTTTGATCTGTTGGTTTATTTATAGCGTGGTGTGGTGTGTAGCTGTGTATTGAATGCTGTACCCCAGTCCCTTCCATAGTGTGTATGTGTGGTACTTTTAGATCTACCTGTGTGTGTGGCCTCTGATGTTGTGTGTTTGTGATGTTTGGGCTTTCCCTTTCATCTATTGTTTTCCTGCTGTGATTCTCATTCTCTCTTGATCTTAGTCCCTCCCTCTTCTCTGTACTATTTTCGAAATCCTTTCTGCATCTCTATTTTTCTTAAAAAAGAACTGTAATATGTATTTCCTTCTTTTTAAGATATGGGGCTTTTATAAACAAGGATACAAATGCAAAGGTAAGAGACAGCGTGTGTGTGTGTGTGTGTGTGTGTGTGTGTGTGTGTGTGTGTGTGTGTGTGTGTGTGTGTGTGTGTGTGTGTGTGTGTGTGTGTGTGTGTGTGTGTGTGTGTGTGTGTGTGTGTGTGTGTGTGTGTGTGTGTGTGTGTGTGTGTGTGTGTGTGTGTGTGTGTTTGGCATATCTGAAAGCATTACCAATTCCTTTACCTATTCAGACAAGGTCAATAGGAGAGTATATAGATAGTTGCTCTTTTCAATGCAGTGGACTCTGATTTCATGTAACACTTCCCCAGGATTTAATTTTGTGCTTAATTTTTTCATAATTTCCATAAACTGCGCTGCTTTGAAAGTTGGGGTGGCCGGTGAGTCTAAATGCTGAAGCGGTTGTACATTGAGTCCATTACTGGACTGGAGCTTTCGAGCTTCATAAAGGATGGAAAAGCACTATAGATTTATCATAAAAGCATATTACTTCTGAATTCATATGATAGCTTTGAATGAGCAACAGACTTACATTAAAGTTTTTAATTCCACGAGTCAATGAAAAACCGATTATGTGAGCAAATAAGTCAGATCAGTTTTGTGGACTTTATCTGATGATTAATTGAAAATATATAAACAGAGATTGCTAATTCTCTAATGAACGTGCCAAGGGTAGCTATTTGCATAGGCGTAATTTGCGGGTGGGATGGGTGGGACATGTCCCCACCACTTTTTGCCAGGGCCGCTATTGTCTTTTATACACTTTTTGAAACATCTTGCGGCACGGATGAACCTACCTAATACAAGCAAAACATCTCCAGTTAATTAGCAGAGCATAATTTTGTTTGTTTGTTAAATATGAGGCGATAGGGCGCTAGTTGCCACTGTTATCAGTGGCGCGGAATTTTCTTGTGGCTCATGCACACGATGCAGTCCTTACATGGATGAGCGCTTTAATCTATTGTTTAACGCCTTTGCGGAGACTTTCTATTTGTTCAGGTGAAATCACAAAATAAAAAGTAACAAAAAATTGTCCCTGCTCTTGATATACAATCACTGATGATATTCGGGTTTGATGAGGAAAAACAAACTATAGATTAGATTAGGTAGATTGGAACCAGGCGGCAACCTCCTCCAGTTTCTCTTGAAGCCAATTCGGAAGTGAATTAAATTGCAAAACTCCAGAAGGGAGCAGAATCTCATTGAGCTCCATGTTAAAATGCCTTTACAGCAGAAAAAAACATGTTTACATCCTGGTACAAATTGTGGTTTTGGTCTATGCGGCTAATGTCCCTTCATGACAGCTGTGAGGGGAGTACATTTTTTGTATAACTCATTCGTTTACATTATATAAAGCCTTAAAGGGATAGTTCACCCAAAAACGAAAATTTTATGTTTTTCTGCTTACCCCCAGGGCATTCAAGATGTAGGTGTATTTGTTTCTTCAGTAGAACACAAATTAAGATTTTTAACTCCAACCGTTGCCCTTCTGTCAGTCGTATAATGCATGTGAATGGGGTCCAATTCTATTAGAGTAAAAAAAAACATGCACAGACAACTTCAAATTAAACCCTGCGGCTCGTGACGACACATTGATGTCTAAGACACGAAACGATCGGGTTCTGCGAGAAACCGAGCAGTATTTGTCCTATTATTTTACATATTATCAGACGAATGTCATCAGCTCTCCAGACTGCCATCACTTCCTGTCAAAATAAGGTCAAAATACCGGCGCTGTCATAGATAAATACATAGATGCCTCATTAGTGCCTGCGCGAATCGGTCGAATGAGGAATCTAAGTATATATATCTCCATGATCACCCCTGTATTTTGACCTTATTCGCAGGAAGTTATGGTGGTCTGGAGAGCCGATGACATTCGTCTGATAATAGGTGAAATAATAGCATAAATACTGCTCGGTTTCTCACAGAAACCAATCGTTTCGTGTCTTAAGACATCAATGTGTCGCCACGAGCCGCAGGGTTTAATTTGAAGTTGTCTGTGCATGTTCTTTTTTACTCTAATAGAATTGGACCCCATTCACATGCATTATACGACTGACAGACGGCAACGGTTGGAGTTAAAAATCTTCATTTGTGTTCTACTGAAGAAACAAAGACACCTACATCTTGGATGCCTTGGGGGTAAGCAGAAAGACGTAAAATTTTCGTTTTTGGGTGAACTATCCCTTTAAAGTTCTGAATAATTAAGGGCGTGGCCACTTTGAGTGACAGGTGGATTGCCGTTTGTCTGCTGTCTGTTAGTCATCATGTCACCTCAGCTCCACCCACGTCCCGCCTCTTTGCCCATTTTCTGTTATCCGGGAGTGGCAAGATGGCAGCGGCCGGGTTTGAGGCTTCAAAATTGCTCTTCAGATCCCTATGGGTGACGTCACGGACACTACGTCCATATTTTTTTTACAGTCTATGATTAGAACCTCTCACACGCTTAACAAAAATTGTACCACTAGGGCATTAGAGAATACACAAAAAAAATTGTGAATCTATGCATTTATTCAAATGAAAAATCTCAGGACACTAACAATATATTGTGTTTAGAAGCAAGAATGAAAATATCACAGTTCTCAGATGAAGTGAAAAAACAACAACATTTGTGTCTCAGATTCGTATGGCCATCATCTCTACAGTTTAAGTAGCCTATTTTGAGGAGGCCTGTACTGCACATAGTGTTCGTGTGAGTAAAAGTGAAGCATGCAACATGGCCAAAATAGCTAGTGCTGACATTTAAGTGAGAGAAATGAGACCGTGTGAGAAAAGTAAAGGATCTAGAAGAAATGAAAAAAAGTACTTCTCTTGTTTTTTGTTTTTTTTCATACATCTTTTGTCACGCCTGTAGTGTTTTTTTAGCGCTTGTCATTTAAATGAATAAAAATGCCTTCCTTTTTCTTCTCCTCTCTTCAGATCCAAACGTCAACTCCCTATCAGTGTTTTGACTCCATTAATCCTTTATTGTCTCACAATTTCTCTCCCTGTTTTTTTGGTTATCAGCTGTGTTGTGAAAAAGAAGTACACTTTTGCATTCTTTTAAAAAGATAACTTTTAATTATTTTCTTTAAAAGAATATACTTATGGCGAACTGAAAGTTTTTGGATACTTAAGTAGAACTTCTTTAAGTAGTACATCTTTATATGTAATTTAATAATTACTTCCATTGTTATTTAAATATGGTTAAAGTGTACTGCTGAATTTACTGACAATTTTCTATTGTATACACATATATTTAAATATATTAGTAATTACACATTTGTAATGATAAAGTTGTAGTTCAATTTAGTACATTTAAAATATATTAACCTTAATATCAAATAACACACTACAGTTATTGGTAATTGAATTATAAGTACTTCAAATGTGCTTTAGTATTAGTCAACACACTTCTTTAAAGCATGACTAAATATTAGGTTACACTTTTTGGTAATACTTTATTTTACAGTGTCCCTGTTACACGTTACATTAAATTATGCATAATTACACACAACTAACACTAAACCAAACCCCAATCCTATAGTAAGTAGGGGTGAGTGGGGTAAGATGAGCCATTTATACTTATGTGGTCCTCAAGATAAGATAAAATAAGGCAGAAATACAATGAAATAATCCAAAGTAATTTCAGGATGTTTGCTTTCATGCTTTCATTTTAAATGATCAGAATACATCTCTGACAAAGGGTTCTAAAAATATGGCTTCTCATTAAAAAAGTGTTCCTGTGGCTCAATTTACGTTGATCTAAGTCATCTAACTGAATCTGAATCAAACCTATGTGAATTGTAAAGCTAATATACCTCTTTTAAAAACTTTAAAAACTCAAATTTCCTTTTACACAGTCATATTTATTTTCTTAAAGCTAACTTAATGAAGTTGAAATCTTTATTTGTTTGCATTTCTGAAACAATATGTTGAACACCAAAGTTGTAACCTTACCAAAAGCATAGTAAACAAGAGTTTGTTGAGTACAATTAAATACAAATATAATAAAATTAAAACTGAATTAGAATGAATGTCATTGAAACTAATACACATTTTAGTCAAAATGTTCTTGGCATGGTAGTTTTTCTGCGATAATGAACATGTTAGGTCATCAGGGACTACAGGTGGAAAGATATTAAGCACCTTCTTATCAGAGAAGGATTTGGTGTACTTGTACATTGTTCCTATCAAAACTAATTTTTTAGAAGAAAATTATAATCTAAACCAGTTGTTAACATTACATTGGAATTATACCAGTTTAATACTTCAGAGATTTAACTTAACATAATTTGGCAGCATTTGCCCCATAGCTGCCATTTTGGATTAAACTAGCTAGCTTACCAATTCAGGCTAATATTTAGCTAAATGATTTGCATGGTTTTATACATTGCTAAATCACCAATATGGAAATATTTTAGACCTAGACAAATTTGCTTTGCTGTAACAGCGATTAGATCTGTTATGCTACATTTTTTCTTTGACAAGCCAAAAACAGTTTTTAAAGGTAATGGTTGCCTTCCACTCCTCCCATGTGCTTCTCATTTTCACAGTCTGGCAGAAATGATGGGTGGTTCCAAAATATATGGTCACATTACAATAAAAGTGTACAGTTGCCAAGATAAAGGGAGTGGGTCAACTTGCCCACTGTCTCATCTTACCCCACTCTCCCCTACATGTAGGCTAGTTAACATGGGCACCTTAATATAAAAGGTTATACTTTATTTTAAGGTGTCGGTGTTACAGTGTAATTATATATTTAAGTACTGAGTAATATCACTTAACAACATGTACTTACTATATAGGATTAGGGTTTGGTTGAAGGTCAGTTGCATGTAATTATGCATAATTTACTGTTATTACCATGTCCTTGTTACAGTGTAATTATACATTTAAGAACCAAGTAATATTAATTAACTACATGTACTTGGGGTTAGGGTTAGTTAGTTGCATGTATTTATGCATAATTTATAGTTATTACTATAGAAATTACATATAATGTGTAACAAGGACAAAGATAAAAGTGTTACCAATCATTATTAAAACAATGATTTAAAATGTACTTTAGAGCAATACTTTTAATTTGACATCATTACAGAGTTCACTTAATTGTGTTAAGAAACTCGCTTTCTATCTTTAAATATACTTAAGTAGCCTTTTATTTCATAAATATTATATGATCTGCTAGTAGTTTTTTTATTGTACTTTTAAGATTTGAAATACACCACAAGTGCACATTCAACACAATTATACACACATTTCTTTTTCACAAGGGCTTATCTTTTCACCTTTGTCCACCAACCAAGTATTAACTCTCTCTCTCTATCTCTCAGTTTGTGGTGTGAACTGTCATAAAGCATGTCATGGACGTCTGACGGTTGAATGCCGTAAAAGAACGAAGAGCATCAGTCATGAGACACCACCGTCATTACAGTCCAGATCCTACAGCTTTCCTCTGTCCAGTAATGCACAATCAAACCTGCAGAACACAGGTACACATGTTCTCACACACAATGCACATAATTGCAGAACTTAGACATGGAAGCTTAAAAATAAGATAATTGCGATTTTTATCTCACAATTCTGACATTTTTTTTCTCTCAATTGCAAGTTTACATTTCACAATTCTGACTTTTTTTCTCGCAATTGCAAGTTTACATTTCACAATTCTGAGTTTATAGCTTGCAGTTCAGACTTTTCCCCCAGAGATATAAACATGCAATTGCGAGAAGAAAAAAAAAAGTCAGAATTGTGAGATGTCACAATTAGGGGAGAGCGGGGCACAACCTAATGCTTGTTGACTTCCTCAGTTTGTGTAAATCCACTTGGGGTTCAGAGTATTTATTTTTTCCCACATTATTTTCCCACATGTCTAGTGCAATTATGTGGTTTATTTTCATTAATACAGTGTATACTTTTTTCTTGATTTACCCCGAAAGAATGGAAGTGAAATGTGACAACATTGCCCCATAGGTGGGGTACATTGTAACATGACCAAATGACAGCTTAAAATGTTATCTGATCTAATATAACTAAAATGTTTGTCAATAAAATATAAGTATTAACTTTTTAAAATTAATTAATGGCATTTTTTAATAATTAAAAATATACTAATTTTTGAGTTTTTGACAAATCCCCCCCCCCCCCAATTATTAGAAATGTCCAAATTGTCCCCCCCAGTATTTGAAATTCCTGCACTGCTCTGCTGCATTTCATTTTGCAGCGCTCTGTATGTTGTTGTTAGGATGACAAAAAGGTTTAAAAGTTACATTTTTAGTCTGGTTTACCTCAGTGGTCTAACAGCGCTCGTCAATGTCAAAATTATTGAGATGGCCAATCAAATCAAAGTAGGCGGGGTTTACATTCTCTTTTGGCTCGTGCAGTCTTCACACACACAGACGAGCGCGTCAATCTATTGCTTATGCCGTTGCGGAGAGAGACTCTATTCTTTCCGGTGAAATCACAAAACAAAGTGCACACAAACATGTCCCTAATCTTAATAGCCTATACAATCAATGATGAACATCTTTGATTTTAATGAAGAAGAAAAAAAAACGATATGAGAGCGGATTAGAACCCGGAAACTTTGACACGGTTGACAAAAATGTAACCACTAGACCACTAGTGAATTCAAATGTAAACAGCAGATCTATGTATTTATTCACTCATGCGAAGAATCTCGGGACTAATAATATATTTGACGCAAATTAATGCAAATATTGTTTGCAAATAGACCCAAAAGGATTATTTCCCAACTAGAATTAGACCTAGAATTTCGTTCACTTTTCCGTTTCTATATGCTTTATAAAAAATAAAAAAATGCCTGCCAATACAGTAAACCTGCTAATACAGTAAACCTGCCGCTGTCTGTCAAACAACAAAAGAACAAGAGAAAATCACGCAGTGCTCTTGGCTGAATAACCTTTGTAGCTTTGTAGATTATGTATCAGTGCATATTTAATTCATGTGAAGACTACTGTTTTTAGTTCTTATTTTTAATAACAAAGATAAATTAAAATAACAAAAATAATCGTCCACCCCTAGTTCAGGTGTCTTTGTGTACCTGGATGTTATTGATGTTAAGTTTTAGGTTGATATAATTATATATTACCAAGTTTAGGGTATTTAAATATTGGCATTACATTTTTTGTTTGTTTACATTGCTGTTAAAATTATTTGTCATTTTTCAGATTTGTGACATACATTTTTGCTAAAACACTGCTGGTCACTTTCAGAAGTTGTAGCGATGCTTTCTTTTCCCAGAAAGAATGTGAAATGCATAAATCGTATTTAATATAATTGAAATAGATTTTACACACTTATAGCAATATCGTATCGCATAATCTAACAAGGATATCGCATATCATATCGCATTTTTCTTCAATATCGCACAGCCCTACTATACAGCATAGTTAAAAACATAATAATAATTAATAATTTCTGAACATTGACTCTCAGTCATTATTCACCTTTTCCTCATGGTTTCTCAAAAGAATTCATAAAAGTATACAATATAATAGCATATTTCTAATAGGGGCACATTGTAAGTAACGCAGTGTTACAACGCACCCCATCTGCACAACTGGGATTTAAACCCGGCTCGTTCATTCTGCTGTTAGATCAGCATTAAGAACTATCTCAACTGTTAAATAACAGATATACGATTAAAATAATATCAAATTTGTCTTATTTTAAATAAACAGAGATGAAAAATAAACGTAAGAAATATACTTTTGCTATGGTTAAATAAATATTCAGTGATATCTTCCAAAGATTTTTTAATTTTGGCGCAATTTTTTCTCTAAATAATGTTGATATGGCAACTAGTAATTACACTAAGTTTCGTCATGTGTGGAAAGGTATAAACCATGTGTGTTACAACTAACCCCGTGTTAGGTTGTGCCTTGCTCTCCCCTCTTTCTTTTTTTTATTCCATGGCAGACGCTTTCTTATATCAGCTGTTTACCAAACTCTCTCTGTCTATTTCTGTTTATTCTTCGGTCTTCAGTCATCACAGAAGAGGATGTTGAGACAGCTGAACAGGGTGTATTTGACTGTCACCTTTAAACTGGTAAACCAACTTTTTGCTTGACTAATCACTACATAAAAATATTTCTCAGAAAAAACAACTATTATTCTAGTTATCGAACATTATACATTATATTCATTTGTTAACTATTGTTCCCTGTATGACGTACAGATTTTTGTCTGACTGCACGAATGGTCAGCATGTCAACAAGAATTCTTGTGCTGGGGCAAATTTCTTCCAATCACACCCTCACCGCAACAATGTTGATGAAAAAAGAGCTGATCAGAGTCAGGAAAGTTATCAAATTTTGGGATCGACCGTGTTCACTATCACAGCCTGACACACATCATGAGACATAGATATGCTGCTATCTGCTGGACTGAAGCTGCAACTGCTGACCAGAATAATCATCTCTTCCCATTGAAGTCTGAATGTAATCTTAAACATATCTCAAAAGCGCAAGCATATTTGCAGGATTCATCATTAAGGTGTATATTTTCCCCAGGCCCCTGAAATGCCTTGTAATTTAACTTTTATAAATATTGAAAAAAGAAAATTAAAAACAAAGAAAATAACAGATGAGGGAGAATGGGGAAATCTCGGTAATGTATCATGAACTTAATGATGAGTAAGTTCCTTCGGTTACCATGTTCTGATAAACAGAAATGTACATTTTGAAATGTACATTCACTGAAGTAATGAGATCTTCTAACATCACCAAAGCAGTTCCGGCTGAGTTTCAGTGTAAACTTAAGGTGCGATATATCTGGTGTATGTGTTTGTGTTTGCACCTGAAATATAGTTGATAATATGCAACCAGCTGTAATGTTCTTTAAATCTTTGGGAAAAAATCCCAATTAATTTATCTTGAGAGAGTTCACGCCGTTAACTGCATTAACTACATAGTCGTAGATATTCCAGCTGTAACTGGTGCATCAAAATCTTTGTCATCCATTTGAATGCAAGTTGTCATAAAAAATATATATATAAAAAAGACAGTCATATAGAATTACATTGAAAGGCCCTCCTTTCACACCATAAATATTGTGCATGAACAAGATTTTGAACAGAAGCAATTCATTCCTGTGGAGCTATTCACACCGGAAAAGTTTTTTCTTCACTTTTTGTGTACATTTTTTTTTTCTTCATCCGTGGAAGAAACATGTCCAGAGACTTTGCCCTTTGCATATCTGAGCATTAAACATGAACTGATAAAGAATTTGAATTAATTCAAAGGGTCAAACATAATCACTCATGATCATTTGGATGTAACATGGCATGCTGAATGGTTAGATGGCTGTTAATAACCCATCAACTGTATGATCTCAGATCAGCTATGTTGAGGGCATGCAGGATGGCTGCACGTTTGCATACTTCACTCTAAAGTCATTAGAAATAAAACTGTAAATGGGAAAATGAAATCTTAATGAGGAAATACATCAAGGTGTTTTTGCTGATGAAATAAAAATATTTGTTTTATTTAATACGATTATGATTACAAGTAGTTTTGTGGTTCTATGTTTAAAATATGTAAAACATCCCTTTTAAAAAAATAAATACAGCTTATGTTGCTGTTTCACAACACTATGGGGCCATATTTCACATTTGAGAATATCCCTGTTCTCTCTCTTTTTTTAAATGTTGTAGCAGTTGCTGTTAAGATGAGATTTCCAAAATTCTTCCAATGATCTGAGAAACTGTAGTCTGGGAAATCTGACTCTTATGTGACAGTAGGCATGTAACTTGTGTATTGTATGCATATTAACTGATATGTTCTTTTCAAATATCCTGTTGTTTTGTTTTTATATGTACAGGAAGATCTGAGAATGCATTTTACATTTAAGTAAATTTGTCGTGTTGCACACTGAAATATTGTTTGTTCTGTAATACAAAATATGTATTTAATGTTATATACAATTGAATGTATTTTTCTCATGCAATTACCTTTTAATGTGCAGTTCTGTAGGAATCTTTCAGTGACATAATAAATATTGCTATATCAAAATTACATGAGCCTCTTTACTCTTCTTTTCTACTGCAACCACAGTCTAGCTGTAGTCAGAAAAATTATTTACAAACTTCTCACACTTGCACTATTAGGATTTTCGGACCCACTTTAAAATTAGGTGGCCTTAACTACTATGTACTAACATTTTAATGAATCATTTGATACAATGCACTTATTGTGTACACATGTTTTTACATTGTACTTACATTTTAAAAATATAATACCTGCATGTAATTACATCTGTAATTAATTTCTGTAGTTACATTTGTAATTACACAGTTGACACTTCCCTTACACCTAACCCTACCCTTAAACTTACCCATACCACCACACCTGTCCCTAACTTTACCCTTAAACTTACCCATACCACCACACCTGTCCCTAACTTTACCCTTAAACTTACCCATACCACCACACCTGTTCCTAACCCTGCCCGTATCCCACCTCTATATCAGCAAAGGTGTTTTGCTATACAATTTAAACACAGTAAGTACATTGTACTTATTTTTTATGTAAGTACATAGTAGTTAAGGCCACTTAATATAAAGTGGGGCCGGATTTTCTTAAGTTATAGCGCCCCCTGGTATTGGAAATTGATTAAAGGGGTTAGGGATAGTTCACTTTCATGCCGTTACAGACTTATGACTTTTTCCCCCTAGCAGAACACTAAAAACATCCAAAAAAATATGGTGCAGTGTTTTTTATTTGAGGGTTGTTGTTGTTTTATCCCAACATTCTTCAAAATATAATCTTTTGATGACCAGATTAAAATTTTTCGGTGAACTATCCTTTTAAATTTGTCATCTGTCTATTTTCTGACTATTTTCATCATGAGGCATAAAAAGTGTATAAATGATTTCACTGCATAGCGGCAGCACGAAAATTGCTCTTACCTTTTGATACTCCAAATGTTACAAATATTATTATGTTACAAGCTGTTGAGATTAACGAATCGTGAAAGTGTTGATTATAGCATTATTTTTTAGATCTTTTCCCATCACATGAAAGGCTGCAGTGATGAGCATTGAGTACACGGGCAGTCTGTTTATCGCGTGAATGCAGTGATCGCATCATTGCAACGATATTTCTCTCACCACAGCTAACAGCAAACACGACATCGATATGAATACAGTAAGAGCTTCGTTGTGCAGCATAACAGCATCATTCATTATAACGGGAGTTTGGGCAAGTGTGCAGATATACTTGCGACGTGTTATTCACAGCTTCAACCATTATGAAGAGAGTGTCCTTTGAACGCCTTTTCACAATTTAAATAACAGATTTGTTTCATGCTACTAAGAGAAACAATGCGAAGTTGATCGTTTAGTCACTGGCTTGATTCACTGATGCATAAACAGTATTAAAGGGGTGATTAAGTGAGAAATCAACTTTCCCTTGAGCCTTTGATATATAAAAGTTCATGGTGATATAAGAATATCCTGTAAGTTTTGAAGCTGAAAACTTCCTTGTTAGTCAAAGAAAAGCTTTTATTGACACCAGGCCCAGCAAACGCTCAATCTCAGAATATGTCGACCCTAGACGTCATTGTATGCTGAAATGCCGCCTCAACAGATAAATATGTACTCCTGCTTCTGTAGCCCCGCCCACCGACTCGTGGAGCTAAACGGATTGCGCTACCGAGCTATAAACATGCCGAAGAGAGTAATATATTGCGCTGTGCCTGGTTGTGGAAGAACACAGTCGCTGCATAAGTTCCAGTACGTAAGACATTGCGCGTTTGTTTGCTTCATTTAACCGCAGAATCGTTTGTAAACAAGACACAGGTCGAGACTGGATTTGCAGACATATTGAGATTAAAACACAATGCTGTGCCTTCTATATTGGATCCGACAGGAATGGTGCAACACACTTATGTGAGTAATACATGTTTTTATATATGATAGTATTGCATTGTTACAGATCATATTGATTATGTGTACGTGTCTAACTGAACAGACCTTAGCACAATATTAAAGGCCGAAGAATCCTTTATTTGTGGTGTTGTTGGTTCATTGCGATTCGGGATCAGACTCGGACATGTATGGGCCAGGGCTCGCAAAGCCCAACGTTCCGGGGCTGTGTGTTTTTCAGACGGGCTACCAAAACGTAAGCCTGGCCTGCCGACGGGCTATCTTAAATAGGTGATAGGTGGTTGAAATCTCAACACTGCTTCAACATTAACTGAGGGTGCAAAAGTGATACTGAAGCAACATCCCTTTATAACGTCAATTGACGCATCAAAATTGACTCAACATTGTTTCAATAATCGCTTGCTATCTGGGATGTTACTTAGTACTAAAGTCATTTATTATATTATTCTGATTCATTATTGGTGAATTCATTATTAATATATACTGTATTTTTACTGAATGTAGAATCTGTTGGTTCAATCTTACCTTACCTTACTGGATGGAGGTGTTTTAAAGTGTTGCATCTTTCATATAACCTGCCATTTCCTGAATCTTAAGGTCCATCAAAGGTTTCCTAAGTGGTGTCCAACTTTTTCACCAGCTGATCTATGGCACTCCTTGCCCTGCGCTATTTTATTCCCCAACCTCCCTTCAGATCGAAGGTATTCAACAATCCAAATCGCCCGTCCTGACGCTAGACAACCCATAACCCTAGAGATACTCACCAAATGCATCTCCACTCTCTGATTAGAATACCATTCCATCAATACTGCCTGTACTCTTGATACTTTCAACCACCCTGACCCTGCTACACTCTTTGGTTCCAAAGGCACCTCAAATCAATTCTCATTCACTCAGAAGTCCCAGCAGAAAATTATTCCAGTCACTCATTCTGCATAGGGGCAGGAACCACAGCAGCCTAAAAATGCTTGTCCCAGCAACAGATCCAAACTCTCAGTTGATGGTCATCAAAGGCTTTCAAAAGATAGGCTATTTCAGGTCCAATCGGTTCCTTATCAAAAAAGCCCATCAAGAACTCATCAGCTAACTATTCCATGCTTTACGAAACTTCAAACCCACCGGATCCGCCCCCTTCAAACTCCAACGTACTCAACACATCAATCTCTAATAATAACACCGTAGGGGCTCCCCATTCACGGGCTCCCTCAATTACACCCGTTAAGCGGTGGTCGAGCCCTCATGTTTGGATGCAGTGAGAGCTTGCCACTTTTCACCACCGGGCGCCCCCATTTTCGTTGCAGTGTGGGTTCTCTGGTTGCAGTTCGTCTTCTGGCAGCTGTCCCACATTTATTTGCTTCTTTGGGGGAGTACTCTGGGTTCGGGCCAAATTCCGAGCTTGGAGCCATCCCCTTGGACAGCATGCCAAATATGCATACTCTTAACTATATCCGATTATGAAGCTGTGTGTATATATATATATATATATATATATATATATATATATATATATATTAGGGATGCAACAATACAGTTAGTCCACGGTTCAATACATACCTCGGTTTTTGCCCACGGTTTTCGGTTCGGTTCGGTTCGGTTCTGATGGCTTGTCACATACATTTTTTGTTATTCTATTCTTAGGCGACAGGAACCGCAAGAGGTTAAAGAGAAAAAAGACTTTTTTTTATTGCAATACTCTTTCTTTATTTTACTTAAAATAATTGAAAAACCTTACTTAAACTTGAAACTTTACTTAAAAAAAAAAAAACCCTTGTACACATTCCTGGTGTATTGGATAATATAAAATAAATATATATAAAGATTTACACTGGCAGCTCAGAGCTGTACAGCAGCATTTAAGTATGAAATTGAATGAATGAATGTAAAAATAAAACACTACATAGACTTCACTATAAAATATACACTGATTCTTAGCTACTGTATTAGTTTTTCAGTCAAGAGGAGTGAGTGATTTTCTCTTTGTCTCTTGTTGTTGTATTAACATTAAAGGGATATTTCACTCAAAACTGAAAATTATGTCATCGAGAAATGAACACAGGTTTGAAACAATATTAGAGTGAGTAAATAATGACATAATTTTATAGGTGAACTGTCCCTTTAAGGACCGCGTGTTCACTGGCTGCTGCTGTCAGTTTAAGACCTCTACACATCTAATATACAGACAGGATTGCGATTTTACTTTCACTTTAGACATAACCGACTGTGTTTATGTTAACCTTGTGCGTATTTGACAGTATTAACGCAGTAAGACGACTACTTAGTTCAGTTTTCACGTGTTTTACAGGCTTTTAGTGCGCGCGCTCTGAAAAGCGCATGTTAAAACCGCGCTCGCGAATGAAACCGGCAAGGCTTTAAAACGCATGCAAATAATGAACTTTCGTGATTGTGAATAACTATAGTGTTCCGTGAGTATAACTCTACCACTAACGTGTGATGTGAATGTATGTCGACATACATGTTATAGAATTTGTAGAAAAAAATTAATTCAATGCGAAACCGAAAAAACCGCAATTCACAAGCGCGTATTGAACCGTGAATGCCGTACCGAACGGTTCAATATTATATTGAGAATTGTGGCATCCCTAATATATATATATATATATATATATATATATATATATATATATATATATATATATATATATATATATATATATATATATATATATATATATATATATATATAAAGAAACATGGATGAATGAGAAAGTAAAGAGCAGGATGTGCTTGATATTAAAAAGAAATATTAAAAGCACAAGCCACGAAAGAGAACTGAATCTGCTACTGACAGGATGCTTTCTGTGTAGCCTTTGTCTTCAGTTGCACACTTAAACGGTCAAATACACACAAACATATCTCAAATTGCCTGCCTTGATGAGTATTTACATAAACACAGTCGACGTAAGCACTGTGCATTATTCTTCACTCACTCATACACACACAGACTGAGAGAGTGAGAACTCTGTAGAGAATTGATATTCTCCTCAGGTTACTCAGCCTCACAGTTAAAGCCCTGCACAATTAATTCCACATTTGTTTGTTTTTAGCTGTCCTTTGGACAAAAAAGGTTCCCGAACCCTGATATGGGAGATGTGTATCGCTGTGTCCCTGCTATATTATGGGGGCCTACTCACACAAAATGTATATGTTTTGTTTGGGAGAAGAGATTGCCCAGTCAGTCCTTGCGTGCACTGCGGGAAATTTACAGTGAGAGAACTTCGATCACATTTGGTTCTCTTCTCAAGGGACGAGAGTCAAGCGCCTGCGCCCCATGGTTCAGGGCCCGTGGTTGCCAAGGCGGCGCAACAGCTTCGGTCATTGGGGATTGCAGGTCGAGTTAGCTGGGAGAGCATGAGATGGGTATTCCCCTATATTTCACCTTACCAGTTTGGATTCAGAAGCTTGATTTCTTTTGATCTAAACAAGGATCTAATGCTGTCTGCATCTGATTCTGAGGAGTTAGATGTGGGCATGCATACGGGTGTGTCAGCAGAGTAGTTTTCTCAATCTGTCGCATTTGAGGAGCTGCTTGAGGTTGTGTTCCTGCCAACATGCTGATTCAGAGCCACACACAGGCCAAATTTCAAATATGGAAACAAAATATTATACCTCCTTCAGATCATTTGGCAGCATGGAAACTACTGCAAAATGTATCCAATTGGGTCCTGAATACTATAAAGAAAAGATTCAGTTTGTCCTCCTCGTTTCGACCATAAATATGTATACATAGATGCCTCATTCGACCACTGTGTTGGTTTGTGTTTTTATATGTAGGCTATTTACACAATATTACAGGTTTTTAAACTATGGTAACTTTTTAGCTAGTGACTTTGTCTTGATGTATTGTGTTAATGATAAAATAAACAGTCAACTTCTTCTCAAGTGTTCACGGACCATTGGCTTTGACCAGTGGTTAAATTGGCTTTTGTAGGGAGGGGGAGCCCTTATTTACGGTGAATGGTCATTCAAAATCGCGCCGGAATAATACGTGTTTTTACACCAAAGGGGCTCTTTTTCCAGTATTAATGTGTAAGGTTGAGTAGTTATTCAAACAAAGAGAAATACTTTACAGTTCACTTAGACCTTTCTAATGATTTATGTTTTCTGTAAAATATAATAATAATAATAATAATTGTTATTATTATTTTTATTCTTAAATATTTGTATTGTATAGCACTTTTTGCATTTTTCAGACATGGTAACAGACGTTTTATACATGTGCTACAATTTTGTGGCCTGTGCTACAAAACTTTCAAGTTTCAACCTCTGTAGCACCAGTGCTATGTGCAAAAAAAGTTAACGTACAGCCCTGTGGGGTATTGTTTGTAGAATTTTGAGGAAAATAATGAATTTAATCAATTTTGGAATAAGGCTGTAACAACAAAATATGGAAAGCGCTGTGAATACTTTCCAGATGCACTGTATATTGAATATACTTGACCGCTAAACCAAGTTGGTAAAATAAGAGCAAACCAGGCCATTGGGAAATGTCTTTGGTGTTTATCTTCTTGTTCTTTCAAAATATTCACAAAAAATCTAGCTTTTAATTAATGTAAAATAATTTAAATATGATCATAAAACAAACACACAAAAATGATAATTGTTGGCAATACTTTGTGCAACCTCTCTTGGATAACAGCTCTGACTCTTCTTTTGTAATACGTAAAAAGGTTGATGAACACATAACAAGGGACCTGAGACCCTTGTTATGTGTCTGTACTCAGTGAACCAGTGTTTTGTTTTTTTCCCTGAGGTGTGCTTTGGATCATTGTCCTGCTGGCAAATCCAACCATGTCCAATTTAAGCTTCCTGGCAAAGGCAGTCATGTGTTGATTTAATATCTGTTTCTTGTATCCTAACAACTTGTTCAGGGCCTTTGGAAGAAAAACAGCCCTGCAAAATCAAAGACACACCAAACTTAACATGGATGAGGTATACTTTTCTGCTGTATGGCTATTTCTTCCTCTTGTAGTGTGCTATGTATTATGTATGCATGTTCATATGATTCATGTTAATTATCAAGACGTATTTATGTTAATTAAATTTGTGCTCTTATGTCTTTTTAAAACATTTTAAATCCTGCATTACTTTATCATATGGTATTTTCATACAAGGTTATATGGGCAATATGCCCTTTAATTAATAGAGTGCTGCAGGGACAACTTTAGATATTGTGTCTGTACGCGAGCATAATTATCATCAAAATAAGATAATAAAGCCTACCTTTTTTTATGGTATAAATTGTATAGTTTATTTGCGTAACATTTTGTATAATAAACCTCACAAGGATCTGTACTAAGTGGAATTTGTAGGAAAAGAAGCAGAATTACATGCAGGTCATAAGAGAATTAAGGAAAATATAGAACCTCTCAAAAATGACAAAATATGCATTTTAAAGGCATTGTTAGGGGCCCAAACATCGTGCAATAATGCATTTGTAATCCTCAAAACTGTAGCAGTACCAACAATGTCCACTAGATGACCATATAATGATTCTAAAAATGTCTGGGTAAATGAAGAACTGAACCCAAGACACCAGATTCAACTTTTAGCTGCGCACCATTTCTCTTTTATACAGCTTGTTCTTCCTTTTTTAACATTTTGTTTATTACCTCTCTATTTTATTGTTTATTGTCTCTGTGGCATGAAGCCACACCCACAACAAAGTAAAACAGGACAAGAAAGAAGCCTGGCAAGAAATCAGCAGAAAAGGGACCTTAAAAATTCCCCAAAATGTAACTTGACAGGCTCCAGAACAGTTATTTTAGTATTATTTATATGCTATTAAAGTAGAGTGCTGCAGTATGTATTTTTGATCTGAAAGTTAGCTTCATCCTGGTTCCTTCGACAAAAACCCAATGGATTTTTCCATTGGCTTTTGGATTATTGCAGAAAATAAGCTCTGTGGCCAAAGATTATTATTCTTACAAGCTTTATTTATCATTATAACATTTACAAATTAGCAAATTAAAGGGATAGTTCACCCAAAAATGAAAAATTGATGTTTTTCTGCTTACCCCCAAGGCATCCTAGATGTAGGTGTTTTCATTTCTTCAGTAGAACACAAATGAAGATTTTTAACTCCAACCGTTGCTGTGTGTCACTCATATAATGCTTGTCAATGGAGTCGAATTCTAAAAAAAAACATGGACAGACAACTTCAAATTAAACCCGCGGCTTGTGACGACACATTGATGTCTTAAGACACGAAACGATCGGTTTCTGAGAGAAACCGAACGGTATTTATGCAAATATAGAGGATAGAGGTGCGTCTCCAGGGTTCGTCATAGGCTACGCGTGCAACACACAGCCTACGGCGTAGCTACGGCATATAAATCAGCCTTAAGGGTAGTCTGAAAAGTTGTTAAATCTAGCAACAAAATTGCTAAATTGGCAACACCGCCCCCAGGTGGTTGGTCCCAGTATAGCTCATAAACCCTGCTCCCTCCATGTATGAGACAAACTAAACAATCAAATACACTTCAAATATTTTATTTTTATTTTTATTCAACAGACTTTTTTCGGGAGGAGATTGGAGCTTTAGCTTTAATTTCTACATTTCCGTAACTGTTTATTTCACACTGATATAATGAGTTGTTCTGCAGTAAACTATACTAACAGATACTGCGGGAGTGTGGGCCGGGTTTTGATATCACAGCTCTACTTCCTGCTCTCTACTGCGCAGACTCTGGTCCTGAGGACACTACTGCGCAGACTCCGGTCCCGAGGTCACTACTGCGCAGACTCTGGTCCCGAGGAGACTACTGCGCAGACTCCGATCCCGAGGTCACTACTGCGCAGACTCCAGTCCAGAGGTCACTACTGCGCAGACTCCAGTCCAGAGTTCACTACTGCGCAGACTCCGATCCCGAGGTCACTACTGCGCAGACTCCAGTCCAGAGGTCACTACTGCGCAGACTCCAGTCCAGAGTTCACTACTGCGCAGACTCCGGTCCCGAGGTCACTATACTGCACAGACTCCGGTCCCGAGGTCACTACTGCGCAGACTCTGGACCCGAGGTCACTACTGCGCAGACTCCAGTCCAGAGGTCACTACTGCGCAGACTCCAGTCCAGAGGTCACTACTGCGCAGACTCCGATCCCGAGGTCACTACTGCGCAGACTCCAGTCCAGAGGTCACTACTGCGCAGACTCCAGTCCAGAGTTCACTACTGCGCAGACTCCGGTCCCGAGGTCACTATACTGCACAGACTCCGGTCCCGAGGTCACTACTGCGCAGACTCTGGACCCGAGGTCACTACTGCGCAGACTCTGGTCCCGAGGTCACTACTGCGCAGACTCTGGTCCCGAGGTCACTACTGCGCAGACTCTGGTCCCGAGGTCACTACTGCGCAGACTCTGGTCCCGAGGACACTACTGCGCAGACTCTGGTCCCGAGATCACTACTGCGCAGACTCTGGTCCCGAGGACACTACTGCGCAGACTCCGGTCCCGAGGTCACTACTGCGCAGACTCTGGTCCCGAGGTCACTACTGCGCAGACTCTGGTCCCGAGGTCACTACTGCGCAGACTCCGGTCCCGAGGTCACTACTGCGCAGACTCCGGTCCCGAGATCACTACTGCGCAGACTCTGGTCCCGAGAACACTACTGCGCAGACTCCGGTCCCGAGATCACTACTGCGCAGACTCTGGTCCCGAGGTCACTACTGCGCAGATTCTGGTCCCGAGGTCACTACTGCGCAGACTCCGGTCCCGAGGTCACTACTGCGCAGACTCTGGTCCCGAGGTCACTACTGCGCAGACTCTGGTCCCGAGGTCACTACTGCGCAGACTCTGTCCCGAGGTCACTACTGCGCAGACGCAAGTCCCAAATCAAGATGTCGGCACCATATTCGGACATTGGTGGCTTCACTTTTCATCAGTGGAAGGTAGTGAAGGGGCGTCGCCCATCTTTTTTACAGACTAGCTATGGTCTGTGTACATTCGTTTTGGAGGAGGCGTGGCTTTGGACGCGATTTCCAGGGAGGGTGGGATGTATGATTTCAAGGCTAGCAGGTTAAAGTTAGCATTTCCCAGGTGATCTATTGCACCTTTAATTAACATGAACTAACCATGATCAATACATTGTTACTGTATTTATTATTCTTTGTTAACCTTAGTTAATTTCTGACAACTCTCAGAGAGATTGGCATGGTAATGGATATGGCATTGTTAATGTATTTGGTCTTGGCGGAATAGATCTGCTACACTTCTGCTGCTGCAGAGCAAGTAGCAAAACTTGCTACTGCCAATACATTCACAGACATTGCTGTGAGTAAGACATGCTTCTGCTGCTCATGTAACACAAGAAATAACCCGTAGCAGATCTATACAGGTGGAGCTGGGGAAGGTGTAGGGTTATTGAAAGCGCGCTGCAGACTGCTAACAGCAACACGACTGGTACTTGTTTCAATGTTGAGCCGCAGCTCATTGGCCGCTGATGCAACCGCAACCAATCAGCTGCACTATGTAGATGACGATGCAATCGCTACCAAATGAGTTAAAGGGGCTATATGCAACTTTTTCCCCAAAATAAACGTAACAATAGCCTTTTTATTTTACCATTTATGACTCAAACATCTCCTGATGAGCATACTGACACCTTGTCCGCTCACAGTGGGTGCACCTATAAGCCTGTATCCTATTTTTCCTATTTTCTGGCGGGTCGTCTTTTCCCGCGCTGTCTGCGGATGTGACGTCACCACCGCTGCGAGAGCGAGCAGAAAATGAGAGCAGTTCTGTTTTTTGGCCACAGGTGTCAGTCGCGAGTTTAAATTTCAGAAAAACGCATATAGCCCCTTTAAGGACCTATCAGCCTGCGCCCTCTAGAGTTTCATGCCAGAACTTGGTATAAAAATACAGCTTTTCATTGTTTGTTCATGTTAGTTCACAGTGCATTAACTAATGTTAACAAATACAAATTTGATTAATAATGTATTATTAAATATTGAAATTGACATTAACAAAGATTAATCAATTCTGTAGAAGTGTGGTTCTGCCACGGTTGTGTGTACAGGAACAGGCAGAGAACTCAGGAGATGCAATCCAAAACGAATTTTAATAATAACAAACTTGAATAAATGGCTGACCTAAAAAATGGCTGACCCACTGAATCCAAAAAAGACTGAAGTCTGGGAAAATAAAAGATTAAAAAAAAAGAGAAAACTTTTTTTTGCAGGTGGGTTAAAAACAGAGGAGCATGAGCAAACGTTTCAGCAGATTGCAATCCTCAGTGCTCAAAAATGCAACAAACAATCACCCTTTTCTAGATAGACAAGCAATTCAAAGCCATCAGCTTAATCCAATTATCATAATTATCAATTAACAACAATAATAATCAATTATCACAAGTGTCACAGCTAGGCATGTGCCGGTATCAAATTTTCATGTTGCGATTAATTGCTGAAGCTTTTATCACGGTATACGGTATTATCACGATATTGAAATAAGTTGCAAAAAAAGTGTTGTCATACTACAACAGGTTAAATCACTTTCTTATAACAAAAGAACCAAACATTTAAATACAATAAAGCAATACACAAAAATGTATAAAGTAAACAAATATTTAAAACAGATTAAAGTGCAAAAGAATTATAAAGAACAATAGGTATGCTGAAATGTACATTTAACTAAGATTATACATGCTTTAGAAGTATTTTTCATTGTCAGTTTGTTAATGAATGAACTAATGTTAAATACTGGAGCCTTGTAAAGTGTGTGATTGAACAACAGTCAGAACATATTCAAACAATATCTAGGGCATGTAATTTAGTCCAGATTAAAATATAAAATGCAAGTTTGAAAATGAATAGCCTTAAGTCTTTGAAGGTCCCATGGCATTAAATTTTCATTTTATGAGGTTTTTCAACATTAATATGAGTTCCCCTAGCCTGAATATTGTCAAGTGGATAGAAATATACACCAAGTGGATAGAAATGTTGATCGGTGTAAAACCGAGTTCTGGCTGTCTTTCTCTGCCTTTGAGAAAATGACAGCCCAGACGAGCCAATCCTGAAGTCTCCTGTTTTGACGTCCAAGCAGGAAAGGTTTCCTCCCTTTCCTCCGCCCAGAGAATCTGGCACGCCCATGCAAACGCTCCAGAGAATAGAGATCATTGCTTGTGAACGAGTGAACGCTGGCAGTTTCTCAGTGTTTGGATGTACAAATGAAAACAGAAGTCTTTTTTCAGTTCCTTCTGATCTGTGATCAGTGATTTCTGATGTGTAGCTAATTATTTATTATTCGTGCACACGCAGCTCTTTCTCTCCAGACAGAAAGGTGTTTTCTATCTTGTGACTGAGTCAGTGTTTTTGTACGTCCTCGTCGCGTCTATCGGTTCTAAAATGTGCATACAGTCATGAGTTTCTGCTCAACATCGGCAAAGTCAGATCTTTACAGATAAACTTCACACACGCCGAAGCTCGGGCTGTACTGTCCGGTGGCCTTCAACATCCCCGACCCCCAGTACTGCATCTGGCCCACAGCGGAGGCACCAAACGCGGCGTGAGATTAAGCAGAAGGGGGGTAAGCGTGAGCATATCCGGGCTAGCCAGCTATCCCCACAATAAACTGGATTACATTCGATTACTGCTGTTGTGTCTTTGTTTGCGCTGGGTACTCAACGCGCGTCACTGATGCTTTTATTTTATTTTAAAAAATAATGCTATTATCAACACTTACTTTTAACTCGTTCATCTCGACAGCTGTAATGGTACTTTGCATGTGTTACAAAGTTGGTAATAATAATGAAGACGGACTCGGTGTGACTGGGACTCGTGTTTATTCAGAAACTCTCAGATACAAACACAATAAACTCGCGCTGACTGACAGCGCTCTCATAACTCAGTAGTTACTATAAATAACTTTGTTAGCGATCGCTGAGCTCCGTCTCTGGTACATTAGTGATGTCCGGTTCGCGAACGATCTTTCTTTTGAACCAGTTCTTTTTAGTGAACCGAATCAGTTCACCAAATCGGACTGAATCGTTCTAAACGTTTGGCGTCTCCAGTCAGCGCTGATCCATAATTTACTAAAGTTACTAACTTTCTGACATGAGTGACAGTCCCTCCGACTAGAAATAGACTAATAACCTGAAGTATATGCTGTAACTACAACAGTTCAGACATGCTGAGAACTGATGTGAAGTGAACTCAGGTCCATCCGTCTCTCTGGCAGCAGCTCGTGCCTGCTCCTGCCTCGTAGACCTCGTTAAACCACGCCCCCTCCGCTCATTTAAAATGCAAAGATGTCAGCCAATCACAACAGTGGGCGTTTTTACTGAAGTCTCACAGCAGACACGCCTCTTGAAGCAGGGCATTCAGCCACAGGGCAAACAGCAGTATAGAAAAAATGCCTTTTATTTCTAAATTATGACATTTTATGATGTAAAAGTCATACTAACAATATAAGTACACCTCAGGAAACATTATAAAATAATAGAAAAATGCCATTCCATGGGACCTTTAAGTATAGGGCTCGGGCGTATGACGTCATTACTTTGCGTGGCGGCCATGTTGATGGCCTCATTTGCTGCTACTCGGACTACTGTGCACTGTTTATAGACGTGCTCCCTCTCTGTCGTGTGTCTTAATTTGGCGTTATTATTGGAAACCATGGTAAACCGTTGCTGCATTGTGGGGTGTAACACTAGATCACATAATCGCCATGGGAAAAAGTTTGAAAATGGATTAACTTTCCACCGCTTTCCTGCTTGGAGACGCAACCACGGAGACCAAGTTTCTGAGGTAACAAAGAGTCGTCGGCTCGCTTGGATCGCGGCTGTAAGACAAACTGTTACCTGGGGATATGGTGTTGGCTGATCGCGGCTTTGACATAAAGGACAGTGTGTGGGACTTATGTGTGCCGAGGTAAAGATCCCTACTTTCACAAAAGAACGCTGTCAGCTGGATGCAAGAGATGTGGGGAGCACAAGAAAAAATGCCCACCTCCGAATTCACGTGTAAAGGGTGATTGGAACCGTCCGCAACAAGTACACTATTTTGTCAGATAAAGTACCGATTCACATGGTGTTGCCAAGCAAGGACGAAGACATGACATTCCTCTATAAGATTGTGTATGTATGTTGTGCTCTGACAAACATGAGCCCTAGCGTTGAAATAAAATAAATGTGCATTAAATACAGCCATAAGTGTCTGTTGCATCCATACCCACAATCTTCAAAATAAATATACTTAAATCAATATAATGTGCAAAAGCAAGAAGCGTCACACAATCAGATATTTTTCAGTGTTTATTTGCAAATAGTGCAACCCGAGAACACAGAACGGTGCAGAATGCTTCAAGGTAAAAGGTTAACGTTACATAGGCTTCATGATCTGCAGCTCCTGAACCCATCCATTTGTGAACTGCAAATTTCATATAAATCCAAACCGTTAATAGTTCCAATTTTGTCCATATACCGGTCCCTGGCTTCCCTATTTAACGTATCCCGGTAAATTCCACATCCTTTTCGGGATTTTAACATAGTTTTTCTTTCTCCCAACTCTGCTTCTCCTCGTTCGATTTGCTGTATGTTTACATTCGCGAGGCCATCAACATGGCCGCCACGTCCCAGAATGCAACGCAGCGCCCGAGCCCTATTATGTATTAGGTTATGTGATTACTGGGGAAATTTCTGCTGTTCCGTCAGCGCCCTCTGCTGTCAGAAAATGAATGTGCACTTCAGCGTGTCTCCTCATTCCGCCATGTGCACGGCTCATGCACGGTCTATTTACATCAGTGCGCGTTCCTCTTTGACGTGTTGTTCATTTTAAACGGTTGATGGGTAAAGTATTCTTAAAATTCATTCTAAAAATCTGAATAATTTGTAATAAATAACTATTCACGGTATTTTGAAGTGCCCACGATAACAAAATTGTGCATGTTCATTATTGCGGGATCGTATTACCGTTTACCGGCACATGTCTAGTCACAGCAAGAGAGTCTGAAAAGCAATGAACATAACACAAACTATATGAAATATACATTCAATGCAATGAAAACAACAGTAAATGATGCAGAAAGTTACAATAAACAAGAGTTCAAGTTCTTCATTCATGCCATCAGGAAATAAAGATTTAAGTTCAAAAATCCAAAATGCTTCCCTTTGCAACAATTTCTTGTCTCTATCTCCACCTCTTCTGTGAGGTAAAATCCTCTTGATGCCCAGGAACTTCATGTCAGACAAAGAATGTTTAGTAAGATTGAAGTGACGATAGATGGAAGATCTTTCATCCCGTCTATGAATTGCACTTGTATGTTCAATCATTCTAGTGTGTAAAGCACGTGTGGTTTTACCAACATATAACAGAGAACACGGACAAATGATAATGTAAATCACATATGTACTCTTGCAAGTTATCAATTGTTTGATCTTATATCTTTGTGTACAAGGATGTACAAATGATTGACATTTGACATATTTAGTGCAAGAAGTACAGCTGTATCATGGAAAATTACCCTGGGCATCAACTAGGGTGGTCGGAGAAGAGACATGAGTGTCTGCATGAACAAGCTTATCCCTCAGACTAGAACTCCTAGAAGAAACAAAGAGTGGTGGATCATTAAATACATTCAATAACTGAGGATCACTTTGAATGATGTGCCAGTGACTCTTAATAATCTTACTGATATCATTACTCAATGGACTAAATGTAGATTTAAAAATGCATGAATAGCTTTTATTGCTTTTAATTGGAATCAAGTTACTTTCTTCACGTTCTTGTAAACTGCGCACCTTCTCAAGTGCACTGTCAAGCTACTTATTGGGATATCCACGTGATTTGAAATCTGTATATAAATTGAGGGCTTTAACATCAAAATTTTCCTTCCTAGAGCAGATGACTATAGGGTAACCCACATTTTTAAAGAGTTGGATGGGCACTAGTTGCACGAAGGAGACTGTTCTTAGCTGTATCTTTTCTATACAGAGAGGAAACAATTTGCTTGTCAACAATTGATATACAGGTATCCAAAAAATTGGCATTCGTAATTCCAACATCGTGTGTGAACTTAATCGAAGGTCTTAGGCAGTTCATAGAACAAATGCTTCAAAATCACCTACAGAACCTTTGTAAATAACAAAACAATCATCAATGTATCTCTTGAACAGAATGATATTGTCAAAAGGATTGTTCTTTAAGACATAACTATCCTCCAAAAAGCCCAGATATAAATTGGCATAGTCGGGAGCCATGGTAGCCCCCATGGCAGTGCCCTCAATCTGTAAATAATACTGGTTTTCAAATAGGAAATAATTCTCGGTGAGAACCATTTCAGCCATTTCAATGATAAATGCGGATGGAAGGGCATCGTCTTCCAAACGTAAATCAAGAAAATGTTTAAGGGCCAATAGGCCTTCATGATGTGGGATATTGGTAAATAGTGAAGTAGCATCCATAGTTGCCAGTATAACATCCTGCTCAACATTTTGAAAAGCTGATAGACATTGGAGGAAATCTGCTGTATCTCTCAGATAACTAGGAAGAGATGTGACTAACGGTCTCAGAACAAAATCGACAAAATTTGCGAGTGGTTCAGTCAAACTATTGCCAACCATCTACTATAGGCCAACCTAGTGGATTGATCAGGCTTTTATGTACCTTGGGTAGGATGTAGAACACTGGCCTACTAGGAGAACGATTGAACAAGTATTGCATCTCTTTATCAGAGATCAATAGATGAGCATGTGCTTTCTGAAGAAAGACTTCAATCTCCCTCTGAAACTGGGCCGTTGGATCTGATGATAAGACTTGATAATAGTTGGTATTTTCTAATTGGCAAAGAGCCTCCTGAATATAGAGAGCTCGAGGAAGGATCACCAATCCACCTCCTTGATCTGCAGGTTTGATTACGATATCTTTATCTCGAGTTTATCAAGAGCCTCTTTTTCAGAAAGTGTCAAATTAGACTTTTTGTTCTGAGATGACGATGACTGATCAAATAAATTAGTCACATCCCTTTCCTAGTCTACAATATGTATCAAAACTTAAGCCCTTGTTAAGCAGACTTACTTCTTGTGGATGCAATTCTTGACCTGTAAGATTGAAGATCAGATTGTCTTTAGGCGGGTTCATCTTTTCCGAACTGGTTGTCGAGCGTTTCATCTTGTCCCCCCTCCCCCTCGCTTCCCCCCTCGAGTGGTCTTCTGCGAAGTTGGTATTGGCGTGACATTCTTCAATGAATTTCTGTGTTGCTTGTGTGATCGGATTAAAAATCAGCATCACTGTCTCCACTTGATGCAGAAGTGAATGGAATCTCATCTTCAAACCTGACCTTACGTGAGGGCCTGGTGAACGTGTGGTTACGGTTAAGCTATAGGGATAGACTCTGTTATCTTTGTAGTCCAGTGTATCTCTGCAAAATTTACGTATCTTCTTCTGTTGTAGGTATTCAGCAATTCCACTTGTCTATTAAATGCAACTTCACTGTCGGATGCCACGATGGAAGCTTTGGTTTCTTCAATATCAACTCTCCCCTTTGTGAGTTCCTTTTGTGTGAATTCAAGGACAATTGTGAATTCAAGGATCCAATGATGCTTTATTCATGATTTCACACCATTTCTTGCAGAACTCCGGATCTCCTCCTCCAATCGTGCACTCTAAAAAAAAAGGCTCGTAATCATAGGGGAACCTTTTTTAGTGCTATATAGCACCAATTTTGGTGCTTCAGTGGTTCTTCAGCGGTTCTTCAGAGGTGCTATATAGCACCTTAGTCAAAGAACCGGTGAAGAACCTCTGAAGAACCGCTGAAGAACCTCTGAAGAACCGCTGAAGAACCACTGAAGCACCAAAATTGGTGCTATATAGCACTAAAAAAGGTTCCCCTATGATTACGAGCCAAGAACCATTTTTGGTGCAATATAGAACCTTTTTTTTTTTAGAGTGTGGGTGCCTTTTGGATTCTCAGACCTCTGGGAATTCGACTTGTTCTCCAGTATTCACTAAGAGTTGAACCATGCAAAGTGTAGCGGATCTCTTTCTCTAGGAGGTACTTGTAATGATTCATAGAATTTTGAATTGATTCTGAATTAGTAACAAACTCAAAGCAGGCAAACAGGCAAAAGCACAACATAGTAGGGGAGCGCGGGGCACAACCTAACGCAGGGTTAGTTGTAACACACATGGTTTAAAACTTTCCACACATGCCAGGATGACGAAACTTAGTGTATTTACTAGTTGTCATATCAACATTATTTAGAGAAAAAATTGCGCCAAAATAAAAAAATATTTAGAAGATATTAATGAAACAAACCATATAATTGTACTAGAGATGTGGGAAATTAATCTGGGAAAAAATAAATACTCTGAACCACAAGTGGATTTACACAAACTGAGAAAGTTCAAAAACCGTGCCCTGCTCTCCCCTATAACGGTGACCGGACAAAGACTGAGTGAACAAGAGGAACTTAAATAGCAGACAGAAACGATATAATGAACTAAACACAGCTGGGACAAATTAACTAATGAGGGTAACTATGGAAACAGACAAGGGGTGGGAAAACTAAGACAAAGGAACATGTGACAAATCAAAACACACAAGGCTTGTTCGACTTCATACAGCGATGCGCAGACCGATCGGCGGCTGACTCGAAACAGTGCATGCCGGTTAGAAATTTTGTCCGACTTGAGACAGCCTAATACAGCCAGTGCAGTTTCTCTTTGCATCTCTTTGCTCTTTGGGAGAGATTTGCATCTCGCGCTCCGCCCCGCGCCGCGGGTATACACAGGAAGCGAGAGCATCGCACTGACGTTTTTCACTGAGGAGCCGAACTAGTGACTCGGCCATGCAGTGATGGTAAGGAACTGTGGCAACGGGACGTACGTCTCCGTTCCCTCCTTCAGGGAACGAGGGTTACCATACGTAACCGAGACGTTCCCTTTCAGTCGGTCACTACGACGTACGTCGGTATTACCGACGAATTGGGATCCCTATGGAAAACGCCACAGTTACTACCACTTCCAGCGCCCAGCGAGAGCCCCTCAGACCCCGTTCTGATGCGGGCGGGGAAATTCACGCAGGGAGAGTCATACTGCTGTTCCGCAAGACCCATTCAGCAGACTTATTGGATAACGCTGGGAAAGCGTGCCCGAAGGACGCTGCGGGAGCCACATCATGCCCGGAGGGAGTTACCATGTGGAGAGAACACGTATGGGCTGGCCGTGGGCAGCACAACATACGGAAGTCCCAGAGGTGGCCCCGGCCTATACAGGCGGGGGACGACACCGAACTGAGACGGCAGAGGAACTCTGCCAAGGGAAAGACACAAGCTCACCGTAGGGAGCTGTACCGTGGAGAATACACGTATGGGACCGACACAAGTTCCACCAATGCATACAAGTGCCAGACCTGGCGTCAGACGCTCCGCCACATCCGACTGCCGAGGGGTGCGGAGGACTCAACAGGGTTCGCCAATCCTGGGGAACTCGACTGGAGAAAATAAGCGCACGTATCCGTTCCATGGGGAAAGGAATGGCACAGCAAGCCGACACTTAGAACGGGCACTTCAGCTGCTGAGAGTCACCTGGCCCGAATCCCAGGCACGATTCGTCAACCGAAAATGCCTGCAGGTCCCCTACCCTCTTAACTGAGGCCAATGCAATCAGGAGTATTGTCTTTAGAGACAAGATCTTAAGCTCAGCTGACTGTAAAGGCTCAAAGGGCACCCTCTGAAGTGCGTCAGCACCAGAGTCAAGTCCCAAGAGGGTATAAAAGGAGGACGAGGCGGATTTAATCTCCTCGCCCCCCCAGGAACCTGACGATCAGATCGTGCTTGCCTAATGAATTAACCATTAACCAGGTCATGATTGCGCTATAGCGGCAACATACACCTTGAGGGTGGAGGGAGACAGCTTTCGCTCCAACCCGTCTTGAAGAAAAGAGAGCACAGGTCTGACCGAACACTTTCGGGGGTCTTCTTGGTGAGAAGAGCACCAGTCGACGAACAGGTTCCACTTCAGCGCATATAGCCGTCTCGTAGAGGGGGCTCTGGCGGAAGTGATGGTGTCAACTACCGCTTGTGGTAGGTCACCTAGAACCTCCGCATCCCGTCCAGGGACCAGACATGGAGTTTCCAGAGGTCCGGACGCGGGTGCCACAGGGTGCCGCGTCTCTGAGTCAGGAGGTCCTTCCTCAGAGGGAATGGGCCAAGGAGTTGCTGTCGCGAGGAGCACTAGTTCCGGGAACCAAGTCCTGTTGGGCCAGTACGGAGCTACCAAGAGGAGCTGCTCCTCGTCCTCCCTGGCCTTGCACCGTGTCTGTGCTAGAAGCCTCACTGGGGGGGAACGCATATTTGCGTAGGCCCCGGGGCCAGCTGTGTGCCAGGGCATCCGTGCCGAGGGTTCCCCCGGGCAGGGAATAGTACCACTGGCAGTGGGTCGTGTCGGGGCGGCAAACAGATCGATCTGTGCGGCCCCAAGCGACTCCAAATCAGCTGGACCACCTGGGGGTGGAGTCTCCACTCCCCGGGCAGCACGGGCAACCGTGACAGCTCGTCGGCCGCACGATTGAGCGGGCCCGGAATGTGGATGGCACGAAGGGACCTCAGATGCTTCGGACTCCACAGAAGGAGATGGCAGGCTAGTTGGGACATGCGGCGGGAGCGTAGACCACCCTGTTTGATGATGTACGCAACGGCCGCAGTGCTGTCCGTCCGGATCAGAACGTGCTTGTCTTGAGCGACCCTTTGAGGTGGCTGAGAGCAAGACGAACCGCCAGCAACTCCAGGCAATTGATATGCCATTGCAGTTGGGGCCCCGTCCACAGACCCGATACTGCAAGCCCGTTGTACGTGGCACCCCAGCCCGTGGAGGAGGCATCCGTGGAGACAACAGAATGCCTGGACACTTGTTCTAGAGGCACTCCAGCCCGTAGAAATGAAGGGTCCGACCACGGGCTGAAGGTTTGGCGGCATCTCGGCGTCACTTGGACACGGAGGGACCCGCTGTGCCACGCCCATCTCGGGACTCGGTCGTGTAGCCAGTGTTGAAGCGGTCTCATATGGAGCAGCCCTAGCGGCGTTACTGCGGCTGCTGCTGCCATATGCCCCAGGAGCCTCTGAAATTATTTCAGTGGAACCGCTGTACTGCGTTTGAACGTATTCAAGCAGCTCAACACCGACTGGACGCGCTCCTCGGTGAGGCGCGCTGTCATGGCGACCGAGTCGATCTCCATCCTGAGAAAAGAGATCCTCTGTACGGGACAGAGTTTGCTCTTCTCCCAGTTGACCCGAAGACCCAACCGGCTGAGGTGCCGAAGCACCATGTCCCTGTGTTCGCACAACTGTTCCCGCGACTGGGCAAGAATCAGCCAGTCATCGAGATAGTTGAGAAGACGAACACCACGCTCTCTCATGGGAGCAATGGCCGCCTCCGTGACTTTCGTGAAGTCACGGGGCGACAGGGACAGCCCGAAGGGCAGGACTTTGTACTGACATGCCCGTCCGTCGAAAGCAAAGTGTGGAAACGGTCTGTGTTGAGGGAGAATCGAGACATGAAAGTACGCGTCCTTCAGGTCGATCGCTGCAAACCAATCCTGGGGACGGACGCACCTGAAGATGCGTTTCTGCGTTAACATTCTGAACGGCATCCTGTGGAGGGAACGGTTCAAGTAAGGCAGATCCAAGATTGGCCGTAACCCGCCGCCTTTCTTGGGTACAATGAAGTACGGGCTGTAGAACCCGGACTTCATATCGGCTGGAGGGACCGGCTTTATCGCGTCCTTCGCCAGTAGGACAGCGATCTCCGCCTGAAGCACGGGGGCATCCACCCACGCAATAGACGTGAAGTGAACGCCCCCGAACTTGGGCGGACGCCGGGCAAACTGAATCGCAAGCCGAGTCTGATGGTACAGATGACCCAGCGAGACGGGCTGGGGAGCGCTAGCCAGGCCCCCAGAGACCGAACAAGCAGGGTCATCGGTACCACAGACGTACCCGCAGCAGGGCAGCGAGGCGGAATGCAGGGACCCCAGGACGACATGGGAGTGGTCCGTGTAGGGGTCTGGGTCTGACACACGACCTGCATCCGCTGAGGGGGTGCGCGAGTGTGGGAAGCCCGCTTGAGTGCGTTCCCACAGCCCTGCTGGCGATTTGGAGAGGCACCAGAGGCTGACAAGGCATGGGAGCGTTGTACACCGCCCAGCGCGCTCTCCAAATGAAGGAGGGGCTGAGCGTGGCAAGGCTTTGTGGCGTTGCACACGGTCTGCCTCACCTCCTTCCTCAGCGGGGAACAAGAGCGGCGAGGCATAGCGTCGCGCACTGTCGTCCACACACCACTGAGAAGAGGGGAATGAGGGTGGCGAGGCTTGTAGCGTCACACGCTGCCATTCCTGAACTCCCGAGACCCAGAGATATTGGAACTGTTCTTCTCTTTTTTTTTTTTCTTTTTTTATATATATATATATATATATATATATATATATATATATATATATATATATATATATATATATATATATATATATATATATATTTGGGTACCACTGGCTGTTTTTAACCCCAGTGGCGGAACAGAATTACTAATGGTTTTTACCCGGCCCTCCTCCGGGGGAAGAACAGTCCCGAACCAAATCCGGGTCAATGGTGTTTCTGGACATCGTCTAGCCAAGGGCCAGCGATGTGCGCAGCTCAACCTCGGCTGAGAACTACCCTCATGCCCTAAGCAGGGCGGAGGTGGCCTGCCAGTGGCACTGCCACCCCACCGATGAGGGTAGTGAGAGAGAGGAAAACTTTATACAGATTATGGCCCTATTGGTGTTCCATATTTTGGCACCAATAGTTCCATAATGCAAAAGCCTTCCAACGCACATCCGGGAAAGGCAAGGGGCAGGCAAGGCGATTTATGCGTTGCACTATGCCTCAGCCACCCGGGAAAGCATGGCTGTCGAGCATGAATCGGATTCAGCACGAGCGCCCACTATTATAGTGGGAATCTCAGCATCATCTTCATTTTCAACACATAACAGCCCTCTCTTCGATGCAGCGATTGACATCTGTCCTCTGCTAGAGCCCCAAACGAAACGCTAGGTCCTTTTTTTTAATTTTTTTTTAATTTTTAATTTATTTATTTATTTTTTAGGACCAGCAATCCCATCTGTAAGCTACCAGCAGACATGTGAGACAGTGGGCGTGGCCGTGAGATGGCACACGGCGCGTTGAACACTCAAGCCCTTATGAAAAAGGCAAGACGAACAGCGCGCCGACGTGGCTATGCTCTCATTAGAGAGCATAGACCACCCACAAACACAGTCTCAACATGCGTAGCCGCCGAGTGACGCGCGCTGAGCTGCCGTGGCAACCCGCGCTGTCACTCGGCAGCTAGACGGCACACGGCGCGCTGAACACTCAAACCCTCACGCGGAAGGCGAGATGACCAGCGCGTCGACGTGATCCCGTTCCCCGGATCACCCACGAACACAGTCTCAACATGTTTATGCGAGAGGGATCGTGGCCGTCAGGACAGGAAACAACCGCATCCAGAAACGCACGAGTGGAATGACGTCTTGAAAAAGACGCAGTGTCACACCCGTGTTGCTCTTTTGTGAGGAAACGCTCTTTAAACAGTGCTGAAGCACCCAGGGGAAGACCGCGCCAACACACAGGTGGTAAGTGCAGTCCTGTGGTGCACTCACTGAAACAAACGCCCTCACCAGACCGACAGTTGCTGTGAGAACAGCAGTTTGTTATGCTGATGCAGCGGTGAACATGCGGTCGCACTGATTGTGCCTTTTCGCCAACACAGAGCGAAATATCTTGAGCACGTGTTAACCACTGACCTAATTTTAGGCATTTAACCAAAAACCCTTTCAAAAAAATTATGTCAGGGTGATGGAACCGGAAATGCAAAAAACTTTTGGCCTACAAAAATAAGTCATCCCTGCAAGACTCTATTAATAAATATTTTGAATTATAGCTTTTTTTTTTTTACATTTTCAGTATTCATTTTAATTGCAGTTCAAGTTTTAGTAACTTTTAATGTGCTTTTTAATTTTCCTGTGCCTCAGATTATTTTTATTTTGGTTTTAGTTTTAGTAATTTTACTTCAACTTACACATATTTCATTTCGTTTTTCCATCTAATATTTATATGTAATTTTATTTCGGCTTCATTTAGTTTTAGTAATTTCCGTACTTCAACTTAAACATCTAATATTTATATATAATTTTATTTAAGCTTCATTTTAGTTAAGAAAAACAGCACAGCTCCAGAAGAGCTCTGAATGGGGTTCGTTCATCTGCAAGGTTTCAATAAGAAAATGTATGACAATTTTATGTACATAATCTATAAAAATCTAACAGAAATCTTTCTGATAGATATTTTGAACCAACAACAAGAACTCATACTCTCCTTTCTTACGGGAATATTGTCATTTGAGAATCAAACAAAAAGGCTTTGTGTGTGTGTGTGTGTGTGTGTGACACATCGACCAACCCCCCAAATCACTCCTCCCCTACTTCCGTGGTGTTCAGTTAGTATCAGGGAGGGTCACCCCACATTCTGCTGCCAGATGGCCAAGCCATAGTAGAGTCCTCTTGCTGTAATACTGAATCTAGAGGAGAGCCTCTCCCAGCCCTCATTACGACTGTGGATGTACAGTATGTGCTGACATGAGTCAGGAGTGTTTAGGGTTATGCACACACACACACAAGCACAAGCTGTGCTGAGAATTGCATATACACTCATAAAAAAAGGTTCTTTATTGGCATTGATGGTTCCATGAAAACCTTTAACATCTATAGAACATTTCCATTCCAAAGATGCTTCTTTATAGTGGAAAAAGATTCTTTAGACTATTACAATTTTACTCGCACAAAATTGGTTCTTTTAAGAATTATTAGCATTTTTTCCCCTGTTGAACTCAAAAATGGTTCTTCTACTGCATCGTTGCAAAACCACCCTTTTGGAGCCTTTACTTTAAGAGGAAAAGAATAATTTCTTCTCCATACTAATCTAGCCTCTTTAATCATCCATCCATTAGTCTAGAAAAAGGATTACTGTAGCTACAGTGAGGAGGAGGCTGAGGAGCCAGAGGGCTAGAGAGATCCAAGAAAGAGGGTGAATGGGAGAAAAGATAGGAGGGGGTGGAGAGCAATAGCGTATGCGGGGCGGAGGAAGGGGTCGGCTTTAGTTTGATGTGAATGGGTATTAAAGGGAGCATGCAAGAGAGGGGCAGAAAAAGACGGAGAGCAATCCAACCTGCCCCTGTAGGAACAGCATGATTGGGGGCATAGTGAGCTTCTCAGGGCAAGCTGTCAAGGCTGGATTTTGCATTTCTGCATTGATATATTTGGGTGAAGGAAGAGCAGCCTTCACTGGGGGAGAGAGATCACAAAACTGCTAGCATGAATTGAAGTGTTTATGTGGAACTGAAATGAAAACTGGGAGGTAAGAACCTTTTTTTTTTGTCTGTACATTTAGAACTGCACATCTTGCTGTACACCCTTACAAATAAACGTTATAAAAGGGGTTTTCACAGCGATGCCATAGAAGAACCATTTTGGAACCTTTCAGAGAACAGTTCCCAAAAGAAGGACATTTTTAATAATCTAAAGGAGCTTTTTCCACGTTAAAGAACCTTTTGTGCAATCGAAAGGTTCCATGAATGTAAAATTAAAGGTTCTTTATGGATTCCAATAAAGAACCTTTATTTTTAACCGTGTACATCCCGTTCTGCGTTTGCATGTGTGGTTTGTGTGAAGGATACAAGTAACAGAGAGACAGAGAAGAGGATGTGTCAACACAGTAAAGGGAAACACATTGTGAAGCAGAGGAAGTGATGTCTGAGGTTGAAACTGTGCTCTGCTAGCTTCACACGTCTGCACGTCATTGCTGGCTTGCATTCGCATACATGCATACGCACTCACACACGCGCAGACCGCTGTTCTGACACAGACACCGAGCCACTGCAGATCTTTGCTGAGGATGTGCACTAGATGATAGACAGAGATTATGGAGACAAAGAATATGAGAGAATGTGAAAAATAGATAAAGAAGGTAAGGATTTTTTCCCCCACATTTTATTTCTGTGGACTCCTAAAAAGGAGGACTGGGATGTTTGCACAGATGATTTGCACTGAAGTTATTTCCGCAACCGCCACTGCTGAAGGTGTTCAAGGTGGCAAGGAAAATGCAAGATGCACTGTAGCGTCTCTATCAATCTCTTTCTCATTTGATTGGTAGGATGGGGGAAGGGTTGTATTCCGGGCTCTAGGGATACGTTGATAATAGATGAGAATGGAGGGAGTGGGATACAGAGCGAGAAAAGAATAGGAAGAACAGAATCTTACGTAAGCAAGCACAACAAAGGGTACGACTGCATGGCTTTTCATGGCAGCACTTGACCCTGTGCAGCTGACATAGAATGTGGTTAATTGCACAATGGCATCTTGCACCTTGTTACATTTATTGAGATGTGATGATGTTAGCAAGTCCGTTCTCTTCCTCTGCCTTTTCAGGTGCTTCCATAACACATGTGCTTGTTGGGTTTATTTGATTGTTTTTGCCTGGAGGTGTGACTCTTGAAACTGCTTCCAATGCATCAGAGTAGATAAGGACCCCTATGCCCTTGTGAAAAAGAAGTACACTTAAAACTTAGTATGGAATTGCATGTTATTACAACTAATAACATGTTATTACATAGTTTAAATTTATATTAAATGCAATTAGTTGAACTTAAGCTTTTTTGACCCTCTTAGATAGGACTTTAGTATATGTTTATGCAATTTCATACTTATTTTGTCTTTTAAATATGGTTAAAGTGTACTGCTGAATGTACTTACAAGCATTTGTGGTAAAATAGTCATTTCTATTGAAACTTGTATGTCAGGTATTTAAATATATTTGTAATTGCACATTTGTAATGATGAAGTTACAACTTAGAACATTTAAAACATATGAATATTAAGTGTAATATCAAAGAACACTCTGCAGTTGAAATTATAATCAAGAACCTTACATATGCTTTACTATGTTAGTTAACCCATACAAATAAGTATACTTTAAAACACGACAAAATGTTAAAAGTAAAACTGATTTAACTGAATTAATTTGACTTTATTGCGAAGCACATTTTTAAAAATGTACTTAAGTGCATGTGTTAAGAAAAATTCATGAAAGTGTACTCTCTTTACCTCACATATACAGTATTTTAAGATATATACTTTTAAGATTTAAGTGCATTTTAAATACAATTAAGCACACTTCTTTTTCACAAGAGTAGCTTCATTTTGGTAGTGTACATACTGAAAACCTATGAAGGTTTATTCTTTATCTGGGCTGCAGGAAAATATGTCAGAATGTATCTCTGTAATTGAAATTGTGGACTTAAATTTTCTTATAATATTGCTTTTGCACCAGGACTGCCATTTTTACTTTCAGTGCTTACAGTTGCTCTGGGGAAGCTGGTCATTATGTATTTTCACCTATGTGATGCTGAAATACAGAGGACTTAGTTAGTAAGTGATGGAAGTGTACAAATGTATCCATTTTCAGACTGGTCTCATTGTTTATAAGTAGGTATTCATATGTATATATTTATATACAAGGGTTGTAACGGTATGAGATTTTCACGGTATGATAACATATCACAGTTTCACGGTATACAGTATTAAACTATCAATTATTATTATTATTATTATTATCATCAGTTAAAATGGCCGTTAGATGAATACAAACTGTTTTTTTGTTTGAACAAATGCTTTGTTATACTTTATTATAGAATTTTTTTTTCTTTCAATCATCAAAAACATGTCTAATCAAATTTAATTGATTATGGATTAGATTTTTTCTTATGGATTTTTCTTTTTATGATTTAATACAAATATATGATCAAAAACAGTGTAATCAAATGAACGCATAAAATTAACGATTTAATTCATGTTTGAAAATGTAATCACATGAAAATTAACAGCTTTTATACTTTTATTTTTTGGTAAAATGCTGCAGATATTCACTAAATTAAAACAAGGACAAAAATGTGATTCCTTAAATAATGTTTAAATAAATTGTATTTTTTATTTTTTTTTAAGAAGTAGGCTACATTCTACAATAGTAATATTTCTGTGATAATTTCTTCAAATTAAACCTAACTTTTATTTTGACGGGTTGTAGTGAAGAACAAGTAGGCCTAGATTATAGAGCAGTCTTTTGCGCTTTTAATATCCACAGACCATGTCGCGATTTGATTTACTTTGCAGCTTTACTTTCGATTCATCCATCCATCCATCAATTTGCGCGTTTTGTGGGAAAATTCCATTTTCATGACTGGATTCTGGGATTACTCTGCATCACGGAGATCATACGGCCTTACATTATAAACGGAGCATACCTTTATCTGCACGGAGGGATGGTGTTCTCGAATATAGGCGAAAATGTTCGATGTGTTTCCATCTTTTGTAGCCACATTTGCGTCCACATTTTTTTCAAATCGCATTTCTATCCTCGAGGACAAGAACAAATTGAGAGTCTAGCTGTCAAGTGGAAATAAATTGCTTATGCGCAGGTGAGATTCTCCTTCTGATTTTTTTTTTCTTCAATACCGTAACGTTAGATAAGCAAATGTGCACTATATGATAATCGTATGTGTTCATACCGTGATATATCATACCGATATACCATTACAACCCTTATAAATACATACTTTTTTGTACATTTGGGTAGATTCTGAAACTAACAATGGACTTATCCCCAAACCCAAACAAAGCCACGTTTCAACTTAGCGTGACAATATTGTTTTGTTGCAATACACCTTTTTTGTCTCTATCTCTAAGCCTAACCCTAACCGTTTCTTTAAAAATATAGAGTATAAAGAAAAATGTAACAGACAGACGTGTAATCACAATAATTTATGGGGTTATATGAAAAAAACTGTATCAAAGTAGGCTATTACACAGTGTTGTCTAGTGTTGTCTTGTTTGACATTAAGCAATCTGTCATTTTTATTCTGTTCTGTGTGACTTCTAGTGCCAGATTGTTTCAAAGTAAATGAGTCAACTGCGTTAAAATGTGATTTAAAACAATATCATTGATCATAAATACAGTAGAATCAGCTGTATAATTCAATTAATTGAATATTCATAGATTAAATAAGGATTGGATGGGTTTAAAGGTTTAGATGTTGTCAATATTTTAGCAACATTTTAGTGTATGCAAACACAGGCCTACATGTATGTGTGGTAAAATACTTACAAATATAGGCTACCATGATATCACGTTGCCATAGTATAAGACACAGAATTATCTAAGGTATGCATGTGTTTAAAAACATGAGACATACTCTACTATCATGTCTGATGAAATATAGGATTTTTCAAGAAAATGATAATGCAAGAAAAAAAAACAGCATTAAACATTAGTATGTGTATGTCTCAGCATTTCCTTGGTGCAAAGAGACAAAAATCAATGAAGGTGCTGTGAGTGTCTGTGGGAAACTCAGAGCTTAATGCCACGGACACCAACCGCTGTGGGAAATAACACCACTAAAGAAGAGTAAAGCAATGAACAGAAATGCTGAAACTCTCATAACAAAAATGTAATGATTAATTTTGGCGAAGACAAACAAACTTCTTTGCTCGGACATATGACAGTGTGAGGTAATGAGAATGACTCAAACACTCGTAACTAGAAAAAAGCCCAAGAAGTGGATGAAAACATTATGTAATTTTTCTTTTATTCCATTACACTTTCGCTGCCCTGCTCTAACTAGCGACTGAAGCTAAATATAGTGTAATGTTAAAATGGAACACTTAAATATTAAATGCTTTGACCTAAATGATGGGAAGCTATGTTGATGTAGATGATGCTCTATATACCCTAAGAGCTATAGTAAGGGAGACAGATCGCATTATCAATTGAGAAGCCACAAAATGATCCCACAATGTCTGGGATGTATATATAGGCCTATAATTATAATTATTATATAATTATTTAAAAATATTTGTTTATTTCTGTCATCCTTTGGATGTGCTACAGTATATGATCACGCTCTCATTCATTCAAGTGATATTAAACCATTCGAGCATGATAAGATGGAAAAAAGAACTCAAATCCGAACTGGCACACTGTCTATGAAGCGGTTTGCTGTGAACAAACACAGAAACACTCGCACAGAATGTTACTTCAGACAGCATTGGGTTCTTTTTCATGCTTTAACGGACAAAACCTCCCATCTTGTCGAGTATCCTCATAAGCACAGTCTTAAATGAGTTGAAAAGTGTTACATGAATGTAGAGTTGTGAGAAAATGGGATGGGTGTCAGATCCGCGTCAGGTCTTAAAGTGACAGCAGCCTAATAAACCTGCTGCTGTCTGTCATTAAAGGGATAGTTCACCCAAAAATGAAAATTAGCCCATAATTTACTCACCCTCAAGTCATCCTAGGTGTATATGACATTATTCTTTCAGATGAATGAAATATGAGTTATATTACAAAAGTCCAGGCTAATCCAAGCATTAGAATTGGATTTATAGTTGCTCTGTTTTTGAAGTCCATAAAAAGTGCATCTGCCCATCAAATAACGTGCTCCACGCAGCTCTGGGGTGTTAATAAAGGCCTTCTGAAGCGAATCGATGCATTTGTGTAAGAAAAATATCCATATTTAAACTTTATAAAGTAAACTTTCGGCTGACCGCCTTCCCTGTTCAATATATGGAAAAATTGTTGAAAGTTCCCCTGCCAATCGAAAGACTAACGCGACCAGGTAGGCTCGTCATGACGTCACGTACACATCTTGAGTTTCACTTTCAACATTCAACACTTTTCTACAGAAGGCGGTCGGCCGAAAGTTTACTTGATAAAGTTTTAAATATGGATATTTTTCTTACACAAACGCGTCGATTCGCTTCAGAAGGCCTTTATTAACATCCCGGAGCCTTGTGGAGCAGTTATTTGACGGACAGATGCACTTTTTATGGACTTCAAAAACAGAGCAACTATAAATCCAATTCTAATGCTTGGATTAGCCTGGACTTTTGTAATATAACTCATATTTCATTCATCTGAAAAGAATGTCATATACAGCTAGGATGACTTGAGGGTGAGTCAATTATGGGCTAATTTTCATTTGTGGGTGAACTATCCCTTTAAGGATAATCAAAGAACAAGAGACAAAGAGAAAATCACTCACTGCTCTTGACTGAATAACTTTTGTAGCTTTAATAAGGATTCATCTATATTCGATTTATAATTTATGCAGTGAAGACTGTGCAGTGTTTTATTATTCAGTTCAACCTGAAAATCATAAAGCACCGTTTACACACTTGTATTTGTATCATTAAGTTATATCAACATGCATTTTTACATCGCTTTAACTCATCAAAAAAATGTTAGCAATTTTAAACTTTTTAAACGTATACAAGATTCAACTAATTTTTTTAAGTCAGTTTAATGCAATATAAGTTGAATTGACTTAAACAAGTTGATTGTCCTTAAAAATTTAAGGCAGCAACTTTTTTTATTTTTTTATTTACGGTTACAAGGCATATTATGTTAAAATTGATAGATTTCGATTATACTGTAATGTTGAATGGCTAGCCTGACGTCGTCATACTCAATTCTAGTCAGAAAATGAGTCTGATACTGCTCCGTTGGGCTGTGATTATGGGGCGTGTTTCAACCGAACCAGGAAAGACCTCAATTGGATAGACCTACAACCAATCAGAGCAACGTAGCGACCGAGCGACGCATAACGTTAGTTGTCAAATGTCAACAGAACTCAACTGCACTGTGTTGCCAAGTCCATGGGTTGAAGCGACCCCAATTATGTGATATACAGACCCAGGAATACGAATTTTAGCAGGCAGTCCTTCCAAAATAACACATATTTTACCCCCCAAATGCCTTTTTTTTCCCGGAGAACCCCCCCTGGAAAGCTTTTGGGCTTGTTTTTGGCTAGTTTTGAGGAACGTTAGCAATTGGGCGGGTTTTGTTGTAAAAACTTGGCAACCCTGTCAGCCCGCACGCTGGAATAAGTAGCCTAACGTTAGAAGAAAAAGACGAGTGTAAACGAACTTTGCCGGTGTAGTAAAAAAAGAATTTAAGGATACACAGAGTACTGACCAACACAATCATCATTTCTGAGAGAAATAGTAAAGGTGAATGCATATATGAACAAGTTCTCCGTTTAGGATTAGAACAAATTCAACCCAAGCGCCTTTGATGACGTGGATGATTACGTTACTGTTTCTCATCTGTCCATCATCGTCTAAAGCCCGCCCTGACAATTTCATTGGTGGAACAGTTTCTGTTCGGGCATAATTACTTCTCTATTGAGCAAGTCCAGACCGAACTGCCCGAGTAAAAATGTTGTGGGCGGGGCTAAGTTCGGCTGGCATCCAGGCTATTGAATGGCTATAATTAATGGCTAAAATTGAGGAGGGGGGGGGGGGGGGGGGGGGTATCCCTTTAATAGGGAAATCAGTGTTAGGCAGTGAGTAGGAAAAACACGCAAGCGGTAATCCGGTTGACAAGTGCTCACCTTTCACCGTCCTCATTTTGTTGTCAGTAAACCACTCTGGTTAAAGCAATGTGATTAATATTCATGGCTGATGATTCAGAATATTCAATATATAAAACATTATACATTGTGTTGGAGTCAGAGCCTTATGGACAGAGCTTCTTCATGGACTCTGGACTCATGTCAAGTCTGACTCGTGGTCTTTTCCCGTTCCCACTTCCTATTGCTTCCTGTCTCTCTTCAACTGTTTTATCAAAAGCAAAAATACCCAAAAATGTACCATAATAAAAAAACTTTTACATTTAAGTAACTTTTAGCATCATCTTAATCTTAGACCTTGTTATTTTTGGTCCTTTTTATTCACAGAAGCATTGATTGACCAATAATGTCTTAAGTCCCACCACCATCCCATTAAGTTCTGTTTAATATGAAAAAATATTAATTCTCATTCATACGTGAATGCTTGATTGACTGATGTTTCTCAAATGTTCAGTTGTTATGTTTTCAAATTAGTTCCAAATTAAATGTATCTTCTTAAAAAGCCAATTTGTTGTGTTGTGAAGAGAGGCTGGTGAGATTTAAAACTCACATTTAGGAAATGTCTTTAAGATGTTTATGATTCATAGTGGAAGATCAAATATTTGTACTCCGTAGATGTTAGATGAAGTGCTCTTTGACCGACATTAGAAATGTCTAATCCGTCAAATCTGAGACTCTGAACGTGAGAAAGAGTTAAACAGAATGAATATGTACTATTTCCGATTGTTCATGCTTATTGTGTAAATTGTTTATTTCATTGTAATAAACATTGTACTATCTTTTTAATGAGCTTTATATTAGAAGAATGAGCCCAGGGCTCAGCTTTCCTCAAGCTCATTAATATTAATTAGGCCAAGCAAATGGGCGCTCTAGGAAGGTCACATCAAGCAATGTCTGCATGGTCTAATTAATATTCATCAGCTAAGAATTTGTAAATTCTCTCCTGGTGCCTTATGTCCTGAATGCTTTTAGAGTATTTGGCAAAAGAGATGCAACTGAAATAATCACAACGAAAACATAAAGATGTTCTGACAAGACTTTTCCAAACTCTTGTTATCTTCCATGCATGTGTCCTGCACAATTCTAAGGCAGGCTGAAAAGAACTTTTTTGTTTACAAATATCAACACATGCATTAACTAATCTAAAATAACATAAAATAAAATAAAGCAAAATAAAGCAGATGGATATGTCATTTCTTTACTAATGTATGATGACATATACTGTTAAAAAAATGTAGTTTCTTAATTGACGTTGATGGTTCCATCAATGAATCTTTCCATTCCATAAAATGTTCTTTAGATTTTTTAAATCTTTATTTCAAAGAGTGATAGTCTAAATTTATATTAGTTAAAAAGAAAAGTAGTGAGATGAGAGGAGAATGTAAAGTAGGAAAAGAAGGGTTATGAAAAAAGCTCTTAAGCAGGCAGGCGCAGGTGCAAAGACGTTAGTATGGACAGAGTGGACAGTGTAACAGAAGTATAATGGATGTAGTGATGGAGGAAGGCTTCTCACTATATCTTTTCTTGTGTGAGTGTGTCTCTCTGTGTCTTCATTGGAACAGTTGTTCTTCCTGCCTACTTGGGCAAGAAGCCCTGTTTCTGTAGACATCTTCAACACATACACACACATGAATGAGGACATACTACAGACCACTACTGTTTTTATACAAAGCTAATTAGCTATAATTAGGCCTACGCATAGTAACAAAAAAAAAAAGTTTTGCATTTGTAAAAATAAAAAACATTCTTAATAATCAAGTCATCACCAGACTTTATTACATGTGAGAGAGAGAGCGAGAGAGCATGGATTCCATGAATATTAAAGTAATTTTTCATATGTTTTGTCAGTGTCTATGTGTTTTACAGTGTTTTTACAGTAGACTGTAAGGGTCTGTGACTAACAGAAATAATTTAGTGAACTGATATGCAACTGTAATGTGCTCAAGACCTGGAATTACTTTATTTCCATGCAGTTGCTTAATAAGGCATGATAAATCATGTTCTATTATGAAGATAAAAAATATTAAAAACAAGCACAAACACTTACCGAAATGTTTTCTTTATATACCGTATGGCAAACTGTCAATATAAAACATGGTCACACTTGTTAAATTCAGGTATTGGGTAGATTAATGGATGTAGGATATGGTCATGCAGAATAATGCATTAAATGCATATAATGCATGGCATGGCATTTTTCTATTATTTTATAATGTTTCCTGAGGTGTACTTATATTGTTAGTATGATTTTTACATCATAAAATGTCATAATTTAGAAATAAAAGGCATTTTTTCTATACTGATGTTTGCCCTCTGGCTGAATGCCCTGTTTCAAGAGGCGTGTCTGCTGTGAGACTTCAGTAAAAACGCCCACTGTTGTGATTGGCTGACATCACGCATTTGAAATGAGTATGACTTCATAACAGGAAAATTCCAGATCAGCTCGTCTGGGCTGTCATTTTCTCAAAGGCAGAGAAAGACACCCAGAACTCGGTTTTACACTGATCTAAATTTCTAGCCACTTGTGGACAATATTCAGGCTAGGGGAACTCATATTAATATTTCATGCCATGGGACCTTTAATATGTGCTTTATTACATGTGTGAATACAAATTTAAATGCATGACATACAAATTCAAATAGAAATGAATTAAAGTATATTTGATTTGACCATAAATGCTTGACAAGTTAAATTACATAAGATGTATTTAAGACCTAATTACTGTAAGTGGGTCCAAAAATCTAAGTAAATGTAATATTTAAACTAATACATTTTTAATGTTAACGGTTATCTATTAACATGCAAGTGAGTCTCCAAAAAAGTTACATCAATTTCACACTTAATTAGATTATTTTTAAAGTTCAATTCAAAAGTGAAGTGTATTATTTCAATAGTAAGTACTCTTTTTTTAAAAGTAGGCTACTTCTTCTTTTCAATGGCGTACATGCAGAAATAAACAGATAGACAGAGGAAGTCACCTGTCCTGAACTCAATAGTAGCATAAGGAATAAAATACTCTCATTTGAATTACCCAACTAAATTCCATTGTGTTGTTTTGTAATGCAATTTCCTCTTCCTCTTTATGTTATACAAACTCAAAACTCATAAACACCTGCCATTTTCAAATGCAGCCAACAGATTCAACAGCTTTAACTTCCAACTGTATAATCTGTTGCATTTAACTTCTCTAAAAAAAAGGGTGTGTTTATGTCTGATAGATGTCTCCTATCTGTGTCATTGTACACTTCTCACATCATGTCAACCTTATGAACCAAGTTGTAAACTTCCTGCTTGAGGTTTTGTTCTTGTTCTCAAATTTGCATTGGAGGAGGAGCTTTTTTGAGCATATCCTGAATGTGGCCTGATGGTTTGCTCATGAATAACTGAATAATGTTTTAGTCAACCTTTTTGTCCTTCCAAGTTGATGGTTATTTACCACACTTTCATATGGACTCATTTTTGTCAGTCCTGCTATTTTTGTCGAGCAACCATATTTTTGACACTGAACACAAAATAGCATTTATTTTTTATTTAGTGTTCAGTGTCATATGCTAAAAATACAGTGTTGCCTCAAGCACTGAGGTGACCTTGCATAAGTACCAGGGGAACGTGGGGCAGCATTTATTTTACTTGGGTTCTCTAAGCACAGGGAAATTAAAAACAACTAATGAACCACACAATATCAGGATCCTTGTGAAAAAATTATTAGTCATATAAATGTAGTTATTTGCTGATAATTTTTTTTTTCTCCATAATTTATTAAATACTTTTTTGTACTTTTTTGCACTGTCAAAAACATTATACATCTCAGACAGTCATATTTCATTTGAAAGGTCTCATGGAGTAGAATACAACAAGCATAATTGTTTTGGGCTTTGACTAAACTTGAGCTTTTTACAAAAACTTGAGTTTTGGTATGTGAAGACCCACATGTAAATATTATACAAATGCTGCATTCATGTCACGTTTTCGCTCGTAACTTCATGAAAGATGCTCCGAAAAATACACATCATTATTTACAGTAGATTCTCACAATTAAAATGAGTCCAAAATAAACATAATCCATTGCGTCAATCACAAGATATTCCTCATGGAGTTACGACACATAAAACACCACAGGTGCACATGTAGGTATAAATCAAATGTAGCTTTCATGTGGATATTTTAACTTGTAACTTCCTGAAACATGCATAGAAAATGGCATATAATTACTTACAGAGATATTCCTCATGGAGGAACAACAATTTAAAAAAAAATCCCATTAGTGGGTGTCAAGGGCTAAACAAAAAGGCTAAGTTCCAAATGCTTTTGATTACTTTATGCTATCACCACAAAATTTGATCCAGATGCAGCTCACCAAACTTCACCAAAAAGAATTATCCTCCTACCTTATTTCCCTCCTGAGTTATTGCATGTCAAATAAGAAAGATATGCTATATTGCCAAAATGGTACACCCCTCCACCCCTGGCCTTCAGATTAGCTCAAGAACATTGTGGAGAGAGCTTCATGGAATGGGTTTCCATGGCCGAGCAGCTGCATCCAAGCCTTACATCACCAAGTGCAAGGCAAAGCGTGGTGTGCAGTGGTGTAAAGCACGCCGCCACTGGACTCTAGAGCGTTGGAGACAAGACGTGTTCTCTGGAATGATGAATCACGCTTCTCTGTCTGGTAATCCGATAGTTGAGTCTGGGTTTGGCGGTTGCCAGGAGAACGGTACTTGTCTGACTGCATTGTGCCACGTGTAAAGTTTAGTGTAGGGGGGATTATGGTGTGGGGATGTTTTTCAGGGGTTGGGCTTGGCCCCTTAGTTCCAGTGAAAGGAACTCTTAATGCTTCAAGACATTTTGGACAATTTAATGCTCCCAACTTTGTGGGAACAGTTTGGGGATGGCCCCTACCTGTTCCAACATAACTGCGCACCAGTGCACAAAGCAAGGTCCATAAAAACATTAATGAGCGAGTTTGGTGTGGAGGAACTTGACTGGCCTGCACAGAGTCCTGACCTCAACCCGATAGATCACCTTTGGGATGAATTAGAGCAGAGACTGTGAGCCAGGCCTTCTCGTCCAACATCAGTGCCTGACCTCACAAATGCGCTTCTAGAAGAATGGTCAAAAATTCCCATAAACACACTCCTAAACCTTGTGAAAAGCCTTCCCAGAAGAGTTGAAGCTGTTATAGCTGCAAAGGGTGGGCCAACTCCATATTAAACCCTACAGATTAAGAATGGGATTGTCATTAAAGTTCATGTGCATTTAAAGGCAGGCGTCCCAAAACTTTTGGCAATATAGTGTATGTAAAATTATAATCAGCAGTTTCTCAGCATGAGAATGTCCAAATGTAATGACTTTTTCTAAAAATGTAAAACGTTTTCTATCAAATAACACCTACCTTTTGACTCTCCTTGTTATAGTTTTGGAGTTATGAGTCTTTACTTTTGTGTTTGTCACAAAAACTACTCTAAAATGCCTTTACTGCCTAATTAAGGGGTTAATAGGAATTTAAACTATAATACATGCAATGAAGTGTCTGAAAACATTACATTCAGTTCACACTTTTTTCCAGAATAAGTGCTTATTTTAAAAGTATGCTACTTCTTCTTTTTAATGGCACACTTGCAGAAATGGACAGATAGACAGAGGAAGTCACCTGAACTCAAACATAGATGAAACATGTGAACAAACAACAAACAAATCTTTTTCATTTCTCCAATCAACCTAAATTTTAAAAATAAATCTATAATGTGACTTGTCAAAAAGTGTCCCAGTAGCTTAACTTGCCTCAAGTTAGGTTTGAGATGTGTCAAGGTGTACCATCTTGGTTAAGTTGAATAAATGTTTAAATCGTGTATGAATAAACCATACCATAATTGCACAGTAAATGATAAAAAATATATATAATTAATTTATTTTCATTATCCCTATTTAAATGTACTTAAACTTGTTCTCATAAAGACAGTGTTGGATTCCATAAATCATCTATAAAAGGATTAATATTCAGGATGTGGTAATGTTTTAAGTGGTGAGACTATTCCCTTTCAATATTTTGGTTAAGTAGTGAAGCTGACTTATCATCAATCAAAAGGCATCGCCTATATAGATTTTATTTAACTCACCGCTGAAGAGACCTGTCTTTTGTTTAATAAAGATCAATATGTGCTAAATAATTCACAGAACATCTTCAGTATGATATCAACTTGCAGTGACAGACTGACATGAAGTACAGTATGCTGGAGGAAGCAACACACAATAATAAAAAACATGCATATTTGAACAGGATTATTTATGTAACTTTTGTTATTCTTTTGTCTTGTGGAAGATCCCTCTTTTGTTTGTTTTTTAAAATGGTAAGCTTATGAGGAGAACTGTATTCATGAAATCAGATCCTCTCATACTAAATCCGATCCCAAGTGATCACAGGAGATGCATTTGAGACACATGTGATAACTGTCTTGGTTGACAACTTGTGATTGTATCACACAAAATGTTGAATGTTAATACCAGGTGTTAACAGAGCCATAGTCAAGCTTAAGATAAATGTCTTTAGTTTATCCACACAAAAACATAATAAAATATAGAGGATTATGGTGATATATGCTGAAAAAAACTTATTAAAAATGTTAAAAATCAACTTTACAGAACAAACCTATGACTGACAAAAATTAGCAAATTGTATTCAGCATTGTGTGAGAGCATATTAAAAAGTGCAAAAGATGTGAGCATGGAGGAAACAAAGTGGAAAGAAATTACACATAGACACGGAAGTTTAGTTCACCTTGCTCTAGGCCATGCAGGATGGCATGACAGTTTCATTTTCTCAGGCTACGTAAAGGTCAACCGGCATATCATATCATTTCCTGTCAAACAGGAAGCAGAACCTATAATAAGGGTGATGGTCAGAGTCAAACAGCCTCTCTGAAACAACCCTACAACCCCACTACATTCCATTCTACATTTAATCAGTTTTTGTGTTACATATATATATATATATATATATATATATATATATATATATATATATATATATATATATATATATATATATATATATATATATATATATATATATATATACAGTATATAGGCTATATATGTGTGTGTGTGTGTGTGTGTGTGTGTGTGTGTGTGTGTGTGTGTGTATATATATATATATATATATATATATATATATATATATATATATATATATATATATATATATATATATATATATATATATATATATATACATATACATATATATATATATATAATTTTGAATATATTCCAAATTACGGTGTGAACACAGAATAAGCTCATTATTTTGGTTCAGGAGGAGCTGTAAAAGGTGGCTGTTATTAAAATGCCTTATTTTTTAAAATGTCACTTTAGTCAATTAATTGGTATTTAACAATGTTGAAAGTCTTTTGCGGCATTGTTTTTTTTTTTTTTTGGACAACAAGACATGGTAAACAGTTGCAAAATCACTAAGGATGCAACTGGAAACATTGCAAATGATGAAAGCAGAATTCAAAATGTAACAATGAAGAAACTGATCCACACAGTATGGGGAGCTGTGATGCAAGTGGCTACCATGTCCGTGTATTACAGCTGTTCTTTACTGCAGCACACGAAACACTGTTGTGTTGACATGATACTCGCGAAATCCTGTCATTGCCACTGTAACGATTTTCTTTACACACACACCTTTACTCATCTTGAAATCATGAGATTCAATTCGCGTCTTCTGATTGGTTCTGTGGACTCGGAGGCTTTTGCTGACAAAGGGAAGTGGCGTTTAGCGGTTTCTGCCAATGAACAGGTATTCCTGAATAGGCTGAGTCTGGGATTTAGCGGATTTGAAACAAAAGTATTTGATACAAGTATACTTTGCACGGAGAGCATTCGCTCAACATTGTTATCTCATTTTTAACAGAGGTGTCGTTTAGCGGCTTTTGCATCTGAAGTCTTCATATAAAGTTTGCACATTGAATCCGGAAAGTATTCAAAGCTCTTCAGTTTTTTTTTTTTTACAGCCTTATTCCAAAATGGATTAAATTCATTATTTTTTTTCCTTAATTCTACAAACAATATCCTAAAATGCTACAAGCTTGGCACACCAATTTTTGGGTAGTTTCTCCCATTCTTCTTTGCAGGACCTCTCAAGCTCCATCAGGTCGGATGTGGAGCTAGTGCACAGGGCCGGCCCTGACCAATTTGCTGCCCTAGGCAAGATTTTACTTGGTGCCCCTTGTGTCAAGGTTTAGCACTACACGTTATCAGTCTTTGGAAACACTCGTACTGTTTTATTTTTGTAATGCATTGATGTTTTATTTTTATATTTATTGTTGTTGTTTTATATGATGTCCAGTCCATTCTACCCCGTCATTATGCTCATGATATTATTATTATTATTATTTTTTATTTTTTAAAGGCTGATGATAGTCAAACTATACAAAAATTGCACCTATGCCACATTACAGCATAAACACAAAGAGCAGGAGTTAATCTAGCATTCATTTTATGCATTTGACAGACGCTTTTATCCAAAGCGACTTACAGTGCACTTATTACAGGGACAATCCCCCTGGAGCAACATGGAGTAAAGTGCCTTGCTCAAGGACACACTGGTGGTGACCGCTGGGATCAAACCAGCAACCTTCTGCTTATCAGTTCCACCATCTCAGCATTCATGCACAAACTATTCATTGAGAACTAGCAAAAGTGTTTGTTTTCCAGTAGATGGCAGCAATATTCCACTAAGCTATGAGCATTCATGTTTTCACCAGGAATTAAACAGAAAATTAGATATTTAATGTGAATTTTACATAAAATGTTGCTATTTTAAATAAACCTGTATATAAATATAATTACTAATTTGGGCAAATACATTTTAAAATTGATACACCCCCTTAAAACTCCCTTAAAACTGCACAACTGCAGAGTTAAAACATTAGGCTATTAAAAAAGTGGTATTACATGCGTTTAATATTTTTATATTATTTATTTTGTACAAAATCACACTGGCTGTGGCCTCTGGAGAACCCAGAACAGCTGCTTGCATAAAGTTTAAGGTAAAAATAACTGAATTAATTAGCAAACATTAGTATTTTACTACTATGCAATTAAATAAACTGTTCATTAATTTGCCTACATCACTTTACTTCTGTCTTTACACTGCAAAAAATGCTCTTCTTATTTAAACACAAATCTTTTTTTGTTTACAGTCTAAATATCTACAAATTCTTAAATCAAGGTGCTTTTATAGATAAGTAAAATGACATAAGACATTTTTCTTGTTTACTTGAAAATAAAATCAAAATGAAGTGAGTTTTTGCTTAAAACAAGCAAAATTATCTGCCAATGGGGTGAGAAAAATAATCTTATTTCTGTTTGGGACAGAAACAAGATTTCAATCAGGAACAAGATTATTTCTCTCACTCCATTGGCAGATAATTTTGCTTGTTTTAAGCAAAAACTCTTTTTTTATTTTCAAGTAAACAAGAAAAATATCTTCTGTCATTTTACTTATCTAGTAAATGCACCTTGATTTAATAATTTTTAGATAAACAAAACACAAATTCTATGTAAGAAGAGCAGTGTATCCCTTATCTTCCCATCATCAGAGGGCTTCTGTCTTTTTTGACACTACAATTCGGCCATCCGTCATAAATAATCAGGCAACTTACACCGTGTCAACACCTGGAGCGAGCGGCCAAGCACCCTAAAAAATGAAAGCAATCCTGTCTGCGTTGGATGCGGCGAGAGGCGACGCGACACAACAAATTTCCAACGTTAAACTGATCGCGCGTTGTAGCCTATTTCTGACGCACTTCAAGTAGATCGGCGGGGGGAGATTGATGAGGCGGACCGGGAAGAGGCGGGGGACTTTTTTTGCGCTTTATTTGGTAATATTTCAAATTAATATTAATAAAATAGTATCAGTAATACATTTTGGTGCCCCTATGGATGAGTGGCGCCCCTAGCATTTGCCTATTCCGCCTATGCCACGGGCCGGCCCTGCTAGTGCACAGCCATTCTCAGATCTCTCCAGAGATTTTCAATCAGGTTCAAGTCTGGGCTCTGGTTTGGCCACTCAAGGACATTCACAGAGTTGTCCGGTAGCCACTCCTTTGTTATCTTGGCTGTGTGCTTAGGGTCGTTGCCCTGTTGGAAGACGAACCTTCGCCCCAGTCTGAGGTCCAGAGCGCTCTGGAGCAGGTTTTAATCAAGGATGTCTCTGTACATTGCTGCATTGATATTTCCCTCGATCCGGACTACTCTCCCAGTTCCTGTCGCTGAAAAACATTCCCACAGCATGATGCTGCCACTACCATGCTATTGGTCAGGTGACGAGCAGTGCCTGGTTTCCTCCGGACATGACGCTTGCCATTCAGGCCAAAGAGTTCAATCTTTGTTTCATCAGACCAGAGAAGTTTCTCATGGTCTGAGAGTCCTTCAGGTGCCTTTTGGCAAACTCCAGGTGGGCTGTCATGTGCCGTCTGGCCACCCTACGATACAGACCTGATTGGTGAAGTGCTGCAGAGATGTTGTTCTTCTGGAAGGTTCTCCTCTCTCCACAGAGAAATGCTGGAGCTCTGTCAGAGTGATCATCAGGGTTTTGGCCATCTCCCTGACTAAGGCTCTTCTCCCCTGATCACTCAGTTTGGCCAGGCGGACAGCTCTAGGAAGAGTCCTAGTGGTTCCAAACTTCTTCCATTTACGGATGATGGAGGCCACTGTGCTCATTGGGACCTTCAATGCTGCAGAAATTTGTATGTACCCTTCCCCAGATCTGTCTCGGAGGTCTACAGACAATTCCTTGGACTTCATGGCTTGGTTGAAAAATAATGAATTTAATCCATTTTAGAATAAGGCTGTAACATAACAAAACTGTGGAAAAAGTGAAGCGCTTTCCAGATGCACTATATATTGGCAAAACTTGTCATTGTAGATGAACGTCTTGTTTACTATTGTAACCTCTGTTTCCTGATGGGAACGAGATGTTGTGTCGCACCCCTGTCAGTAAACTTGTGTCTTTCCCTAGGCAGAGCTCCGCCTCTGCCGCCAGTCACTGTGTTTGTAGTAGGTCCATGTTGGTTGGTAAGTCCATGTGATGTTCTCCACATGTAGGTCAAAAGACTGACTGAAGCGACCTTTTCCCATTGTAAGTAGGTCCTTTTTCTGTTCCTGCATGGTGTGAAGGTCTACACAGCTTACATGGTGCAATGGGAAGGTTATGACTTTGCCAGCATCTGCACCACCAAAACCTCATAACTCGTTTTAGTTTTCCATGGAGAGCCCTGGCGTCAGTACTAAAAACAACGTCAAAGTCACTGACAGATAGGGAGCGTCTTGGTTACTATTGTAACCTCCGTTCCCTGATGGAGGGAACAGGACTTTGTGTACCTCCTGTCACAACACTGAACTACCCGCTGAATGGCCGGGACACGGCTCGGCTCCTCAGCACAAACCTGAATGAGTGGATGTGTCCTTTTATACCCGTAAGTCAGAGAGATTGGCTCATGCATATTCCACTCACCAATTTTTATTGGCTTTTTCTCAACACTCTAAAAAACACTGGGTTAAAAACAACCCAAGGGCTGGGTAAATATAGGACAAACACATATTGGGTTCATTTTACCCAGCAAATTGGGTTGTTTATTTATTTAAGGTTGTTGATTCATTTTTATTATAAATCTAGCTTTTTTTATACATGAATACATGAATTAATGTTTACGGATTAACTTAAGTCCTCAAAACTAAAAAAAAAGAATTACTCCACACAACCATTGGTTTGCATGATAATTCCTTTATTTTTGATCATATTTTACAGTAAAGCATATTGCCTATATTTAAGACATGCACCAATCTGACGGAGCTGCACTGCTCTCTCCTGAAGAGGTTGCAAAAATCCTGCAATAAATAACTCAACCCCTGGATTGTTATGTCTGACCCAGTATCTGGGTAACAGAAAAACTACACAAACACTGGGTTTTTATGTTATATCTGACCCAGGAACTGGGTAACACAAATACCCAAACACCAAAGAAATAACCCCGAAAATTACCTAAAGGCTCAACCCAGGATTTGGGTAGAAAAAAAATAACCCTAAAAAAAAAAGAATTCAAAAATACAATTTTTTAGAGTGAAAGTATCAGAGGTGTTTGCAAGTGCGACCCCCAAGTGTCAGTATTTGACACAACATTGAAGTGACTGACAGATAGGGAACAGTCACCATTAGATGAAGTTTGGGCACTGCATCAAAACCTTCAGTATGGTCAATATTCAAGCCGTCAATACTGAAAGCTTTTTAAGCCTTTTCTCTCTTTAATCCCTCACTGCATACAGGGAATTTAAAACTGTAAGAAACACTGTGCATCATAGCAAGCTGTTTATTGTAGCAACTTGATATGGTTTAAGTGTTTTACATAGGGCCCTATGGGTCAATTTTCCATAGCATAACAGTTTGGGTGAAATATGTATGAAATACAGGGGGGGAAAGCCGTGACTGCATACTAATGTGTTAGTATGTGTGTGTTGACATGGAGAAAAAAGCATAATAAATATATACTATAACATAGCTAATAGACATTCTGCTGTTAGTAAATTACTTTGCATTCCCTTATGCCGAGTTCACACTGCACGATTTTCGCCCCGGTTTTGACTCGCCAACAAATTTTGCAAAATAGCAGACAAATGCCCGAGATCATTGACAAATCGGAGCTCGTTCACGCAAGTGACAATCACACATGGGCGCCGGAAGCAAAAAAAATGTGGGTGGGTCCTCAGAATTTTTTTACTGGAGTAGATGCCAATTACATTAAGTACAAATATACCGCTTTACTTGGTAAACGTATAGGTCGGAAAGACAAAATTACGTAAATCAATCACCATTTCATTGAGAGCGACAGTAGTGTAGGGGTAAGATGCACAGCATCTAGTTTTGACACAAATCGACCCGCGGTTCGAGTCCGGCTTTCGCCGAAATCAATCTTCTCCGTTTTCCCATCACATATCAAATCGGAAAGGCATTTATTTTCAATACAAATTAAGAAAATATTAGAAAAGTGGAAATAAAGCGTCTAATATGTGTTTAATAATAAGTGTTTATCGATTAGGGTTAGGTAAACAGACATGTGCTGAATGTTAGAGTCGATAAAAGTGAGTGGGTCCAATATCATTGATCGTAAAAAGTGGGTGGGTCTTGTCCCACCCACATACAATGGTTCCGACGCCCATGCAATCACATAGTATGAATTATCAAAGACGCAATCCAAGAGTATTACCGTCGAGTTGCTGATGCCTGTGAGATACATTATATTGCCAAAGGTTTTGAGACGCCTGTCTTTACATGCACATGAACTTTAATGACATCCCATTCTTAATCCGTAGGGGTTTAATATGGAGTTAGCCCACCCTTTGCAGCTATAACAGCTTCAACTCTTCTGGGAAGGCTTTTCACAAGGTTTAGGAGTGTGTTTAGGGGAATTTTTGACCATTCTTCTAGAAGCGCATTTGTGAGGTCAGGCACTGATGTTGGACAAGAAGGCCTGGCTCACAGTCTCCACTCTAATTCATCCTCAAAGGTGTTCTATCGGCTTGAGGTCAGGACTCTGTGCAGGCCAGTCAAGTTGGAACAGGAAGGGGCCATCCCCAATCTTTTCTGACAATGTTGGGAGCATGAAATTGTCCAAAAAGGCCTCCTATGCTGAAGCTTTAAGAGTTCCTTTCACTGGAACTAAGGGGCCAAGCCCAACCCCTGAAAAACCCACACCCTAATTCCTGCTCCACCAAACTTTACACTTGGCACAATGCAGTCAGGCAAGTACTGTTCTGTTGGCAACCGCCAAATCCAGACTCATCCATCGGATTGCCAGACAAAGAAGCGTGATTCGTCATTCCAGAGAACACGTCTCTAATGCTCTAGTCTAGAGTCCAGTGGTGGCATGCTTTACACCACTGCATCCGAAGCTTTGCATTGCACTTGGTGATGTAAGGCTTGGATGCTGCTGATCGGCCATGCAACCCATTCCATGAAGTTTTCTATATCTTGACTCTGCAGAAAGTTGGCGACTTCTGTGCGCCTCACATTGCGCTGAGCCGCTGACGCCGCTCTGTGATTTTACTCCCTACCACTTTGTGGCTGAGTTGCTGTTGTTATAATACCACTAACAGTTGACCGTGTAATATTTAGTAGTGAGGAAATTTGCATGGCAACCCATCACGGTACCACGCTTGACTTCACCAAGCTCCTGAGAGCAACCCATTCTTTCACAAATGTTTGTAGAAGCAGTCTGCATGCCTAGGTGCTTGATTTTATACATCTTTGGCCATGGAAGTGATTGTAACACCAGTGTATTTGGCATGCTAAATATTTGGACCTGTTGGCGATTCAAAATCCTGCTGTGTGAAATATGTTTTGACTGAAAATGACGATGATCTACAGCCAATGAGAGCGCAAGATACAGGGCAGCGGGTAGTTCGGGGAGGTGTTATAGACCAGAATATCAATATTTTTATAGATATATTTACAATTATATAAAACAGAAACAAAGCACAAACATTTGCTTGACCAGCAACAGCAGCATTGCCAAATTATTTATTTACCTCCAACTCTCTTTGCAGAACACAATCCTTGCTCCCTGTTCTTTTTCTCCTTTTACAAATTGGAACGCAAGCTTCTTGTGGGCTATCATTTTTTTAATAACAATTCTAGTCTCGTGCGAGAACTCCGGTCTGACGCACGCGTGATTTTGCATTGTTTCCTTGTCACTTCTCACATGTTTGGTTGTGAAACGTAGTTTGCGGATTAGACAGATTTGTCGGCGATTCTTCCTATTGTAAAGTCATGCAATGTTGTGCGATCCATCGTCATTTTATTTCAATAATTTAAGAATTAGTTACAGGCCCATTTTCAAATAAGTTCAAAAGAATGTATCAGGCATTATATACACTGGCAAACAAATCTCTTAGTACAAAACATAAACAGACCACAAAAACAGCATATTGTTGAATATCTAAATTTTTCATTAAAAAAATATATATATTTTGTATGAATTTATAAGATTTATATAAATTTCTCAGTCAACACTGACTCTACAAGTTGAGAGGTAGATCTTTCATCCTAAATCAAATATAGCTTTTAACCAAACACAATAAAAAATTATAATAACTTTTAATAACAAGATAATAACTCTTTGTGCCCTGGTGCAAATGCAAATGATACATTCTTATCAAAGTATAATATAATAATATATTGCTTTCTAAAATAGTAAAAGACCTACATAATTTAAACACAACTTTACTCTAGTTGAGGTCGTAGGAAAGTGGAAAGTTTTAAGAGAGACGGTTAAATTTGCATTTATTTTCAGCTACCAAATAATCATGCTTGAAATCAACTTAAAAAAAACAGATTAACAGGTGATGCACTTGAACGTGAAAACAGCTTGAGAGCATACAGAGGCTGCAGGATAATCATATTGACATTATTAAATATTTAGGATGTTTGATAATGCATCCTAAATGTTTTATGTAGTGTAAACATAAATGACAAAAAAGAAACATGCCACATGAAAAAAGGCCCTATGATTAGAGTACAAAAAGCTGTACTAAATGTACTATGAAGCGTCAGAAAATTGGAAGTGAAACTGAAACTTAAGCATGTGGAGTGAGATTGGGGTCTCAGTTAGGCTATTTCTCATATCAGAAAGAGGAAACGGAGAATTTGTCAAATGCACAACACAATTCACACTAAAAGTTTCAGTTAGTTCTCGAGAGCGGCTTGATTCGGAATCCTGATTTGAACAGTCTTGATACGGTGCTGTTGTTGACAATAACAGGCGTTAATTCCTCCTTCTTGGCTATTTGTATATATGTTGCCAAACAATCTAGCGTATATAATTTATTTAATGCAACATTTCGGCTTTTACAATCGATTCTGCTGCATTTGCCCAGTGTGCGTATACCCCTAAATCTGCAGTGGGGAAAACGTCTATTTCAAGAAAGGAGAGTGTGAAATAAGATCAGGACACTCGCACCGGGTGTGTGTGTGTGTGTGTGTGTGTGTGTGTGTGTGTGTGTGTGTGTGTGTGTGTGTGTTTGTGTGCGTGTGTGTGTGTGTGTGTGTGTGTGTGTGAGTGAGTGAGAGAGAGAGAGAGAGAGAGAGATAGAGAGATAGAGAGAGAGAGAGAGAGAGAGAGAGAGAGTGAGAGAGAGAGAGAGAGTGAGAGAGAGAGAGAGAGAGAGAGAGAGAGAGAGAGAGAGAGAGAGAGAGAGAGAGAGAGAGAGAGAGAGAGAGAGAGATGAAACCGTCAAATCCTCGTCGTTCACCTTTAAAATACATCACCGCAGTGCTCGCGTATTGGAGCTTCACTGGCGCGCGCATCGGAAGGGCTCGCTGCACCACTGCACCTGTTCTCGAGGTTGCAAATCACAGGAAGTCGTTGTGCAAAAACGGCATATTCGTCGAGCTAGGTTTAGCATAAAAGACGTCAGTTCGACAGGAATTACGCGAAGGAAAAGAGAGACTAGACAGCTGTCAGACATCGCTTTGTCGGTGGGTTTCAGTCGAGACCGCTATTTTTTAATGCGAGTGACACCAAATGCCACTGATGCAATCGGCATGAAGACAGCAGCAGCAGCGTCCTGTAAGTGAGAAATGATGTGCTCGTTTGCTTCTTTGTTCATTCGGTTACTTCGTCCTGTTCCGGTTGGCATGTAGCAGCCAATGATTCATATCGTTGTCTATTCTGTGCGAGCAGCCTTTGTTGTTATTATGAAATTGAATTGCTCATCTGAACACTCGTGTTATTGTAAAGAGTACTATTTGTGAAATAATAATAATTTGTTTTGGCGTAGATGAGTCTGTTCAGAGGCAGGCAGATTATTAACTGCATTCACACAGCTCTCACTGCATACTGCCCTCTTTTTGGCGACATTTGGATGAAATTTAGTGCATGGATGCTCATAAGAAAGAAACGGCACATCAGCACAAAAACGATGCTGAGAAAGACATGATATAGGGGCGGTTCTAGGGTCAGTGGATATATTCAGGGTTTAGCCTAGACGTCTGTGGATGCGTGTAGAGCCATCCATTGATTAAATGCTGGAACATGATAGGGCCTATAGCTACTTTATATAGGGTAATGTTAAAAGGTTTTTATTTATTTGTATTAGGTCCAAGCATTAAACATTACTGGTGCTAAAACTAAATAGTCTCTAAAAAGGTTGGTGGGTTTACCAAACTTTGTTCATGGCATAATAAATGGTTTTTGCAAAACCCTCAAATGGCCTGACTTGTGTCTAAGTATATATGCTTTATGTTTATGAAATAATAGGTGCTTTTTACATTTTTACTGGAATTGGTAAATAAGTAAAATCAATGTTGCGCATTACTGACAGAAATTATTGTTATTATTATTATTACAATTCTATTATTAGTGAGATGCATTAAACTGCAAATTTATTTGGAGGAATAATGTAATGAAATGAATGTTTTAGATGTAAAATTTTGAATACAGAAATGAGTGCTGTCAAATTGATTAATCAAAATAAGTTTGTGTTTACATAATATATGTGTGTACTGTGTTATATTATATAATTATTATGTATAAATACACACATGCATGTATTTATTTAAGAATAAGAAATTGTTGTATTTATATATAATATATATTATGTAAATATATATACAGTATATACATGCAATATTTCTTAAATATATAGTGTGAATATAGAGTGTGTATTTATATGCATAATAATTATACACAGTGCACACACATATATTATGTACATACAAACCTTTATTGTGGATTAATTGTGATTAATCGATTTGAACAGCACTAACAGAAATATCAAATTAAAAAATGAAATTATACTTTTCTGTATATACTTTTACATGAAATTGATACCGCCAGTTAGACTGCAGCCTGATCTGCCAGCGATTTGATTTCGCCCAGCAACTCAGTCTGGAAACCCATACATTCACTTCTACTGCTTCTGTTACACTTTCGCGGGAACCAATCACAGACTGGCTTATCCACCTGGCCTGCTATTGGAGGGATTATCGCGATTATCACGATTATTTTCCGTTGATCACGCCTCTTGTGGTCTGATTGGTTGAAGGACTATCCAATTGCGTACAGAGTCATTTCATTTATGCGCGTTTATGCTGGTGTGTGCAGTAGAAAATACAGAGCAGACTCCCCAGACCAATGTTCAGTCTTAAATTGAGCTTGGTCTGGTGATAGCCAGACAAACCGCCAGTAGGAGGCGGCAAGGAATTCATTCAGGAAGGAAACACCATGCAGGGAGACACAACTGTTTTTTGTTCAGAACAATTTTCATAGAGCAAAAACAGTCAATACTGTAAATTAATATCATCTTATTGTTTGTTAAATTGTTGTATTAAAATTAAAATATTAAAATTACATTTGCAATTGTGCTGATATTCGTGAAACAGCACTTTTGCTTGTGTGGTATTAATGAACTATATCACATGATATAAACATTAAAGACAATCTCATATAGGAAGAATTTATATCTTCAATTTTGCAGGCATTTTTATTAATTTTGCAGGCATTTTCGACCCTGAACAACGCTATTTTAAGCCATACCAGACTTGCTTGAGTTAATGTAGGGCTTAAAGGGTAAGTTCATCCAAAAATGAAAAATCATTTACTCAACCTCATGTCATCCCAAACCCGCAAGACTTTCGTTCATCTTCGGAACCAAAAGTAAGATATTTTTTAATAAAATCGGAGAGATTTCTGTCCCTCCATTGACAGCTACGCAACTACCACTTTGACGCCTCAAAAGGGTAAAAAAGAGATCATAAAATGAATCCATATGAATTGAGCGGTTTAGTCCAATTTTTCTGAAGAGACACAATCACTATGATGAAGATCAAATTGATGTTTTTTTCACTTATAAACACTGATCAGCGAATATAAACAGAAGCTGCACCATACATGCTTGGCGAGAACAAACCTTGGTTCTTGTGGAAGTTCATTCTTGTGCGTAACACACAAGAATGAACCTCATTGGTTCTTGCTGAAGCTCAAACGTACCGCATAACACGAGAATGAACCTCATTGGTTCTCGCACGTCAAGAAAGCATACTTTTGCTTCCATTTACCTTGACTAATGTGTGAGTTGATCGATGTTTATATGTGAATAAAAGCCTCAATTCAATCTGTTGAGCATATAAAGCAATCGTGTCTCTTCAGAAAATTTGGACTAAACCACTCAATTCATGTTTTACAATTTGTGCGTAGACTGTTAATGGACGGACAGAAATCGCTCAGATTACATTAAAATATTTTCTTTTGGGTTCGAAGATGAACGAAAGTCTTATGGGTTTGGAACAACATGCGGGTGAGTAAATGATAGAATTAACATTTTTGGGTGAACTTACCCTTTTAAGTAGGGCTATTGCCCAGTTAGGCTGGCTTTATGTAGATATTGTAATAGTAGTTTAATTTGTTTAATTGTAATAATAGTTAAATTTGCGAAGCCTAGGGTAAACAACACTATCGTTACCTAGCTGGCTGTCACCAGTGAACACTGCTCCACTTGATTTGCATGGTGGCTATGATGAGGGATGTATAAGAGATGCATAAAGAGATAAGAAAATCCACTTATGACTCGCAAAAAGGCATTTATCTAGTCAGAGACCAAAAGGGCATGTGCTTGAGCACCGCTTGGGGTCAATATGTGCCTTAGTGTCTTCGACGGCAAGCCATTTTATTTACAATGCAATGTTGACTTGTAATCTACTTAATCATTTGTCTGAATTGACTTCCATTGTTTTGTTTTGCTTTTCATTTTAGATATCTGCAATTGATTTTTTACATGTAACAATTTGCTTAATTTACTTTAATTAACTGTAATTAAACTATAATTTAACTATGATTAGTCAAAATTAGATTGTAGTTACCACTGTAACTGATTCCATTTACAACTAGTCATAATTCAGTTTTGAGTATTCAGAATTATACTTATACTAGTCAAATTAAAGATATCTGAAATTGTTGAATTTAGTAAGAATTATTAATTGTAAGATCTTAACAAGTGAAAGTATGACTAGCTGGATGAGCATTATAGATATCATCAAATTCATTATTACTTGTATCAATTATTACTAGATTACTACATTATTACTAGAATTATTAGTAATAATTTTAAGATCTTAACAAATGAAAGTATGACTAGCTGGATGAGCATTATAGAGATCATCAAATTCATTATTACTAGTAAAAATGTAATTCTTACTTAAATTTAATTTTGTAATCTACAATAGTAATTCTTACTAGTCAGAAGTGCATTTTAGAGCTCTTTATTCAACTCATTATGGTAATTGCATCTCATGAATATTAATTGGGGCCTGGCGGTAAAGCGGTGTGGGCAGTGAATCAGTCTAAGAAGGCTGGAGTCCTTGTGCAGCTGGAGTTAAAGCAGTTTCAGAGCATTAACGCTGAGTCTACTGTATCTCCGGGAGTCGGCTAGACTTAAATGATGGGTTGTATAGTATTTTGTCTATCCCAGGCAAGATTTTTCGAAGAAAGAGATACAAATTAATCAGATTAACAGTTTTGTTTTGCATATGATGAAATGTGATATGATTAAGCTTTATAATATAACCCAGAACAGTTGTCATGTTTAGGTATGAAGCTTCAGTCTTTTTCATCCACACATTATAATTATTTCACTATAATTATTTCTGTGTTACAAATATTCAAATGATCACAGAAGTAATGGGATAAAAGTTTCAGACACTCAATGATGTCTACGGAAGCAATAAAAATAGAGCAAATTTGACACTTCAAATAAAGATTGGATCAATTACATTGTTACGACACTATGTGGCGACATGTGACTGTTAAAACTTGCAGTGTTTCCCCTACCATTGTTTTGGGGGGGCGCCCCGCCCTCCCAAAACGCCCCCCGCCCCCCCTGAATGAATGACAAAAAATATTTGTCATTACGGTCGACAATAAGAATTGCCCGATGGTTCAGTGCCAGCGTGAAAGACACTCCCAGAGCTGCATCTTCACGGAAGTTGATAATTTGCGCATTTTTAAGCCTTGGCAATTTAAATATTCAAGCGCTCATAGACGAGAAAGTGTCTCTCAGTTTGATACTCGCGAAGGGCAACAACACACACACACACACACACACACACGCACGGCCACACGTCTCGCAGCGCGCGAATATTCACTCAAAATTATATCAAAATGACTGTCTTGTTTAGTATCATCGTAAACATAGTCGGTTAGGTCTTTTAAATGAACGTAAACATGAAATTTGCCAGTCACCGCCAGCATTTATGGTCATTTTCAAGTTTTAATGGTCCACAGAATATCTAAACATGCAATATATCAAAAGAAAGAACTGTTTTATTCCAGCTTCATATATTATTTTTTTAATCAACACTTGAATGTTGCAAGTTTCATGAAAAAGCAACATTTTGAGCATAAAGCTGAAAAAAAAAATCACGTTTTTGTAAAAGACTAACGTTACGTCAGAACGATGAACAAAACACAGATGTTGTAGATCGAGTCTATGGGGGTAGATTTGTTGCATTATTCCAAACAAATAGATTGTTATCCACAAATAAATGTAAAGAGATTCACAAAAATGAAATAAATTCACAAATAAATAGAATGAGATCCACAAATATATGCAGGAGTTTCACAAAAATGAATTAGATTCACAAATAAATACAATGACATTTGTGAATAAAAAAAATATCCACACATATGTTTTTATGTCACAAACACAACTCTGCCTTGCATTCATTTGTGAATCTCTTCCTGTGCATTTGTGAATCGCTTCCTCTGCATTTGTGGATTGCTTCTTGCACATTTGTAAATCGCAGCACAGCGCGTGGATTTTGAAACATTTCTAGCGTCTACACTCACACAAATCCACAAATAGGTAGGCTCCACCCACCGTCTACTTGAGCCAATCAGATAACGGCCATATTGTGCTGACCAATCGTAGCACATTCTCGCTCCAACCAATCACGTTTTGTCCAGAGCCGTTAGTTACCACTCCCATAGACTAAAAGCGTGTCATGGAGTGACCAATAATAGTTCCAGCATTGAACCCTGAACCCCATTCATTTCAGTGTAGGTTATCTCAAGCACACTCCTGGCAAACTGATGAAATTACTGCATATTCTGAGATTTTATGACATTAGTTGACCTCTCAGGAATTTTGATAGAAGATGTATTTTGTGAAGCACGTTAGAGGTAATGTTTAGTGTTATATAATATATCGTTAGACTTCAGTTAGATAACGTGAGCACCACTGCAACAGCTACTATATCCAGATGCTATCTGTCATTTCAACAGTTTTTAGATTCTCTGAGATATTTCAGTCAAAAGCGTCTGAGAGCTCCATGAACCACGTGACCGCGCGTGCCGCTGGGAGATGAGAGCAGGTCGTTTTTCAACGCCTCTGACTTTACTCATTAGTGCCACACCACTTTTTATTGTTTGAATTTCGTTTTAAAACTTAAAAAAATGTAAACGCTTAGACTTTGTTTCATATCAAAAGCAGGTTTGGCAATTTGAGAGCGAGAGACGCGCGTGAGTGACAGAGAGACGGAGGGAGAGCAGGGAAAGGAAATGCAGCTGAACGTTTTAAATAGCGTTAAAAAAAAGTTAGTCTATGTGTGGGAAACACTGTGATTGGTTATTATTTTCAACAGAAATGCCCGTGATTGACTACAATACTCAACGATGTAATATCATGTTGTACTGTCATGACCCAAATAAAATGACCAGATCACTCAAAAAAAGATTAACGTTGTCTTTTCTTTATCTCTCCCCAGAATAAAATGCTACTGTAAAGCCTAATCGAAGTCAATGCACATATTGTGTTAATATTCGACAGAAATCGCTGCAAATACAGTGAAAATGCTGTCTATCCTGCTAAATCCTATTTAAACAGACTGACAGCGCGGAGATGTTTAGAACTATTGAGAGCTCTGTGGCTCTAGTCAGCACAATATGGCCGTTATCTGATTGGCTCAAGTAGACGGTGGGTGGAGTCTACCTATTTGTGGATTTGTGTGAGTGTAGACGCTAGAAATGTTTCAAAATCCACGCGCTGTGCTGCGATTTACAAATGTGCAAGAAGCAATCCACAAATGCAGAGGAAGCGATTCACAAATGCACAGGAAGAGATTCACAAATGAATGCAAGGCAGAGTTGTGTTTGTGACATAAAAACATATGTGTGGATATTTTTTTTATTCACAAATGTCATTGTATTTATTTGTGAATCTAATTCATTTTTGTGAAACTCCTGCATATATTTGTGGATCTCATTCTATTTATTTGTGAATTTATTTCATTTTTGTGAATCTCTTTACATTTATTTGTGGATAACAATCTATTTGTTTGGAATAATGCAACAAATCTACCCCCATACGAGTCCATCAACACCCCAAAGCTTCACAGTCCTATAACTCGTCCTGGGCTGACATTTCATTCAATAACATTAGGCAGTTGTGATTTATATGCTGTTTAATGGTGATGATCGCGTTATTTTACATAATGCATCTGCTTATGATAGCGCACTTTCCTTCTTCTTCGGCTGTTTTGATCAGGAGATTCTGTTCTCGTGCAGGAAATGCGCTACAGCGGCCCCTACCGTATAACTGTGAACACACATGGAAAGCCGGAAAATATCGTCATTGGCTATATAAATATTGAGATAACAAAAGACAAAAAAAAAATCACTCACTGCTCTTGACTGAATAACTTTTAATAAGGGTTAATCTGTATTTATATGCAGTGGCATATACTTTTATGCAGACTATGCAGTGATATTTTACATTTGATTACTATTTTTGTACCTGACAATCTAGTTTAGACCTACATGAAAATAACTGTTTATTTCATTTGTAAATGTTTGTTCTGCTGTATTTATTTGTGCATTTGCTCATAATTTGATTATTTGTTCTTATTTTATTACTGATGGTCTTTAACAATATAAAAATATATATGAGTTAGGATATTAGTTTTTAGAGTCAGAACCTTATTAAGCTTATATGGCTCAAAAACAATACTAGGCCTATTTTATTTTATTTGTCGTTTTTTTTTTGTGTGGTGGGGTCAGTGAAAATTCTGACAGGGCAAGTAAAAAAAAACCCGAAAAAAATCCTTAGCATTGAGCCCTGAAATATATTCCCCCCCCCAAAAAAACAACAACAACAACAAAAAAACACGGATTTGCGTGTAGTAACTTTAATGGTAAAAATGTAAAAATGCAATGGAGAAGGTGACGAACCTAAACAGGCAAAAATTAGTTTTTTTTTTCTTAAAAGCAACAAAATCCAGAGCAACAACTCAAGCAAAGCCAACCTCTGTTGTGTTGTAAATAGTTGTGTGATGTATAAATAAATGTTGTTTATATTTATTTACCAAATATTTATTTACCCCCCCCCCCCAAAAGCTGTAAACCTAGGGGAAACACTGAACATGTATGTCATTAAATCATTCATTCAAGAGATTTGTTCAAAAATGATTCATCCAGTAATGAAACAATTGAAGTATTTATGAATCATTCATTCAAACAGATTTTTTTAAAATAATTCATTCAAATGAAAGAAGTAGCACTGAAAGGTGCAATATAAAATAAAGTTATTCTTAAATTATTTAAACATTTTTAAATAGGCTGCAGCAATTACATTTTTTTCAGAAGCTCTAGTAAAATTCATGTTATTTTGTTTAGTTGTCTGTTCAAAATCATGGGAGAGTCGTGATCTGTCTTTGAAACCAAGACATTTTTTTTATTTTCAATTAATCCAGAATCGTGCAGCTATAATAGAAATTGTCTTGTCAAAATGCCATTTTTAGTAGTCATAATGTTATAATTGTACATTTTACTAGTAAAAGTGTATATGTTTGTATCTGTATTTTAATTCAAGAGATCTATAAATGCATGCAGCATTTATAGATCTATAAATGGAAATTCAATGAGAGAGCTTTTTTTAAATAGAAGCCTTTCAAATGCATTTGTAGAGCTCATGAATTAGATTTTTACTTGTCAAAATTACATAATGTAACACTGGTGACATCAAAAGACAAATCTGCTTGCCATAGTATTCAGGGTTGTTTGAACAATGGGTGCCATAGTAATTTAAATGAGATTTCATTTTGTTTCTGAATAAACTACTGTACATGCACCAAACTTTAAGTGACAGAGTAGACTGTAGCTCTGAATGATTTTATTAAAACAAAGTTCAATTTATCGGGCATGTGTCTGCGATATTATCTTACCCTCCTTTCCCCAACAAACCAGAATGCATAGATAGAGATCCTGTGAAAGACGGTGTGAGCAGACTCAAATCATAGGGCAAACTTAAAAAAAAAAAAAAAATTCATGCAACATGGGCTAAAAAACATGACAAACAATGTTGCATATTTTATGAGTACTTTCCAATGTATTGGCAAAGTTAGCAGGAAGCCCCCTCCCTTTGTGAGCAGAGTAGCTATTGTGCAGGTCAGCTGGGTGGATGTGGTCTGATGTACGGTATAGTCTGTATGCTATTTTTGACTGAGAGGAAGTGTATAAAAATGAAAACTGTTTTACCTTAGCAACCACATCATGTTTGTGCAGCCGTTTTTCATAGGCCTGTGATTTTTTGTTTTTTTGAGATTAGGCCTGTAATTCCTTTTGCAAGACATACAGTATGTGCCTTATTTGTTAGATTTATGTTTGTGTCAGGTATGACATGCCCGATTACACACATAGATGTATACGTTCAAATTTTTTTTTGCATATTGTACAAAATATGCAGAAAACATTGACGTTTTTTGTTTTTATCGTTGTTCTAATTGTGAGCAGTCCCTTGATCAAAACCAGATTGCTTATAGTTCTTTAAAACAAATCATTAATATGTCAGTGTGTGTATTTCAGGAATGGGGCACATTTGGTTACGTTTTAATTTGGTGGTTTCACCAGAATAAAGAGCTGGATTAGAGATTATTAATCTTTTTGGTAAGTGGTAGGAAGACCAACCAGCTGTCTGTGTGCTTGAGCTGCGCCCTGTACTGACCTAGAGTGCCGCTCTAGGCAGATGCTTGTGTCGCCTATACAGGGTTCACCAGTGGCTAGGGAAGGTTAACACTTTTTAAGAGAAATGGAGTTAAAGTAGTTGGAAATCTATTACAGTGTTTAAATAACGTCAAGACGTTCCCACTGATATCCACACAGATCTTTGCACATAATAAGGTATAAAGAATTTACCACAGCATCTAATGTATTGCCAATGCCATACAACCTAAGCACAAAGTGTAATTTACAAAAAAATGCTATTTATATAACATCTATTATTATGTACAACCTATTAATAACCTACATGTGATTGTGTTTCAGGAATTCAGTGGAGGATGCAGCCGTGGTCTCTAAGGGCACAGAGCTTGAGGTTGGCCATGAACGGAGAGTCGCAACGAGGTGTACCTGACTCAGAATAAACCAGAGTGGGAGTCTATAGGAGGTCCAACTTCAATCAATCCGCATACAATCATACAGTCAGTCTGCTGGGGTTTAGCCTATACCATTAATGATCAGAGTACTGTTGTGTATTAGAATTTAAGATGGTTAATGAGAGATTGAAATCATATCTGGAGCCTGTGTGGCTGTTATTTTATTCCAAGGCAGAAGGTTGCGCTCAGCCCTTCTGAATATTTTAGTGGATGAGGAACCTATCGAACGGAGCTCTGCTGGCAGTGCTGGAAAATTTCGGTGTTCATGGCTAGAACATTATTTGTCCGTCACTTGAGTTCCTCAAAAACTCCTGACTTATTCACACAGATGCAGTAATTTGGTTGGAGAAGTAAGAAAAAGGGGCTAGGGCAACTGAAAAGTGAGAGCTTCCTACAAATTCAAATCATCAGGGCATCATGCAGTCAGACGATCTCTTCATCCGCAAGTTCCGCAGGCAGAGTCCACGCCCGCCCCTAGCGAGAGTGAACTTTGACTCCAAGCAGGATGGCGGTAGCATGCGGACACGAGCCGTGGCCGAATGGCCCCCCAGGAGAGAGGGAGAGGGAACAAACAGTGACATCGTCACACCCAACGCAGCTGCACTGAATCTGAGGACAGTGGGTCGTGGACACATAATGCAGCGCAGCAACAGTGATGTCACCCTTGGCGATTTGGATTCAACAGGGCAGGTCGGGAGGAAGTTGCTCCGAGTAGTGGGGGACAAAACTGGGTCTGCGGGGCAGGGGGAGTCTCTCCACCGAGAATACGGCAGCCTCTCCTCGCTGGAGCGACAGACACAGTTCCTGATAGGTTCCACCATAGATCCTGGTGCCGAAGAACAAGGTGCTCTCAGTCCTAATGCCTTGCGCTTCAGAGATCCATTTGTTCTTCTGGGGCTGCAAGAGGCACCTCCTGAGCTGGACGGCTTGTATCAAGCAAACTGTTCTCCTGCAGTAGACACTTCAAAACCGGCCAAGCCCCCAAAACCAGAGGGGCTCGGTAAGAAGGCCAAACCGTCCCCTCCGCAGGCCCCTCAGTTTTCCTGTGAACAAGTCCCAGGTGGTGCTTGGGTGCGCAATTTTGCACACTATGACGTACAGAGCATCCTCTTTGACCTGTCGGAGGCTGCCACCAATCGGGACAGCATTGGGCGCAAGAAGAACATCACATCCGGTGCGTCAGCTGCATCTCAACTCCGTCCGCTCTCGCAATCCACACCTTTCTCAGTTTCTCAGGGTGGAGGGGGCAGCACAGGAAGCGGGACTAGTTTGGAAGATGTAGAGCAGTCTTTGCTGGATGAAGGAGATGGGAACGATAACGATCTCCTGCTCAGCTGTCCTCACTTTCGGAATGAGATGGGTGGCGAGGAGAGTGTGGGACTTGGCCTGCACAGCAGGTGCAGGTGGAGGAGTCTTCAAAGCCCCAACGATGCTGTTTCAGTGTTAGAGGAGCCCAGGGAGAGCCACGTCCAGCCCCAGGGGAAAAGTAACTACTTCATAGAACATGCAGACCTCGGGGCTCGTTACTATCACAAGTACTTTTACATGAAAGGTAAGGGGGTGTCTGTGGCGAACCACTTTTGCCTGATTGCTCTTTTTAACGAAACATATCACATAGTCATTTTCATTGCTTAGTCTACACTCTCAGAATAATTGTGCAGAAATGTTACTTTTAGGGGTACAACAGCTTGGGCGTTAGCCTTAAAGGAGTGGTTCCCAATCCTGTTCCTGGAGATCTACCTTTCTGCAAATTTCAGCTCCAACTTTTATCAAACAGCTAATCTGAAGCAGCTAATTAAGATCTTCAGGCGCACTTGAAAATTACAGGCAGGTGTGTTGGAGTAAGGTTGGAACTGAACTCTGTAGGTAGATAGATATCGATGAACAGGATTGGGTACCCTCTAGGGATGTCTTTATAACTTATTTACCCCTAAAAGTTTGATAGTACTACCTTAAGGGGTACTATTACATACTGTGTAGCTACTCTAGGCACTAATATGGGCCTTAAAGGGACATCTTTGTACATGATTTACCCCTTAAAGGTTCATAATAGTACCTTAAGGCAGGGGTTCCCAACCACAACCCAACACTGCATGGCTGCATCCGAAAACTTAAGCAGCTGACTTTGCAAGCAGTGTTTGCGCACAGGAGGTAGCTCACGAAACTCCAGGAACGTGGTTGGGAACCACTGTCTTAAGGGGTACTACTGCATATTGTAAGGCACGTGTCAAACTCAGTTCCTGGAGGGCCACTGTCCTGCAGACTGTAGCTCCAACCAGATCCAAAACACCTGCCTGGAAGTTTCTAACAAAGCCACTTGAAGGCAAGGGAAGGAGACAAGAGGTGTTTTTTTAAAAGGATGTAAATGGAGGAGAGGCTTCACTACCCTGAATAAACCTCTTTTGTGAGGAAATAGCTTATCATTTAATGACTCAACATCCCATCGGCTAATCTTCTATTTTGTTTTTGAACATTAGTTTTGGATTGATCTATTTTCTTTACAAAAGTTCACAATGCTTTTGCAGAGAAAATATATAATATGGATAACATTTAATAAATTAGATACTGATTATTAATCACTCAAACCCCTTTATCTAAACCTCTCTACATAACCACCAGACTTGCACATCCACCATGTCTGTAGTTTCTTAACACTTTTTTATTCATGTTTGTAGTTCTAATTGAACGTGCAGTGGGTTGTGGGCAATATTAGGTGTTAGAGTGTGCGTGGATATGCACTTCAGATTCGGGAAAAGTAGACCATCCAAGTATCTATGGAGTACTCATTTCAACATACTACGATTTGGGACACACTAATTCTAATTTTGAATACTATTTAGGACGGCTAGTATGCAAATTGGGACGCAGCACATCTCTGTTTCTAGTAATCCTGAAAACCTTGATTCGCTAGTTCAGGTGTGTCCCTCCAGGAACTGAGTTTGACACCCCTACTCTAAGGTACTAATAATCACCTTTTAGGGGTAGATAAGCCCCAGTGACAAGCTGTTTGTAAAGGTGCAGCTTCTGCACTTTTTTCTGACAGTGTTGGAACCATGTCTGTTATCAAACCAACATACTGTTATTGTATTTTTTCTTGTTCTTTTGTATTTATTTGTCTTCTAAGATCTATATTTCTGACTGTATAGGCCCCTGCCAATCAAATGTGATGCAAAAAAGTTTAATGAATAACATTCAAGTTGACTAGTAACACTGAATATCAGTTGGGCTGAACAAACATGCAAATTGACCCAGAACAGTACAACAGATGACGCAACAGTCACCATTCACATTTAAAGCTGTGAGTGGTTTAGAAACATTCCGTCTTAGACTTGCTTTTATGATCCATGGAATAAAAAAATACATATATTTTTTGCTTTGGTCATACACATGCCAAGGGAAATATTTTTAAGTTATTAAAATTGTAGACTTTTGTGTCTGCAGTGGTCAGGGAGACTGCTTGTCTAGATGAGAATGCAGCACCTGGCTTCCTCTAACAGTGGTCTTTTATTTATAATCAAAAGTCTGCCTCTGTTTGGTTTCTTGATATATAATTGCATTTTGCTGAGTATAATTAAAAAATAATTCTTACAAATATATTTTACATATTTGTTACTGCAGTGCTTCATTCAGTGCGGATCAACAATTTTGATGACTCATTCTCCACTTCAGAGTATTATCAGATTTTCTATCAAATCAAATGCCAGGAAAGGATTGCAGAGGATGCAATGCACAAATATAAATCATTTTTTTCAAACTGCTCATCATCACATTACCAAAAAATATCATATGCAATATGAATATCAATATGCATATTAAATCCAAAAGGGGGGAATCTAATAACCTTAATTGTTAATACAACAGTGGCTGTAATAAGCTGTCAAGTGCAGCTTTGCCAGGCCGTGACGTAGACAAATCGCTATTGGCTATCTAGTTCTGAACATGGACATACAAGATTAACACAAGTCTGATATCCAAGTAGGTAGAAAAAAAAGCTCAAAATAATTGCAGGTGGAACACAATTCACTATCAAGCAGTAATTTGGCCATCATGTATGCTTATTCTGAGGCAATACACTGTGTAATGAGCCGTTAAAGGTTACACAAAGATAGTTTCCTGTTATTCTAGTGTTTGTTTATATTGTTTTCACTTTCACTATTTATTTATTTATGTATTTATTTACAGCATTTTGTATTAATTGTTAACATTTGGTATAACATCTTTTTCTTCTTGTAATCCAGACCATCAAAATTTCTTTGGCATCGACGATCGTTTGGGGCCGGTGGCTGTCAGTTTTCGCAGGGAGGAAAAAGAGGGATCAAGTGGGTCCCAGTCCAACTACAGAATCATTTTCAGGACCACTGAAGTAAATACAAGACTCTCTCACACACAGAAGCAGTCGAAGAAGACATTTTCAAATCTCTTCACTCATTCGTTTAAAGGAATTATATCCTATACTTTATCATTTTTATTTTTTCCTTGAGGTCCATCTTATGTTGCTGCTAATTTCCATTAGAAAAATGGTCAGAATTAGACAATTTTCCACCCTCTTTCTTTACACTTTTATTGTTTGCTTGTTTTGGTCACAAGAAAGTTCATACACAAATGTACCATTTCCTTTATTTTCCTCTTTTTTTAATAAAAATTATAGCATTACATAAAAAAATCTCCTGTCTTCAGACTGTAACTCAGTACTTTATATATATTATATGTATTCAACTTTTGACAGACAGAAAAATAAATTAATATCTTTTAAAGAAACATTACTACATTGACCTTTCATGAGGAAAAGGTTCATTTTAAAATGCATCCTTTACTTTTTTTAAATTCTTTTTATTTAATGAAAACAACACAAATTTGATCAACCTCAAGGAGAAAATACAGTAAAAAAAATATATGATATAACCCCTTTAAGTCTACATTATGTCTTTTGCTCTCGTTAATTGATCTTGTCCCTGTCCTTTTCCTGAAGCTGAAGACCCTAAGAGGTTCAATCCTGGAGGAGTCGGTTCCCTCCACAGCACGTCACACCACGCCACGCGGCCTTTCTCCCAAGAGACTGCTGGAGTTTATCTTGCCTGATCTTAACCTACATTGCCTCAGACTGGCCTCTACGTCCCCTAAAGTCAAAGACACACTCCTTAAACTGGATGAGCAGGGGGTAAGTGACATTGACCATCTTTCTCTAATTCTGGCAAACTGACAATTTGTGTTTGCAGGTTACTGAAACGCTTGTCATATATATATATATATATATATATATATATATATATATATATATATATATATATATATATATATATATATATATATATATATATATATATATATATATATATATATATATTTGGAATAATTAAGATTTTTTCATGTTTTAAAGTCTCTTCTGCTCACCAAGGCAGCATTTATTGGATCAAAAAAACTATAAAAACAGTCATATTGTGAAATAGTATTACAATTTCAAAGAACTGTTTTCAATTGTAATGTGTTTTAAAGTATAATTTATTAATTTGATGGCAAAGCTGAATTTTCAGCATCATTACTCCAGTTATGTGTCTCACACGATCCTTCAGAAATCATTCTAATATGCTGATTTGCTGCTCAAGAAACATTTCTTATTATCAAAGTTGAAAACAGTGCCTAATATTTTGTGGAAAAATGTATACTTTTATTCAAGGATACTTATATAAGGATGCATTCAATTGATTCAAGTGACCGTAAAGACATTTATAATGTTACAAAAGATTTCTTGTTTAAATAAATGCTAAATAATAAATAACTTTATATTTATCATAGAATCTTGGAGAAAAAATGTATCAGTTTCCATAAAAATATTAAAGCAGCAAAAACAGTTTTAAATATATTTATAATTATATTTAATATATTTATATTTAATAGGAACTATTGTTAATAATTGAGCATACACATATGAGCATACGTAGTAATTGAGCACTAAATCCTCATATTATAATGAATTCTACTGAGCCCTAAGGGGTAAAAATATGAGATGGGAGGAAAAATAAGAAGTCAATGGTTTTGCGTTTTCTCGCAAATGTTTTGCGTTCCCCCGAGAAACTTTGTATCCACTCACAAAATGTTTGCGTTCCCCTGAGTATCTTTGCATTCCATCGCAAAACTTTTGTGTTCTTTGCAAATGAACGCAAAGTTTCTTGGTGGAACACAAAACATATTTGCGAGAGAACACAAAAGCATTGCCAAATAATTTTTCCTCTCATCTCAATTTATGTTCTTCACCATGTTCTTTTAGGGGCTCTGTAGATTTCTAAAGGATCATGTGACACTGAAGACTGGAGTAATGTTGCTGAAAATGCAGCTTTGCGTCACAGGAATAAATTACATTTTAAATTACAGTCCTTTCAAAAACAATTTTTAAAAAATCTGAATTATTCCAAACTTTTGAACGCCTTTGTGTATATATTTTGTGTATATGCATGTATGTGTATAAGCTTGAAAAGTGTCATTTTCCTCAATGTTACCATATTTCTTAACTGACTGTAAAATAAATAAATCAGTTTAGGTGTGTAAACTTTTTGAATTGGATGAACATGGTAAATTGTACTTATTTTGTCTTCTGGGAAACATGCAGTTATTAGCTTCTGAAGGGCAGTATTAAATAAAAAAATATGATCTTTAAACAAAATAAGAAAAATGTACACATTACCCTATTCAAAAGTTTCCCCGCCCCCTGCTCTTAATGCATTGTGTTTCGTGGACACTAAATATACAAATAAAAAAGGTAACTGGGACATTTTATCTCACTATTTTTTTCTTTTTCTTTTCAATTGCCGAGGTTGCATCTTAGAATAAAGTCAGAATTGTTAGATGAAAAGTCGCAATTACCTAAACAAATGACTTAACATGGAAACAGTAATGGATCATCCATTCAAGGGTATGTACATTTTTTTATGTGGCCATTTGTATAAATTCAGTCATTTTGTGACCATCTATTATGTGAAATAGCTTATTCAGGACAGTACTAAATAAAAGTAATTTTTATGATCCCAGATTCCTCTTATTTTGTATTAAGTTATTACAATTTTGCATATTCTGCAAGGGGTATGAAACTTATGAGCAGAAATGTATCTTAGGATGCTTTTGCAGTGTCAGAGTCTGAGAAGCGGCAGTTGCTGTTTATATTAATTGCCCGGGACAGTTTACATTCATGTTTTAATGAAATAAATGACATTAAAATACTAAGTAATCACTTTGGTAAACTAAAATACTTTTCGGATATAACTGTAATTTGATTACCACCTGTTTAAAATGTTACTGTAATTAAATTTTTTATTTTAAATACGTAACTAAGTTACATGTATTTCGGTACTCCCCAACCCTGCATATAGATGACCTTAAAGCTAATAGACAAACTAAAGGCAACATGACTTGAAGATATACTGGTACACTGGTAACATGTCTGAAGGTGGCATTTGAAATGTTTCTGATGATTTGATTTCAGCCCCAGATATTCAGAATTGCAGCAGAAACGTCAGCGAGAAAGGCCAACAAATGCCTGCATTTGTAGTTACACTACTTGTGCATGCAGTGTGAAACAGGCTTAATGAAAAAATTAGGAAACATGGTGTTGCGCGTGTAGTAAAGTTGGATAAGTAACCGTAATTTCATCCCTGTTAATGCATGTATGTGTGTGTGTAAAGTTGAATTTCCAGCGTAAGGTGGGGATTATGTACTGCAGAGCAGGACAGAGTACTGAAGAGGACATGTATAACAATGAGAGTGCTGGCCCAGTGTTTGATGAGTTTCTGGACCTTCTTGGAGACAGAGTGCGACTCAAGGGCTGGGAGAAATACAGAGCTCAACTAGACACCAAAAGTGAGAAAACCTCAAAACACAAACACACACATACACAGACACTTGAATATGTGGTTTACTGGGACTTTCCATGGGCGTAATGCTTTTTATACTGTACAAACTGTATATTATTTTTCCCAACACTAACCCTACCTTTAAATCTACCTATCACACACAAAAAGATTCTGAATAAAAAAAAAAAAAAACAGTTTAGCCATTTGGTTTATCAGGTGTCCTCACAACCATGTTTAGGTTGTAATACCCATGTCATTATACACATTTGTGCCCTCAAAAACCTTATAACACACACACCCACACACCATGTTGGGTTTCCATGTTTTATGGGGACTTTCCATAAACATAATGATTATTATACTGTACAAACTGTATATTCTATCGCCTAACCCTACCCCTAAACACAACCCTCACATAAAACATTCTACATTATTATATTTTAAAAAAACATCATTTAGTATGAAATGTATGGTATGTGTGATATGTATATTAGCTGTTTTCCTCATGGGGACCAAAAAATCTCACAAGATAAAAACTTCTGCTATTACTGTCTTTGTGGAGACATTTGGTCCCCATAACGCAGAGTTTACCTGGACCACACACACATTGTAATTGTAATTGCTTAGTTTTATCACTTTAAATAGTTAATTCATTAATACTTTTCTTCAGCAAGGATGCATTAAATTATTCAAATGTGATATTAAAGACTTCTACATGGTATAAACAATTCTAATAAATGCTGTTTGTTTGAACTTTGCTATTTATCAGATTAACACAAGTTATACAGTTTTATTGTAGAATTTATATATATATATAAATATATATATATATATAAATATATTTTCCACAAAAATATCAAGCAGCACAACTGTTTTCAACACTGATAATAATAAGAAATGTTTCTTGAGCAGCAAATCAGCATTAATCATTTCTGAAGGATCATATGGCACTGAAGACTGGAGTAATGATGCTGAAAATTCAATAAATTACATTTTAAAATATATTCACATAGAAAATAACAGATTTTTTTATTTGATGTGTAATAATAGTGTTTGTGTGTTTGTTAATTGCAGCTGATTCTACGGGAACACACTCACTGTATACTCGCTACCAGGATTACGAGATCATGTTACATGTCTCCACCATGCTTCCATACACAGCCAACAATACACAACAGGTAACTCACAGAACAACAGAACATCCCATTAAAACAGAACAAAATAGCAATTTATTCACATTATGTTCGCTCTCTCTTAAAATGTAAGCGGGTGTAAATGTCAGCATTATCATATATGTCTAAAGAATTGTAGTCTGTCAGGTAAAACAAGACCTTATTGATGCAGTTCAGTGCTATTTTTTAAAAAGAAGTACACTTTAACATACTTTTAAAAACTCTGACACTTAAATTTCAGACACTGATACCCCCCTCCACCATCCCCGGTGGGGACACTTTGAGAACCAATGCCTTAAGTACACTTAAGTGGCCTTTTATTTAATTAATATTATATTATCTTCAAGTACATTTTTAAAAAATATGCTGAAGTAGATTTGAAGTACACAGCAAATGCACATACAACTCACTGCATTTAGAATAAAATAATTAGAATAGTTCAATACATTTAGAATGTCATCCTTCTTGATCCTGCTCAGTCCACTCAGTTAACTAACAGTATTTTTGTCAGCATAAAATCTAAGTTTCTCTTTTCTCTATTTCCCTTCTAGTTACTGAGGAAGAGGCACATAGGGAATGATATTGTCACAATAGTCTTCCAGGAGCCAGGTGCTTTACCCTTCACCCCCAAAGCCATCCGTTCTCACTTTCAGCATGTGTTCATCATTGTCCGAGTACACGAGCCCTGCACCGACAACACCTATTACAGGTAAGAGAGTAGACACACACAAAAAAAACATAAAATGTTACCAAAAAATAATAAATGTCTTTATCTCCACCTTTCTCAGAGTTGCGGTGACTCGTTCCAAGGACATCCCTCTCTTTGGTCCTCTCTTCCCTAAAGGTGCACGCTTCCCACGTTCTCCTGCCTTCCGTGACTTTCTACTTGCCAAAGCCATTAATGCAGAGAACGCAGCTGAGAAAGCAGAAAAATTTCGCTCTATGGCCACACGCACACGACAAGAGTACCTGAAAGACCTAGCGGAAAATTACGTCACCACAACACCCATTGATTCTTCCACCAAATTCCCACTGCTGTCACTGGGTGGGAAGCGCAAAGAGAAGTTGAAGGGTGCTAAAGGCGCAGAGCTTCATAGCGCAGGCGCTTTAGTGTGGGCCGTCACCGTCGTTCAGGGCGGTGAGAGCAACGGTCTTAGCCTGTCGTGCCTGCTCGGCGTGTCAGCGGAGTCAGTCGTGCTCATAGAGCGATCCACTAGAACAGTAGTGTTCAATTGCAGCTGCCGTGATGTCATCGGCTGGAAGGCTGTGACTGAGACTGGAGCTCAGGGTGGCCTTTGCCTGGATATCTTCTACGAGAGAGGCGAGGCAGTGACCGTGACAATGTTGGACAGCCAAGTTGAGGATATTAAGGAGGTTGTCCAGAGGCTGGAGGTGAGATCTAATGCAGTATGCAAAGCTATATTACTTATAGTTTATCAGTAGATTGGTGTTTCCTGACAACACATTATTGCAGTAAACTGTTTTGATGAGGTAAATTCACTAAACTGCAGCACCATTAGAACTTAAAGTGCCCCTCTTATGCTATTTTAAAGGTTTACATTTATTTTGAATGTCTTCTACAACAGGTTTACATACATCCAGGGTCAAAAAACACTTTAATTTTCTCATAATATACATTGCAGCATCGCCTCTTTCTCACATTGTCTGAAATGATTCGATCAAGAATCTGATCTCTCTAAACCTCTCTGACCTTTTTTCCGAGAGCCTCCTCTGCTCTGATTGGTCAGATGGCCCAGTCTGTTGTGATTGATCTACCGCTTATAGTGTGTGTTGGAAACAAAACGGCCAAAACTATTACCATACCTGAATTTCAGCTCCAGAGGCTTCCTCAGCGATAGCGTTGATTTTACCGTATCAATTCCAGCCGGACTCCTTATCCTTTGGAAGTGTGTGTAAAGTGGATTTGCTTCTGCAGTTCAGAAAACAGCGTGTTCTCTAACATGTCGACAACACAAACCAAACTCTTCCAGGCCTCATCTACAACTACAGTGTTTGAGGGCGGGTCAATGTAGATGTCAGTTCCTCAGTTGTAAGTCGCTTTGGATAAAAGCGTCTGCTAAATGCATGAATGTAAATGTAGTTCGCGGACAGCCAGTGTAGACCAGATGTGCGCATTTTGCAGATTTGTTATGTAGGTTCGAGCAGGAAGTAAGACTGGAATTACTTGTTTCAGGGCAGTTCAGAATCAGTTGTTTCTTTTTGGAAGACAATAACTTCATTTATTGCGCATTTTGATCTTTAAAATTTTGCAGACCTTTTACTTTCACAAACAGCTACAGTATATTACAAAATCTGAATAAGCATAATAGAGGCACTTTAATCCCATGAATTGTTATCACTATGGGATGAGGGATATGTTTTAAATGAATAGTTCACACAAAAATCATCAATTACTCACCCTTACATCGTTCCAAACCCGTAAGACTTCCTTTCCTCTTCGGAACACAATTGAAGATCTTTTTGATGAAATCGGAAAGCTTTCTGTCCTTCCATAGGCAGCTACACAACTGACATTTTGACCCTTCAAAACGTTTGAGATCGTAAAACTAATCCATTTGAATCGAACAGCATAGTCCAAATTTTCTGAAGAGTCTCGATCACTTTATATGTTGAACAGATTTAATTTAGGCTTTTATTCACATATAAACATTGATCAATGGATATAAATAGAAGTTCAACCGAACCTGCTTGACGCACATGAACAAACCTCATTGGTTCTTGCTGAAGCTCAAATGTGCAGCGTCCAACGAGAATGGACCATATTGGTTCTCACATGCATGTCAAGTGAACATGGTTGAGCTTCCTTTTACCATAACAGATGTGTTGATGAATGTTAATAAGTGAATAAATACCTGTTCATCATATAAAGCGATAGTGTCTCTTTTAAAAATTTGGACCGAACTGCTCTATTCATGGATTAGTTTTACAATCTCTTTATGAACTTTTTGAAGCGTCAAAGGGATAATTGTGTAGCTGCCTATGGAAGGGCAGAAAGCTTTGCGATTTCATCAAAAATATCTTAATTTGTGTTCCGAAGATGAACGAAAGTCTTACAGGTTTGGAACGAATAGGGGTTAGGAAATTTTGACAGAATGTTCATTTTTGAGGGATGTAATGACAAATTTTACTTAATTTGTCATTTGGGTGAACTATCCCTTTAAGAAAATATTGTTCAGTATATCTGTAAAGTATCAACTGCTTTTTTACCACACTTCATAAAATGGCTTTACTACTTAACTGAATGTTTTTTACTGCCGCAGTAAATATTAAACATGAGCATCCATCACAATACAACAAAACTGTTGACATTTGCAAGTGTGTTAACCTCTTGAATTAAAAAAAGACAGTATTATTACAAAGCTGGGATTGTCAATATGGGTAAATTAATTAACCACAATTCATTTAGTAATTCTAAAAGTTAAAAAAAATCTATATTCTTCAATAAAAAAAAGAAAATATGGTTTCAGATTACATCTTGATATGATATACAACACTTATTCTTACCAAAGCTGCAATTATTTAATCAAAAATACCATAAAAATTGTAATATTATAAAATTTAAGAGCGTTTATGATATGCAGTATGCCATTTTAACATGAAGCTTCTATGCTAACTCCCCTGGTAGCTGGTAACAAGAGGCTGTGAGGCGCGTGAGATCACACCCCTGCGGGACGGAGTAGGTCAGCCTGGCTTCCTGATGAGCGAGGAAGGCTTTGTAACTGAGCTGCAGCGGTTTGGATATGCAGAGAGTGGTGGGCTGCAGTTGGGGGCTCGGGTTGTTCGTCTCTGTGGTCAGGTCCTGGTACACCTCAGCCAGGAAGAGAGGAGCCGACTCCTCCGCACGGCACAGAAGATCCACATCACAGTCATTCCTCCAGACGAGAACGGGAAACCACGCAGGTAAAGGAGGTGATGGCTTATTTGCGTGTGAAAGAAGAGAGATGATGTAAAGCACTCATACACTGCAGTGATTTTTTGCAAAAAGTGGGCTAGTAAAAATAGTAAGCAGGGAGTGAAGGATGGAGTGCTGTAGTATATATGGTATTTTCAATAGTTTGGGGATGGTGATTTTCAATGTTTTGAAAGAAGTCTCGTAACACTTTAGTTAAGGTCCAATTCTCACTATTAAAGGAACACTCCACTTTTTTAGGAAAATAAAAACTCATTTTCCAGCTCCCCTAGAGTTAAACAGTTGAGTTTACCACTTTTGAACCCATTCAGCCGATCTCCGGGTCTGGTGGTAGCACTTTTAGCATAGCATAGCATAGATCATTGAATTTGATTAGACCGTTAGCATCTCGCTCAAAAATGACCAAAGAGTTTTGATATTTTTCCTATTTAAAACTTGACTCTTCTGTAGTTACATCGTGTACTAAGACCGGCAGAAAATGAAAAGTTGCGATTTTCTAGACCGATATGGCTAGGCGCTGTGTAATATCATTGCGCCGCTGCACCCATGGGACGGCAGCAAAGCTCCTTGATTATTACGCAGGAATGAGAGTATAGTTCCTAGCCATATCATCCTAGAAAATCACAACTACACAACTACAACTACTGAAGAGTCAAGTTTTAAATAGGAAAAATATCGTTATTTTTGAGGGAGATGCTAACGGTCTAATCAGATTCAATTATCTATGCTAAGCTATGCTAAAAATGCTATCGTCAGACCTGGAGATCGGCTGAATGGATTCAAAAATGTAAAACTCAACTGTTTAACTCTAGGGGAGCTGGAAAATGAGCCTATTTTCAAAAAAAGTGGAGTGTTCCTTTAACTAGTTGCTTATTACTAGGGTATTGGCTGTTTATAACGTAAAAGCATATAAAGCACATAATAATGCCTTATTCTGCATGACCTTATTCTACATCCCTTAATCCTTCCCAAAACCTACATTTAACAACTATGTTGTATGTTGTAATTTATTCCTCTGATGCAAAGCTGAATTTTCAGCATTAATACTCCAGTCTTCAGTGTCACATGATCCTTCAGAAATCATTCTAATATGCTGATTTTCTTATTTATCTGATATCTTTTTATTATTTCTTATCTTATTGTTAAGGATTGTTTGATGAATAGAAAGTCCAAAAGAACAGCATTTATTAGAAATAGAAATCTTTACTGTCACAAAGCATTTTTTTCTTTTAAAAAAAAGATAATAAAAAATCATACTGAACCGTACTTTGAAAGGTAGTGTATATAATTAGCCGAACAGACTTGACTGTTCAATAATTCAATGCCTCAGAAAAAAAATTGTTATATGCATCTGTATTTTTTATCTGTGTATGTATGTATATATATATATACATATATTATATATATGTATATATATATATTATGTGAGTGAGTGAAAGAGAGAGAGAGAGAGAGAGAGAGAGAGAGAGAGAGAGAGAGAGAGAGAGAGAGAGAGAGAGAGAGAGAGAGGCTATGTCCCTAGGGAGGGAAACAGATGGACAGAGAGGAGAGGAAGGAGCAACTGAATGAAGGACAGATTTCATTGTATTGTCAACATGTTTTAGTCAGTGTTTCACCAGCTGGCCAACTATCATTCAAATTTCAAAATGCTTATTGATGAATCTAAACCAACACACACAAATTGATCTTGGGTTAAAACTGTATATATATATATATTTTTTTTTTTTTTTTTTTCAAATCTATATAAAGAGACTTACTCAGCATGATTTATGTAAGTCTTTGATTATATAACATACTTCAAAAAAGAAAACCAAAATAGAAGCATTGATCTTTTCACCCATGACTAACTGTGCTGAAATAAATAAGCTAAAACTTTGAGGTTTTCACTCTACCGTTGTTCTTCACTTTCTTTTCCCTTTTTTCTTGTTCTTGTGTCAGGAGTTTCTCTGAGCTTTACCAGAAAGCCATCCAGGACGCAGAAAGCAAATCCGGAGAGGGACGATTGGGGGAGGCCTGGGTTCTGGATGAGGATGATGATGAAGATGGTGATGAAGGGGAGGAAGAGGAAAATAAAGAGAATGAAAATAAGATGTACGACAGTGAAACTCCAAAGCAGGAACTACTTGGAGAGCAGATGGGATTTCCAGAGCCCATGGATACGGATTCGCTCCTCTCCCCACCCAGCTTGCCCCTCTTGCGGGCGACTTCCCTGCAGGACAGCATGAAGAGTCAGACCCCAGAAATCACCCCTGTCTCTCTCACACGGAGCTACTCATTAGAAGGACAACCCCCATGCCAGGACATCCTTGAAGGGTATACTGATTTCTGTCTGCCTACTTCTAATTTCACTATAACACTTAATTGTCCTAAGTAACAAACAGTTTAAATCAGGGTCCAAAATGTACTTTTATATATATTCTATTATAGTATTTATTCATATTTTGGGGAACACTTTACATTAAGGTCTCATTTGTTAACATTAGTTAATGCATGAACTAACAATGAATAATATAAATTCTATATATTTTTTACATAATTTATTAATCTTTGTTAATGTTTAAAAAATATCCATGTTTATTATACTTCACAGTGCATTAACGAATGTTAACAGATACAATTTTTGATCTTAAAAATTAGGGGTGCTCCGATTGATCGGCATCCGATCTCGATCGGTCGATAATCGCTTTGGGATGATTGATCGGCGGTCTCTAAAAAGGCCGATCTCATGAACCGATCGCATGCTGACGACACATAAACCCGCACCTGCCTTGAGAGCTAGGGCATGATATGCAGCGACACCATCTCATTCTCTTTCCAGCGCGGGTAAAATAATTATAATGCTGAAGGTGAGGTACAATTCATATTTCTATTAAATAACTTAAATAATAACTTATCTCACAGAAAGTTTTCAAATGACTGCGTAAGTTCACAAACAGCGCGAGTGAATCACCGCGTGCGAGCGCTCTCTCTCCCTTTCAAAATGCTCAAATGGCTTCATATCATCGCATCTGCACTAAAATCGAGCTGCACAGTTGACAGGATTTGCCACTGTTGACAGGATTTGCCACTTGCACAATCGAGGCAGTGTCGCATCGTCACTAAAGTTTATCATTTGCATTTATTTTTAAGTCTTGCCAGTGTTCAAACCGCTCAGCACTCGCGCGCTCTCGAGACCGTGAGTGCGCGCCCACACACACACACACACACACACACACACGTTTGTTTTTGTGAAATGTGAGGACATTCCATAGGCGTAATGGTTTTTATAACGTACAAACCGTATTTTCTATCCCCTTACACTGCCCCTGCCCCTAAACCTAGCCCTCACAGGAGACTGTGCAGTTCACTTTCTGTGAAAAAAACCTTATTCTGTGTGATTTATAAGCATTTTGAAAAGTGAGGACATGGGGAACGTCCTCATATTTCATCCTCTTTTTGTAATACCTATGTCATACCCATGTCATTATACACATTTGTGTCCTGATATTTCACAAAAACATGCCCACACACACAGGCCATCTCACAAAAAGCTTGCGAGAAGAAATTGCGGTGAAATGGTCAGATACACACAAATGTATGTACTAAATTACCGTCTTGACGAGTATGCACGTAAACCCCGTCGTGACTCGCGAGTGAACGTTTGTGCAACTGCATGTAACTGTAACCGTGTTCGCTCTTAAAGTGACAGCTGTCGAATAAACTGCTGCTGTCTCTGAGTTTCTCTGTCTTGTGTTGTTTGATGAACCTTTATGACACTCACTGCTCTTGAATGACTAACTTTTGCAACCTTAAGTGTAAGGATTAATCTAATTTAATTTATTCAGGGAAGACCAATATAAATTAACATTTGATTTCTTATTAAATGTCTTTAGTATTTCTTATCTCAATACTAATGTTAGACCTACCTGAAAATTTGTCTTTAAAAACAAAAATGCACTGCATGATCAAATATTTAGGTGAGATAATTATATACATTTATTATATACATTTATTTGGGAAAGATGGCCCACAGTAGCCTTAAGTTATCTCATTTTCTAAAATAAACACTTGGTGGTTCTTCAAGATCTTGACTCTAGCCTATTTCTACAGTTTTTTTTCTCAATACAGTTAATTTAGAGTTAGTTTCATTTCTACAAATGGTGCAAACTCTGCAAGATTATAGATAAAAGATTCCCATTCCCCTGCCATTCTGTGATCGGCAGTGATCGGCAATCGGCAGATCATGATCTTGGTGATCGGTGATCGGCCCCAAAAATGCTGATCGGAGCATCTCTATTCAAAATTTATAACATATTTCAGATTTATTTAATTTAACGAAAGCAATGTTTTAGTTTGTTAACGGTAACACTTTACAATAAGGTCTCATTTGTTAACATTACGGTAGTTAATGTTTTTACTAACATGAACTAACCATGAGCAATACATTTGTTACTGTATTTGTTAATCTTTGTTAACGTTACAACCCCAAATCAGAAAAAGTTGGGACAGTATGGAAAAAAAATAAGTGATTTCTAAATTTACTTTGACTTGTATTTCATTGCAGACAATATGAACACAAAATATTTCATGTTTTGTCTGGTCAACTTCATGTCATTTGTAAATATGCATCCTTTCCTGTCATTCAGACCTGCAACACATTTCAAAAAAAGTTGGGACAGTAAAGCATTTACCACTTTGAAATGTTGCCATTCCTTTTCACAACACTTAAAAGACGTTTAGGGACTGAAGACACCAAGTGATGAAGTGTTTCAGGTGTAATTTTGTCCCATTCTTCCTGCAAACAAGTCTTAAGGTGGGCAAGAGTACGGGGTCTTCGTTGTCGCATTTTGCGCTTCAAAATGCGCCACACATTCTCTATTGGAGACAGGTCGGGACTGCAGGCAGGCCAGTCAAGTACCCGTACCCTCTTCCTCCGCAGCCAGGACTTTGTAATGTGTGCAGAATGTGGTTTTGCATTGTCTTGTTGAAATATGCATGGACGTCCCTGGAAAAGAGGTCTTCTTGAAGGCAGCATATTATGCTCCAAAATCTCTATGTACTTTTCAGCATTAATGGTGCCTTCACAGAAGTGCAAGTTACCTTTGCCAAGGGCACTGACACAACCCCATACCATGACAGACCCTGGCTTTTGGACTTGTTGCTGGTAACAGTCTGGATGATCCTTTTCTTCTTTGGTCTGGAGCACACAGCGTCCATTCCTCCCAAAAAATACCTGAAATACTGATTCATCTGACCACAGTACACGTTTCCACTGTCTGATGGTCCATCCCAGATGCTTCCGAGCCCAGAGAAGTCGACGGCGCTTCTGGACACTGTTAACATAGGGCTTCCTTTTGGCATAGTACAGTTTTAACTGGCATTTGTGGATGTAACTACATATTGTGGTACTTGACAAAGGTTTGCCAAAGTAGTCCTGAGCCCATGTGGTGATATCGCTTATAGATGAATGACGATTCTTGATGCAGTGCCGCCTGAGGGATCGGAGATCACGGTTGTTCAGCTTAGGCTTGCGCCCTTGTCCTTTACGCACTGAAATTCCTCCAGATTCCTTGAATCTTTTAATTATGTTATGCACTGTTGAATGTGAAATATCCAAATCTCTTCCTATCTTTCTTTGAGGAACATTGTTTTTAAACATTTCAATAATTTTCTCACGTATTTGTTGGCAAACTGGCGATCCTCTGCCCATCTTTGCTCCTAAAGGATTAGACATTTCTTGGAAGCTGCTTTTGTACCAAATCATAATTACAATCACCTGTTGACATCACCTATTTCAAAACTAGGGTTGGGAACCGAAAACCGGTTCTTATGCAGAACCGAAACTGATTTTTGAAAAATACCAGAACCGCGCGAAATTCCTAAGTTTCGGTTCCGAAAACGGTTCTGGTGCAATGTGTGTGCGAAGCGCTGGAAGCGTATCCTTTCATAGCGAGTGACAGCCAGTGTTGCCAAGTCCGTGGTTTTCCCGCTTTCCCGCTTTCCACTGTTGCCGCGGGCTGTGTTTCATGTCCGCGGGTTGAAGCGATTGTGCAATTGTGTGGGTTTTTTTTTGTAAAAACCTGGCAACCCTGGCTCACCTCATCATGAATATTAATTACGTTGCCTGCCGCTTCCAGGAGTGTAACGCAGTTCAGCCTGAAAGCCCTCGCGCTACACATTTACGGTTTTGCGTCAGATATTTTCTCCTTAACCATCAGCATGGCGAAGAGAAAGTCACAAGTATGGATTCATTTCCAAAGAATGAATGATAATGAAGCAAAATGTAACACATGTGAAAAGTTAATAACATGCAAAGGAGGCTGCACTAGCAATTTGACAAAACATTTGCTACAGCACAGAGTGCCTCAGGGCTTATACCAGATTTATAGTGAATATATATATATATATTTGTCAACCGTTGAGTCACCATGGTTTAGGTAAGCGTTTAGGCACAATTACGTTTGTAATGCTGAATTGCAATTTATCATTTACAAGTTCACTGAATAACTGAATTAGCCTACTATTAAATTAATATACAACTAATTAATAAATATAACTAATAAATATCATTTATAACTTGGTTTTATTCAGAGACAGAGAGATAAAATGTAATAAGACAATTTCAGAGGTGTTCATTTGAAATAAAATGTGTTGCAAGAATGGCTTAATTAATACTGTAATATATGTACAGTACAGGACTTTTTTGACATTGCCAACCTGTAAATTAATTTTAGAGCAAGTATAAACACAAAAAGGATTGTTTGAGTTGCGTATTGTGCCTTTTTCCTTTACCACTATTTGTTTAATAATTTTAATGGAACCGGAATCGGAACCGGAATCGTTAGGCGGAACCAGAACCGGAACCGGAACCGGAAAATTCCTCACGATTCCCAACCCTATTCAAAACACATCATTATTTAACAATTGTACCTCATTACTAGCCCTAAATTGCTCCTGTCCCAACTTTTTTCAGGTCTGAATGACAGGAAAGGATGCATATTTACAAATGACATGAAGTTGACCAGACAAAACATGAAATATTTTGTGTTCATATTGTCTGCAATGAAATACAAGTCAAAGTAAATTTAGAAATAACTTCTTTCTTTTTTTTTGCGTTTTCCATACTGTCCCAACTTTTTCTGATTTGGGGTTGTAATAAAAATACAGCTGTTTGTGGTTTGTTCATGTTAGTTCATAGTGCATTAACTAATGTTAACAAGATTTTAATAAAGTATTAGTAAATATTGAAATTAACATTAACAAAGATAAACAAATGCTTTATAAGTGCAGTTCATTATTAGTTCATGTTAACTAATGTTGTTAACTAATGAACCTTATTGTAAAGTGTTACCAAGTTAACAATAACAACACTGTTGCCAAACCTGCCAATGGGCGTCGATTTGTTTGTAAATCAGCCACAATTTGACGCACACTTTGCAAACAAACTACTGAAAGAGCAGTGCTAATTAGCTATTAATTTGGTCACACTTTATATTAGGTGTCTTTAACTACTATGTACTTACATACAAAAAATAAGCACAATGTACTTATTGTGTTTATACTGTATTGCAACACTTTTTCTGCTATTGTGATAGGATTAGGGACAGGTTTGGTGGTTTGGGCTAAGGGGTAGGGGAAGGGTCAACAGTGTAATTATAGATGTAATTACAGAAACAGTGCATTGTATAATTTTTTTATTTAATTGTTAGTACATAGTAGTTAAAGACTTAAAACGAAGCATGAACACATGTTACAGTGCACCCCACAAACACAGTCAAGCCTTCAAAAGAATGTGTTTTACCACCCCTTTAAATTAACGATCAATTAATCGATTAATTGTTAGCCTTAATACTGCAATATACGTCTACAGCAGTGGATTATAGTCAACAGTAGTCAAATGCTGCTCAAAACAGCATGTTCCTCACCAAATTTATGAGAAGGGTTTTTATTTAATTTAATTACTTATTTAATAATCAGTTATAACAACTAATACAATGTGTCACCAGTGATGGGAATAACGGCGTTATAGATAAACGGCGTTACAAACGGAATTATTTTTTTCAGTAACGAGTAATCAAACGAATGATCAAAACGAAACGTTTCTCCCGTTACAACGCCGTTAGCGTTACTGAGAAAAAAAATGCGGCGTTACTATAATTGAGCTCACTGAAGCGGTTTTCATCCGAACAGGCTCTCTGACAGTCGGACCTGCAACGTGTGTGCGTGTTTGGTACACATCACTGATGATGATTGGTGGGTGGGTGACAAGGTTGAGTTCACACCTATTTTTTCACGGTCTATGGTTCACACACACACACACACACACACACCGATGACGCACACGCATATGCACAGTCAGCGATGGCAAGTCCAACGACTTCAAAGGTAGCTTTCGCAAACTGGAAGTATAAGTGCTACTTTTCCCTCGTTGAGGTGAAAGGTAAGAATGTTTAAGTAACGTGTAACTTATGCCCAGGAAGAAAGAGTCTCTCCACGTCGCTGGCAAGTAATTCTAATCTAATGAAGCCTCACATCATCACATGCCGCCACAAAATTAGGGGCTAAAAACCCAGGGGATAACGCTCCACTACCAAAGGAGGAGTATAGTACTGATAATATTTACACAATATTTACACTATAGTAGGTCTACTGATAATATTTACAATAATGTATTGAATTTGAGAGGTATCTCTCACATTGTCCCACAGCAACATTACAATAGTGTACAATGTTTTATAATAGTAATGTATTTAGTGTCCAATTCATTCATTTAACATATCTAATATTGGGGGCATCCAAGTTATTTGACATATTTGAACATTTACTAACAGTCGTAACTCAGTTACTAACTCAGTTACTATTTGTAAGAAGTAACTAATAACTATAACTAATTACTTTTTCAAAGAAATGTGCCCAACACTGCGTGTCACCAACACCGCCTCAGATCTGTTATTCAGAACACGCTCTTCCTGGAACAACGCGCTGAAAATGGCACCTAAACCCAATTAATTCACAACGATTTCTTAAAATAGTGTTTTCATTAATGTTATGTAATATGACAGTCCCAATCAGATATATAATTAGTCGTGCATTGTTGTTTGAGCTGCGCGCGCCAATGCTGAAGCACTGAATGAACACCGGGAAACTGAAGCTCTTTGCCAGCACGTTATTTAGCTCAAAGAAATGCATCCTGTATCCATTTGCTATTTAAACAACGTGGCGCTGGACATGAGACATGAATCATATAAAGCAATAGTGTGGACGTGAAAAGGATAACTGCGTCGGGTTGAAACAAGCAAAAAACTCTTGCGCCGCACCTGCCCTCGCATTACACTTTGGTGTATGATAGGGCCCTATGTTTCTTAACACACTTAAGTACACTTTGTAATGAATTCAAATGAAAAGTTTTGGACCCACTTTATATTAGGTGGTCTTAACTACTATGTACTTACATAAAAAAAATAAGTACAATGTACTTATTGTGTTCATATTGTATTGCAAAAACACTTTTGCTGATATTGAAATACAGGTAAAGTTTGGGACCGGTGTGTTGGTACGGGTAGGTTTAAGTGTTGGGTTAGGTGTAAAGGGATAGTTCACCCAAAAATTCTGTCATCATTTACTCACCCTCAAGTATCATTCCAATACACCTTCCAAACCTGTATGAGTTTCTTTGTTCTGCTGAATATATATAAGAATATATTTTGAAGAATTTTTGTAACAAAGCAGATAGAGCAACCATTGACTACTATAGTATATTTGAGCAACCATTGACTACTATAGTATATTTTTCCCTACTATGGAAGTCAATGATTGCTCTCTCTGCTTGGTTACAAACATTCTTCAAAATATCTTATATATATTCAGCAGAACAAAGAAACTCATACAGGTTTGGAACAACTTGAGGGTGAGTAAAGATGACAGAATTTTCATTTTTGGGTGAACTATCAAAGTCAATAGAAGTAATTATGAAATTGCATATTAACAAGTCCTCATTGAGTGGTTCAAAAAAGCACTCTAAAGATCATTTAAATACATATAAATTTAAATAAAATTTTATTTTCTTTTAATTAGAAGCAAATGTCTGGAAACGTTACATTCAGTTTACACTGAAGTATACTATTTCAAAGTATATTATATATATTTTTAAAAGTATGCTAAAGTATACTTTTTTTCACAAAGGTAAGCAAGAATATGCATGACCCCTTTAATTGTATAGCACTCATAAATAGAAAACACAAATATTATTTAAATTAAAGAGAGTTTATTTGTAGGAGTGAACAGTGTTGGGGAAACACATTACAAGTAACTTGAGTTACGTAATAATATTACTTTTTTCCAAGTAACTAGTAAAGTAATGCATTACTTTTCAAATTTGCAACAAAATATCTGAGTTACTTTTTCAAAAAAGTAACGCAAGTTACTTTTTCACATTAATTTGACTGACAGCTCTCCTGCCCCCATGTGGAGAAAAATAAGTGCAGAGGCGTGTGTGTGTGTGTGTGTGTGTGTGTGTGTGTGTGTGTGTGTGTAAATATGATGGTTGTTGTAGTTCTAGACTAAATGTGAGCATTTATTTATCTCACTTGCACAATAAAGATTATGTACTCCTCAAAATGAATAAAATCAGTCAAATGCAAAATCAGAATACTATGCAAACCTCCAATAATTAAATGTTAAATAAAACAACTATTTTTATGCATAATCTATCTTTATATAATTTACCAATGTCTTGCTGCTGACCTTTGATGATGAAAATTACTAGATGTTTTGTTTTTATTGGTAAAACTTTTTTCTCCTGCATCCTATTCTGCATTATCCAGAGCTGCGCCCTCTACTGTTCATGAGGGAATCTGCATTTTTACTTCAGCCTGAGGCTTATTTATTCAATTTTGGTATGAAGAGGTCTTTACCGTTGCACAAAAATATAACTTTTTGTTATAAAAAACAAAAAACATAAACAAGCCCAGCCCAGGTGAGAAAAAGTAACGCAAAAGTAACGTAACGCATTACTTTTCTTAAAAAGTAACTAAGTAACTCAATTAGTTACTTTTTAAGGGAGTAACGCAATATTGTAATGCATTACTTTTCAAAGTAACTTTCCCCAACACTGGTAGTGAAGTGTGAAGTAATTGGATGTTGTAAAATAGATTATCCCAGCCTCAGCCTGTTGTTCACACACAAGTGAGCAGCTCAATGTCTATGTAAATGTTTTTATTCTATTCTTTCTTTGTTTTATTTTGTTTAACTAATATTTCTCCCTCTATGAATGTCTTTGTCTGTCAGACATGTGTATGATAATGTGGGGCTGAAAGGAAACGGGCACATCTATGAAAACCCTGGAGAGCTTAGGGACGTGACCCCTGACCTCATACTGGCAGTGAAACCTAAAGTGCCTCCAGAGCTTCCTCTAGAGGAAGAGGTATGAAATGCACACTTTTTTTCTTGTCATTATGCCATTACTTTGTTTTACAAGCTGATGTAAGAAACATTCATTTAAATGATTGTCAAGACAAGCAAGAACTAATCATGTGATCACAATAGGCACAGATACAATTAAGCTTATACTAGGCCAGGAGCTGTCAACCTTTTTCTTCACCAAGACACATGACTTTATTGGAACAAACAAACATATTGCCCTTTGATTTCTTGTTTCTCACCATCAGATAACTCTGATGTATCATCAAAACATGTATATCAACTAGATAAGGGAGCAGACAGGTGTGTGTATAGGTCCTGGGACGTTTTTGACTTTCAGTCCATCTTTGGCTAACAGTTATCAATTACGATTCAATCCATGATTCATAGGATTTTGATTTGATTCTGGTAAGATTTTTAAAAATTTAGAAGGATGCAATGCTATTCCCAATTTGATCTGATTGCAAATAATGATTTGATTCTGTATTTTTAAGTGCACACATAGAATTATGTAAATTATCTCATAATGTGTCTTTGTTAAGAAAAAGACAAATTACTATTGATTGTTTATTTCACCAAGCAACTTGAACGTAAACACATTAAAAACATGTAGATTCAACCCGGTCTCACTCCCAACTCAAGGACCCTTCGGCATTTTGCAATGCACAGGGTACCCCTTTAGCGTTGATTTATTTTTTATTTACACTCTACCAAACCCCATCCCTAAACCTACCCATTTGTGTGTTATAGATATAAAACACAGGATATAACAGGCAGATCCGACTGCAGGCACAATTTATTCAAAAAGTACAAATATTCCAAGTGTTCCGAGGCCAAACGATTGATTTGTGTGAAGAAAATCCCCAAAAGCGATCTGCATCTCCATCCGCCGAAGATCATGCACACATTCAATAATTGCCGCCTGAAGAAACATTATGTCAGCTTTGATAGTGAAATTGCATTGGCTCTCGTATGTCTCGTGACCAATTGCGTCAACTGAAATCAATGGACTTCCCTGCGTGTCAGAAAATGACGCTAAAGGGGTACCCTGTACGTTAAAAAGTGACGCTGAGGGGTCCTGACCAAATGTCAATATGTGACGAGTTGGAGTGAGACCGTGTAGGTAGATTCAGGCTACTTGGAATATAACAAACAGTTTAGTCTGCCAATAAAATGTTGTTGAGCTGAGCACACCTAAAAACATTCCAAATATTCAATAAAAAAATATATATATATAACTAAAATGTAAAAAATATATATATATTTAGTTATTCCCATGAGTTTTCTTGGAAAGTTAAAAATTAAAATAAAAAAATATATATTTTTTAATATTTATAATCCTATTTTTTCAGGTTTTCCATGACCGTGGGAACTGATTTTAATGTTTATTTATTTAAAAATATTGACAAATACTTTAATGAATCAAGATTCATTCTTTCTTTCTTTTTCTTTTTTTTTTTATCGATTCTTGACCGAAATGATTCACTATAAGAATATTTGAAAAAATCCATGATTCAAGATGGATTTGTAATATATGAATCACTCACCTCTGGCTTACTTAGAAACAGTATTAAAAACATTATCAACTTCCAGAATAGCACAATAGATTTCAGCACCTGAAGCGTGGCATGATCTGCTGCTGATGTGTATGCGGGATCCTGCCTCCCACACAGAGGGCAACTGATGGATCAGCTGTAGCTCTCTGTATTTGGAAAGTGACTGTAGTGTTTTTAGAAGGGTTTTTAACCTCTTAGATCCCTCTCCCACTCTCTCTCTCTTTCCTTCCTGTATGTTCGCTGTTCCTCCCACTTCATCTTTTCCCTTCTTCCCCTCATAAAATCACTTACTCTCTCACTCCCTCTATTCCCTACATTTTCTCTTATCATATTCATCTTAATTTCTCTTCTGTCTTAAATGCTGTATACTGTATACTGATAAATAATTATTTACAGAAATGTTCTGTCTTACAGTATCATCTCTTTTCTGCTCACTTTCAGGCAATGATAAAAATGTTTCAAGCTGTAGAAATTAGTAGAATACCGCAGTATATACATTTGCAAATTGAAAAAAAAACACGCTTTCTGCGATATTTCCAGTGTTTACTTCTTTTTTTTCTCTCTTTTTGCCATGTTATGAATCATTCTACAGTCGTGGGAAAGCAGTGCTGGGTAGTAAATCATTACATGTAATCTGGATTATGTAATCAGATTTCCCTTTTTTCTTTTAAAATCAGATTTCAAAAATTTAGCATTTATTACATTATATTACATTTTAAAATACTCTTTGTTATTGATTCCATGTTATTCTCACAATGGCAGTAAATTATTGATTCTGATTATTGGCAGTAAATAATTAATTGAATCTCCCTACTACTACTTTTTTATCTTGTAAATTTTCCTTTCTATAAAAGTCTACTGTTTATATACATTGAGAAGGTCTTTCAGGTTTGTGGAATTGTACACACAGACCAGCCACTGAGACCCACACAGCATTTGATCACTAGATTTACAGAAATCATTTCACTTTTAAGCAACATTGCATATAGAATCAGCTCCTGATGAACACATTAATTATTATTTGAATTATCTCTCAGTGAGTCATTTAACCATGTATTACTGTCTTTAGAAGGCTTTAGTCTTTCAAACACAATACAATGTACAAATTCACGTCAGATTAACCTCTTTGACTTAATATATCTACTTAAAGTACCCCTTGAGATTTTAAGTTAATAAGTTAGGTCAGTAATAATAATAATAAAAAAAAGTTATTAGTTAATTGTCACACAACAATGCAGGTAAACAAATAAATATTTTTAGTATGTTTTATTTTGATTGTTTATATTTATTTATATTTTATGTTATAACATGGTTTTTCTGAATACTCGATTCTGATTCCTGGTTCCAAGTCAGTTTAATAACCGCTAAACATATAAACGCTTTTAGTAATAAAATAGCTTCGCTACTGAATTGCTACATTATATTTCTCAGCAACGAGGGGGTAGCGTCGCTATTCTGAAGTATTTCACAGCTTTGTTGTTAATAGAGAGAGACGAACAGACGCAAGTACGCATCTCATCTCTCTCTTTCTCATCTCTCTCTGTCTTTCTCTCTCTCACGCTCGATAATTATTTAAAATAAATGCTATAAATCAGTCATTCAAATAAATTGAATCTCACACTACTTTATCTCTGTGTCTAATTCAAAGTGAGCAGAATGTTTGATCTAACGAGCTGTAACTAACGAAAATAAGCATCAATTTTAACTTTCCGGTCAAATACTGCGCTGTAAACATCAATAACAGCTTTAAGTTGTCTGGCAAATAACCATGGTATAAGCAGGATAATCTACGGTTAGCTGTACATTAATTGATTTTAGGTAAGGAGGTACAAGATTATCCTATTCAAATCAATGTGATAAACGAGTTAGGTCAAAAGTAATCTAAAAGTAGTCTGATTATATTACCTTAAATGTGTAATGTAATTACGTTACTAACTACAATTTTTGTCATGTAATTTGGAATCAGTAACCGACTACAATTTTCATCTACCAAGTAGTGTGGGAGAGTGACATCCTAACAGTGCTGATTGGCTAATGCCACCACAAGAACGTAAACAGTCATCGGTAGTGACTATAGAGACTAAATCTGCCTACTATAACATGTGATTTCATAAGTTGCTTGTAAATTGTTTCTTTTGTTAGAATACATGGCTACTTTCGCATGGCCATCAATATAGGAACATTTGTTTGTGTTTTTGTTTGTGTGTGTGTGTGTGTGTGTGTGTGTGTGTGTGTGTGCGTGTGTGTGTGTGATTCACAAACTCACGTAACATATTTAATTCATATATTCATATAATTCATATATTTAATTAAAAATAATGCATCATTACTACACACATATATCAATATATAATTTTGAAGTTTATTTTAAGCAAAAGTAACTATTTTGTTATATAAAGTTACCATAATATTTTGGTAATTTCACTGCCCACTCCTACTTATTGATTGTTTGATTCTTCCTCTCTGCCTAGTTTGAGCCTGATCAGGGGACTGAGGAGCGGCCATCGGTCAGTGATGTGACCATGAGATCTGCCTGCATGGAAAGTGCTGAAAGAAACTCCAGAGCTCTGAGCCTCCATAACTCCATCACTAAGAGTAAGTGTTTCTTAATGATACCACAAAACATTATGCGGTAAATTTATTATTTTTCAATTAATTGTGTAGTTAATGTTATAAGTTTAGACCACTGTTGCTACAGCAGGCCATTATTTGCAGTGGGATATTAAATAAGCCCTCAAATAGGCACTTCCTCAATGACTCTGTGGTTTCAAAACGTATAAAGCTTTATTTTAGCTTCATTGCTAATCTATAAGTGCAGTTTCCACAAGTACAGATGGGATCTTTAGATATATATTACCGAGTGTTTTAACTCCGTAATTAATAGAAAAACAGCAGGAGCCCTTTGTTTACTAAAGGCTGGAATGTGTACAAATCGAAATTGATTTAGACATCAAACTCTTGATTACAGAGAAAAACTTCTGTTACGACTGTAACCATGGTTCCCTGAGAAGGGAATGAAACGCTGCATCTGACGTAGATGCTGTGGGAATGCCTCTGATTGCGATGATTGCATCATGATGAAGCACATGTGAAATTAGTCCAATGGCATGGTGGGACGTCAGCCAAAAGCATGTGAAGTCACTACCAGGAAGCTCAATAAAGTAAAAAGAATGTCAGCTTCTGATTGGCTGAAGCAAGTCGATCACAGGCATGCAGGGAGTATGGCAATGCGATGCAGCGTCTCAGCCCCTTCTCAGGAAACCAGGGTTACAGTTGTAACCTGAGACATTCCCTTTGAGGGAACTCAACACTGCGTCTGACGTAGATGGTATGGGAATTTTTATACCCACTACGCCATACTGACATGTGCCTGTCCTAGTGTGAATCATGGTGAGCACAAATCTAGGACAAAAGCACCTAGGACCCCGGAGTGGAGTCCAAGTCTAGGTTGTAAAACCTCACAAATGTGTCTGTGGAAAGGGCCAGCCTGCCACATCACATACTTCTTGAAGTGATACCCCTGACAATAAGGCTTTTAAAGCCGCCATACTCCTCGTAGAGTTTGCTCTGACAGCCATAGGTGAAGGCCGACAGCATGCCTCATAAGCAAGAGAAATAGCCTCGACTATCCACTTGCTCATAGTCTGCTTGGTTGCTGGTGAACCTTTCCTAGGCAACCCAAAACAGACTCAAAACTGATCCGACTTCCTCCACAGGGCAGCTCTGTTGACAAAAGCGACCAGTGCTCTTACTGGACACAATAGATTCAGCTTCTCCTGGTCTGAAGTCTGGAATGGAGGAGGACAAGAGGCTTGCAAAACTATAGATCATGCAACCTTGGTCGGAACCTTAGGCACGTAACCCGGTCTACAAAAAGGCTTTAATCATGCCGGGAGCTAATTCTAAGCGTGAAGAGGGAAAAGACAGAGCCTGAAGATATCCTACTCTCTTAAGAGACGTGATAGCCAGTAAGAAAATAGACTTAAGAGTCAGAAATTTCTCTGCAACAGACTCAATAGGCTCGAAGGGTGCTGTGGACAGACGTTCTAGTGCCACAGCAAAATGCCAACCTTTGCATGGCTTGCAGGCCACCATGTACATCTTCAAAGTTGAGGGGGATAGCCCTGCAGAATATCGGTCGATCCCCCTCATGGGCCAAACCCACAATTCCTATACTCGTTGGGGTGATCAATCGTGCCCCCTGCTTGAGACAGAAGATCCCTCCTGACGAGAATCTCACATGGAGAGCCGTCCAGGAGAGACATCAGGTCCAAACTCTGGCCCCAGCGCCATCGCTAGAGGGGAGAAAAGTGATGGCGATTCTCGGGGGCCCCGGATACCCTAGCTACGGCCCTGATGGAGGCAGAAAGGTGTGTGACGTGACTGATGACATCATCAACACAGAGACTAAGAGACATTATTAAATGTCTTTTTTTTTTGTTAATGCATTGAAAATTGTCACATCACGTGCCTCTATAATACAATAATATTATATATTTAGCTATATAATATATTGAGGGGTTTCATCTGTTGGGGTTTTGCTCTGTACATTAGCTCAGCTTCCTTTTTGTTCTTTTGTCTTGGGTACAGGGTGGTTCGATGCCTCCTCTTCCTCTGGGAGGTTTCATTTTCCCCTACTCCTGCATAAGCCCTTCTCCTGTAAACACTGCCTTTTTAAAAAAATAAGCTGATCTACGACCAGCCTCCCATCCATAAGCAAATTCGGCAAGCTTTAAAAGATACGAATCAAGGCATGAATTGCATTGACATTTTAAAATGAGTGTAAAAGCTTTGGACAGATGGGGGCCAGGCTAGGGCTGGTTGGGATAAGGGGTATTATACGGCCTTAAATCAAGACGCTGTCTTTGGGCCATCTGTTCAGTGCTGCCCCTTGTTAGTTGAGCGGTTACATCTCTGCAGGCTCTCTTTTAAAATGCATATGGGTGTGCATGCATGCACATTATTTAAACCTTTTTAAACCAATCCCCAAAATGTCAGTAGGAACCTTTCACTTTGAACAATTTTGGGAAAGGCTGCAATTAGAAGTCATTTGCAAATGATTTGAAACTAAACCTAACTGCAGCTACTACTATGGAAAAAAAAAACATATTATATAGTTATATTATGTTAAATTCACATTTGTGTTAAAAGTTTAATTTATAGTATTAGACTTTGGAAAACAGTCTCCATTTTTGGTGGCTTGTTGCAGGATGAAGCTGTCTCCAGAAAACTCTCAATTTTTACTGTACCCTCAAAGTTTCAATAGAAATTACATTAAATAATATTTTAGTTTACCAAAAATGCTTGTCAGTTCATTCAGCAGTACACATTAACTATATTTCAAATACTATATATGTAATTATGAATTTACATATATATATATATATATGTAGGCTACTTAAGTCCTAATTAAGTGGGTCAAAAAGTGTTGATAAGTGTTGACCAAAGTTTTCCAAACAGTTTCTTTTTGAGACTAAAAACACTTTTAGTAGACTCCAGCAAAAAGTCAAAACTAAATATTTTCCACAACGCTCTTTTTACAATATATTTTTGCTGATTTCAGTTCTCTCAGAGACAACAGATTCATCTGAGGAGGAGTGGCAGTCGATTGCTGATCTGGCCAGTGCCTGTCGGAACATTCTGGAAGCTTTGTCTCGAGAAGGTGAGAAATGACCATTTTCGGTGGATGAGCATGTGAAAGTCTGTTTAGTCTGTTCACTGAAGAATGCTGGTCTGGTAACTTTGACGGAATATTACTCCTGTTGGGTTTCAGATCGGAAGTCAGGAGATGGAACTGAAGAGACCCAGCCAGGTCAGACAGAAACCAAGTTTAAAGACTTCAAGGACAGGTGAGAATGACTATGCCGTGCATTCTTTTGAAATTCGATTATACTCACAACATAATGAGAGACACAACTCACAGAGAACTATAAATTGACCTGCCAAAAACATTTACAATATGCACTACAGTTCAAAAGTTTAAGGTCAGTAAGGTTTTAAGGAAATAATACTTTCATTAAACAAGGATGCATTAAATCGATCAAAAGTGTTTATTCAAATAAATGCTGTTCTTTTGAACATTCAATCCATCAAAGAATCTTGGAAGAAAAATGTATCACGGTTCCCACAAAAATATGAATCAGCACTGTTTTCAACATTGATAATGATAGAAATGTTTCTTGAGCAGTAAATTAACATATTAGAATGATTTCTGAAGGATCATGTGACACTGAAGACTGGAGTAATGATTCTGAAAATTCTGCTTTGACATCACAGGAATAAATTACATTTTACACTATATTCTCATAGGGAAATCGTGATAATAAATTGCAATAATATATTTCACAATAATACAGTTCCCTTTCGTTCAGTCACTACGACGTACGTTAGTGACTAACGAATGGGGGTTTCGCCTAGAAGCCTATTACCTTCGAGGTATTTAACAGCGCCCAATGGCAGTGCCAATGCCATGGGCATGCGGAATTTGCATGCGTAACTCCGCCCCACCTCGTGGGTATATAAGGAAGTACGCTGGCAACATCGCATTATGTTTCTGCTTTGGAGCCAAGAGTATCTCTTCACTCCTTCAAGCCTGCTAACTGAGTCTTTGTCAGCCTTCGAGACGAACAGCTTTCCAGAGGCGTTGGTGTCTACGGCGTGTTCCAGTGATCGCATACTGCCTGCCTGCTAATCTGCGCAGTGGTCCGTCTGACAGCTGGCGTGTGGTCCCTGGGCGCTTCGGCGTCTCTGCGAAGCTTCCTCTCATAAAAGAGCCTACACGTGGCATGTCCTTTTCAGGATGTCTTGCCCGTGTATTTCTGGGTGTGGCCGGTTGCTGAGTCCTTCCGATGGGCACAATCTCTGCTTGGTATGCTTGGGCGTTCAGCATGCTCAAGCAGCGTTTGTGGATGAGTCATGTTCCCACTGCGGGAACATGACCATCGCGGTGCTGCGATCAAGACTCAAGGATCTTCGTAATGAAGTGAGAGTCCCCTCTACCACACCCCGATCTACCGTTCCCCCTGTGGGCGGTACTTCGGCTGGTGGTCAGGGTGATCTGAGGGTGACCGTGTGGAACAAAGCTCCGATGCTCATGCCTCGGGCCACACCCCCCTCTAGCGTTCCGCAACCCGTGAGCGTTCAGACGGAGATCGCGGGGCCTGCTCCGGCACCCTCGCGCATCTCGTTTGGCGCTCCTGAGGATGATGCGATGTCGGTCACTGCATCACAAGGTGGGCTCGAGTCCTCTGAGGATGATGACTCGGCTGTGCTGCCGCCTTCGGGCGCGCCAGCATTGCCTGAGTCGGACCCAGAGCTGACAGCCATGTTGTCTCGGGCAGCCGCGAGTCTAGGGATAGAGTGGAACCCTCCGCCCTGTCCCGAACGCTCGCGGCTCTATGATTGGTTTTTGGGGACCCGCGCTGACACACGTCAGTCCCCGCCCCCAATACCTTTCTTTCCCGAGCTGCATGAGGAGGTTGCGCGGTCCTTGAAGTCCCCGCTGTCTTCCCGTGACCGTTCGGCAACCACCTGCGCCTTCTCCACCCTTGATGGGGCCGCGGCCAATGGGTACACTGGGGTCCCCCCAGTTGAACATTCTGTTGCGATGCAACTGTGTCCGCAGAGCGCTTCAACATGGCGTGGCGACCCTAAGCACCCCTCCAAAGCCTGTCGATTCACATCAACCTTGGTGGCGAAATCGCACAGAACTGCGGGGCAGGCTGCTGCCTCTTTGCATGCCATGGCGATCCTCCAGGTCTACCAGGCCAGGATCCTCAAGGACATGCACGAGGGTGGAGTTGATCCGGGGCTCGTGGACGAGCTGCGTGCCGCCACCGACCTCGCCCTCCGGGCGACGAAGGTGACCGCACGCTCCCTGGGTCACGTGATGTCCACAAATGTGGTCCAGGAGCGACACCTGTGGCTAAACCTGGCCGATATGCGGGACAGCGAGCGAACACATTTCCTCGATGCCCCCATATCCCAGGCTGGCCTCTTCGGCGGCGCGGTTGAAAACTTCGCCCAACAGTTTTCAACCACCCAGAAGCAGACTGAGGCTATTAAACATAAACTGCCCCGGCGGCCAGCTGCTCCCTCCTCCCAGCCATCGGCACAGTCGCCTCAGCCTGCTCGCCGCCGAGGACCCCCTCCTAAGCCTCCCGCCCGGTCCAAGCAGCAGCCATCACCCGGGCCGGGTCGCGGAGGAAGCCGTAGGAAGGCGTCCCAGTCCCCTCAGGTCGCCCAGCTCTCCGCTAAACGCCAGGCCAAGCGGCGCTCCTGAGACGGACAGCTCAGGGATGGAAAAATTCTTTCCAGGAGATGGTAGCAGGACCACTCCTTCCCCCGGTGGAGGGCCGGGGGAGAATCCTTTGTTCAGCTGCTGGCCCCCGGGTCAGCAGCACCCTAATTTGGTCAAAGAAAGAATTAACACTCCCATCCCTTAGCCCCCAGAGATCGGTGATGACGGTGCGCGCCACCCACGGGTCCCGCCACTCGCATCCCTCTCTGTCGCCAGCCCCCTGGCAGAGCAGACCCCAGTGGAACGCGTGTCCTTCCCTGGTCTCCTCTGTCAGGACGCAGCCGTTAACCGTGCCCCCACACCGGGATGCCCAAAGGCCTGCCTTGTCCGGGCCGGTAACGCTGCATCGCTGCCCCACACCGGGTACGTCTGTAGTCCGAATGACCCCGCTGTCAGACCAGCTCTTTGTCTGTTATGGTGGAGAGCGGAAGGGAAGAGCTCTCTCAAACCAGAGGTTGTCTCACTGGATAGTGGACACCATTGTTTTGGCTTACCAGCAGCAAGTGCGACCATGTCCCCTTGGTGTGAGGGCACACTCCACTCGGAGTGTGGCCTCCTCTTGGGCTTTAGCGCATGGCGCCTCGCTAACAGACATCTGCAGAGCTGCAGGCTGGGCGACACCTAACACATTCGCCAGATTCTACAATCTCCGAGTGGAGCCAGTGTCCGACTATGTACTCACCCCCCCGAGGGGCCGGTAATGGGGCAGGCTCAGGTGTCTTCGCTTGGTCGCCATTCCTCTCCACGGACGGGATACGTGCGATATTTTCCTCAGGTGAGCTCCACGAGAGCCCTGAGCTCCTCCAGCACTGTCGACGCCGACATCAGTTTAGTCTGCCCTTTCGAGCCCAGACCCTCATGTCTGGCCAGGTGCCCCGTGTGCATGGTTCCCCTCCGGCGACCCCCACACGAGTATTTCCACCGTAAGCCTCCTCAGTGAGCAGGTATCTTTCCCTTGGCAAGCCCCTGCCACCCCTAGGGTTAAAAATCCACCTTCGGCTGGTACCCTAGAGTTTCCCATATGCAGCCCTCAGCGGGTCATATGTGTACTCTCTAAGTCCTCCCCACGGGTAGGCATCTTGGCATTCCCTCACTGGGATATGCTTCCCAGTGTACCTTGGTATTCCTGTGTTAAGTGGGAGTCCTACGGCCTTAAGTGGCGGGATCTCACACTTACGCAGGGCACTGGATGACAGCTGAGTGGCGCTGTTATATTGGAACCCCCATTCGTTAGTCACTAACGTACGTCGTAGTGACTGAACGAAAGGGAACGTCTCGGTTACGTATGTAACCCTCGTTCCCTGAGGAGGGAACGGAGACGTACATTCCTCTGCCACGTCAGCTGTGCTGCTGGAACACTGAGTTCAGATCTTGGCTCCGCAGCAGATACATAATGCGATGTTGACAGCGTTCTTCCTTATATACCCACGAGGTGGGGCGGAGTTACGCATGCAAATTTCGCATGCCCATGGCATTGGCACTGCCATTGGGCGCTGTTAAATACCTCGAAGGTAATAGGCTTCTAGGCGAAACCCCCATTCGTTAGTCACTAACGTACGTCTCCGTTCCCTCCTCAGGGAACGAGGGTTACATACGTAACCGAGACGTTTTTACTGCATTTCCTGTATACTGCTCTAATTGTTCACAATAATGGGTGAAGTGTGAAACACTGAAAACAAATAGTGACCTAAAAATGGTAACATCTAAATTAACTAGTTTTATTCAAGTCAATTATTATTCAACATCACTGAATTAACCTAAATTCATTAATTTATACCATACCATTATATATAATTGATTTGTCTTTAACAATGTGCTTTTAGGTTTTTTTTAAATATAAAAATAAAAGCTTTTTCGTGATTCATGACCCTTAATGCCTTAAAAAAAGATGTCTTTTGTTTCCTTTAAATGTGGTCCCTCTGAATCAGCATTCTGTCTTTGAAGTCTAAATGTTCTAACAGTGGCCGCATAAAGCACAGATAAACTATTGTTGCAAAATATATATATATATATATTTTGAACATATATATCATATGATATATCACACCATATATTTGCGTTTCTTCGTGTTTTTCTTTCTCTCCCTGCCTTCGCAGTGACTCGCCTGGTCACCTCGAGGAGAAAGTGTCCCAGTTAGAGGCCATGCTGAAGCGACTGCAGGACGACCTCCAAAAGGTACTTTGTCCTCTGTGGGTTTGTCACAGCACAGCTCTCTCTGTCGCAGCATACTTCCCACACTGTAACCCCGTTCAAATATCTCCCATTAAATACATCCACCCATCCTTGTCTGTATATCTGCCCTGTCCAGTCCTTGCCCTCTTCGCTACTTCAAAGAGCCACTGCTGCTTCACAGAGCCAATCAAACAGAGGGACTGTAGAGGTAGGGCGGGACAAGCAAAAGAAACCTGTCTTGTCATTGAGCAGGGTGAACAGAGGAGATGAGAAGATTGCTGGAGGGACAATGGGCAGCCATGCTCACTCTCAACACTAACCGACCAATGGCAGTGAAGGCAAGTAGAGCATGAGATTTTTACTTAATTAGTAACAAAAATCAACAACATGTATGACAGTTCTCACTTGATTAACAATAAAATGATGCGAAAGTTGAACTCACGGATGTGAAGGACATATGTGAAATAAAGTTGACAAGCAAAGCCAAAGCCCATGTCAATCAAAACACATATTTGTGCTTTGGAGAGCGCAGAATCAATGCTTGATTGAGTGATCGGCAAGAAAAAACACACATTCTTGGAGATGCAGGAGACCCAAACAGAGATAAATACTTCTGTACATGATTCATTCAGAATAATTCCCTGAACTGGTATAAATATTCAGACCTTGATTTACTAAGATCCAAAATAAAGGGTACTCATTTTACAAATTTAACAAAATCACATGAGGGGTTACACATTAATAACCACAGCATACACAGGTTGCTATCATACATGGTTTTGAAATTATATAAATAACGATTGCAACATTTTGGCATCTGGACATCTTCATTTGGCACAGCTCTAAAACAGGTGCGAAGGGATGCTAGTGGCTGGAAACATCTTACCGTATTATATGTAATATGTTGTTCCCTTTTGAGGGAACTCGCTGTGCATGTGCAACTTGACCAATCCTGATTGGTGCTATGTCGCGACGTAGCATGTGACGTTGTATACAGAAGCTTACAAAGGCAAGCCGGAATACAACAGCGTTAGTTTCTGTTCTTCAGCAAGCACTCTGTGTGTGAAACTGTCTGTCATATTTATTGTTGTTTGTCCTGATCTATATATTACGTTTATATATGGTGAAGGAGAGACAGTATAAGAAGTGTGTGCCTCCCTTCCCATGTTACATCCCGGGGGTGACACTCACAAACTTTGTGCTTATTGCCTGGGAGCGGAGCATGGGGCTCTCTAAAGTACCAACTAACGTGGCTGTTTCTGTAGTTTTGCAGGCCTTCTGTCCTCCACCTCATGTGTCGTGGATCCAAGAGAAGCTTAATTTGTTGTGCGCCGTTTGAGCTTTAGAGGCCTGTGCATAGGTCCTCTCGTTGGAGGAAGGCGGACAAGTAACTAGTGTGTTTTGGGTCACCTAGGAAGGATTCCCCGCTCTCAAAGCAGTCAATTAGCGAATGGATTGTCGAGGCAATCTCTTTGGCTTACGGGGCTCGCAGTCTGCCTTCACCTCTGCTAATCAGGGTGCATTCTACTAGAAATATGGCATCTTCTAAGGCTCTGCTTCCGGGGTTTTCCCTTCAGGAGGTCTGTGATGTGGCAGGCTGAGTTTCCCCAGACACGTTCATCAGATATTACAGTCTGGATCTTCCATCCACACACAGTTCACAAATACTCTCATCCTGAGTTGAGCCTGGACAGCTTCACACCAGGGCAGGCATTAGTCAGTGTGGCGCAGCGGTTATTTGTTCCCCATAGTGTCGTCTTTGACGCAGTGCAAGTTCTCTTGAAAGGGAACGTCTCTGGTTATAACTCTAACCCTTGTTTCCTGAGAAGGGAACGCGATACTGCGTCACTTTGCCGCACCTCCTGAATGCCTGAGAGCGGCTTGCTTCATCCTAGAAGAAGCTAACGCTGTTGCGTTCCGGCTTGCCTTTGGAAGCTTCTGTGTACACCATCACACGCTATGTCACAACATAGCACCAATTAGCATTGGTCTAGTTTCACATATACACTATATTGCCAAAAGTTTTGGGACGCCTGCCTTTACATGTATATGAATTTTAATGACATCCCATTCTTAATCCATAGGGTTAATATGGAGTTGGCCCACCCTTTTCAACTCTTCTGGGAAGGCTTTCCACAAGGTTTAGGAGTGTGTTTATGGGAATTTTTGACCATTCTTCTAGAAGCGCATTTATGAGGTCAGACACTGATGGTGGACGAGAAGGCCTGGCTCACAGTCTCCGCTCTAATTCATCCCAAAGGTGTTCTATCGGCTTGCAGGCCAGTCAAGTTCCTCCACACCAAATTTGCTCATCCAAGTCATTTTGGAACAGGAAGGGGCCATCCCCAAACTGTTCCCACAAATTTGGGAGCATTAAATTGTCCATAATGTCTTGGTATGCTGAAGCATTAAGATGTCCTTTCACTGGAAATAAGCGGCCAAGCCCAACCCCTGAAAAACAACCCCCACACCATAATCCCCCCCGCCACCAAACTTTATACTTGGCACAATGCAGTCAGGCAAGTACAGTTCTCCTGGCAACCGCCAAATCTAGACTCATCCATCGGATTGCCAGACAGAGAAGCGTGATTCGTCACTCCAGAGTCTCCCACTGGTCTAGAATCCAGTGGTGGCGTGCTTTACACCACTGCATCCAATGCTTTGCATTGCTCTAGGTGATGTAAGGCTTGGATGCAGCTGCTCGGCCATGGAAACCAATTCCATGAAGCTCTCTACGCACTGTTCTTGAGCTAATCTGAAGGCCACACAAAGTTTGGAGAAAAGTGCAGAAAGTTGGCGACATCTGTGCACTGTGCGCCTCAGCATGCCCTGACCCCGCTATGTGATTTTACGTGGCCTACCACTTCATGGCTGAGTTGCTGTTGTTCCCAATTGCTTCCACTTTGTTATAATTCCACTAACAGTTGACCCTGGAATATTTAGTAGTGAGAAAATTTCACGAATGGTCTTATTGCACAGGTGGCAACCTATCACAGTACCACGCTTGAATTCACAGAGCTCCAGAGAGTGACCCAATCTTTCACAAATGTTTGTAGAAGCGTCTGCATGCCTAGGTGCTTGATTTTATTCACCTTTGGCCATGGAAGTGATTGGAACACCTGAATTCAGTGAGGGGTGTCCCAATTCTTTTGGCAATATAGTGTACTTCAGACACTATCACACAGAGGCTTTGCCTATAGTGTAGTCTTCAACGCAGCGTCTCGTTCCCTTCTCAGAGAAGAAGGGTTACAGTTGTAACCTGATGAATCGTCAATTTAGCATTTTCACTAATTTAAATGTTTAAATACATTTAAGCGCATTAAAATGTGGTTGTGACTGCTGAAACTTTGCAGCATGTAGGTAGCCTTTAATTGTCCTGTTGTCAAGTTAAACCAAGTCCATTTTGGATTTGTATGTGGCATGTTTAAACATGTCTAATAGGAAATGGGCTGAAACCTTTCTTAGTAATGCAAGTAGTGATGTCGACACCCTACAGATTTAAATGGAAAAGGATATTCTGTAACACTTTACAATAAAATTCCATTTGTTAAACATTAGTTTACTATGTTAGTTAATATGAACTAGCACTAATAAATACTTCTAAAGCATTTATTAGTTTTAATTTCTAAACAAAAATCTAAAATGTTAATTTCAACATTTACTAATTAAAATCAAATGTTATGTCTGTTTATGTACTTGAGCTAACATGAACTAACAATAAACTGCTGTATTTTTTTCTTAACTAACATTAACAAAAATTAATAAATACTGTAACAAATGTATTGCTCATTGTTAGCTAATGTTAATCAATGCATTTATAATTTTGTAAAGCATTACGTGATTTTTTTTTTCTGTTTCCTTTTGCTTCTTTTTCTATTTTGCTTAACATCAACAACAACAAATCTGGGCAACGGAAATCTAATGAAATTAATATAATACAAATATAAGGATTAAAAAACTAGAGAATTATCTATTCATTAATAATAATTTGTATTATTGTGTTGCTTTAAATATGATCTTTCAAAAAAAATTCCTAGGTTCAAAACAAGATAAGTTCCATTGACATCGTTTTTGGCCGCAGAAAATAATTTTTGCCATAAATTTGCCAAAAACCACACATACTTTATTTTCATCATTATTGTATGCCTGCTTCATTTTCCCATTTATGGGAGCTAAATTTCTGTTGAGTGAAAACAATCTTTAAATAGCTACACGTGGCACTCAATAGGATAAACATAAACATAAATCTATACAAACATTGGATTTTGGAATTACTGCAGACCATTAACACAAAGACCACAACCGTATGAATGAAGTGCATGAGCTCATAATAAAGCTATAATATAGTATCATCATATATTATAATTAAGGCCCCTCATAGCTGATCCAGGGTCTCAGTTCTATTTTGTTTGATCCCATTATCCGCATAAGGTCAGGAAGGGAAAGAGAGGCTGAGCATGGTTGACTGCATAATGTCCCACAGTTATCCAGCACACTCATCTAGGTAAACCGTAGTCTACTAAACCCTTTGGTCACCTTGAGATTAGAAATGTGTGGCCTTGTAAAACATTATTATACATGCACAGATAACAATATATCATGAAGTACTACCATGATTAGAAATATCATTGCTATATCAGTGTTTTCATGCATGAATATCATTCAGGATATTTCGCACACATTGCTTTAAAATCCATGTATGTTTCTTTTCTTGCTTAACAAATGCTTCGTATAACTGATGCAGCCTGTTTGTGCATGTCTGATGCCACTTTTGGACTGTTTTTACAATCGAGAGCTAATCAGAACGCAGGCCCTGATTTACTAAGATAATGTAACAAATAAAAGCTACTCATTTACTTGTTCAGTATATCTACTGTGGAAAAATATGTACACCCCTCAGTTTAGTAGCTGGTATTGCATCCATTTGGCAGAAATAACTTGACATGTGTTATAATTGTCTATCAGTCTCTTACATTGACTATATTAATTAGCCCATTCATCCATGCAGAATTCATTTAACTGCATTTATTTATTACTTTTATTCAGCAAAAATGCATTGAATTAAACAAAAGTTACTGTAAAGATGTTATAATGTTTATAATGACTTCGTAATGTTCATATTTCAAATAAATGCTGTTCAAATAAATATTGGTTCTTTAGCTTTTTCTATTTTTTTAAGGCTTATGACCAAACCAGACCAGTTTACTGAGGTTTATATAAAGTGTGCCCTTCCAGTAAAATGTTCTACTAATTTGCACTTGATAAATGTAGGGGTGTACATACTTTTTTCCAAACAAGAAATAGGTGTACCAATCATTACCAAATATCCATTCCAAGTATTATTTGTTCATTTATTTTGCCATTTAATGCATTGCAATGGGTGAAATGCCAATCCAATATATAAAAAATGTTTGGGGTCAGTAAGATTCTTTTTTTTTAAAGAAATTAATACTTTTATTAAGCAATAATGCATTAAATTGATCAAAAGTGTCAGTAAAGACATTTATCCATGGGTGTCGGAACCCACCCACTTTTACCGTCTCTAATTCAGCGCATATCTGTTCACCTACACCTAACCGATAAACACTTTATTATTAAACACACGTTAGATGCTTTATTTCCACTTTTCGAATATTTTCTTCATTTTTTATTTTTTTTTATAAAAGCCTTTCCGATCTGATATGTGATGGGAAAAGTGAGTAGAGCGAGTTCGGCAAAAGGCGGATTCGAACCTCGAGTCAATTGGCGTCAACATTTTCTGCCATGTGCCTTATCCCTACATTATTGCCACTGTAAAAAAAAATGCCGTCTTCCCTAATTTTACCTTGCCCCACCAGACGTTTAGTAAACAAGGCAAGCTACTCCATGAGATTTTTCTGGGGGATTACCCACATTTTTTTTTTTTTTTTTGCTTCCGATGCATTGCATTCCATGCAGTTATCTATTTCAAATAAATGCTGTACTTTTGAACTTTCTATACATCAAAGAATCCTGAATAAAATGTATCACGGTTTACATAAAGATATTAAGCAGCACAACTCTTTTCAACATAATAAAAAATCTTTCTTGCACAGCAAATATTAGAATGAATTCTGAAGGATCATGTGACAGTGAAGACTGGAATAAAATTCAGCTTTGCATCACAGGAATAAATTACATTTAAAAATATTATCAAATAGAAAACAGTTCTTTTACATTGAAATAATATTTCACAATATTAAAAAATCTTCCAAACTTCTTATTGCCAACTTTTAAAAGGTAATACCTCACATGCAAACCTTTAGTAAGTCAGGGCCTCAGTTTATGAAGCATGAGTCCTCATTTACCCACTCTGTTTTTTGTATTTGTGTTGCAGCTTGTAATAGTGTGTGGCATTTGCTGGTATATGTGTGTCATTGTCTTCATTGGTCACCGTGATTTTGCCAAGACATGTTCCTGGATCAACATCTTTTGTTGATCCTGGAACAACAATCCTGTCCAAAAGCATAGTTCTAAGTCTGTCTCTACCCCTAAACCTTACCCTATCCATAACTTATCTCTAAAATCAGATTGAAATGATAGGTGAATAAGAATGGTGTAGAAGCCCCTAACCCTTGTTGTAAGTCTAAACTCTCCCTAAACCTATCCCTTAAAATCTGAATTGTTGATTGGAATGCCGTTCAAGGATGTTGATCCAGGAACATGTTTTACTTGGTGAAATCACGTTCACCTGTCTTTCATCCGTCTCATACCACCAACATATTCAGATTTAGTAAACCCTTGTGTGGCGTGGATATGTCCTACCAATACAGAGTGAGAAAGCTTGAACCTGAAAGACATTATGTTTGCATGCTTCCCGCAGGAGAAAGAGGACAAGGCATTGCTGCAAGCAGAGGTGCAAAGTCTCAGGCAGAACAACCAGCGTTTGCAGGAAGAGTCCCAGAGTACCGTGGCGCGGCTCATTAAGGTCACCGAACTGCTCTGCAACGTCAACAAACCCTGCTAGCATTGAAGGCCAGACCATGGCAGCAAGCAAGATCAACAGACACATCTAAAGGCCAATGAAAATGTTAGCAAATCTAGCAAACGAAGCCCTAAAAACTTCTCTTAAGTGACAAGAACATTGACAAGCCTTACTCGAAAAGTGCACAACTGATCGGCTAAAGTATTCGTACTCAAAATATACTTAGTATAATTAACAAGTCATCCACTTCTCTGTTGCACCCTAAAAAGTTTTCAGGGCTAGATCTACACATAGTCCCATCACTGTGACAGCTTGTTAACAATGATAGCCTTCGGTGCAAGAACCAGTCTCATAGGAAACTTTCAAACTATTTTGGAAGCATGCCCTTACCATCGGCTGATGTTGACAAGCAGTTCGAATACATCTGACTATCCAAAAGTAATTATTTGCAACCCTCGGACCTGACTTTAGAAGACATTTAGTGACATGTTCAAACTCATATTATACTTTAAGTATTTCTTCCCGACCTAGTGAACCGGATGGTCATTAACAAACTATCGTGTCCATATACCTAGCAATACATTCACCTTACTTGTGTTGAAATGGCTTCAGGAGTTGCAGACCATGTACTTCAGTGTATATACAGTTTCTTACTAGGAGAAAATTATTAAAATGTCAGTGTGATTGTAACCCTCTATTAACCATCACAGTGTCAGAAATAGGTAGAACCCGATCTAACCTTTTCTCTGTTGGCAATGAGTAAAAGGCTGGCTTCTCACTTATCTCTAGAGTGAATATGCTAACGTAACAAGAGCGATGCGAACTGATGATGAAAATCATAAAATACGTGCATATTGGAAAACACTTTTTTTGTTTGCGACTACCCTTGTGAAAAAGAAGTGCGCTTAATTGTATTGAATGTGCACTTGAAGTGTACTTCAATATTTAAAAGTACATTTTTAAAAACCTGTGCTTGCAGATAATACAATACAACTGAAATAAATGCCACTTAAGTGTACTTAAAGGAGTACACTTATGATTGTTTCTTAACACACTTAAGTGCACTTTTAAATCATTGTTTTGATATTTTGTCATGCTTCAAAGATATGTTGACTAACATGCTAAAGCACATGTAAAGTTGATCATCCTAACTGTAGCATGTTATTAATTAAGTTTAAAGTTAATATATTTTAAATTTAAAACGGCAACTTCATCATTACAACGCATGTTACGTTAAAGTATATTATACAGTAGTTTACTATAAATGCTTGTCGGTACATTCCACAGTACGCTTTAAACGTATTTCAAAGACAATAGAAATCATTGTGAAATTACGTATAAAGATGTACTTAAGTGGGTCAAAAAGCACTTAAAGTTCAGCTAATTGCATTTAATATAAATTCAAACTATGATACATTTTCATTTAATTATTTCACACTCAAGTATATTCTTTGAAATTATATTATTTCTGTCATAAGTACTCTTTATAAAAATATGCTTTTTAAAAGTGTACTTTTTCACAAGGGACGAGTCAAAATTGTGTTCTGTTTTAATCGACAGCATGTAATAGTTGTCAGTAGAGCTTAAGTTGAAGCTGGAATATTCCTTGTTTTAGCACAAATAATTTAAGGCAAATCATTCCTGCTTTGAATAGCCATTTTAGAATTTAGACTCACGGGACACTTTTTTAATTGATCAAGGGTATTTAATGACGCATACCAGAGGGAAAAAAAATTGCTCATTTCATGCCTTTTCACTGTAGTTGAGCTGTGATTTTAGCGATGGCACAAAGTGTCTGACATCTGAACTTTTACATTTGTGTGTGTGTGCGTGTTTTTTTATGTCTGATCCCACTGAATCTGAATGAGCCTTTCTAACACCTGCTTGATTTGAGAAGAAAACAGTTCTTAGTGTTAAGTTACGAAGGGAAGCAATGACTTAAAGTAATACATTTCTATTTATAAAGATTGCTGCCAATTCGATTGAAGTGTTTGTTGCTCACAAAGATTTAAGAGACAAGCCAGACCAGTTCTACTTTGTTCTCACACAAATTGCATAGAGTGCTTTACGCTGAATTGTGAGACAGCACATATTTATAAAATTGCTATTTTGTCTCTTTTATTTTCCATATTGCACCCAAATTTCACTCTTTACCTCACCTAAAGGTGCACTGAAATGTGACAAGAAGAAGAGCAAATTGCCTGGACTCTTGCCTGCACACACTCGTAAAACAAGCCGGACTAAATGAATCAAAATGTTAAATATCCATATGTCATACATGTCTTCTCCCCTTCAAATGTTGAGGTTTTTTATTTTAGAGTCACTGTGATAACCTGGTACCAGCAGATTCCGATGTATTACAATGAAATTATAAATCTATATCTTTATTCCTCTCTGTGAAGAAATGTAGAGCCAAAATAAGTGTTACTTCCCTCTGATGTGTGTGTCTATATCCAGATGGAGCTGGAGTTTGCTGATTAGTTGTTGCCATTAGTGGAGAATTTGTTGAGTTTGATGAATGCAGCGCGATTATTGTTCCAGACAGGAAGAACACTGATGCAGCTTTTATGCAATCAGTAATGCATTTTGTGGGGTTTACTTAGCAAAAGAGCAATGTAAAAGAACTATTTCCTGTTCATCTGTGTGCGACATAGTCTTTTAGATCGTAGGAGGCTGTGAAAGCACGTGAGTGCAACAAGCAATTTCTAAGCCACCTTCTGTATCTGTGTATGTATTTATAAAAATGTAATAACTTATTAATCTTGAAAATGTGGATGTTATTGCTAGATATGTATATTTGAACTGGAAGGGAAGAGATGCAAATTTGTGATCCAATGAATGTTTAATTTTATTTTATTTTAAATTATAATAGTATAAAGGCATGACATGATAGCAGGTCATATTTTGATTTTCTGGAATAATAACAACAACCATTTTCCGTAGTGGAAACTACTCTGAAATTACACTGGAAACAAACTCAAAGGGACAGTGCGAGTTACAACCGAGGCTGCTTAAAAAAAAAATTGTGTGACATTCCATCTTTTCATGTTTTTAATAATTTGATCATTATTTTTGTATTGTATTATAAATGTACTTTTTGTTCGATACTGATTTCCAGTTTCATTGTTATTAATGATTGGATCAGAACACTTTATCAGTGTAAAACAAATCAAAACAAATGCATTTAGACTAAATTACTCTCAGACACGTGTGACTTAAAATTCTTAGATGCATTTCAAAGGGACATGTTTTGTAAATGTAAAATTAATCCCTATCTTTTTTTTAATGGTATGGTATTTTATGGAGCCATAAATGCTTTTCATCGCTTACCGTTTGATTTATGTATCAATGATGCAATTCTGTTGTTTACAAAATGTCGTTCCTTTTGATTTAAATGTGATATTTGTATATGCACTGAAACATCTGTAAGGACTTTTAAAGTACAGCCTGCTCTCACTGGAACAAAGCCACAGTCACTCCAGGGAATGAAGCCATGCAAATCATGCAGATAAACTAGCGTGGTCTGCTGGAAATTTGTGAGTGGATTGTTGTAGTGCCAAATTTTGTATTGTTCCACTACCAACAACTGTGGTATTTACAGACTGTACAATTAAAAGACTCTTACAAACTATCCAAACCACTCCTAAGAATGTGCATTTTCCACTGTTAGCCAAACATTCCTTGATGTGTTGCTTTTTTATGTCATGTTGCTAGCCATGTCATGCCCATGGACAGATTTACAGATTAAGCTTAGTCCATATTAGTAGTTACTACACTGATGTCAATGACTGTTCTAAATTGCCAAACCTGCCAACAAATAGCATTATATCTACTAGTCCCATAAATAATCAGCTCCCGAAACAGAATCACTAGTTAGCAGGCACTTTTTTAAATAAGTATTGTCACATTAAAAGTGAAAAAATGTAGGTGTATGGCAAACCACAAACCCACACACTATGCACACTGGTCTGTGAAATCCGGAAAAAATTATGACTGGACCAACAGGAATGCCATCCAGTCAAAACATACTAAGAAACGGTATGGTGATCACTGGAGCTATACTGGTTTCTTTTAACTAATATGGATTGATCAAGCATTGTATATGTGAACCTGAGGGATCCTGGCAATAAAAACTGAACTTGTTTCTGTACAAGCTGGTGTCTGAAATTTCAAATCAAATATTATATCAAGTGTTGTCATTGTCAACTTGCTATATTTTTGTTTAACATCAACACATTCTTTTTACACTGAAGGATAAGTCCAAAATTTTTACTGTAGTAAATAAGAGCATGCCACTCTAAACCTTTTTTGGTCTATTTAAAAGTACACTTCAAAATGAACAAAATTTAAATCATCAATCCTCATTCCAAAACTTTTTCTTGTTGTTTAAACCTTGATTCACTATGGTACGCCTATTATAAGTGTTTATATTTTAGACCGGACGGGATGGTTTTTGCAGGAAATTAGTAAAAATGTCACTCACCCTTGCGTCATCTGTAAATAGAGAAAAGTTGCTCAGGCTGCTTTGATGCGGTGTGGGAGTGGCATAAGTTAGGTTGTCATAACGAACAAGAAAGTTTGACATGGAGCATGATAAATCTCGAACCTCCAGGAATTAAAAAAAAAAAAATTCACTTGGGAACTAAGGGATTTCAAATGTTTTAAAGGCGTGGTGGAGATGGCATTTCTATTACTCAACAGGTGAGTAAGCTATTTTATTGAACAGATAAATTGTCTTAGCTCTCTAACAGTGTTCATTGTAAAGCATTGTGAAGGGTTATTTGCCGTGCTGGAATTTTGCTACAGTAAACTCTTCAGCTAGTCATCTTGAGATCCTTTCCATCTAAACTGGTTATACAGTGCATCCAGAAAGTATTCGCAGCGCTTCACTTTTTCCACATTTTATGTTACAGCCTTATTCCAAAATGGATTCAATTCATCTTTTTTTTTCCCCCTCAATTCTACAAACAATACCCCATAATGACAAGGTGAAAGAAGTTTGTTTGAAATCTTTGCAAATGTATTAAAAAATAAAAAGTGCAAAAAATCACAAGTAAGTATTCACAGCCTTTGCTCAATACTTTGTTGAAGCACCTTTGGCACCAATTACAGCCTCAAGTACTTTTGAGTATGATGCTACAAGGGTTAGGGTTAGGGCTTGGCACACCTATTTTTGGGCAGTTTCTCCCATTCGTCTTTGCAGGACCCCTCAAGCTCCATCAGGTTGGATGGGGAGCGTCGGTGCCAGCCATTTTCAGATCTCTCCAGAGATGTTCAATCGGGTTCAAGTCTGGGCTCTGGCTGGGCCACTCAAGGACATTCACAGAGTTGTCCCGTAGCCACTCCTTTGTTATCTTGGCTGTGTGCTTAGGGTCGTTGTCCTGTTGGATAATGAAACTTCGCCCCTGAGGAGCAGGTTTTCATTAAGGATGTCTCTGTACATTGTTGCATTCATCTTTCCCTCGATCCTGACTAGTCTCCCAGTTCCTGCAGCTGAAAACATCCCCACAGCATGATGCTGCCACCACCTTCACTGAATGGTATTGGCCATGTGATGAGCGGTTCCTGGTTTCCTCCAGACATTAAATTTGCCATTCAGGCCAAAGAGTTCAATCTTTGTTTTATCAGACCAGAGAATTTTGTTTCTCAAACTCCAAAAAATAGCATCAAAATTTTAAAAAAATCTTTGGAAGATATCCATAGGCATGGATAACCATAGCAAAGTAAATTTCTTACTTAAGTTAATTTTTCATTTCTGTTTTTTTTGTGTTTATTTAAAATAAGACAAATCTGATATTATTTTAATCTCATATCTGTTATTTAACAGTTGATATAGTTATTTTAAGACACAAGCTGGGTTTAAATCCCAGTTGTGCAGATGGGGTGCATTGTAACATTGCGTTACAATTAGCCCCTATTAGAACTACGCTATTATATTCTATAATTGTATGAATTTTATTGAGAAACCATGAGAAAAAGGTGAATAAAGACTATGAGTCAATGTTCAGAAATGCTTAATTATATAACTGTTTTAACTATGCTGTATAGCTGTGTTTTGAGGTGTGTTTGTTGTTAAACTCAAAAATTTGTTTATTTTTCATTATTAAAAATCGTCTCCGGTTACGTATGTAACCTAGGTTCCCTGAGAACAGGGAATGAGACGCTGCGTCAGCTTGACGCTACGGGGAACGCCTCCAGCGTGACAGGTGTCTGAGTTACAATCGAATCACATCAGTCCTACTGACCGGCGACAGCCGATGATGTCATCAGGGTGCGACCAGGAAGTATACAAGGGCGCCTCTGCCAACATGACACCGCCCTTCGTCTTCAGGGACTGTCCGGCAGGCAAACCCTGAGGCATGGCAAAGCAACGCAGCATCTCGTTCCCTGTTCTCAGGGAACCTAGGTTACATACGTAACCGGAGACGTTCCCTTTCGAAAGGGAACTCGCGCTGCGTCAGCTTGACGCTACGGGGAACAAAATACCAACGCCGCCATGCAGAGGGGAGTGCATGCCCAAGTGGCAGTGACAACTGTCAGGACAAGCAAATTCAATTGAACTGCCTGAACCACCCCCCCTCTGGTCACAGAGGCTGTCAGTGACAGCATTCCCTTCGGTCATAGCCCAAGCTATAAGCCTGAGTAGGAAGCTTCGAACACTTAGAGAAGTTCTACCCAGGCCGCTCAAAGGCCTGGATCCAACCCACTCAAAGGAAGGGGGTTCCTTTAAGGGAATGTGGCTAGGGGGCCCTAGGGCGCCCCAGCCAGCCACTACCGCCACCAAGGAGGCCTAGCTTGGTGCCTTTTTTAATGGGCGCTTCAGCCGGGCCATCCCTGTCTGTTCGATATCAGAGCCTCTGGATACTCGCCTCCTGAAGAGGCATCCAGTCCCAGGGACTGCAGAATGGCAGTGGCCTCCTCGGACCGGATCTCAGAGACGGGAATCCCGGAGAGCAGCACTCAGCATAGCGCTTTCTACCCTTGCCAGCGAGGGGAGTAATCTGCTCAATCCTAGGATCTACTGAGCTATTATCAGATAGAAACACTCAGGAGGCCAGACTGGCCTAAAAACTGATCTAATTGGGAGGCCACCCTAGGGGCCTACGACCACCCGATCAGGCCCAGGCAGCTTCGGCTCACATATGACCGTTCCGAAAGGAGGGGAGCTTAAAGGGGGCTGCCCGGTAGGTAAACCAGGTTGCAGGCTGAAATCCCCTCCTTGGAGACCAAGTAGCAGAAGCGACACCAGTCGCGCTAGGGTGACCACTAGCTGTCAGCGTCATGCCAGTTAATAGTCTTTGTACTGAGAACCAAAGACCCATTAGGGAGGCCTAGTGAGGCCCAGTGTATACCAGAGAAGCCTGAGAAGTCATGCTCAGGAACTCGCTTAGAGGGAGGCCTGGTGAGGCCTACTACCTGATAGCAGTTGAAGCCGACTGTCAATGTAGCTGGAAAATGGAAACTTGTCTTCTCAGGGAGGCCTAGTGAAGGCCTACTACCTGAAGGTCAAGCTACACCAGCTAGCCGAGCATCCTAACTCAGGAACTCGCCCTCAAGGGAGGCCTAGTGATGCCTACTACCTGATAGCGGGCCTGCAGGAAGGCCCAGTGCGGCCCGTTACCTGCTAGCAACTCGTGCTAACTGTTTCTCAGGTGACTGGAGCCCAGGAACATGCCCTTAGGGAGGCCCGGCGAGGCCTACTACCTTACGACCAGTCTTCAGGGAGGCCTAGTGCGGCCTACTACCCAGCAACAGCCTAGCAGCTCCTGTGCTAGCTGACACGGCGACTGGCAAACAGGAGCCCTCCTTCAGGGAGGCCTGGTGAGGCCTACTACCTGCCAACAGTTCATCACAACCTGCCAAGCGACTGAGCCCAAGAATGCGTCCTCAAGGGAGGCCTGGTGAGGCCTGCTACCTCATGCCGAGTCTTCAGGGAGGCCTGGTGCGGCCTACCACCTCTCAACAGCTTAGCAGCCCATGCTAGCTGACACAGCGACTGGCGAATGGGAGCCTGCTTTCAGGAAGGCCTAATGGGGCCTACCACCTCACAGCAGGCCTGCAGGGATGGCTTCCTGATGACAGGGGTGAAAAACTGTGATGTTATAACCTTGGGCTGACAGTAGCTTCTCTGCTGGCTGACAAAAATTAACATCCAACTGCTAACTAGGGTTATAGTTGGGAAAAACTGCTACTTGAAAGCCGACATCGTTGGGGAGCAATATATACCGCAATACACAAGGGGCCGAACTTTGCAAAGGCCTACCAAGGCTGACTACCTATTTTCCAGGTTGCAGCTAGTAAATTGCCAACCTCCCCAAACGTCGGGACTCACTCCATAAGGAGGCCTAACTCTGAGGCCTACCACCTGACCTGGAGTCTACTGCCAAGACTGCCCCAGCTGTCTACTCACAGCCAGCTGGCCTAAAAATCATCCCAGCCTAGCTGGGTGACCCATCCCGGAGGCCTCCAATTCCTTCTGGAGCCAACTGTACAATGGTGCAGTCTTATCGGCAGCGCCTACAAACACTGGAACCTAATCACATTGTCCATAGCAGGGTACTCGGCAAACCAAACGCCTTGTACCCCCTAAGCGGGGGGAGTACCACATACGCCACCCACCTCATGAAGGTCCTAGCTTTAATAGTGGCCTATCATACCGTGTGAGGGTGTCAGCCATGGCAATGCTCTGGCTACAAGGGAGCTCATGACCAAACCTACATAAACCAAAAAGGTTGTGAAGTGCTGCTCAACCCGAGCCATGGGTGAGGCAGAATGATACAGAGCTGGGTGTGGAGGTACTCAAATCTACCCTGCCTTGTCAGGGGAGTACAACCAACTGGCCAGGACATATACAAGAAAGGCCAGCGCCTGCCAAAAAACTGGCGGCCTCTAAAACTAGCTCTGGAGGGCCGGGCTGAGCTATGCATACAAAATTTTCGGACTTGCATGAAAAACGCCTTAACCCTGCCCCACGACTACTGGCTAAGTCGCTATCAATTCTGCACAGCACCAACCTGCATTACTAGCAAAGGCCCCAGAACGCAGGTAAGGGGGCGGGCCTTGGCCGGACTACTCTGCATAAGAGGAGGCTACATTAGGGACAAATAATAAAGCTAAGTTAAAAAAATGGAACAGCTACCCGGAGCGCGACCGCTTCTTGGCATGCGACTCCGTGATCCCTAGAAAGCCTAGGCCAATCTAGATCTATACCCGAGGTCCAGAAAAGGGCCACTGCTATTGCACCAAGCAAAAGGGGCACTCGGGTAGAAGTGCCAGTCGTTAAATAGATCTGGTTCTAGATCTAACTGTAGTTCTAGCATAGTCTGATCCTGCATTCTCCAGAAATTGACACTGAGAGAAGATAAAGACCGCCTTACCCTGAGGCGGCTACCAGTTAGCAGCTTAATACTAGGAGAAAAATGCCTAGCCTTTCCTCACAAACCCCCCCTTTTTTTTTTTTTACAACCGCTACACACCCTCAGGAATGAGCAGCATTCCCAGCGCTAATTCTAACGCATTTTAGCTTTTTAGGTCTGGGAATAAAAAGGGCTGTACAGTTCACACAGCGTGTACCATATATAGTGTTTGCTGGCCTCCACTAGCAATACTAGCTCACTTATACCGAGCTTAAGCAACTGGTAATCGTTCTAGCCAACCTAACAGGGGAACTACAGGCCCTTTTAGAACATATCCAGCGATCCCCGAAGCCCTCAGCAGGGAGCATAAGTCAGAAAATATGAAATAATTTCCCATATATAGGGGATTTACCTGCTCGCCTGCGGCACACCATGATATCGACCCACAAGCTTTATTCCCATATGAATACTTAGGTGTACTACTACCACGGGGCTGAGGGAGGCGCACTCACAAGCCAAGCCAGGCAGGCCGTCAGAGTCTGACGTATCTTTTCCTCCGCTCATCATGGGCCTGCCCGGCCTGGTGTAAAAAGCCCCTGGGGAGAAAAAACTAGTAGAAGGATGCCTCCCTAGTCTCAGCGCGCCCTAGGGGGAGGAGACCTGTCCCAGCGTGGTCTTCTTCGCTGGAACCGACCCTGCGCCCCGGCGTCCTTCCGACTCCTAGTGCGGGAGTCCCGCCTCTTTTGCGCCCTACTCCTCCACTGAGGGGGCGCACGAGAGGCAACACTGGCTCGCTGGTCCTGTCGCTGGTCCTCAGGCCATGACGGACCAGGGCCTCCCGCCTGCCTGGGCGCGGCCCCGGATCTCCGCGGAATGCATGATTTAAATGCAGCTGAGCGCGCCTTCGCCTCTCTGAATCTTTCCACCACCGCCTCAACGGAGGTGCCAAAGAGTTCAGAGGGCGAAACCGGGGCATCGAGGAGAAAGGCCTTCTCTTTCGCCCGATGTCCGCAAGGTTCAGCCACAGATGTCTCTCCGTAGCTACCATAGCCGCCACTGCTGTCTGCTTGGAAGCACGGAGAGCCAGATCTGTGGTGAGGCGGAGCTCAGCCATCGCGTCAGGGGGTAGGCCCTCCCCCTGATCGAGATCCTTCAGCAAGTCGGCCTGGTACGCCTGCAGCACCGCGGTGGTGTGCAGTGCTGCAGCGGCCTGACCTGCTGACGTGTACGCCCTGCCATTTAAGCGCGAGGTGTTTCTCATCGCTTTAGACGGCAGGGTGGGAGCTCTAAGTGTCGATAGCCTCCCTGATGCGAGATAGTTCGCAAACGTCTCATCAATCGGAGGCATCGACACGTAGACTCGGCCAATCCCTCAACATCAGCGAAGTTTCCATGCTGATGCCGAATTAACCTGGCCGAGTATGGGTTCTTCCATGCCCCCGCGATGGGTTATGGCCGGAGAGAAAGCGATCATCCAAGCGACCGGGACGCTCGGGTTCTCTCCTAGCACGCTGCCATTGTAACTCCAGCCTGTTGGTGGCGCGCTCCATAACCTCCATCAACTCTGCATACACTGGGCAAGATGGCTGAGAGGGTTCGGCCTCAACCGATTCATCACCACCCTGCCCAGCCATCCTCTGCTAAAATGGAAAAGCATCGGCTGACGAGGAGGAAAAATCTGACTCCTCCCCCGTCAGCCGCCCCTCGCGACCTGGCTGGTCGTCTGTGAGGACTACACCCTCCTCCAGACGACGAGCCAGACGACGAGCGAGTCGTCTGGGAACCCCAGGACCTACGTCGCCGCTCAGTCTCAGCGTGAGCGGGACCGTCCCCAGAAGCTGGCCCCTCTTCCCTCGAGAAGAGGGCCAGGCGAGAGCGGAGCGTTCGGATGGGAAAACGCTCGCAATTCGCGCAAGAACCTCCCGCGCGTGCTCTTCCCCCAGGCAGTACACACAGAGATTGTGCATGTCTTCAGGCGTCAGATACCTGGGACACGGATCCGTGCACTTCCTAAAGTGCCGTGTCTTCTGTGAGCACTTCATCCTACTAACGTGATTCTCTTACGCAACACCAGACAAGACAGTCACTGAAGACGAAGAAGCGGTGTCATGTTGGCAGAGGCGCCCTTATATACTTCCTGGTCGCACCCTGATGACATCATCGGCTGTCGCTGGTCAGTTGGACTGATGTGATTCGATTGTAACTCAGACACCTGTCACGCTGGAGGCGTTCCCCATAGCGTCAAGCTGACGCAGCGTGAGTTCCCTTTCGAAAGGGAAGCCATTATTTTATTTGAAAAAGGTAATTATTAGTGCTGTCAAACGATTAAAATATTTAATCGCGATTAATCGCATTAATGCCATAGTTAACTCACAATTAATCACAATTAATCGCACATTTTTATTTATTCTAAATGTCCCTTGATTTCTTTTTGTCCCATTATTTTTTCTTATTTTAATGCTCTTATCAACATAGAAAAGTGGATCGGCTTGCTTTGTTCAAATGTTTGTTTTATTGAAAACAACATTGGCATACTGTAGTGTTCGATTTCACACCAGCATTCTCACTTGAAGCAGTCATTCACACTTGGAGCAAATAATCGCTCACACAATGTAACACTGTCCATCAATAAAAGGGTGAAAAAAAATACTTTGTTGCACAAACAGCCCCTTCAACAGCCCTTTCTAAGGGATCAAAACAGGGTGATACAAAATAAAATTACAAAGTGCACATGCAAGGTAAACTAGGACTCCGCCTATAGTGCAGTTAAACCAGGGGTCGCCAACTAGCGGACTCCGGTCCAAATCCGGACCGCGAAGCCTTTTGACGTAGGCTAATGAAACAGTTAACGTTGCAATGCTCACTGTTGCGTTCAGACCCAGACGCGCGGTCAAGCATGCAGGTGCACCGGACGCGAATGACGCGACATGCACGCCGCTTAATTCGCGCCGCAGAATGTCTATTTGCGTCTTTGCATTGACTTAAATCACTCGCGCAAAACGCTTCATTCGCGTCCGGTGTGAATGCACCATCAGAGCAGAAAGCAGCGCTCAAGACAAGCACTTTTAGTTGAAGACCCCTGAGTTAAACCATGGCATAATACGTTTCTCATTTCGGCGTCTCACGCTTGCCATCCACGTCCACTCTTTTAATGGCCCAAACAAGTGTGGGCAGCCGCAGCGTGCCTGATGTTTTGTTTCCGGTCTAGCTACATCCGGAGTGGTGTTGTAGTTTTTCTAACGTTACTAGTTGCTGCAACAGCATGTGAAAAAACTACAAAGTTTGTTAGACCAAAAAGAACGTTAATCTCGCGATAAAAAAATTGACGCCGTTAAAATAGGTTTGCGTTAACGTCGTTAATAACGCGTTTAACTGACAGCACTAGTAATTATATTTTATTGACAAAATATTTTAGTTTGTCTTGGATATTTTTATTATTATATCAGGTAACATTTTAAGCTGTCATTTGGTCATGTTAAATTGTACCCCTAACATGTTACAATGTACCCCACCTATGGGGCATGTTGTCACATTTCACTTCCATTCTTTCGGGATAAATCAAGAAAAAAAGTATACACTGTATTAATGAAACAAAACCACATAATTGTACTAGATGTGTGAAATTAATGTGGGAAAAAATAAATACTCTGAACCACAAGTGGATTTACACGTCAAAAAGCGTTAGGTTGTGCCCCGCTTTCCCCTACATTTGCAAAATAACAATTTGCCCAAAAATAAGCCCAATTAGTGCTACTAAACATTCATTTCCAAATGCACAAACATAAAATTTGAAAAGTTAAAAAAAGGTTGTAATTAACTGGAAACTGTATATTCATCATTTGCACAATACAATTAAAACGTATTACAAATATTAGTTAAATACAGTTTTATTTATCATATGTTCTCATATTTATTTTGTTTTTGTAGTGTCATCATTTTGTTATAAGGAGCCCAGCCTGTACCCTGCACACTCTCCAGCATCCATGAGTTTCCTATGCTTCCTGTCATGGCCATGGAGTTCATCCCCAGATGTTTGAGCTTCCTGTCTCTCCTGAACTTCCTGTTTTTGAAGGACATCATATTTGCTAAGTTTAAAGTATATAACTAGAGGTTGGCATGACATTCCACCAAAAAGAAGCAGAGAGAGGGAAGGTTTTGGAAAGTGACTTTGTGCTGCTGTTAGTTTATCAGATGCCGCTAGTTCAATGACCTTAAATGACATGATGAAATTTGGTGGCCTTTCAGTTCATTTGGTGACCATTATATTTTTAGTGCACCTGCCCTGGGCAGCTACTTCGGGGATCCAAGACAAAGTTCTATCTATCTACCCAGCAATCATTTTTGCCTTTAAAAGAGGCTAAATTTGGGCTGTTAGTAAACATTTATATAGTCAGCCCAAGAATAGACTAGTCATCTAGAACATGAACATGTCAAAGAGATGAAACCAAACACCTTGTAATCACTGTTGACTTTTCTTACATGATGGAATATCATAATACAGCTCCAAAGTTATCTTGGCAAAAACGACTTTTGGCTAGAAGGGGTTTACTCATAGCTGGACTATATCGGGTCTATAGTTAACCGAGACTGTGAAATGACGTCTATTGCTTGCTGGGTACTTGAATCGGGAAATCCTGAAATCTCAAAAAATTTCAAAACTCAAATAACAAATTATGACATGAACTGCCGTAAATGTTGTTTCTTGTGCTCAAATTGCAATTACATGGCTTATATTTAAGGTTGGTCCATGCAATGCACATGTGTGGTGTGGTCTTAAGCATAAGTCTCAGAACACTGACTGTTTCTCTGACTTTTTCTCTTATTTAGAAAGCGGGACTTATTCCACCATATTTCGTGTTGCACTTTTTCCCATTCAAAGTAAAATGTGTGCACTGTCTTTGTACAGTGTATCTAAAGTCTATCTAAAGGTCCAGTTGCCGTCCAGAAGGCTAGCATCAGAAGAAGAGATAGAGTGCGACAGAGAGAAAGTTGACGTGTGACGCTGCCATGTTCTGGCTCATAGTTGTGCTGGGATGCCGGCCAATAGAGCCTTGCAGTAGTTCAGTCCTGAAAGGACAAGAGCTTGGATCTCCAAGGATCTGCACAGTGTTCTCCAACATGCTTTACCTGGTTTTGTAAGCATTACCCTTCGCATTTTTGTCTTGTTGAAATATAATTAGTAAAGCTTTACTGGACATCAAACACTACCAACAGAGTCTTTGCTCTTCTGGTTAGCATTAGTGATGTAGAACACACACAGGCCAACTTTTAAGACCTTTTCTAAACAGTATTCAAAGACATTCACTCTTTTGTTTTTGTTATGTACTTTTGGACTGTCGATGACAACAATACTCTGGGTTCCGTCTGTAGTTAACTTGAGTGTCCTGTGGGATATCTTCCAGAATTTGGATGGGAAACATGCCTCTGACTCTGTGCTTAAGTTGTGGCTTATCAGGTTTGAGGCACCAGTGCTCTGTACATACTAGAGTTGTGTTTGTTGGGAACTAAACTTCTAAAATATCTAAACTAAAATATTCCAAAGGCCCCTAGAAGAACACCAAAACATGACGCAACCGTTTTAAGAGTGGCAATGTTGATTGTTGGTGTTGTTTGGTCTTTTTCACTGCATAATGGGAAGTTTTTTTGGCATGTCTCATCATAGTATCTCTTTAATTTAGCCACTAATTTTGAATCTAAGGTGCATGATCAAATCGTAAAATAAGACCAAAATATTATTATATGACATATATATATATATATATATATATATATATATGAGAACAAAATGCACACAGTAAATGTCGCCATCTGGTGGTGAACAACGGTATAAAGTTACCCAACAGTGCCTTTAAAGTTGTGTTGCTGCTAGTTGTAAAGATATGCAGTCGTCGCCTATGCTAGTAAAAATTTGGTTTCAGTTTTCTTAATAATGTTACAAGGCCACTGGCCCTCGATTGTATCGTTGTGTCAAATTTAAATGCACAGAAACGAAATGCAACTGCAAAACAAGGTTTCCTAAAGGTAGGCTACTAAGAATAGTTTGAACGTGTAAACGTAATTGCCTCTCAAAAAGATATGCTTTACACTACCAGTCAATGTTTGGGCTACATTAGCTACTCGTACACCCTTGTGAAAAAGAAGTACACTTATTTTGTAATGTAATTTAAAAGAATAGTATATTACTTAAGAATAAGCCTAATTGAACACTTAATTGGACACTTAAAGGGATAGTTCACCCAAAAATGAAAATTTGATGTTTATCTGCTTACCCCCAGGGCATCCAAGATATAATTGACTTTGTGATGACAAATTAAGATTTTTAACTCCAACTGTTGCAGTCTGTCAGTCATATAGTGCATGTGAATGGAAACAAAATCTATGAGAGTAAAAAAAAACATGCACAGACAAATCCATATTAAACCCTGCGGCTCATGACGACACATTGATGTCTTAAGACACAAAACAATCGGTTTGTGCGAGAATCAATCGGAGGCATCGACACGTAGACTCGGCCAATCCCTCAACATCAGCGAAGTTTCCATGCTGATGCCGAATTAACCTGGCCGAGTATGGGTTCTTCCATGCCCCCGCGATGGGTTATGGCCGGAGAGAAAGCGATCATCCAAGCGACCGGGACGCTCGGGTTCTCTCCTAGCACGCTGCCATTGTAACTCCAGCCTGTTGGTGGCGCGCTCCATAACCTCCATCAACTCTGCATACACTGGGCAAGATGGCTGAAAGGGTTCGGCCTCAACCGATTCATCACCACCCTGCCCAGCCATCCTCTGCTAAAATGGAAAAGCATCGGCTGACGAGGAGGAAAAATCTGACTCCTCCCCCGTCAGCCGCCCCTCGCGACCTGGCTGGTCGTCTGTGAGGACTACACCCTCCTCCAGACGACGAGCCAGACGACGAGCGAGTCGTCTGGGAACCCCAGGACCTACGTCGCCGCTCAGCCTCAGCGTGAGCGGGACCGTCCCCAGAAGCTGGCCCCTCTTCCCTCGAGAAGAGGGCCAGGCGAGAGCGGAGCATTCGGATGGGAAAACGCTCGCAATTCGCGCAAGAACCTCCCGCGCGTGCTCTTCCCCCAGGCAGTACACACAGAGATTGTGCGTGTCTTCAGGCGTCAGATACCTGGGACACGGATCCGTGCACTTCCTAAAGTGCCGTGTCTTCTGTGAGCACTTCATCCTACTAACGTGATTCTCTTACGCAACACCAGACAAGACAGTCACTGAAGACGAAGAAGCGGTGTCATGTTGGCAGAGGCGCCCTTATATACTTCCTGGTCGCACCCTGATGACATCATCGGCTGTCGCCGGTCAGTTGGACTGATGTGATTCGATTGTAACTCAGACACCTGTCACGCTGGAGGCGTTCCCCATAGCGTCAAGCTGACGCAGCGTGAGTTCCCTTTCGAAAGGGAAGCCATTATTTTATTTGAAAAAGGTAATTGTATTTTATTGACAAAATATTTTAGTTTGTCTTGGATATTTTTATTATTATATCAGGTAACATTTTAAGCTGTCATTTGGTCATGTTAAATTGTACCCCTAACATGTTACAATGTACCCCACCTATGGGGCATGTTGTCACATTTCACTTCCATTCTTTCGGGATAAATCAAGAAAAAAAGTATACACTGTATTAATGAAACAAAACCACATAATTGTACTAGATGTGGGAAATTAATGTGGGAAAAAATAAATACTCTGAACCACAAGTGGATTTACACGTCAAAAAGCGTTAGGTTGTGCCCCGCTTTCCCCTACATTTGCAAAATAACAATTTGCCCAAAAATAAGCCCAATTAGTGCTACTAAACATTCATTTCCAAATGCACAAACATAAAATTTGAAAAGTTAAAAAAAGGTTGTAATTAACTGGAAACTGTATATTCATCATTCGCACAATACAATTAAAACGTATTACAAATATTAGTTAAATACAGTTTTATTTATCATATGTTCTCATATTTATTTTGTTTTTGTAGTGTCATCATTTTGTTATAAGGAGCCCAGCCTGTACCCTGCACACTCTCCAGCATCCATGAGTTTCCTATGCTTCCTGTCATGGCCATGGAGTTCATCCCCAGATGTTTGAGCTTCCTGTCTCTCCTGAACTTCCTGTTTTTGAAGGACATCATATTTGCTAAGTTTAAAGTATATAACTAGAGGTTGGCATGACATTCCACCAAAAAGAAGCAGAGAGAGGGAAGGTTTTGGAAAGTGACTTTGTGCTGCTGTTAGTTTATCAGATGCCGCTAGTTCAATGACCTTAAATGACATGATGAAATTTGGTGGCCTTTCAGTTCATTTGGTGACCATTATATTTTTAGTGCACCTGCCCTGGGCAGCTACTTCGGGGATCCAAGACAAAGTTCTATCTATCTACCCAGCAATCATTTTTGCCTTTAAAAGAGGCTAAATTTGGGCTGTTAGTAAACATTTATATAGTCAGCCCAAGAATAGACTAGTCATCTAGAACATGAACATGTCAAAGAAATGAAACCAAACACCTTGTAATCACTGTTGACTTTTCTTACATGATGGAATATCATAATACAGCTCCAAAGTTATCTTGGCAAAAACGAATTTTGGCTAGAAGGGGTTTACTCATAGCTGGACTATATCGGGTCTATAGTTAACCGAGACTGTGAAATGACGTCTATTGCTTGCTGGGTACTTGAATCAGGAAATCCTGAAATCTCAAAAAATTTCAAAACTCAAATAACAAATTATGACATGAACTGCCGTAAATGTTGTTTCTTGTGCTCAAATTGCAATTACATGGCTTATATTTAAGGTTGGTCCATGAAATGCACATGTGTGGTGTGGTCTTAAGCATAAGTCTCAGAACACTGACTGTTTCTCTGACTTTTTCTCTTATTTAGAAAGCGGGACTTATTCCACCATATTTCGTGTTGCACTTTTTCCCATTCAAAGTAAAATGTGTGCACTGTCTTTGTACAGTGTATCTAAAGTCTATCTAAAGGTCCAGTTGCCGTCCAGAAGGCTAGCATCAGAAGAAGAGATAGAGTGCGACAGAGAGAAAGTTGACGTGTGACGCTGCCATGTTCTGGCTCATAGTTGTGCTGGGATGCCGGCCAATAGAGCCTTGCAGTAGTTCAGTCCTGAAAGGACAAGAGCTTGGATCTCCAAGGATCTGCACAGTGTTCTCCAACATGCTTTACCTGGTTTTGTAAGCATTACCCTTCGCATTTTTGTCTTGTTGAAATATAATTAGTAAAGCTTTACTGGACATCAAACACTACCAACAGAGTCTTTGCTCTTCTGGTTAGCATTAGTGATGTAGAACACAAACAGGCCAACTTTTAAGACCTTTTCTAAACAGTATTCAAAGACATTCACTCTTTTGTTTTTGTTATGTACTTTTGGACTGTCGATGACAACAATACTCTGGGTTCCGTCTGTAGTTAACTTGAGTGTCCTGTGGGATATCTTCCAGAATTTGGATGGGAAACATGCCTCTGACTCTGTGCTTAAGTTGTGGCTTATCAGGTTTGAGGCACCAGTGCTCTGTACATACTAGAGTTGTGTTTGTTGGGAACTAAACTTCTAAAATATCTAAACTAAAATATTCCAAAGGCCCCTAGAAGAACACCAAAACATGACGCAACCGTTTTAAGAGTGGCAATGTTGATTGTTGGTGTTGTTTGGTCTTTTTCACTGCATAATGGGAAGTTTTTTTGGCATGTCTCATCATAGTATCTCTTTAATTTAGCCACTAATTTTGAATCTAAGGTGCATGATCAAATCGTAAAATAAGACCAAAATATTATTATATGACATATATATATATATATATATATATATATATATATGAGAACAAAATGCACACAGTAAATGTCGCCATCTGGTGGTGAACAACGGTATAAAGTTACCCAACAGTGCCTTTAAAGTTGTGTTGCTGCTAGTTGTAAAGATATGCAGTCGTCGCCTATGCTAGTAAAAATTTGGTTTCAGTTTTCTTAATAATGTTACAAGGCCACTGGCCCTCGATTGTATCGTTGTGTCAAATTTAAATGCACAGAAACGAAATGCAACTGCAAAACAAGGTTTCCTAAAGGTAGGCTACTAAGAATAGTTTGAACGTGTAAACGTAATTGCCTCTCAAAAAGATATGCTTTACACTACCAGTCAATGTTTGGGCTACATTAGCTACTCGTACACCCTTGTGAAAAAGAAGTACACTTATTTTGTAATGTAATTTAAAAGAATAGTATATTACTTAAGAATAAGCCTAATTGAACACTTAATTGGACACTTAAAGGGATAGTTCACCCAAAAATGAAAATTTGATGTTTATCTGCTTACCCCCAGGGCATCCAAGATATAATTGACTTTGTGATGACAAATTAAGATTTTTAACTCCAACTGTTGCAGTCTGTCAGTCATATAGTGCATGTGAATGGTAACAAAATCTATGAGAGTAAAAAAAAACATGCACAGACAAATCCATATTAAACCCTGCGGCTCATGACGACACATTGATGTCTTAAGACACAAAACAATCGGTTTGTGCGAGAAACCGAGCAGTATTTATATTATTTTTTACTTCTAATACACCACTACCTCCAACAGCCTTGAGCACGCGATCACTTCCGGTGAGTGACGTCAATGTAGGCCTACAATTTACACGATCTGGCGTAGTTTACGCAAGCGCCAGAATTGATCTCTCGCGCGTATCTCTATGCCATATCGTGTACATTGACCTTTAATTTGAATTTGTCTGTGCAGGTTTTTTTAAATATTTTTTTTACTCTCATAGATTCTGCTACCATTCACATGCATTATACGGCTGACAGACTGCAACGGTTGGAGTTAAAAATCTTCATTTGTGTTCTACTTAAGAAACAAAGTCAACTTTATCTCGGATGCCCTGGGGGTAAGCAGATAAACATCAAATTTTCATTTTTGGTTGAACTATCCCTTTAATTGCATTGTAATTAAAGGAAGATGTATCATAGTTTAAATTTATATTAAATGCATTAGCTTAAGAATACTTTTTTGACCCCCTTAAATGTGACTTATGTACTTAATATATATAAAATGTGAAGTTTTTAAATATATTTCTAAGATTTTAAGTAGGCCACACTACAGTGCATATTAGGCTAAATACAATTAAAGGGTTAGTTCACCCAAAAATGAAAATAATGTAATTTATTACTCACCCTCATGCAGTTCCACATCCCGTAAGACCTCCGTTCATCTTCGGAACACAAATTAAGATATTTGTGTTGGAATCCGATGACTAAGTGAGGCTTGCATAGGCATCAATGTAATTTACACTCTCAAGATCCATTAATGTACTAAAAACATATTTAAATCAGTCCATGTGAGTACAGTGGTTCAATATTAATATTATAAAGCGACGAGAATATTTTTCGTGTGCCAAAAAAAATAAAGACTTATATAGTGATAACCGATTTCAAAACACTGCTTCATGAAGCTTCGGAGCGGAAACGAATCAGCAAGTCGATTCAGTGGCTCGAGCGCCAAAGTCACGTGATCCAAATCATGGTGCGACTCGCTGATTCGTTTCGGTCTGAAGCTTCATGAAGCAGTGTTTTGAAATAGGTTATCACTTATAAGTCGTTATTTAGTTTTTTGGCACACAAAAAAAATTTCTCGTCGCTTTATAATAGTAATATTGAACCACTGTAGCCTACTCACATGGACTGATTTAAATATGTTTTTAGTACTTAATGTATCTTGAGAGTGTAAATTACAATGATCCCTATGCAGGCCTCACTGAGCCATGAGGGTGAGATATAAATGACATTATTTTCATTTTTGGGTGAACCCTTTAAGTGCACTCACAAGGGTGCTACTCATTCTATTATTTTTAGTAACGTCATCAGCATGAACCTTTGAATAAGATGAAAAGAAGGTTTTATAATGCTTGTAGATCTGTGCAATGGACTGATAATACGAGTCTTTCGCCTCCTAGCGTTTTCTTATTGGTCGTCTACGACATTACACGACGACTATTGTGGAAAGAGCCGCCCTCAAGTGGCAGCGGTGTGATTTGTCTGTGTGTTTGTGAGAGAGGGAGAGACAGAAAAAGAGAGAGGGAGAAAAAGAGGGTACCATTTACAACGACCTTTTCAAATCCAATGGCATGCGAGCGCATTTGTGCGCTTTGAAGCAGATGATACCTGAGCACATACCGAGCAGGTCTGCGCGTAAAGGTTGGCGCTGCGATGCTTCTAAATAGTTTGAAACAGCGCCGTGTTAACTGCGATGAAGAAAAACAAGGCAATTGAAAAGTTGAGTTTAGTAATAAGGTAGTTCTCAGTCCCGGCGTACAACAGGAGGAATCTGCGGCTGCGGATCATGTTCTGACTCAAAGGTGCCGAACAGACGGAGCGGAATGAAGTCGGTGATATGGAGCGCCAGACGGCGGCCGTTCCTGCGCTTCTGCTGCTGTGCATTCGGGTTTCTCGTGGTTGTGTGGGTCGCACAGGTCCTGCAACTGACAGGTTAGGACAATCACAGATAAAACATTCATTAGTTTAACACGATCCGCCCATGGTTATGCTTTTATTCGTAACACGCAAGCCATTTTCAGTGTTTTTTTCTCTCTCTCATTTGTGTTTCCGCGTCTCCTACGAAGAGGAGCAGGATTTCTGCACATAACAGAAATGGAATAGAGCAAATTATCCTTTTTACTATAGCTATAAGATCACAGTTTTATTGTTTATACTATAAAAAATAGCCTGATAATTTAGCATAAATGGTTTTCATAAAGCAGCACTATTTGAAATGTATTAGTATTTTTTCTTCTGCTGGCTTGTGCTACTAGTAAAACCCCCTTCACACCTGTGTCACAGCACCACTGAAAGGTGGTTTCCCATGTTCAGTCCAATCATCATATAGCCTATGATTGAGGAAGAGAGAGACAGATCAATGCATATAAATGATCACGCCTCAATCCCTTAAGGGTACATAAAGTTCCGAAACATCCTCATCCTAGAGATTCACGTATCCAGGGTATTGGCTGAAAATAATTACTTTACTTCTTATAGTGCTACAGTGTTTGTACAGCTGGTGCACATGATGGTGACCCACTCCCATGTCCATTAATATTTCTAGAAATATAATATTGTTGGAGTCCTTATCTCATGAAAGTCATTTTAATGTTATTTCTTAAACACGTTGTTCATTCCTTTGTGTAAAAACATGTATTATCAAAACCAATACTTATTTTACAGTGAATCTGATTATCCTTTTAAAGTAAAAAGAGCAAATTTGTAAATATACATAGATCAACCCCTGCTTTTACAACCAAGCTTCTCTTTCATGACAAATCAGTGCTTGTGGCTCTCTGGGAACCTTGGAGGTGTTGCTTTATCTAGTATTTATCAATTTCTTGAACCATTCAAAAAAGAAATTAGCTTTTTATTTGTACTTAAAGGGATAGTTCACCCAAAAATGAAAATTCTGTCATCATTTACTCACCCTCAAGTTGTTCCAAACCTGAATGAGTTTCTTTGTTCTGGTGAACACAAAATAAGATATTTTGAAGAATGTTTGTAACCAAGCAGAGAGAGCAACCATTGACTACCATAGTAGGGGGGGAAATACTATGGTAGTCAATGGTTGCTCTCTCTGCTTGGTTACAAACATTCTTCAAAATATCTTATTTTGTGTCAACTATCCCTTTAAGCTCCTTTGAGGCTGTCTGAATGAACAATGGTTTGCAAATATATATTTGTGGCAGATGAGTTTGTAAACACAACACTAACATTAGAATTGAAGGACAACAGCACTAAAATCAATGAAAGGTTTATTCCTGGTCAGCTTGCTAACATTTGACATGCTTTGATGATTCAAGTCACTTAGATGAAACTGTTGAACTTTATGATTGATCAGTCGTATAAGCTTTTCATCACATATGATCTTTTCTTGACAGATGACTACATTATTCAGTTGACCAATGAAATTGGCTGAGTTGAGATTTGAGTTTAGCTAGTTAGGGGGGGGGGGGGGGGTTAAAGTGTATGTACTGATAAGCATTTATGCCAAACTAAAATATACTTTATTGCCATTTCTATTGAAACGTGTATGTCATGAAATGATGGAGGTGCAGTTTAAAATAAATTAACTTGAACATTTAATCTAATATTTAATAGCACACTACAGTTAAACTTGTAATCATGTAGCCTGCTTTATGTTCAACACATTAAAATAAGTGTATTTCTTTAAAGACAAAATATGCTTTAATGATGTACTTTAATGATGTACTAATAAAAAGTAAAACTTTTCATTTGAAATCATTACAAAGTTATGTTAAGAAACAGTCATGAAAGTGTTCTCTCTTTAAGTACACATAAGCAGCCTTTTATTTAATTCATATATCATCTGCAGTTTTTAATAATATACATTTACGACTTGAAGTACACTAAGTGCACATGCAAAACAATTAAGCTCACTTTTTCACAAGGGAGAGTAGTGACATATAGACAGATGGTCACTTTCAGTCTACAGAAGTTTGTACGAGTTGAAAAAACAGACTACTTACAGTAAATGTAATAATATATATAATCGAATGATTTGACGTTTCTTGAATGAAGCTGCAGGCTTATACCTATACTGACAAACAGACCAAACCAGGACAACAAACTGCTCCAACTTGCAGTGGTCACATTGATCTTCGTGTGTGGCATCGGTTGTTTCATTTTTATGTTTTGTGATGACAGAGAGGACGGTTCTGCAGCAGAGGAGACAATTTTACCCATATATAGCATCCCAAAATGAAAGCTGAAAAAAATATGCCCTACACAAAGAGAGCAGGAGAGACCGTCTGATAAGAAACAGTTTTTAAATCAGTTGGTGAGAGCAACATTGCAGCAGTCTCTTTAAAACACAGAAGACTCGGCATAGAATTGCATGTTCAATGTTTTCTTTATCTTTAAGTTCAACTTAAGTTATAACCATTCATTGACACAACCAGCCTGTTTCTGTCATGGGTGGTTACAATGAATTGCACGACAATGGAGTTTAACAAAACATAAACAGTCTTTAGTAGTAAATCCAACAAGGAACACGCAGGAGAACACAATGAAAACAAAGAACCTATAAATACATATGAAATATGAAAACAAGTTCATCAGATGACTTGAATAGCTCTATTTGGAAAGAATTAATCATTCTAGCATTTGGGTGATTGTAGGGGGTGAATCTGCAAATATAATTACAGGCATAAATAAATACAATAGAGCAAAGATACAAATGAAATAAACAGTGCTTTATGTTTTTCAGGTAAGTCTAACAGTATTCAGGTACATAAATTGAAAAATCACATATAAAATAACACCGCATAATCTTTAATCTTTGCTAAAGCTGATTTTCTCTTTTTTTGCTGTTTGATTAAATGACAGACAGCAGCAGGAATCTTTGGCTGCTGTCACTTTAAGACACGGATGTAATATAATGACACTCATCCGTTTTCTTTCTCAGTTATTTATTTTTTTGCATAAGCCATAAGCGACTGTGTTTATGAGGATACTCACAGAGATGGGCATTTTGATATCATTTTGTGTGTATGTGTCCGTTCAAGCACAAATAGATGCGGAAGAGAACAGAATTCGGTGTTAGCGTGTTTTCTAGTGCTCAAATAGTTTAAAATCGCTTGAATGTTTAAACTGACAGGACCTAAAAGACGTGCAAGTGATAAACTTGCGCTCTATGATGGCTAAACTTTGCAATTAATCGAGAATCATGTGCGTTTCGAATCGTGCCTGGTCCATACACATCATACGGTCCCTATACTTGACCTCGCACATTCTGCGATGTAACTATATCGCAGATTCGCATGTCAGCCAAATCTAAAACGATATATCATGCAACCCTAAAACCAACTAGGGAAACAGTCGGGCAAAATGAAACATAAACCTGACAGTTTCCTGCTGATGAAGCTTGTAATTTAAATTCTCAGCATGTCATAGTGCACTGATAATCTCTTCTGGTTTTAAATTCTTCCTTTTTTAATGCTTTTTTTTTCTTCACAAAAACAACAACAAATACAGTCCATAACACAATTTTAAAATGTGTGTCCCTTTAAATGCAAATCAGCTGCTGCTCCCTTTCAAGAAGAGGGTGGAGCTTCAAGAGCTCCTGTTAGCAGCACCGATTACCTCACGTTAGGAACTGTTCAGCCTTTTATGTTCAAACTGGAGTCGGACAATGATGGAGACACTCACTAAGAAGTGACAACATGTACAATGCAACAGGACGTTTCTGAATGGTTAGTTGATGAATTAATGTAGCTGGTGTGGAGTTAAATATCTTCAAGTCATCGATTAGCATGTTCTTAAATGATAATCTATAAATCGCATGTGTGGGAACTGTTGTAAGATGCCTTCAGAGCCAGATAATATATGCTGCTGCATGAGGATAGACCAGGTATAGTTTAGTTAAAGGAACTGTATGTAGGAATGTGGCCAAAACTGGTACTGCAATCACTTTCAAATTACTGTAGAGCGGTGTATCCCCTCTCCCCCTCCTTAGACATTTTTTATCCAAAAAGTTTGTAGCTGCAACTGTGGTAACTAGAGCAGAGCTGGCAACCCGGATGCCGAAACACTACTGACTTTGTGATTGGTAGATAGGTGGAAGGTGGCGCTTCAGGCCAAAACACAACATGTCAACATCAACATCAGTTGAGGGCTGCAACTTCACTTTTTAAATGACAATATCCTGGCCGGACAACTGTTGTCAGTGATATAAGTATTTGAAATTAACATGATTTCTTAATGTCTAGTGACATATCAGGGCCATTTTATGATTAATTAAAATACATTTCTTACATACAGTTCCTTTAAGTTACGGTTATAACTTATGTTGTCATCTTGCTTTTATGACATGCTATTGCATTTGTGTTTCGTACTGTATTTCAATAAATGTGAAAAGACAGATACGACAGCTTGAGCAGACTCCTAAAAATGTGCTTTACTACAACAACACTTCCTCGACTCAACATGGCCTTTGTTGCATGTTCCCGGGGGCAGGGTTTATGTAAATGTTAGGGTTAGTGACGTCACTAACCCAGAAAGAAGCTCATTGTAGTCCCTGGCAGCCGTTTGTTGTAGTGATGTCTGTAAAAGAAAATATCTCCCTTTGCTTTGAACTTTGAGGGTCGTAACTTTGCAGATGTTGTTTATGCTCAAACAGCAACATTACACACAAACTAAAGTTATAAATTTGAAATCATAATCAACCACCCCTTAAAGGGTTACTTCAGTGATTTAGCATTAGGCTTTGTATGAAACCTGGTAGTATATTGGAATTATGGTACTTTCCCCCCGAATTATGCATTTTATTTCTGGAAAAAATCCTCCGATGACGGAAATATCGTCATTTTGCGTCACCGGAGGATTTTTTGGCCAGAGGCTAAAAACTACAGCCAGTAGAGGGAGCTAGTTCCGCATGTTTTCAACCCGCCCACAGCAGAGGGATCTCACTCACAGAATGTAAATGCGCACAGCCGCTGCCGCTCGGCTCAGGCATTAATAACGGAGCGGTACGGAGCAAAGTGAGTGTTTCAACTTTTCAATGAATTCCTATGAATGTTTAGCTTCCATAGGCATGATCTGATAACACGCCAGACTGGACACGTGCCAAGAATGACAGCCGCGCTTACCTCAGCTCTGCTCAGCTCTTCTCTCTTGTGCTAAATGAAATCTGACTCCTGCCGCATCTGTGACGTGACTTTCGTTCGGCTCACTCACACTTTATTGAAAAGACAGGTTCAGTTTTTAAAGGTAGGGAAGGTAAGAATTGGTTAAAAAACTTTTTCCCAAATTTGTTTAAACTTTCTCTATATATCAATACATAATTAAAATGTAAGTACTCTGAAAAAGAAAGTATAAAAATTGAGTGTCTGTAGACCTCTCACAACTGTTTTAAAGACAGCTCATTATTTCCATTCACTCCACCTTCTCCCTTCTGGGCTCTTTCCAAAGCCACGCCTCCAAAACACATGAACGCGCTACGCCGACCGCTCAGCTGGAAGACGCATTATTTACCTGAGACGAGCAGAGAAGGAGCGGAGTGCATGTAGTGACATCATGTTAGAATCACATGTAATAAAAAATCTAACTTTATCATTATGAATATAAACAAATAAGATGTCTTTTAGTACTCACTATCAAGCTAGAATACCGATACTTGTAAAGTTTAAAATACACACACAACACAGTGTCTACGACACACACAGATACAAGATAAAAACATCAGTAAACATAGGTAGAGAATATAAAGTTTAGACGGAGGGTAGTAGCTAAAGCTAACTTAGTTCTAAAAAAAGTTCCTGGATGCTGTGTACTAGCTTTTACACATGCATTTTGTATTCTAAAGTTACATTTTGCGAAATTCAACACGACAGCGATCAACTTGAGCTAAGCATATTGAGTATTTATCATCTCTACTAATGGCTCGCTAAGTGTATAACATTGTAACTTTATGCTAAGTAATGTTATGTTAGCTATATTAGGCAGCTACGTGTGCTAGGGAGACATGCTTCATGAAAACATAAACCAAAAAAATTTATAATCAAAATGAAAGATTACCTGTCCAGCAGAAATACAGCCTCTTGAACTCCTCAAATCAAACGGGTGCGCGCATGTGGGCAGATCCTGTAGCAAAAGGGGTGGTAGCCATGGTAGCGAGAGAGAGTGACAGTCACCCAAGCCAATCACTTGTTTCGTCTCGGACGAAAATAATGAGCGGTGTTTATTGCAGATTAAAAAGTCTAGAGTCACTCGATTTTTATACTCTCTTTTTCAGAGTACTTACATTTTAATTATGTATTGACATATAAAGAAAGTTTAAACAAATTTGGACAAAAGTGTTTTAGATCATTCTTACCTTTAATTGTAGTGTGTATTCTCTTACTGAACGAAATTATTTTATTATTATGAATATCAAAACAACGGTGGGGGTGGTGTCATGGTGGGCAAGTGATGACCAGTAGCCGTGGCTTTGGGAGTGGCCTTGTAGGGCAGCGAAGCACGTGCATTCTGGGAGTTGTTGTCTTTCATCCACATGAGACAAAAATCAATTTTCTGTCTTTTCTCAGTCTAGAAGGCACCAAATTCAAAAATAATTTCACATTTCTACTACATAAATGACCCAGTTTAAATACACATTCATCTTCCAAGCGCTGAAGTGCCCCTTTAAAAACATTTTCTGAAATATTTTACATTGCATGTGTAATATTCACAAAGCTGCCTATATTTACTTTTTCACAACTATGTGGTACTTGTAAGCATGCTAGAAACTAGGGCTGCGCAATATATCGAAATTATCGAAATATCGCAAATGTACATATCGCAATATGCATATCGCAAGGGTACGTAATATCTGAATGATTTTAATAGGCTACTTCAACATTGTGAAAAGTGTACGTTTTAGGTCGACACATATAGCAGAGAATAGACTGGGCACACGGCTGTTACTTGCTTGACGTTAAAAAGAGTTATTAAACGCAATAACTTGCAAAAAACAACTTGCAGTCTCGCGCTGTCTGCTGTCTGAGACACACACCAAAACGTGCGCACAAGCGTGCCTTGTGCCTTGTTACACACTCAAACTGTCAAATACACACACAGTTATGTCGAAATGGCTGTCTTGATGAGTATTCATGTAAACACAGTCTGTTATGCTTTAAGTGAAAAATATCAGTTGGGGAAAGAAATTGATTTTACACACTTAAAGCAATATCGTAATGTATCGCATATCGAATATTGCATTATTTAACAAGGATATCGCATATTGCATTTTTCTTAAATATCGCACACCCCTACTAGAAACTGACACCTTTGGTCATTCATGCAATTTTGCATTTTGACCTAGGCATTCAGACCTGGGGTGCGTTTACCCAAAGACATCGTTAGCCAACTATGGTCGCATGTTCCGTTCTTTCTTACCAACATATTTGAACAATTTTGCTTTTCTCGAAACCAATGAACATCCGCAAACAGTGTCGCAAACTTACGTGGTTGGAACTACAGCTCCAGAGCTGGTTGGAAGCAAAGTTTCTTGTTAAAATGATGTGGACTTAAATAGATTGTAAACTTGGGCACAATTAGCAAGCTAACATTCAGGACATTCTACGTATATCATGAGTGCCTAATCCTGTTCCTGGAGATCTACCTACATGCAGAGTTCAGATCCAACCCTGATCCAACACACCTGTCTGTAATTATCAAGTGTTTTAATTTGTTCAATTGCATTTGATAAGAGTTGGAGCTGAACTTTACAGATAGGTAGATGATTGGGCACCCCTGTTCTATATCTTTTATCTAATTTAAATATATACATTTTAATTCATTATTATACATTTTTGTGTGCCAACAATCAGCGCCATTTTTGAGGAGTGCACATTATTTAAATGCATAAAGTAACCCTGGAGTATGATGTATGATGGAACCCGCGATGAATCAAACGTCAAATAAAGCAAAACGACAAGGAACAAAAACTGTGAAGTAGCCCTCGGTTAGTAACAGCAGCATGTCAGAAAAATTAAGTTGCGGACAAAGCTGCTGACTGAACGAACCCTTAGTAAATGCACAGCAAATACTCAATGGTTTCGAGGAAAAGTCGTGACTAGTTAGTTTTTACAAGGATGCATTGTACTATGATGGTTAAGCAATGAGTTACGTCACTGTTGCATCCATTGGTGGCATAAAGTATGCATATAAGCTTTCTGTCCTCCTTCCTTTGGTTCAGATGAGGATGAGAGGTTGCTCTGTCTAGTTGGGACATTGAGGGTCCTTCTAGGCTTGGTCTGAATGTTTTTTTTTTGGGGGGGGGGGGATATTAACCTAATAGGAGACTGGGTGTCTAATCTTCCTTTTGCCAGGGTCTGTAGCCTGAATGTTTCATCCGTGGCTTCCCAGATCTTATCTATGAAGCCAGACAATTATGATTATGCCATTAAAATCTCAATGGTGATTCTCACACAAAACTCAAATATTTAATTCACTTTTTTAAATTGTAGAAATCCATGATTTTTGACTGCAAATCGCCATTGAGACGAGAGTGCGGTGTAAACTACCTTGTTTAGATTATTTAATTTCCAGTGTATTTATTACTCTGTTATTGTAACAGTTATGTTCAGTTAGTTTCTGTTTTCATGGACTTTTAGTTTGTTATTTTCAGTTACATGTGTTCCTTTGTTCAGTTTTTAGTTAATGTGTGTTCCCTTTGAGTTTGTCTGGTCACGTTGTCAGTTATGCGTGTGAAAACTACTGCCTGTTGGGATCGCTACCTGTTTGGATTATTATTAGTAAACTTTGTGTTGGAACTTTATTCACTTTTGTCTTCATCTGTCTGCCTGCACACGTGTGTAACAGTAATACATTAAGGAACAGTGAAAGTACCTTTCTGAAAAAGTAGTTAGTTACTCTTTGATAGACTAGCTAACTGCATTGAAATCACTTATTGATGGGGTTTTTTCGCGAACGGATTGCAAATAACTCAATAACTGTGCATGAGGAATGTTTTGAGTGAATTGTTTGTAAGCGAACACAATGCAATATAATTATGATTTCAAAGAGTATTGTTTTATTTTGTAAACTAACCAAAGATACACACATGACTCGTGAAATACTGTACTGGACTTAAAGAGACTAACTGAGTGTAATGAAAACTTCTTACTGAATAACAATATAACAAAATGAGAAAACGAATACTAATAATGATTATAATTTCCGTCATAGAAATGTGATATACAGTAGTGCAGGCTAGTGATTCAATTTATGCTGATTAGTATTACTCACGTATATGTGTCCTTAAATCTGTGAGACAGAAAATGTTTTATGTATTCCCAAAGTATTATATATAACCCTGGCTCATACTGCAGTTTTGTCTCACTGTTGTGTTTTCCTGCTGCCAAGGGAAATCTAAACAAAATGGTTGTGGTTATACACTATGTGTGTCAGACGCACACTTGTGCGTTTGAGCTTGAAGTGCCTTCTGATGCTGAATGTTTTTACTCAAGCATACTTGCTCACAAATACCTTTTTTGGTTTATCTGATAGATTCGTGTTAAAGTAAATGTTTTCATTAGCATTGTTGACTGTTGAAATGACAGTTTGCAGACCTAAAAGTAAACTTTTGTACTTGTTTGGTTGTGAAAGGTGTATAGGTGAATTCATTTCTTGTGTCTTTACAGAGGTGAAGTCTTCGCGGCCAGAAACTGACTTTCCCAGACGCAGGGTCCTGCAGTATGGAATTGACAATCAAACAATTGACACCCCCAGAGCAGGTGGGAATCAAACATTTTACAGTATTTGTATTTCATAAAATTTTAAATCTTACATTTATATTTAGGATTTTACAGTACACTATTCATTGAGTGTTTTCATGGTAATTTATACAAACCACTGATAGTAAATATTTGTTTTTCCCCAAAGGCCACTTTTGTTTGTTCATGTGTGTATCTCTAGGCTACTATGGTTGCGTGGATCATATTCTCTAAACTCTGCTTGTGAAAAAGAAGTATGCTTCATTGTATTGAAGTTGCACTAGTCCTAACCCTATAGTGAATACATGCTGTTCATTACTATTACTCAGTACTTAAAAGTATAATTATACTGTAACAAGGACACCTTAAAATAAAGTAAACTTAAGTACACTTTTAAAAAGTGCACCTTGTAATAATGTCAAATTAAAAGTTTAACTTTAAAGTATTTATGTCATTAGGTGTTAATCATCTTTTCTTGTGCTTTAAAGTAGTACACTTATTTTGATGTGCTGACTAACATAATAAAGCACATATAAAGTACTTGATTATAATTTTAACTTTAATGTGTTATTCAATATTAATATATTTTAAATTGACTAAATTTCAACTTCATCATTACAGATGTCCAGGTACACATTTATTTAGAAATACATTACATACAGGTAGAAATAGAAATTACATTAAATTATATTTTAGTTTACAAAAAATGCTTTTCAGGACATTCTGAAATTCAGTACAGTAAGTAATTATGAAATGCCATATAAATATGTACTTAAGTCCTACTTAAGTTAGTCAAAAACACTCTAATGTTCAGCTAACTGCATTTAATATGTGACCCTCCCTGGACCACAAAACCAGTCATAAGTGTCATTTTTTTAAAATTGAGATTTATACATCATCTGAAGATACAACTATTTGAAAATCTGGAATCTGAGGGTGCAAAAAAAATATTGAGAAAATCACCTTTAAAGTTGTCCAAATGAAGTCATTAGCGATGCATATTACTACTAATAATACATTTTTGATATATTTACGGAAGGAAATTTACTAAATATCTTTATGGAAAATGATCTTTACTTAATATCCTAATGATTTTTGGCATAAAAGAAAAATCGATAATTTTGACCCATATTTGTATATTGTTGGTTATTGCCACAAATATACCCGTGAGACTTATGACTGGTTTTGTGGTCCAGGGTCACATATACTAAATTCAAACATGTAGTTTAGTCTCAGAAAACATTGCATTCAGTTCACACTTAAATATATTTTAAATTATATTATTTCCGTAAGATGTTCTCTTTTATTAAAGCATGCTACTTTTTCACAAAGGACTACTTGGCCTTCAGAAAACAGAGTTCTGTCTGAAGAGGCCAAACATTTGTTGCCAAACATCTTCTTTAAGGAAAGGGGTGTACAAAAATAGTTAAAAAGGAGTGGAACAGAAAACACACACTGTCCAGAGATATTAAGAGGCTACAGCAAGCATAAACATAAGTCAGGAACAGACACTCTACTGTCTCATCTGAAAAAAAAGTTAATGTCATTGATCTCAGACAAATACCTCTGTTGTTATTATTGTAGTTCTGTTGCCATTTGTATATGCAAAGGACTGAGAACTGAGATCACAGCACGCAGTTTAAACAATGGCATACACCATGGAGTGGATGCTTGAAGCAGTTAGTTGCCAAGTAAGTTGTGCAAGATCCATGCCTGTTTGTCACATGATGACAGTCAGTGCTTCTGAATTCTCTGTTGCAATGTTACGTGTAGAAGCCATTTGTGTTTGTTTTGATATACAGTACATGGACAATATATATAACCACAAGTAATAACACAGTGTCACACTGAAGAACTTGTGGTTATTACTTCTACCTCTAATCAGCAATTTTTAGATTAATTAATCCTTTTTTTATGCCAGTTTAGGGTTAGACACAAATTTATTTTATGGTCTATGGACCCCCTGAAGTAGCCTTGGCCACCCCATGTATAAAACGTCTTTTTTTTTAAAAGAAATACACTCTTAAGCTTTGAAGTACAAGTGCACATTCAATACATTTAAGCACACTTTATTTCACAAGTGCAGTCTTCAAATCAGGGGTGACAGGGATAAAGCGGTCCATAAGACTATCAAACTAGATCTTTTGATGTAGAGAATCTGATTTCCCCAGTGAATAGGTCAAATCAAAGTGTGTTAGCACAAATGCCATGAGCTATTGACTACGTCTCTGAGACTACATTTGGTTATTTCACATCATCTTAAGGGTCTGATCAGGTTGAAATAGCTCTTTAAGGTAACAATTGCACAATTTGTCTTTTTACAGTGCACACTGCAATGTGTGAGCTCTATGCATGACCCAGCTCTTTTGGTTTTTAACCCTGTGCAAGCAAGCAGCTCGATGTGACGCAACAAATAACATTGCACTAAAATCAACAAAATGTCAATGATGTTGCTCGCTTACTGCATTGACAGGAAGACATGAAGCCTAAGAGAGGTCAACATTTACTCCATCAGTTTAGTTCAATTTATCTATTTATCTTTGATTTATCTATTAAAGGATCTGAATGGAGATTAGGTGTGAGTGACACTTCGGACATATTTCAAACTCACATACCCTTACAAGCAAGAAACTCATATTCATGCAGAATGCTCTACATATCTTTATGGAAAAACAATTGCATTTAACTGTATTGAATATGAACTTATAATTAACCCTTTCACACGTAAGTTTAAAATATTCTGGCTGATCCCCCAGCATGAGTTTTTCAAGGCGACCGTTATTTAGAACATATCACTGTTTTGTTTCCATGGTGATGCATCATTGCTTGTCACGTGACACACCTCACATCTCAGCCACAATAGTGCTGTATGACTGATGATCGGCTTTTATTTCATTTTTCTTTTTTTATTAAAAATATTCACAAATCTATCAAAATTCTGATTGTCAAATATGGGCAAGTGGATGTGTTTTGTTGTTTAAAGGTGCTGTATGTAAGTTTTCGACTGTACTAAGGCATAAAAATACCATAATATGTTTTCAGATATTCAGGAAACAATCTCCGAAAAACAATGCTACAACCAGTTATTTTACTTTTGAAATGTGCGTTCCGTGTTGAAATGTCGGTTTTTGTTTTGGTCTATGCGATAATGCATTTTGTCAATTTACCTAATAGTATTTCGACACCACAGGTTGCCAGTTGGCGGAAAACACAGCATAATGGAAGCCAGTAAACAAACTGGGTCAGAGATCGCATATTCTACCCGACCTAAAAAGCATTGGCATCCATCTAAAATCTCTATGAACTGAAGCACATTAAAATGCAGATAAATCAACTCATAAACTTACAGTGTGTAAGTTTACGTGTCTTCCATTGTCAATTACGCTTGTGCTGTTGCGTGTCCTATGCACTGTTCTAATCACACTAGCTGCACACTAGCTGATCGTACGCTCCAGGGTCCAGCCAAGACTGATCACACTGGTGTGATCGTGCTTGCGACAGGGTTAAAGAGAGTACACTTTCATGACATACATTTTTTTTACCGTACTTAAGAGCGCTTTTAAAAAGTGCCCTTTGTAATAGTGAAATGAAAAGTTTTACATTAAAATAGATTAAATAATAAATGCAATTATTTGAATGTGTTGACTAAAACACTAAATCACGTATACCGTAAAACTTCAAATAATAGCCGAGTCCCAAATAGACGCCTGTCTCTTTTAAACGCCTGGTGCGACGACAGGTTTGGGTAAATAAAGGCCGGTCTCAAATAGACGCCGGGTCTGTTTTTTAGTATTGGGTTGTATTTGATCTTCTCAAACCCGTCAGATCGTCTGTTCTATGTTTTGATTAGATTTCACGTGACAGACGGAACCGTTCATGAACGACTCATCACTATGGCAACATCACAAAGAGGTTAACTAACCTCTTAATTCTCTCAATACCACCATGGAGAAAAGTATAATTTGACATTTAAGCTGACAGTTGTCAAATTTCAAGCGTGGGTAAAGCTGGATACGGAGCGGCTGAAAAATTCCTTTAATGCTTGTGCACAGACGTGCGCGTGTGTTTGTGTGTGCGAGGGAGAAGGAGGAGATATATTTCATTAGCTTCGGGATGTTATCCTTAGGTATGTGGCCTGACAGTAGCTTCTGATGGAAGCGGGGGGGACGTCGCCATTTTCGCATGGGATTAACGTTATAAACGTTTCTTCCTTTCGTTTGCTTATAATTAAGTCTATTATAACTATTCACATCCTTACTGTGGTAAAGTACAATAAAAAACTGTGGGACGAATACCTTTTTACTTAAAACTTTATTTAACACAGTTTGTTCTTGTTATTAAACTTGGTAATGCGCGTCAAGTTTGGTTTATTTGAATAGCGCATTTCACACACACACGCCGGTGATTTTAGTTTCGTTTTCTCTGGCTGTGAATAATCAAACATTGCCTAAATGTCTTGACCTTGTGGAAGATAAAATCCGCTCTTCAGACCTTTTACAACAAGTGTTGCCTTGCAACATCAGGAGAAAACAATAAGATATATTTGAAAGGTGTCTATCCAGCTTTTGTCCCATTCCTATCAAAGCGCAGAGTACGTCTTTGCGGGGAAATAGTATGAATCAAATATTTTTCTAACTAATATTTAATTTTCTTATATTCTTTAGGTAACCATTATTTACTGAAAATCGTTTAAATGTTGAATAGGCTGTGTTGTTTCACTGACGGAAGTGCTAAAATAAACACGCATGCTTATGGATGTTTCAAATGATTTCAAAATGTAGGCTATACATATATCTGGCATAGACTACAGTATTTAAAATAGCATATATGCATTAGTTACATTCTCAAATTAATTTACATAGCAATCCCTGCTAAGTTTTTAGTTTAACTATAACTATAGAAGAGGATTAGTGTGCGTCGCACTCACAACAGACTCGCAACGGGGGCGTGGCATCACGATGATATCGTCCATCGGCACAACCCTAATTTCTTACATTAAATGATTTGTTAAACACATTCGAATTAATTATAAATAAAACGTAATATAATGTGGTAACCTCCTACCGTCATGCTTGAACATCTCAACACTAAATTAAAGGCCTGTCTCTTATAGACGCCTGTTTCAAATACAAGCCGGTGCAGTTCGGTGATGTGGGTAAATAGAAGCCCGGGCTATTATTTGAAGTTTTACGGTAAGTGCTTGAATCTAACTGTAATGTGTTATTCAATATTACATCTGAAGTTAAAGTCTATTATGCCTTATCAACTTTAGTTAGTAATGTAATGTTGCTGTTTGAGCATAAACAAGATCTGCAAGGTTAAAAAGTTCAAAGTTCACTCTAAAGGTAGATATTCCATAGATATTTCCATCCTGGTTCCAAAACCATCCCCACAACAAAATCAAGACTTTGTAAAAGGGCATAATGAGACCCCTTTAAAGGTAGGGTGGGCATTTTTTTTAATACAAACTTTTTGTTAAACTGGTTGAAAATCTCTTCACATCCTGATAGCAATCAATAATAGAAGTGTTCTAAATACTAAAATGTGCATATATCTTCTGTGGAAGTCTCAGGACCAAAATATTTGGTTTGAATGCAATGTTACAATGTCCTACCTGCCTGTATTGATAAAAATCAGTGAAGCCGAATCATGATTCGGATTGCGTGTCAAACCGCCAAACTGCTGAAATTTGGCGATTCAAACCGCTGATTCGACTCGCTGATTCATAACGCTTCGAAGCTTCATGATGCCTTGTTTTGAAATCGTCATCACTATGTAAGTCGTTATTTAGGGTTTTTTTTGTTTTCATAAAGTTATTTTAGAACCACTGTAGTGAGATGGACTTTGTAACGACGTCTTTAGTACCTTTTAAGGGTCTTGAGAGTGTAAAGTGCCATTGTGCCAATGGAGGCCTTTCAGAGCCATCAGAAATGATTCTGCGAACCCGCAACCTCTCATGCCCAAACGTATCAACCCACTACACTGGAAGTATGCCATTTATATTATCATAATATATTTTGCCATAGTCTTCATTTACTCCACAAGCAGAGTTGATTGCCCACATCACATTATTGGTAAATCACTCATTTCTGTTATTGGATGACCTACTCAATAAAGGCGTAACACACGAAAGATAATCAACAGCTACAGCGGAGAAAAAAGAAAGAAAGAGGAGAGCGCCAACAGCTGAATATTGGGGCTGAGCTCCGTCAGGTTTGTCTTCACAAAGTCGGACCAACAAGATCTAAAAGCTGCTGAATTTGCTGCTTTTGATATGGTAGCCAGGGGACTAAAGTTTTCACGGATGAAATAGTGCACATAGAAATGGCTCCGCGGACGGCGCCGTCTTTGATTTACAACTATTTGCTGTATCACTGCCATAGTTTGACCAATCTCCCCTCTACAATCATTCCTTTTAAATAGACTCCATAAAGGTTTGCCAGCTGATATACCTTTGGATAATATAAGCTAATTAAAAAGCAAACAGCCATCAGTGTAATGACAATAGTATTATTTGCATGAAAACACTTCAATTAGCAGAATTATATTCGTAAAGACTGAAATGTAAAGAAACAGTGGTGGCCACTATCGGAATTAACTGTCAATAGTGATAAGGTATAGCTAAGAGTGCTCCAGACCAACCTTACGAACGAATGTCTTACAGAAGGTATTCTTAACTAAGATCCCTTCGGGAAACACGTATTAACGATAAGATACACCTTAAGGTATAACTTAAGAACGACGTAGTGTTAAGAATGTTTTGGGAAATCCAGCCCAGCTCTCACCCTGCAATCCTGCCTCCGTTTATTTTTGATAGTTTGAAAAGCTACAATATTTTATTATATGATATAATTAATATAATTTTCAAATATGATGGTTTCATTATAAATATGGTGATTATCGCTAAGGTGGACACCCAACTTGATATATGATATTTACATCTGAATCTAACCATGTCTACAAATAGAAAAGTCAGCCTGCTGTTTATTATCATGTTAATTATTGTGCCTTTCGCCCAAACAGCAGGGGTGCCTTGTACCCCAAATACCATACCTTTACTTCAGTTATTGAAAAACTGTTGATTTAATTACCTTGAACAAATCTGAAAGTCATTAACAAGAACTTTGTCTCATTTGCTACATAAATCTATAACATTTAAAAAACATTAAATATTAGATCAAATGAATCATCTTTGCGCTGCTGTCTTAGCCTGACAAGCCAGACCCACATCAAGATGTTGGGTCTGGAAACTCACCATTGACAGGGCTCAATCCGAGGGGCGGGACAAACGGTTGTCTTTCAAATTCCCTCTGCATGCAATTGGATAGCGCCATGACCACCACAACCAATCAGAGCGAAGAAGGTGAAGCCGAGCTAACGTAAGTTGATAGACTTTCAACGTATCCGGGAGGCAAAACTTCGAACATATTTTCTTTTCTTAAGAATGACTTCAGTGCCGTTCTTTGTTCTTTTCTCAAAGAAAAGCTTAACTCCAAGTCTTCCAGAGTCGCGGCCAAAGCCGATTCAAAAGACCGCTGTTCGTCAGCTTTGTTTAGGAGTAGCACGCAGAACCTCCGCAACTCTGCCGTGACGTACCGTCATTATGTTAAGCCCGCCCACCAACTCTTCCAGCTCTCAGGTCTACCGAGAGTTGCTAGACTACACTCGCGGCATAATAAATGTTCTGCCGCTAGGGTGCGTCTAGATTTCTAGGCTACTGCTGTCTGTGATCGGGTCAAGAATCAGCCAAATTTCCACGTGCATCATCAAAAGCGGTTGTTAAGAAAAGTGCTGAATTGAATATTAGTGCCATCTAGTGGTTTAAAAGAGAATAAAGTCAAATGCACCTTTTACCCTGGCGCACGTCTGGCCCATTTGTACCCTACTAATACATTATTAAAATGACATGTTATATCTGTTAAAGTGCCCCTATTATGCTTTTTCGAATATTACCATTCATGCAGTGTGTAATATAGCTCTCTGTGAATGTAAATTATCTGCAAAGTTGTTTCGAAAGTGCACGATAAATAAAGTAATTGTCTCCCAATAGAAAGAATCGACTCTGATCCGCCTAAACGAGTCATCAGGAATAATTTTTTTTCAGGAAGCCTCCGGAGCTGAAATTCAGTTATGGTAATGGATGTTTCATTAGACCAGCGGTTGACCAATCACACTGGCCAATCAGAGCAGAGTTGGCTCGCGAAAAAAAGATGTGTTAGTAAATGCTGAAATTAACATTAACAAAGATTAATAAATGTTGTAGATGCGGTTCATTATTAGTTCATGTTAACTAATGAAACCTTATTGTAAAGTGTTACCATTAATATATTTTAAAAGTACTAATTTCCAACTTTATTGCAAATGTGTAATTACAAATATATTTAAATAAATGCCATACAAGTTTCAAAAGAAATTACATTAAAGCATATTTTAGTTTACCATAAATGCTTGTCAGGACATTCAGCAGTACACTTTAACCATATTTCAAAGACAATAAAAGTAATTATGAAATTACATATAAGATGTACTTAAGTCTTACTTATTTTTTAAGTTTTGGTTTGTGTTGCTCCCGTTATTTTCCATTGCTCCAGATAGATTTTTTTGTATTATTCATACTGCTGCAGACAGATCCACATATTCTCTCTCTTTACCTGAAACCAACCTTGACACAATTAAGTGTCTGAAAATATTACATTCAGTTCACACATAGGAATATTCTCTTAAACTATCTGTAATAAGTATTATTTTGACTAAAGTAAACTTCTGTTTCACAAGGGATACAAATTTCATAAAAGGGGGACTGTCCTTGAAAAACAGGATATCTGGTCACCCTAACATACTTATTTTGTAGTACTTACCTCTAACATTCACGGCTCCTAGTTGTCTTTATTGCTGTCAAAATTGTCTATTTGAGCTGGGGGCTTTTCATGAACTGGTCAAAACGATTCACAAATCAGGCTAAATGGCTCTTGAGTCGAAATGACACAAGATGCATTGAGTGAGTTGATCCAAGAGCACTTATAGTACCGACAGTATTCACTAAGGGTTTGTAGATCAAAGAGTGGAAAAGGTGATTACTAATAAGTCCAACAGGTAACACTTTACAATAACGTTTCATTTGTTAACATTAGTCAACTACATTAGTTAACATTAACTAAGAACAAAACACAATTTCTACTACAATCTTAGTTGATGTTTATCTCAACTCTCACTAAATTTTTAAGATCAAAAGTTAACTATGTGAACATGAACATTTTTATTCACTAACATTAACAATGGTTTATAAATGCTTGAAAATATATTGCTCATTGTTAGTTTATATTAATTAATGCACTTTACATCTAATGTAAAGTAGTACCGTAATTTTTTTTATGTGTTATGTTAAAGGGGCTATATGCGTTTTTCTGAAATTTAAACTCACGACTGACACCTGTGGCCAAAAAACAGAACTGCTCTTATTTTCTGCTCACTCTCGCAGCGGTGGTGACGTCACATCCGCAGACAGCGCGGGGAAAAAAAGACCCGCCAGAAAATAGGAAAAATAGGATACAGGCTTATAGGTGCACCCACTGTGAGCGGACAAGGTGTCAGTATGCTCATCAGGAGATGTTTGTGTCATAAATGGTAAAATAAAAAGGCTATTGTTACGTTTATTTTGGGGAAAAAGTTGCATATAGCCCCTTTAACTTAAAAGCAATGCATAAAGTGTGAGACTTAAAGTTTAGATATTGACTACTGTACAGTTAAAGATACATATTTGTGACAGTTTTGTTTTAATAAATGGTGTTTTAAAGGGGTCATAAACTGCATTGTTTTATGTTTCCAGTGGTGCACTTATAATGTTAGTATGATTTTACATAAAAAAGGTCATAATTTTTAAATAAAAGGCATTTTTTCTACCCCGATTTTAGCCCTTGAACGCTCTGTTTGAAGGAGCATGTCTGCTGTGAGACTTCAGTGTAAACGCCCACTGCTGTGATTGGATAACATCTTTGCATAAGAAATAGCTAAGTATTACATGTTTAACTCTCTCATCTATTGCATTATATTCAAATCGCGTCATGAAAGTTTGCATTAATGAGCATTGTAGCCGATCACAGACATGTTGAGTGCATAAATTCAGTGATCTCATCTTTAAAACATGATTTCTGCATACTAACGAATGCTTTCATCATAACTAACAGTGCAAACACAATGTAAACAAGAGATTTGTAGATTATAATGGGAGTGAAGGAGTGATAGTCTGGGGTGGAGTGCCCTCTGCTGGTAATCACGGGCACTCACACTGGTGAATTGTGACATAGGCTCCCCTCAAAGGAGCGGCTTCCAGATGCTCCTAAACTGTCCAGGAGGGAGGTGGAGCGGAGGTGGAACCAGGGGGAGGGATGGAGGGCCAGGCCCGTGGAGTGGAAGAGGGCCTGGTGACTCAGGCAGAGCAGGCAGCCAGGACGGAACAGGCTGAACAGATGACCAGGGTGGCTCGGGCCGGGCAGACGGCCAGAGCAGAGAAGGATGGGCAGATAACCAGGGTGGTTCGGGCAAGGCAGGCAGCCAGGATGGAGAAGACTGGGCAAATGACCAGGGTGGCGCAGGCCGGGCAGATGACCAGGTTGGCGCAGGCAGCCAGGGCGGAGCAGACGACCACCACAGCAGTGCAGACGAGGTTAAAGACCCCCACGGCGGAGCAGACGACCACCACAGCAGTGCAGACGGTCTTGGAGACCCCCACGGCGGAGCAGACGACCACCACAGCAGCACAGATGGTCTAGGAGACCCCCACGGCGGAACAGACGACCACCAAAGCAGTGCAGACGGTCTTGGAGACCCCCACGGTGGAGCAGACGACCACCACAGCAGCACAGATGGTCTAGGAGACCCCCACTGGGGAGCAGACGACCACCACAGCAGCGCAGACGGTCTTGAAGAACCCCACGGCGGAGCAGGTGGCCTGGTCGGAGTCCTCTCTGGACTCGGGACAGGAGGCCGAGTCTTCTCTGGATTCGGGGCAGGGGTCGGAGTCCTCTCTGGACTCATGACAGGGTCCGGCTGGAGCCATCTCTGGACGCTGGTCAGTGGCAGTTGCACCTCGGCAGCTCTGGAAACTCCTCCAGGACGACCGCGAGCTGCTCAGGAATAACCTCCGAAGTTCTGAAGGAAGCCCTGTGCTCCTCCCAAGCACGCAAGACCACCACATAAAACCCCAGCACAGCCCTCCTGGCCATGTCAGGACTCGGGACCTCCGGAATCAGAACCAACAATCTCGGGACCACCGGACTCGGTACCACCGGACTCGAAACAGGAAATGTCACTGGGGTCTGGACTGAGACCAGGACGGGACTAGACTCTGGAATGGCGGCCATGATGGGACGGGGCTCTGGAATGGCGGCCATGACGGGACTGCTACATTTAGAGGACCTGCGACTCCCACAGTGAATGCAGAGCCGCTTACCTGAAGGGCATAATCAAGGAACTCACTCAGGGACCCTCGAGGACCATCACGGACGAGTTTGGTTTGTAACTGTTTGTTGAGTCCATGGCAAAAAAAATCAATCAACATAAAGTCTGGGAGGTTGGTGATGTTTGCGATGTTCAGAAAGTCTCTGATGTGGTCCTCAAGTGAGAAAGTTCCTTGGCGTAGACGGACAAGACATACTGCTGGATTCATGTTAAGGCGAAGTCTTCTGAAACGGATTGCTCCGAGAGACAAAGGTTGAGGATCCAAGCGCAGTATTTATTGAGAGGGTAAAGAGAGACAAGAAACCAGGGAAAACGCTCAGAAATGCAGTGATACAACTAACAAGACTTCGCAATGAATGACTGAGATAACCAGGCTATAGGGTAAAGTGAACAGGGAAATAAGACACAGGTGTAAACAGTGAGTGCTAATGAGTCCGGGTAAAGGATTATGGGTAATGTAGTCTATGAAGGAGTGACAGTCCGGGGTGGAGTGCCCCTGCTGGTAATCACGGGCACTCACACTGGTGAATTGCGACACACAGTTATATTGTGGCATTACTGTTGAGTCCATACCATAAAAGTCTGTTTGCTAAATCTGCGCCGAAAATTGCGACTGATCAGTCCGCAGTGAAATGTACTGCATACAAATAAATAATGCTCAACTGAGACATTTATATTGTTGAAAATAAATAATAACCACATTCTTAGCATTAGGATCCTTTAGGTAATGTTATTTGTAGTCCATCCTGTATTGCTCTTCACTCCTCGCCATCTCACTAACACGCCAGTGGAAGTAGGCATTGATCTTCTGCAGAGGTGTTTTTTTCCCTATCTATTATAGTTTGACACATTCCACAATAAGTATTTCGCTGGGCTTGGTTACAATAGTAGCTTTTTGTACCAACAAGGAAGTTTTCAGTTTTGAAACTTACAGGATATTCTTATAGTATGATGACCTCTTATATGTCAAAAGGAAATTTTTATTTCTCAGTTCTTGACCCCTTTAATTTTAAAATACACGTATGTTAGTATTGTTGTTGAAGACTGAATCATATTTAATTTGCCCTTTAATCTGTATAATGCAATAGCTGAATAATTGCTATTGTAATTTAAAAGGGATAGGTAAATGATGGAATCATCTTGTGAGTATGAGACTACAATAGGTAACTCATCAAGTCAAAGAGTGCTTGCAGAAATGCCCTGAGTTAATGACTGCTCTCATTGTCTGAAGATGTGTTGTACAGCTCTACCATTGGATGAGATGCTTCTGGTGAAATCTCAAATACAATGTTTTGGCTCATCTGTGAGAGCTGAGCAATATTATGTTTAATAGGTGCAATTTCCCTAACTGTTCTTTAATAATTAGAAGGGATTATGTAATAAGTCTGCGATCAATTTCATTTTTCCCCCTTCTGTCTCTCTCTCATCCTCGCCATTGTTTTTGTTCCTTTAAAAAGACGAGACGGCAGACCCCATCCTTTGAGGTTTGTGTTGCTTGGCAACTGAATGCAAAATTTTGGGAGTGCGTGTGTTTGTGGAGAGCCGTGAGAGAGCGAGAGCTTAGATGAAAAAGACAGAGGCAGGGAGAGAGAGAGGGCGAGAGAGAGAGAAAGGTGGGAGGAAATAAATAATGAGAAGGAAAGGGAAGGTGCTATTTTTAGGCATGTCAGTAATCATTGCTCATGATGTTCTTTGCGTAGGCCAAATATTTTGTGTACATTTCACAGGAGTAGGTTGGCTAGAAAATCCCTTACAAAGACAAACCCAATTGGTGCAGTCAAATAAAAAATAAATCATGCTGCATCATTTTTGACGATGTTGTAATCAGAGACCTTGAGCGTTACCTCTTCTGACGTGCTGCTTAAAGGTCACATGACATGAACAGAAGTAACTGGTTGATTTTGACTGGATATGATTTGCCAATTATTTAAGACCCTAACAAGGTCATTGACTAAATAAATCTATCAAGTTTTATGAGAGAAAATATTTATTTCACAGCAAATGCACGTTTATTACTGTCATTTTACTTTTTAATTAAATTTACTTAGTATTGATAAAAATTAAGATATCAGTAAATCAAATACAACCTGACATATTTTATTGTCCTGCTATTTGAAAGCAGTATTCATTGTTATGCTATTTGTTATGCTCACAACTAGTGTTAGACCGATATATCGGCCGGCCGATATATCAGGCCGATATTTGCGATTTTTACATGTATCGGCATCGGCCGATACAAGGCTGCTGCGTTCACCGATATTTTTTTCAAGAGATTAAGTTAAGTGCACCTAAGCATTAAAATGACTAGGTTGTAAATAGTTTTAAAAGTATACAAGTTTTAAGTATAGTACAGTCACTTTATTATGATGCTTGCTTGTTGATACTGTGCGCAATAGTGCACAGTATCAACAATTATTTTATTTATGCTTAAATATTTATTTTCAGAATTTAGTTTCACCACTGAACTCTTTTTTTTTCTTGTTCTACCTCACCTGAAAATGTATTAGTTCAATAAATGTTCCTTTTTTAAATTTTAAATTGTTATCATCATGATCATTGTGTCATTTTTATGATGTAAATTGAGGGAGCAAAAGCTGTATCGGCTCCAAATATCGGCTCAAGAAAATCGGCAGCCCGTATCGGTCATCGGCTAAGGCTGATGAAATAAAATCGGTATCGGCACTAAAAAAATCCATATCGGTCGATCCCTACTCACAACTAATATTGGAATAAAACAAACGGGATCACATGGAATTACTGATTTAATTTACTAGAGGCCGTCATGTACACAAACAAATTGGTAATTAGGTAATATAGAAGGTATGCATTGACTTTAATATGCATTATCCAACATGTATTGGATTTAATTGGGGAAACAGCCAAAGCAGGAGTAAAACAAATGATTATCTTCTTAAATTGAAGGCAGTTGTTTGACAGTGTTCCTTACAACTTCCTTACAACCAGTGGTCCATGGACATTGACATGTGGCCAGCAATCGGGTTTCCTGACATTTATGTAACATAAAGCAAAGCCTGTGAACGTTTTATCTGCTAGACAACACTATATGCAATTTCGGTAGATCTAAATGATATAAGTGATCATCCACTTATATCATTGTTTTGTAATGTCATATAGACCAGCCCTAAAACTTGTTGAAGCACTAGGCATTATAGACATAACATTATGACTTTCTGTAAGGCCACTTTAGGAAACGATGTGTTGTGTGAAGCACTAGGGTTGGGCCAATAGATGATACCCTCGTCCATCAGAGATGGCTGACAGACATAACAATATTGAGCAAGCATGTTACCACACACCCACCCCTGAAAATAATGAAGTTCCCGATCACAATACAAATTACATTCAAAACAGTTCAATGAACACAATATAAACACTAAAGATTTTATTGTGCAAAAAACGCCAAATTAATTATAAGCTACTATATGTTTTACACACACTAAACCAATGATGTTCAAATGGTGGACTATGGTCCGCATCCGCATGTTTCCATCCTGACAGCGAGACAGAATGGTAGCACCATTGTTCTGTTTCTAGTTGAAGTGAGCGTCAAAACAGCGGTGCAAATCACCCGAGAAGTACTCAGGATCGTTTGTGGTAATGACATTTCAATGCTATATCCTCTAGTAGTTTTATCTAAAGCCAAATGGGCTTAACTCAAGCCCTTTCAGCTCTGTGTGCGTTCTCTCTTTCTCCAGACGCTCCACATATCATCGTCCATCGTGATGTTTCACTGTAGACATCGTCTGATGCCAATTTGGTAGACATCGCCCAACCCTATGAAGCACTAATACATTTGACTTGACGTTTGGTCGCACTTCACGATGGGATAAAAGTGACGAGGACATCAATGGATATAAAGTTGTTTCAATATTTTTTGTAGGAACTTTTAAAGTTGGATAACTGTCAGCAGTTTCCGCCAGGCGGACGATACAGAGTTGTACCTTATAAATTCTACATTCTGCCACACGTTTGCGTATATCTGTAAATCTGTAAATTATGTCCAGTTTTACAACTTCGTCTTAAGCCTAAACCAATTGTAAAACCATTTACAACAAAATAATTGATGTAGGTGCTAATATGAAGATTTTACATTTACATTTCTTCTCTAAATTCACTATTCATTTTCATTGTAAATGAAATTTACATTGTTTCATTGTCTTTTATAATAAAAAAAAATTGATGTTGTTGTTGTTGTGGTAATCAACACTAAGCTTCAAATTCTGTCAACTGAACTGAACTTCTGTTGAGCCCAGAATATTTCTAATGCAAAATTAGGCATACAAATGGTACAGATCATTTTATAAGGCTGCTTCTTCTTACCAGTTAGAATCAATATTAATCTATTATGCCTAATAATAGTAATGCAGGGGATATTTGGAAACACTTTTATTAAAGTTTTAAATGAAATACTTTTAAATTAAATTATCTTTACCTCTAATTTTTTTTCTTCTTCTAAAGGTTTGAAACGACATGATGACAGAATATTTATTTTTGGCTTTCTGTTCCTTTAAACTCTGCCAGTTGCAAGCACTGCTTGAATTTTACTTGCTTACCTTTGTAACAGCCTTTTTGACTTGAAGAACTTAAATTATAATACAAACTGGAGGTACTTTAAAAGTTCGTGAAAATAATGATGTGCCATTTTCCGCAGCGGTCTGAAATAGGCTTTATTTTTGGAACTTACACCTAACTGAGGATTTCTCACTTGCTCCCACATAGCAAAAAGACAAGCTTTGCCACTGTGTGTACCCATATTTGCATTAGTAAATTGTGGCCTGATGAAGCTACCTGATATCAGTTGCCCACTTATTATCACTTCTTTCTCACTTAGTTACTTTTTCTTTTCTTTACACCCCCTGACATAATTCACAGGTCAGATTAATAATAATTGCATTTACACTGGATGAGAACAAATCTTGAACTGACTTGACACTGTTATCTTCTGTAGAGCTGCTTTATAGCTGATTCAACTTTGTTTCATACTTGAATTGCTTCCAGTCACACAATCAGACAGCTTTCTTTCTGATTGTGTGACTGGAAGCAATTGAAGTATGATGCTGTCATTTTCTCTCATACATTCAAGCCACCAAAGCCTTTTCTCTATCCAATTTTCTTCTTGCAATTTCAGTTTTATGCTATACTTCCTTGTTTTGGTCAGAATAATTGTCACATAGAACTGGGTGAGCCATCCTTGGGGCGGCTTTCAATCAGTTCAGCTGCACTGTAGCTAAACTTGGCTCCAGCTGGTAAGAAAAGGGAAAACACAAGGCCAAATTGGCTGCTTGTATCCAAGAGGCGGAGCAGAGAGCTGTTTCTGTGAGGTGAAAGGTCACAGTGACGTATTTGCACACTGACACAAGCCAGACTCATTGGAAAAACACATTTCGGCAAAATTATATTACATTGCTTCTTGCACATTTCAGGGCACTTTTAAAGTGAAATGTCCGGTGAGTGGCACTGAAGGGTTAACCCTTATCCTTCCCCCAAAATAATAATAATAATTTTTTATTTAAAGGGGGGGTAAAATGCTGTTTCATGCATAGTGAGCTTTTTACACTGTTAAAGACTTGGATTCCCATGCTAAACATGGACAAAGTTTCACAAAAAAAAGTTTTTTTTCAGTATGGGCCAAAGTGACGTCAACAATTGCGGAATGTCCTTGTACAGGTGGTACGGGCTCTTCTCCCGGAAGGGCGCGTGCGCGACTAGAGCGAGAGAGCAAATGCATGCCCATTAACGCGCTGTGCTCGGCTTTAGTGAAGTCATCGGCTGCGAGCTGCTGTCACAGGACTTCACGAAATCAGCGATGTCACCAAAGATGTGTGTTTTTGGTTGTCAGGGCAAGACAACCCTGCACAGCTTCCCAAAGAACCCAGCGTTACTGGGACAGTGGATGGAGTTTGTTTTTCCGGAGCAGCAACGGAGTTGTGCAAGTGTTTTTGTTTGTTCCCTGAATTTCGGTGACAATGGTTTATAAACAAGCCCCAGTTCAACTCCGGATTTGTAGCTTGTCTAATGCTGAAAGATGGAGCGGTTCCAGCGATTAAGGTTCACAGTCGTGACTCGTGTGTTGGAAGCAGGTGGTTAGTAAAACTGCTTCAAATGTCTTTGTGTTGTTAGCTATCGACTCGTTCATTCAAATGCGCTACTATTCCATTGTTTTTCTATGTAAACACGCACTAGTCTGACGTGCAAAGCGTTCCGCTTGCTACTGCTAACATTAAATTACATACAATAGTCCATAAATCAAATTATGTCCTCATAAGCCATGAGTAAACACACGCAAATGTTGCAAAACTCGTGCATGACAAGCCTCTAAGCAAGTATATAAGTTACAGTTACAGTACATACCATTGAGACATCCTTCTGTAGTCGTCGTTGCTGCTTCTCCTGTTCAGTTTCAGCCTCTAGATCTGATTCTGGATCATATATGTATGGCTAAATCTGATTGATTTCCATGGTTTATTTAGGATAACGTTTTTTTTCCACGTTTAAAGGGTTAGTTCACCCAAAAATGAAAATTCTGTCATTAATTACTCACCCTCATGTCGTTGGACACCCGTAAGACCTCCGTTCATATTCGGAACACAAATGAAGATATTTTAGTTGAAAGCTGATGGCTGAGAAAGGCTTCACACAGGCCTCCATTGGCATTCAGTACATTGACACTTCCAAGATCCATGAAAGGCACTTAAAACGTCGTTACAAAGTCTATCTCACCACAGTGGCTCTACAATAATCATACAATGCGACGACAATAGTTTTTGTGCGCAAAAAAAAATCAAAATAACACCTTTATCCAACTTGTTCTTGTCTTCCGTGTGCGCCTCCACGACGCATGCGCGAGAATATGACGCAGATCCGGCGTTCGGACAGATGACCCAGAAGCGATTTGTTTACGAGCAGAGGAAGACGCGCGTGTCTAAGCTGTTGGATTCTACATTGATCGTGCTTTAGGTCTCGGCGTAGTGCTCAAAATGGGGCTTAAGTGTGTATTTCATCGATTCCCGAACACCGGCGCTACGTCATATTCTCGCGCATGCGTCGTGGAGGCGCACACGGAAGACAAGAACAAGTTGGATAAAGGTGTTATTTTGATTTTTTTTTGCGCACAAAAACTATTGTCGTCGCATTGTATGATTATTGTAGAGCCACTGTGGTGAGATAGACTTTGTAACGACGTTTTAAGTGCCTTTCATGGATCTTGGAAGTGTCAATGTACTGAATGCCAATGGAGGCCTGTGTGAAGCCTTTCTCAGCCATCAGCTTTCAACTAAAATATCTTCATTTGTGTTCCGAATATGAACGGAGGTCTTACGGGTGTCCAACGACATGAGGGTGAGTAATTAATGACAGAATTTTCATTTTTGGGTGAACTAACCCTTTAAGGATGTCACAGCTTTCAGACGCTCTCAACGCAATAGCTGTGCACGCTCGTGATTCTTTAGCTCCGCCCACACAATACGCCTCCAACCGCTCAGCTTTATTCAGAAAGAGTCGGTACAGCGTATCTTTCTTTTATAAATATAATAAAACGAAAGACTTTTCAGAGATATGAAGGATGCAATACTACTCTATAGGCACTCAAGATTGACATGAGATTGACTGAAACTAAGTGTTTCACCCCCCATTAAAAAATCGAGTGTTCGTCAGAGTGGTCCAAGACCTAAGGAAATTTGTCGCACTTCAACCACGAATACACACAAAAAAAATACTGGATTCGAGGAGTTTATGTGGTTGAAATGTAAAAAAGTAACAAATCCTTCCCTCAGGGAATAAATGGAATGTGAGGTTTTTGTTTTTTATTTTGTCAAAAATATATAATACATCGGGCACAATCCAGAACAAACACACTCAAACAAATTAAGGCATGACTATAAAACATTCCCAGTGCAGAACACACTCACATGCATACACACACGCACACACACACCTAGGAATTCCCATTAAAATTAATGAAAGGTCATAGAATGGGGGCAATCAGTCACAATGCAGACTGCACACAGATATGAAGGGGTTAGATGTGGACACATTTACAATTACAATTCCCTGCTCTCCACCTTACTTACTTATATAGTTTTGTTATATACTAACTAACTAATTTTATTATTACAATATCTGACACTTCAGTGTACATAGCGATTTTTATTACCTGCGTAATAATCTAGAAACTTTGCTGCCGTACTATGGGTGCAGCGGCGCAATGATATTACGCAGCACCTGAAAATAGGCTAACTTCCATCAACATAATCAATGTGACAACCTGCTTGCACAGGGAGCGTGCTGGGGACTATTTTCAAGCGCTGCGTAATGTCATTGTGCCTGCAGCACCCATGGTACAGCACAAAGTTCCATGATTATTACGCAGGAATGAGAGAATAGTTCCTAGCCATATCGGTCTAGAAAATCGCAACTTTTAATTTTCCGTCTGTCTTAGTAACTATACACATCACAACATGTAAATAGGAAAATGTTGGCGTTATTTTGTCGCTTATTGAGCAGTAGGCTAGCTGGAGCCATTTACCTCCAGTCTTTGTGCTTGGCTAGCGGTGGGTGCGGAGTTATGGCACGCACGGAAATGAGAATGGTATGTATGGACTTATCTAACTCTGGGGGATAAGGTGAATAAGCTAAAGTCCAAAAAGTTAGCGTTCCTTTAATTACAGTTGGCCTATAGATAGCAGCCACAAATATCATAAGTTATGATATTTGTGGCTGCACTGGGGTCTGTCATTACTAGGTTAAAGTTATGCCACTGTCCTTATTAGGAGAAAATATATGTAGTTTAAACAACATAAGATCTTATCACGAGAAAAGATGTAATCAAAACACATAACATCTCGTTATAACGACATAATTGAGAGGAAAAAAAATTATATGTGGCAGCAATGCGTCACCTTACCATTTCCTTTTTCAAATTGCCTGGAAAACCACCTCACGCGAGAGTAAAAACTATTTTATATGGCCGTTTTGCGAAGTTGCCGATTTGGAAATGCGGCTACCTACTCATTCATTCACTCACACACACACACACACACACACACACTTTTTTTACACTCTATGGTCATACCCTGTATCCTCTACATAGGTCTGCTTATGCAATTGCACCCCCCCGCCCCCCCTTCTCCGCTCCAATCTTTACTTTCCCGTAGATTAGCTTTACCTGCCTTGTTTTCGTTCTCTTTTAAAAATTTGGATGGGGGGGGGGGGGCATACATACCTTTGTCTTGTTCCCCACTGTTTTTGTGAATCCATAAGTTTTTCTTCAGTGTAGAGATTTTCTTTTCTTAGTGGATGCATAGGATTTTCTGACAAAAATTGAGAAATTACCTTTACAGATTTTTACATTTACATTTAGTCATTTAGCAGACGCTTTTATCCAAAGCGACTTACAAATGAGAGCAAAAGAAGCAACTAGAACAGTCAAGGGCAACAGTATGCAAGTGCTGTAGCAAGTCTCAGTTAATCTAGCTCAGAACACACAGGACAGTTTTTTTTTTTTTTTATAAATTAGACAGACAGAAAATGAATAGAATGATAAGTGCTATTCTTGATTGGTCAGGTGCTGCTGGAAGAGATGTGTCTTTAGGTGTTTTTTGAAAATGGCTACAGACTCGGCTGCACGAATTGAGATAGGCAGGTCATTCCACCAGGTGGGAACGGCCCAGGAAAAGGTCAGTGACAGCGATTTCATGCCTCTCTGGTATGGCACCACAAGGCGTCGTTCACTAGCAGAACGTAAGTTCCTGGAGGGTGTGTAAGTCTGAACGAGCGAGTTTAGGTATATTGGTGCAGAGCCAGTGGTTGCTTTGAAGGCGAGCACCAGTGCCTTGACTTTGATGCGAGCAGCTATTGGCAGCCAGTGCAGACTGATGAAGAGAGGCGTGACGTGCGCTCTCTCCGGCTCGTTAAAGACCACCCTCGCCGCTGCATTCTGGATCAGTTGCAAGGTTTTTTTTATCATAGTAATTTAATGTTTTATAATAAATCTTTAGACCTTCCTAATGATTTATAGGAAACTGAAACAGTATTTTCAAGTGTTCAACCAAAATGGATGGAATGTTTGGATTGTGATAATGATATTGGGCTATATAAACAAGCATGTTAAGCAATTATGTTCCAGCAGTCTTCCTGCAGTTTGTCTGAAAACATTTCTTGTTAGGGTTTTCATTTTGTGTGCCCTGCATGGAACATTAGTATATTTGTTAGTCACATGCCTGTTTAAGTAGTGTTTAAGTGCACTGCTTGTGGTCTTTGTAAACTTGCTACAATTGTGGGGCCTGTGCTACAAAACGTTCAACCTCTGTAGCACCAGTGCTATGTGCCCTGAAACCCTATATATCACTAAACAACCGATAGTGTTAACAAAAGCAAACATGAGATAAAAACACACTTGCTGATGTAACAGTGACATTTTATCTTGCTTCTACAAGTCTTTGAGCTCTTTATTATGAACTCTTGTACCCAAATGCTCCACATCGCAGTGCAGTGCGGTATCAGATGAGCTACTGAGCAAGTTTACTACATCAGAAAAGCCAAACATATGGAGCTGGTTATGGGATGCAAACATTAAAATGTATTAGTTTACAAATCATGCAATGACAGATTGGCATATATGTGAGGTTGAGCACTAAAGTGAAAATAGAAAACGAGATTGTAAGTTTCCATTATCCTAGCTTTTCCCTTTATACAGTTTGCCGTGAAATCATTCACTTGCTCTGCAATCTGATTTACACACTTTCCTCTATTTTTGTTGGAGTCAAACCCCATCTTATATGTGCGTCTTTCTCACAGAACCCCAAGACTTTCCCCCTGGGAGAGGGAAATGAAGTATTTTTAGCAGTTGCACTTCTGTGCTGCTTGTCATCTCTTCGTCCCTCCTTTTTTTCCATATTTCCTGATTCAAGTCCATGGGAAAGATATATCCTCCACCCAGTTTCTCACTTTCACTCTGTTGCCATTGGCTTCCTGCCGCTGCTCGTCAACAATTCACTGCCCTAGGGAAGACGTCTCCATAGTAACTGCCTTCACTGAGGCAACCCGTCAGGATGTTCATTGGAGGCAGGTTTTTTCAGCACGATTCAGCGATTTACATAGAGCCAAGACATGTCTTTTGACACTGAGCTAGAGAAAAGAATGGAAAGATGACAAGAAAGAGAAATTAAGGACAGAAAGAGCGAGAAAGAAAGGAGTGTCAATCAATGAGAGAAAGCACAAAAAAGGAGGGGTGAAGAGGATTTGTCTGGGATGTAAAGGGAGAGAAAGAATATTATCCCTGTGCATGCGTTTGTTTTTATTAGTCCTTTTTCTAAGGAAGTCTGTGAAGCAGCATCCCAGTGGAAAATTTTACTGCTCAGAGTCAGAGGTTGCTCTTAGAGACAAGATGATACTTAAGTGAAACACAACTGAGAACTCCTGAGAACTGATATCTCCTAAAAATAAGTCAATTGACATGCTTTCAACAATATAATGCTATAAAATGAACCTGGATAGTAGTAACATGATCTTATGAGTATTCACATGTATTTATCATAGACCGTAAAAAAATATGGACAACGCATCTTCACTACCTTCCACTGAAGAAAAGTGAAGCCGCCAACGTCCGAATATGGCGCTGACATCTTGTGCTGATTTGGGACAGAGTCTGCGCAGTAGTGACCTCGGGATCAGAGTCTGTGCAGTACAGAGCAGGAAGTAGAGTCGCGATATCATAAGCCCGTCCACACTCTCGCAGATGCAGAACAATTCATTATGCTGGTGTGAAATAAACAGTTATGGAATTGTAGAAATTAAAGCTTAAGCCACAATATCCTCCCCAAAATCCCTAAAAAGTCTGTTAGTGCCTCGGTGACTACTTCACTCAGACAAGCTGACAATCATGACGTCACACCCCCCGTTTTTATAGCATCAAATAACTAACTAAAATCAAACTTATTTTAAAAAACGAAAACACGAAATGAAATCATCGTGATAAAAACTGCCTAAAATGAAAGAAGCCATCTTTGGGAAAAAATTATTTGAAGTGTAATTTGATTGTTTAGTTTGTCTGGCGTCCATTAGAACAGTGTTTCCCAACCGGGGTGGCGTCTGACGAGAGCAGGGGTGACGTGTAAAAGTCCTTCAAATATAAATATATATATATATATATATATATATATATATATATATATATATATATATATATATATATATATATATATGTGTTTTTTTTAGGTTTTTTTTCACATTTTTCAAATAATTCTCTCTTTGTAAACTTTGTTCAATGCATGCGAGTGCTGCCGTATGTTCGAACCAGTCATTTTCGCCGTCATCACCCACCCGGTGTAGTGCCAGAAGACGCGAATGAGAAGTCGCGCGCACTGTGAGAAAATTTGTCTCTGTGCACTCATCCGAAAGCGCGCACACGTCTCACAGCGCGCAAATATTGAGTTCTCTTTCAAGTCTTGCTCTTGAACGGACGAACTCACACAAAAAATATGTCAACATGTCCATCTAGATGAGTAGAGTCCACACTCTCGCAGATGCTGAACAATTCATTATGCTGGTGTGAAATAAACAGTTATGGAATTGTAGAAATTAAAGCTTAAGCCACAATATCCCCCTCAAAATCCCCAAAAAGTCTGTTAGTGCCTCAGTGACTACTTCACTCAGAGAAGCTGTCAATCATGATGTCACACCCCCCGCATTATAGCATCAAATAACTCACTAAAATCAAACTTAATAAAAAAAAAACGAAAATAGAAATTAAATCATCGTGATAAAAACTGCCTAAAATGATAGAAGCCTTCTTTGGGCTTCTAATAAAAAATTATTTGAAGTGTAATTTGATTGTTTAGTTTGTCTTGCATCCATTAGCATACATGAAGGGGCGGGGGTTATGAGCTATACTGGGACCAACCACCTGGGAGCGATCGAGACGTTTTGGCTTCAGTTTTCAACACGAGTGAGGGAGGGTTGGTATTTATCCGTAAGATGTGTCTACCCCGGCACACGTGCATTTACTTTTGTTTGCATAGACACAAAAATTTACAATATTGATGTATTGACAGCATCTAAAACTAATTTACGTTTGAACAATCTTTATTTAATCTGTGAGTACTTAATTCATGGAAGATTTCGAGATTTCGGGTGATATGTGCTTTTGAATGAGATTTACGTGACTTCACAAAGTAGACCAAGATAGTATTTTGTAAATAAAATGATTGTCACTGTACACTTTTTGCCAGTGTCACTTTTTTTAGGTAAAAAAAAAAAAGGTTTTGTTTAGGTTGTGTGTATGTGTATGCCCTAGACTGGGTAAACCCAGCTCGATCTGCCTGCGATTTGATTTCGCCCTGCAGCTCAGGCTGGAAACCTGTACATCTTTTTATCCTGCTTCTGTTACAAATTTGCGGGAACCAATCACAAACCAGATTATCCACCTGGCACGCTATTGGTGGGTTTAACATGATGACGGATAGAGAAGCGATGGATCATTGGTCCGATTGGTTGAAGGTAGGCATGTGCCGGTATCAAATTTTCATGTTGCGATTAATTGCTGAAGCTTTTTTCACGGTATACGGTATTATCACGATATTTAAAAAAAAGTTGCAAAAAAAAGTGTTGTCATACTATAACAGGTTTAAAAAATGTCTTATAACAAAAGAACCAAACATTTAAATACAATTAAGCAATACACAAAAATGTATAAAGTAAACAAATATTTGAAACAGATTAAAGTGCTAAAGAATTATAAAGAACAATAGGTAACACTTTTCAATAATGTCTCGCCAGTTAATGCATTAACATTAACAAAGAGTGAATAGCTACATTTTTACAGGATAATGTTAATTTAAAAAAGCAACTGTTAGTGTAAGCTCAGGTCCATTAAATAATACAGTTACAACTTTTGATTTTAATAATGTGTTATTAAATGCTGAAATGTACATTTAACTAAGATTAATACATGCTTTAGAAGTATTTTTCATTGTCAGTTTGTTAATGAATGAACTAATGTTAAATAATGGAGCCATATTGTAAAGTGTGTGATTGAACAACAGTCAGAACATATACAAACAATATCTAGGGCATGTAATTTAAAACTTAAAAAAAAAAATTAAGTTTGAAAATGACTTTAAGTCTTTAAGTATTAGGTTATGTGATGACGAGCACCGGATTGTGGTTACTGGGGAAACGGCTGTAATTCTGCTGTTCCATCAGCGCCCTCTGCTGTCTGAAAGTGAATGTGCACTTCAGTGTGTCTTCACGCCTTCCGCCATGTGCTCGGTTCATGAACGGTCTGTTTACATCAGTGTGCGTTCCTCTTTGACGCGTTGTTCATTTTAAACGGTTGATGGGTAAAGTATTCTTAAAATACATTCTAAAAATCGGAATAATTAGTAATAAATAATTATTCACGGTATTTTGAAGTGCCCACGATAACAATATTGTGCATGTTCATTATTGCGGTATATCGTATTACCGTTTACCGGCACATATCTAGTTGAAGGATTATCCAATTGCATACAGAGTCATTTGAACTATGCCCGTTGATCACGCCTCTTGTGGTCTGATTGGTTGAAGGACGATCCAGTTTTGTACAGAATCATTTGAACTATGCTCATTGATCACACCTCTTGTGCAGTAGAAAATACAGAGCAGACTCCCCAGACCAATGTTCAATCTTAAAAGATTGAGCTTGGTCTGGTGATAGCCAGACAATGTGTGACCTATAAGTGTGAAGAAGGGAGGTTTCAGTAGCGTGGTGATGGGCTGCTATAAATAGAATTGGGTTCTGTCATCATTAAAGTTCATATTCCTCTGTCAGACTGCAGTCCACCACACATTCAACTTAATTGGTTTTGAAAATCCAACAAGCACAACTGTTTTGGTCACACTTAAGATTAGGGTCCAATTCTCACTATCAACTAATTATTAACTATGAATTTTGCCTCTGTAAACTCCTAATTTCTACTTATTTATAGTTAGTAAGGTAGTTGTTACATTTAGGTATTGGGTAGGATTAAGGATATAGAATATGTTCATGCAGAATAAGGCATTAATATGTGCTTTATAAGAACTAATAAACAGTCCATCTCCAAGTATCCAAGTAATATGCATGCTAATAAGCAACTAGTTAATAGTGAGAATTGGACCCTAAACTAAAGTGTTGCCACTGTTTCTAATGATTCCATGTCCATGCCATGTGGTATCTTCCCATTAGCAATTCATGAGTTCCCTGAGGACATCTTTACAAAAGAACAGCGGAAGAGAGGTGCCATACTACTACATGTGCTATGTGTGAGTGAGATGCATCTAACTATCTATCCATCCATCCATCCATCCATCCATCCATCCATCCATCCATCCATCCATCCATCCATCCATCCATCCATCTAATCTTCTCTCTTTTTGTTGCAGGCCATCTATATGTTCTATGCACTAGCTCTTGTTTGCGATGACTATTTTGTCCCCTCCCTGGAGAAGATCTCAGAGGTGAGTCAAGCCACCTGTCAGACATTTCAGCTGGAATAAGAATGACAACTCGTTACTTTTGCCATTCCTCAGAAAACGAAGTGATGACAGCCCGGACAATCACAAGTGTCACAAGTGTTTCCCTGCTCCCATGGGTCAGCACTGATGCTATATGTCATGAACTCTGGTTTAAGTGTTTAATTAACACATCAAGATTGGAGGGTGTGTTTCCTTTTGGAAAATTCCCTTTTTTCTTGTTCCTTTTAGGAAATTCCCTTTGTTCACAATTTGTCAGGATTTAAGAATTGCGTCCTTTAACAAAGCAGAGATTCATGCTACTGTGAACCCTTGTGAAAAATAAGTAAACTTAGCATACTTTTAAAAAGATTACTTATTACAGAAATAATATACAGTACATAATACTAAAGTATGAGTTCAAACTGAATTAAATGTTTTCGGACACTTAACTGCATGTTAATTGTTAATTAAATTCAATTAAACCTGGTTCTGTTTTGGCTTGACCTTGCCAATGCCATGGTTCAATACCTCATAAACTTGTTGAGACTGCCTTGGATTGACACCATGGCGGCAAATGCAAAAAACAAATGAAAAAAATTAATGGGCCCCAAATAACAAGTATTACGCAGAGGCATTTATGCAACATATCAGGAAAATACCATGCCAAACGCATTGCTTCGCTAATGACTTTTATATCTCATTGTTTTCATCCAATTAGCCTGATAATACATAATCTCTGTAAATAGTGTGAATCTTGGCCACGATAATCCACTGGTCAGGCAGTCGGACGGGCCAAGTAATAAAAAATATAATTCCAATTAATTGCGGGTGGGTCGTGAGTGGATGAGATAAATCATTAATGGTAAATCGCAACAAAATCAAGGAAAACATACGCCTAGAGAAAATTATCCCATAATTCACATAATTAACTTTATAAACTATAATCACTGGCTTCCAGTAACGGCTGTACATGAGTTGGGTTCTGGCGGACAAGTGACCTCTGACCTGACGTGACCTCTGACCCGACATTCGTCAATGCGTCATGCCTCGGATCATAGGTCACTTGCGTACAGCCGTTACAAGAAACAAAGAAATTATTCTGATAAAAGTGTTTTCCAACATGATTAACTATTCCAACTATTAACATGTTTAAAGCATTATTATTCATCAGGCACTAATTTGCACATTCTCATTAAGCTATGGGGGTTCACTTGTTTAAGCAACAATTGAGGCAAACAGATCCGAGAGACATTTGATATTTCAAAAACAAAACAAAAGGAAGGAAAGAAAGAAAGTAAGAAAAGTATCAAGTATCAAAAGTATACAAGGCTGATCCACACATCTCTACTATAAAGTATCCAGATCCAACACAAGAGTAGTATAGACCCTTTTCACAGACTGTGATGACATGTTTTAACGGTCATCATTATCGTAAATCCTGCAACGTTTTTTGTATTTTCATTTTTTTTTAAATACATGTACATTTATAACACTAATACTTTGTATTTTATTACTTTTGCATCAAATTACAACAAAAAAGTAACCGCTGCTGTGAGGGTGTTTAGTAATAGCGTCTATGGGAGTGATGGTAAAAATTAACATCATTCACTGCCGTTATCAATCTCACTCTATTTTTTCCCTCTTTTTGAAAGTTGGGAAATCACTACTGTGGCGTTTTTCTTTTGCTATGTGAGCAAATGGGGACACAAAAAAAATATTTAATGTATTCTCTCATTCACAGCTATAATATTTAACCCAACTATGACGACTTCCGTTCTGAGAAACCCGGAAATGTGAAAAGGGTCTATTAGTAATAGTCAAAAATTATCTAATACATTTAATAAACCAATGAGCGCTGCTTAAAACGCAACCTTGAGTGACATACATCTACCCAAATAATTTCACAACCAAAATGGAACTAACATAAGGGATAATCCATGGCTAGGTGTGCATTAAACAATTTGAATGCACAACATGGAGGCAAAGAACCACCTGACACAAAGCGGACACTGGAATGAAATTAAAAAATAATAAAAATTAGTATTATTTTCATCAGTTATTTTGTCTACAGGTCAGATCTAGCATTCTGTCCACTTTAAATCGGACACGGAGATAAAGTAGTTTCGGTAAAATTACATTTATTTTAATTAATTCGTTACCACTTCATTGCTGAGAAAAATAATGTAATGTTTCAGTAGTGAAGCTATTTTAGTAATAAAAGTTGCGGGCAACAAGTTTCTTTGCTCCTGAATGTTTCTATCTGCACTGCACGATCACTTATCTCTGTGTGCGAGTTACTGTCTGTATGTGTGCACATGTGCTTTAATGAAGCCATATTATGAAGCAAATGACATCATAGATTTATGAATGGAGGCCCAAATCTGCCCGGTCCCATATGCACATGCATACCCTGCATGCCCAGACGTTACACCACTGTACCCTGTAAGATCAAGGGCCTCATCCTGAAATATTAAGAGAACTCAGAGAGAACTTTAGGGAATATAGCATCAGACTGGCGCAGACTTGAAAAGGTGATTATAACTGGGTGTACCATCTCACTCATTCTTTTTGTGTGCAGAGGTCTAAGTCTGGTATTCGGCAGCCACCCATCAGAGCTTTTATGGATGACCTCACAATTACTACATCATCAGTGCCACTTGGTAGGGGGATCTACCTGATCTCTTGGGCAAGGATTAGTTTTAAACCTGCCAAATCAAGGGCCATGGTGCTAAAGAGGGGTAAAGTGGTGGACAAGTTTAGTTTTTTTTTGGATGGCATTGCGATTCCATTGATCACTAAGAAACCAGTCAAGAGTCTAGGCAAGGTATTTGTAGACTCAGGGATGCTGCGTATATTGCAGTTAAGGAGCTTACCACAGTGGACAAGTCTGGCCTACCTGGCAGGTTCAAGGCTTGAATTTAGAGTCATCTGGCTTCTGCTGGTGTATGAAGTATCAACAGTGGAGATGTTGGAGATGAAGGTCAACACCAATCTCCATAGATGGCTTGGTCTGCCTTGTAGACTCAGTAGTGCAGCACTGTATGGGAGGAGCAATTAACTTCTGCTACTGATTAGCAGTCTCAATGAAGAGTTTAGGGTGACTCTTACAAGAGAGACAATGCTCTATCAGGACTCCAGGCACTCAAGAGGGGCATCAGCAGGCATAATGGTGCAGACAGGTAGGATGTGGAGAGCTCAAGAAACCATGGAAATAGTCCTAGTGGCTGAGACATAGGGCTTTGGTGGGCACAGTGGCGACAGTAAGGGCAGTGCTGGGAGCCATCCCACAGCCACGTTATGACAGGGCCCAGGGTAGTGGCATTTTAAAAGCCATCGCCAGTAACAAGTAGATCTACAGCCAGAGGAACATTGTCTTTGTAAGGGCTGGCTCGCCGAAGCCGCAGTACAGCAACAAAAAAACGAGCAGCTGGTCTCACGTCAGCTTTAGATTGGGAGATGCGAGTTGACTCGGGGAGGCAACTCAAGTTCCCGGACCATGTGTTGACAACTTTATTGAGCTCAGATATGGTATTAATATTAAACTCTACAAAGCAGGTGTTCCGCATAAAGTTGGTAGTTCCCTAGGAAGACCATATGTAAGAGGCAAATGAGCGGAAAAGGTTGAAGTACCAGGAGCTGGTGGATCAGTGCCAAAGGAGGGGCAGGAAGGCACGCTGAAAGCCCATAGACGAGGGTTGTAGAGGGTTTGCTGGCCTTGGCATATATCTGGGGCTGTAAAAAGTAGAGCAATTAAGTATATGATGGAAACGGCAGAGAGGGCCTCTAGATGTCTGGATTAAGAGGAGTTATTCGTGGGCTAATGCTGCTGAGCCACAAGTCGAGGTCTGTTCAACCTTAGCTGGGTCGCCTGAGGGAGTGCATATGATGTTGAAAGACCTGAAACACACAAGGAGCTCAGGAACATCACTTAGGATGTAATTTCGTAATTAATTATATAGACTTGGTCGGCGTCGTGTCATAGCTGGGGGCGTGGCGTGGGGGTGGAGTCGACGTGGGGGAAAACAGTCCATTCCCCCACAATGGAAATGCATGGTTTACCCAGTTTAGCCTGTGTAGAATCTCTTTTACCACTCGACAGAGCAAGATATATAGAAAAACTGAGCCATTTGGGTCAGATTGTCCTTACAGTATCTGTGACTGATAAACGACCCAACAGGATCAATGGCCAGAGGCGTCATTTTCTCATCAAAATACTTTTCGGGACTGCACCAAGCAAAAATAAATCGTAATCATTACAAAGAGTAAAGATAAAGCGTCTAACAAGGTCTACGTGTATTCATTCTAATGGCTTGTTTTCCCCCAAGGCATATGGCGGATATAACGTTTTGTTGGCGTTCCCAGTAATGCCGATCAAGTCTATATGTGACGGTGGACCACAAAACCAGTCATACGGGTACATTTGGCTGAGATGCAACTATTTGAAAATCTGGAATCTGAGGGTGCAAAAAAATCTAAATATTGAGAAAATCGCCTTTAAAGTTGTCCAAATGAAGTCCTTAGCAATGCATATTACTACTAATAGTACATACACGGATGGAAATTTACAAAATATCTTTATGGAACATGGTCTTTACTTAATATCTTAATGATTTTTGGTATTAAAAAAATATATTTTTGGCTATTGCCACTAATATACCTGTGCAACTTATGACTGGTTTTGTGGTCCAGGGTCATATATTGTCTTTGAAATGTACTGCTGAATGTACTGACAAGAATTTATGGTATACTAAACATATTTTATTGTCAGTTCTAATGAAACTTGTAGGTCATGTATTTTAATATATTTCGTAAAACTTTACAATAAGGTTTCATTAGTTAACATTAGTTAGCTATATTAGTTAACATGAACTAATAATGAACCACTTCTACATCATTTGTTAATCTTTGTCAATGCCAATTTCAACTTTTACTATTACATTATTAAAATCAAAAGTTATATTTGTTAACATTAGTTAATGCACTGTGAACTAACATGAACAAACAATGAACAGCTGTATTTCTATTAACTAACATTAACAAAGATGACCGAATACAGTAACAAACTGTATTGCTGGTTATAATATAATATTAACTAATAAAACCTTATTGTTAAGTGTTACCATATAGTTGTAATTACACAAAGTTTGCAATTGTGAAGTTGAGATTTAGTACCTTTAAAATATAATGTGATATTGAATAACATGCAGGTACAGATAAAAGGTTTTTAAAACACATTACAAGTGCATATTCGGTACAATTAAGCACACTTCTTTTTCACAAGGGAAGATTAGTTCATGGCATTTATTGTGGTATCCATGAGTGCAGATAAATATCTTGAAACATTGTGTAGGTCACTGTACAAGGAATTGTCACAGAGTTGTATTATTTGCACATTATTGCTAGTAACCACGATTAATCTTCTACTGTATATAATGCTCTTCACTAGAATCTGCAGCTGAGTGAAGACGTGGCTGGAGCTACTTTTATGGCTGCAGGAAGTTCAGCTCCCGAATTGTTTACTTCCTTAATTGGTCAGTTTGCTTTTGCACTACCTTTGATTACCTTCCTCCACTTGATTGGTTATGATTTCACATAAGATGTCAAATGTGCACATACTACATTTTATACATTACATTACAAAAGTCATGTCCTCCAAACTGTGATGAAAAAAATGCAGTAAAATGAAAAATGTAAATCATCATGTACTCACCATCATTACAAACCTATCGAACACAAAAGGAGAAATTTTAAATATTCAAGTTGTTCTATTCCATACAATGAAAGCATACGCAGTCAAATGCAGTATGGCATAACTTTCAGTCAAACTTATGTTGAAACTGTTCAATAGTTTAAATACATTATAGATATTACAATATGATTTTATTTTACAATGTATATACATGTAATTTCCTGCAAATCTGCATTGAAACAAGGTATGTTGTAAAAAGCCGCATCGAAATAAATAAGACTTTTGTCTTGATTAATTTCCCAAGGACTGTCGAGCTCCACAGAGGACAAAAATTTAAGTCATTATTTATTTAAAAAATCTTGTTCTATTCATGCAAAAACCAATGGCATTAGATCTCATTGAATAAATAAGCTTTGAAGTCTACAATAGAGGGAAAAATTACAAATGAATCAATAGTTACATTTCAGTTTGTTCCCCTAAAAAGTTATTATATTGCTTCAGAAGAAAAGCTTAAACATTCTTCAAAAGTTATCCTTTTGTGTTCTTTGGAAGAAATGTTTGGAACAATATCAAGGTAAATTAATCATAAACCACGCGTTTCCACCGCAGGAACTTTCCCCAGGAACTAGGGACTTTGGGGTGGTTCTCGTGTATTTCAACCACAGGAACCAGGGTCTAAATGAAGTTCCGGGTAAATATTTCCCCCTCAAATGGCCCTGCTCGCGAGGTAGTACTTTTTCAAAGTTCAGGAACTTTCAGGGGTGGGACTTGGGCGCTGAACATGCTGATTGGTTGAGTTCAACCAGCATTTTAATTGGTTGACTCGACGCAGCATTTTATTTCAACCACTATTTTTAAAAGTCTGTTGCAGTGCGTGCAGTAAGAGTTGATTGCTATTCGAATAAACAATGGAGTTTAAAAAATACGACCAATGGGCCGACAACGAGGTTCAGGCTTTATTAAATTTATTTGCAAAGGACGAAATCCAGTGGGAACTGTAAATTCGATGCGCGCAGTCCTACATCACCGGACTAATCTTCACGGTACTTTAGACCGCAATGGATACACAGACAGCAGCAGGTCTGGGGGGAAAAGAGTTCCTGGGACAAATTGTTCCGGGTAATTTCGGTGGAAACGGGGCTATAGGTGAAACGAATTAAATGGCCAAACTGTGCATTTTTACCAAGTCCGCTGAGTCCTTTTTTTAATAATTTAAATTATCAATGCAATTTCTCTGTGTCGCATATTGTTACCATTGTTCATGTGCTTGATGGCAGGTGTATTTATCACAGAGGGGGATGTCGGCGTAGGCACCATTGTAGGGTCGGCTGTCTTCAACATACTGGTCATCATTGGAGTGTGTGGCATCTTTGCCCGTCAGGTAGACATACTGATCTACAAAACTGACCTCATCATTTATTACTCTCAGTTAAGGAGAAGATTTCACCAGAAGCATAAAATTGTGTGAAGAAGGTAGAAAGTTTTAAAGGGGTCATGACAAAAAAAGTTATAATATTAGAGATACGAACTTGCAATTGTAAGTTATAGGCCTGGTCTCACAAACAGGGTTTAGATGATTTAGCCAGGATTGGGCCTTATTTAAATTAGAACATTTTAAGTAGCTTTTATGAATTTGCCTTAAAAAAAAACATTACTGGTGTGCATCTTGAGACAAAACAATGGCACTAATAGGTTGCTTTCAGTTAAAACAGCTCAAACTTGTATTGTAGTCTGGGACTGTTTAAGCCTTGTCTGTGAAACATGGGGGTTAAGTAAAAATAAAAAAAAATACATTTGTAATTGCAAGAAAAAAAAGTCTGAAGTTTGTAATTTAAACTCACAATTGCGTGAAAAATTAATAAAAAGATTAAGGTATGTAAAAGATTAGTAAATGATTAATTTTTAAGTGTAAAAGAGGCAGTCAGTCAAATGAATATTATTTAGTAAATGGTTTTATACTCTAGTCTAGCCAATTATATAACCAACACAATAAATGTAACCATTTAAAATGTAGCCAATTATATAACCAACACAATAAATGTAACCATTTAAAATGTAACAAAGATGTTTTGTAATAGCTTAGGAAGGGCGCCACCATCTTGCAGTACTGCAGCGTGTGACGTCATGATTGTTTGGCTCCATTGGATTAATGAAGATTATTATTATACGTTATTACGATGATTTAATTTATGATTAACATTAAATAATACTGGGTACCAACTGTATATTATTATTACAGTAACTCATATCATGTTTTAATATCTAGTTTCGATTCTTTGATTTTTCTGGTTTCACTAGTTGTAATTGTTACTAGTAATAAATAAACTTATAATATCTGTAGTAGTAGTTGACCAACAAAGGGCTTCAGTGATATTTGCAAGGCAACCTGATGTCACCCTAAAAATGGGTGAACAAAAACATTTCAGGACTCCAGCAGTGAAGGAAATTAAAGTTGGTTAAAAGCCAACTTGCATGGAATGAAAAGAAAGAAAAAAAAGATGATGGCAAGGACGATAATGGGATTAGGGATAACGTTTGGGGATTGTCCAACGGCCTGGATTACCTGACGGTAAGAAATATTTATTGATCTCTCTGTGTTGTGGAATGACAAACAGGTGTTTATAATGGTTGTTGTTCATATTCATTTCTGACAGTAATTTGACAACATAGGCTACTGTATTGATAGGCAATTATAACTATGAAGCATTGAGGCTTGTGTCTGAATGTGTATCGGGAAGTGAAGCAGTACTGTTCTGACGTCATAAAAATTAACCATCCACTTGTTCCCGATGCTTGGAACCTTCTAAAGTGTGTACAGAGATGCAAAGTTGCTTTTAAGCTATGACACTTGCAGGATGTTTTAATGGTACAAAGACCACTTACAGTAGGCCTATATGTTAAAGGAAAATTTAATTTCTCATGTCATGACCCCTTTAATGACCCCTTTCTGATTTAGAAGAGTTAGACACTTTCCTGGGTCAACATACTGTATTTGGTTGATCGTGGAACAACATTCCTGTATGAAAATTTAATCCTAACCATATCCCTACCCCTAAACCTAACCCTAAATTATCCTTAAATGATAGGTGAATGACACTGATGTAGAAGCACCTAACCCTGGTTGTAAGCCAGGATCAACAAAGATGTTAATCCAGGAACATGTTGCACTTGGTAAAATCAGGTTCTGCATAAGAGGCACAACTATACAGAGTTAGTTTAGCCATTCTTTATTATAATCACATTAAATATAAATGCACTGGACACTTGAAATAAGCATATTGCCACAGTTTCTTGTGTGTACATTTGTGCCCTAGGTGGTGATACTTACCTGGTGGCCTATGTTCAGAGATTCGCTGTACTACATCTTCTCAGTGTTGGCCTTGATTTTGGTGAGTGTATGAGTACTTATGAGAGAGGACAAAAGAGAAGAGAAATAGTATAAAGCAATTTATATCGTTTTATTAATTCAGGGTTTTGTTAATTGGGGTTCACGAGGGAATTTGTGAGTTGATGAAAAGCGAATTAATTAATTAAACTGAATGTAACATTAAAATAACCAAATTGGGCTGCAAAATTAATTGAAATAAAACTAAAATAGCAATATACTGTATATTATTAAATCAAGATTATCTAATCAAAGAATTTGTGATTGGAACTCAGTGCTGCATAATGACGTTGACACTATAGGAACACTTCTGCCTAGGGTCCCACGCTTGGGGTGTGTCGCTGTCACAAGACTACCATGACGGTAGGGGTTGTGACCTTCACGGGTTGGGGTGCGGTCTTAAATGGCCGCCCAGCTCATTGCTGCAGGGAAGGCAACCACGTGTTGGTCTGGCGGACAACACTGGTATATTCTCCTGAATAATCTGGATTCCAGATGATACCGTTTTAATGGAGCAGGGGTTTCATTGTGGCTCACCGCAAGTCTTAAGGGTTACATGCAGTACCCTTTCATGAAGATCCCAGCATTGCCGGGTCCCACTCTTGGGGCAGGTTGCTTATATCAACAGATGCCTCCTTTCACAGGCTGCGGTGGATGTCCAGTTAACAGTCTGGGAAGAGTTGTCATCTCATATGGCAGATAATTGCCTGGAAGACGAGGGCTGTATTTCTAGCTGTAGAAACACTTTCTCCCATATCTAAGGGGCTACTACTGTTTGTGTTGGTCAGGTAATGGATGACACATCTGTAGTCTCCAGGATGGGCTGGTTTGCACCCCCTTTTCAGGTTGGTGCAGCAGATCCTGCTCTGGACCACAAACAGACTACTCTCAAGTCAGTCTACATTCCAGGGCATTTGAACACGGGAGCATATATACTGTCAAGGCAGGGGCCCGGGGATTGGATGCTCCACTCAGAGATGGTGGAGTTGATTTGGCAGAGGTAGGGCAGAGTGGAATTGGACCTGTTTGCCTCAACAGAGTCGACCCACTCTTCACTCTGGTTCGCTCTCACATCCATAGCGTCAACGTCATGACAGAGTGCTGAGTTCCACTCGAAAGGGAAAGTCTTGCGTATGTAACCCGGTTCCCTTGGAGGGAATGAGATGCTACGTTGCTTTGCCATATTTTACTCAATGCCTGGTCAAGTCAAGTAATTTATATAGCGTTTTTTTAAATATAGATTGTTTCAAACAGCCTTACAGTGATAATAGGAAATTAATGGAAGAGAGATTGGAAACATCCTGAAAACATCTTCCTTAAAACAATTAGAATCTGGTGACATGAATTTCATGTATCTTTTTATGGTCTTAGTGATGCGCTGAAGCTATGTCATCTGACTACTCTGTTGGCCAATCAAGATTGGCGTTTTCCAGACGTGCTTCAGACACCGGCTCATGCAAAAGCATTCTCATAGCACCCAAGTCATGATGCAGTGCCTTGTTCCCTAACAGGGAACCGGGTTACATATGTAAACGTTTCCAGCATTTTACTAATATTTTGCCAAAATAAAAGCTTGAGGATTTGAAATGTTAAAAGCTTGAAGGTTTGAGCATTTAAAAGGAAGGTATTTAAGATAAATATATTGTAACTTGTAGTGTTGGTTGGTTCTTGTTAAGAGCGAACCCAAGTTAAGATATTAGGGATGCTCTTAAAAATGTTTCCATGTTAAAAATGTTAAAAAGTTTCCAAACTATTTCTTCCAATCACAATGTCATATATAATTAATTATATATAATTTTAAAATAAAAACATATAAATCAAAATAAATTACTTACAAAAAAAATTATTAGATATTTTATCTGTTTACTTGTGACCATTAACCAATATCGGAGAACCGTGAACATGCAAATGTGTCGTTAAATTATTGAAATCATTAACTTAAGATCTCTGGGGATACTTAAAGTTTGGATGAAAAAAGTTTGGGAACCCCTTAAAAGTATAAACAATCAATAATGACTGTCAGCACTAGTCTCTTGATTGAGCTACTTTAGTGTTATAATTAAAATTATACATGAAGAATTCATTATCCAATCCCAGTTATTTTACCCCTTAATTTGTCTACCTTTATCCAGGTTATCTATGACGAAAGAGTTGTATGGTAAGTCTTGCAACTGTATGTTTCTTCTACACCCATGTCCACATATTCAAACAGAGGAGTCTCATTTTGAAGCGTTAGAAAGTTATTATATTTATACTTATATGAGATCTTTATACATATTCGCTAACAATCTGTGTATTTATTTTTATAGGTGGGAATCCATGCTTCTGATCTCCATGTATGGAGTCTATATCCTTATCATGAAGTGAGTATAAGTCAAAGGCTAACATGTTAAGAAAAAACTAGCTGGTTAGTTTTGAGAGGAAGAACCTTGGGAGGAACTAAGAAAGTGTAACATATAATCCCAGAATAAATACTTAAGTACTCAATGTCTTTGTCTGGCTCTAAATCCCAAAGGAACTTATAAAATAATAGCCTAGACTGAAACGTCTTTTACACAGAACTCTTGCTTCAGTCATATCAATTTTCAAGCGTCTCTTCTCTTTATTGCTACGGGTTAAGAATTTCCATATTCAAGCTGATGCATGACACGTCTTCCCTCCGTATGAGACAGAGGACCAAGTTTCATTTATTGTTTAGAAAGGAGCCTGGATGAGTAACAGTGTTCTACAGAAAACAAAGCTTCTAGAGAGATAAGGATATTCTAGATGACTACAGTCTTCATTAAGCACCTTTTAAGGCCATTGGGGGAAGCTTGAACTGTCGAAGACTGAGACAAATATGCCTGCTGTATTTAGGAGGGAAGCTGAAGCATATTTTGTTGCAGAGGTGTTGATAATACAAGCGATTACATATTTATCCCATACAGATACAACAATCCTGTTAAAAATATGGAGTATGTTTTGAGGGCTGGTGTGCTTGAGGTCCCTGTCAAGTGCCTTAAGAAAAACTGAGACAAATATGCCTGCTATGTATTTAGGAGGGATGCTGAAGCATGCTTTGTTGCAGAGGTGTTGATAATACACGCTATTACATATTTGCAGTGGGGCAAAAAAGTATTTAGTCAGCCACCAACTGTGCAAGTTCTCCCACTTAAAAAGATGAGAGAGGCCTGTAATTTTCATCATAGGTACACTTCAACTATGACAGACAGAATGAGAAAAAAAATCACATTGTCTGATTTTTAAAGAATTTATTTGCAAATTATGGTGGAAAATAAGTATTTGGTCACCTACAAAAAAGCAAGATTTCTGGCTCTCACAGACCTGTTACTTCTTCTTTAAGAGGCTCCTCTGTCCTCCACTCGTTACCTGTATTAATGGCACCTGTTTGAACTCGTTATCAGTATAAAAGACACCTGTCCACAACCTCAAACAGTCAGACTTCAAACTCCACTATGGCCAAGACCAAAGAGCTGTCAAAGGACACCAGAAACAAAATTGTAGACCTGCACCAGGCTGGGAAGACTGAATCTGCAATAGGTAAGCAGCTTGGTGTGAAGAAATCAACTGTGGGAGCAATTATTAGAAAATGGAAGACATACAAGACCACTGATAATCTCCCTCGATCTGTGGCTCCACTCAAGATCTCACCCCATGAGGTCAAAATGATCATAAGAACGGTGAGCAAAAGTTCCAGAACCAAACGGGAGGACCTAGTGAATGACCTGCAGAGAGCTGGGACCAAAGTAACAAAGGCTACCATCAGAAGAGGATTGGGAGAATGTCATATGGTCAGATGAAACCAAAATATAACTTTTTGGTAAAAACTCAACTTGTGGTGTTTGGAGGAGAAAGAATTCTGAGTTGCATCCAAAGAACACCATACCTACTGTGAAGCATGGGGGTGGAAACATCATGCTTTGGGGCTGTTTTTCTGCTAAGGGACCAGGACGACTGATCCGTGTAAAGGAAGGAATGAAGTAAAAACCTCCTTCCATCAGCAAGGGCATTGAAGATGAAACGTGGCTGGGTCTTTCAGCATGACAATGATCTCAAACACACCACCCGTACAACGAAGGAGTGGCTTCGTAAGAAGCATTTCAAGGTCCTGGAGTGGCCTAGCCAGTCTCCAGATCTCAACCCCATAGAAAATCTTTGGAGGGAACTGAAAATCCGTGTTTACCAATGACAGCCCCAAAACATCACTGCTCTAGAGGAGCTCTGCATGAAGGAATGGGCCAAACTACCAGCAAAAGTGTGTAAAAACCTTGTGGAGACTGTCATTGCCAACAAAGGGTATATAACAAAGTATTGAGATTAACGTCTCGGTTACGTATGTAACCCTCAGGGAACGGAGACGTAACGTTAGTGACTAAAGAATGGGGGTTTCGCTTAGAAGCCAATCATCTTCGAGAATTCAAAAACGCCCAATGGCAGTGCCAATGCCATGGGCATGCGGAATTTGCATGCGTAACTCCGTCCCACCATGTGGTTATATAAGGAAGTACGCTGGCAACATCGCATTATGTTATCTGCTGCGGAGCCAAGACTGAACTCCCGGCCGTTCCAGCAGCACAGTGGATGTGGCAAAGGGACGTTATGTCTCCGTTCCCTCCTCAGGGAACGAGGATTACATACATAACCGAGACGTTCTCTTTCGTTCAGTCACTACGACGTAACGTTAGTGACTAACGAATGGGGGTCCCAATACAATCACGCCACTCGGCTGTCTTCCAGTGCCCTGCGTAAGTGCGAGCGCCCTGTCGTAAGGCTAGTACGGACGAAGGACTCCCACTTATCACAGGAATACCAAAGGTACACTGGGAGCATATTCCAGGTGGAGATATGCAAAGACGCCTACCCCTAGGGAGGACTTAGAGAGTACACATATGACCCGCGCGGGTAGCATATGGAGAACTCTGGGGGACCAGCCGAAGGTGGATTTTTAACCCCAGGGTGGCAGGGCCTGCCAAGGGAAAGACACCCGCTCAAGGAGGCTTACGGTGGAAATACACGTGTGGGGGTCGTCAGAGGGGAACCATGCACACGGGGCACCTTGCCGGACATGAGGGTCTGGGCTCATAGAGGGCAGACTTACTGGTGTCGGCGTCAACAGTGCTGGAGGAGCTCAGGGCTTCCGGGAAGCTCACCTGAGGAGAATATCACACGTATCCAGTCCGTGGAGTGGAATGGCGAGCAAGCGAAGACACCTGAGCCTAGTCCAAAACCGGCCACTAGTAGGGGCGAGTACTTAGTCGGAACAGGCTCCACTCGGAGATTGTAGAATCTGCGAATGTATACGTGTCGCCCAGCCTGCAGCTCTGCAGATGTCTTTTAGCAAGACACCATGAGCTAAACCCAAGAGGAGGCACACTCCCAGTGGAGTGAGCCGTGACCCCAAGGGGCATGGACGACCTGCTGCTGGTAAGCCAAAGCAACGGTGTCCACTATCCAGTGAGACAGCCTTTGCTTTGAGAGAGCCCTTCCCTTTCGCTCTCCACCATAACAGATAAGAGCTGGTCTGAGGTCCTGAACACTGCGTCCTGTCTACGTAAGCACGGAGGGCACGTACTGACAGAGCAGTGCCAAGGATGGGTCTGCCTCCTCCAAGGGCAGTGCTTGCGGGTTCACCATGTACTCTGGTGGGAACCTTAGGCACATATCCAGGCCGGGGTCTCAGGATCACGTGAGAGTAGGCCGGCCCGAACTCCAGGCACGCTTCGTCAACCAAAAATGCCTACAGGTCCTCTACCCTCTTGATGGAGGCCAATGCGGTCAGGAGCGAAGTCTTCATTGACAAGAACTTAAGCTCGACTGACCGCAAAGGCTCAAGGGGAGACCTCTGCAGAGCAACTAAGACTACTGAGAGGTCCCCAAGAGGGTACGAGGGGAGGGCGAGGATGATTCAGTCTCCTTGCTCCCCTCCGGAACCTGATGACCAGGTCGTGCTGACTTACCTTTCTGTTCCCCAAGAGGTCGTGGTGGGCAGATATTGTGGCCACATATACTCTAAGGGTGGAAGGAGACAGCCTTCGTTCCAACCCTACTTGGAGAAACAAGAGCACAGACCCGATTGGGCATCTCCAGGGGTCTTCTTGGCGAGAAGAACTCTGCCCTAGCGGAAGTGCTGGTAGCCACCACCGGAGGAGGTAGGGTACTCAAACCTGCCGCGTCCCATCCAGGTGCCACACGTGGAGGCTCCAAAGATCGGGACGTCGGTGCCATATGGTGCCCCGACTCTGAGGAGATACTCAGAGGAAGGCCAGGGAGGGGCTGTCGCAAGGAGTAAGAGTTCAGGGAACCAGGGGGAGGCGCAGGGGTCCTGTCCAGGAGCCCGCGGTAGCATGTCCATTGCACATGGCACCCCAGCCCGTGGAGGAGGCATCTGTTGACACAACAAAATGCCTGGAAACTCACCCTAAGGGCCACCGGCCCGTAGAAATGAGGTTCAGCCATGGGGTGAGGGTCTGCAGGCAGGCCAGAGTCACTTGGACCCGGAGCGTGCCCGAATGCCATGCCCATCTCGGGACTCGATCGCGAAGCCAAAGCTGAAGTGGCCTCATATGAAGCAATCCTAGCGGCGTTACAGCGGCTGCAGATGCCATATGCCCCAGAAGCCTCTGAAATAACTTTAGTGGGACCGCACTCTTGCTCCCGAATTAACGAAGGTAAGTCAGTAGTGACTGCGCGCGCTCGCTGGTAAGCAGCACGCACATGGCAACCGAGTTGGAAACCATACTGAAAAAACAGATCCTCTGCACGGGGCAGAGTCGCTTTTCTCCCAGTTGACCCGAAGGCCCAGACAGGCTAAGTGCTGGAGCACTTAGACTCTGTGTTCGCACACCTGCTCCCGAGAGTGACCCAGTATGAGCCAGTCATCGAGGTAGTTCAGGATGCAAACCCCGTGCTGCCTGAGCGGCGCAAGGGCTGCCTCGATAGACTCCATAGAGTCACGAGGGGACAGAGCTGGCCCGAATGGGAGGAACGCGTACTGAATGTCCGCCCCTCGAAACAAACCGTAGGAACGGTCCGCGTCGAGGAAGGAGACATGGAGGTAAGCGTCCTTCAGGTCGATCACTGCAACCAATCTACCGGACGAACGCGTCCGAGGAGGCGTTCGCTACCAAAATCCTGAACGGGAAGCCTGTGAAGGGATCGGTTCAGGGCGGGCAGGTCCAGTATTGGCCGTAACCCACCGGTTTCCTAGGGTACAATGAAGTAAGGACTGAGGAAGCCGGACTTCATTTCGGCTGGAGGGACAGGCTCGATCGCACCCTTCGCCAGTAGGGTGACAACCTCCGCACGCATGACTGGGGCCTTTTATTGAGCCCCACCATGGAGCGCGGACTCCCCGGAAACGGGGAGGAGCCTGCGCAAACTGAATCGCGTAGCCGAGCCTGATGGTCTTCGCGACCCAGCGGACAGTCCCTGAAGCTGTAGCCAGACTCCCAGGAACTGCACCAGCAGGGTCACTCGGACCACAGACGTACCCCGGGTGGGGCAGCGCGACTGGCCCGGACGTGGGAGGCATAGCGTCCCAGTGTGGGGGCACAGTCAGCAGCTGCGTCCTGACAGAGGAGACTAGGGAAGGACGCACGTTCCACTGGGGTCTGCTCTGAGAGGAGGCTGGCAACAGAGAGGGACGAGAGCGGCGCGGCCCGGGGGGCGGCACACACTGCCATGGTCTCTGGGACCTCAGAGATGGGGACACCAGTTCCTTCCAAGTGCCGCCAGCCCGGGGGCCAGCAGCAGAAGGATTTTCCCCCGGCCCTCCACCGGGGGAAGGAGAGGCCCTGCTACCATCCCCTGGAAAGAACTGGGACCCATCTCTGAGTTGTCCACCTCCAGCCTGGCGTTTAACCAGGCTGAGGAGCGGACTGGGCGTCATCCTGCAACCACCTCCACGGCGCGGCCCAGGTGACGGCTGCTGCTGGGGCCGGGCGGGAGGAGGGAGGGCGCCCTCGGCAGCGAGCGGACTAAGGCGACTGAGCCGGCGGCTGGGTGCAGCAGCTGGCCGCCGGGGCAGTACGTGTTACAGCCTTAGTCTGCTCTAGGGCGGCCGAGAACCGTTGGGCGCAGTTCTCAGCTGCGCTGCCGAAGAGGCCAGCCTGGGATATGGGCGAGTTGAGGAGGCGGGCTCCCCACATCACCAGGTAAGGCCAGGTGTTTCTCCCGGACCACAGTTGTGGACATCGCCCGACCCAGGGAGGAGGGCGGGATCAGTGGCGGCACGCAGCTCATTGAAGAGCCCTGGGTTGACTCCACCCTCGTGCATGTGCAAAGCGGCTCTGCAGGACCACGCCACCGAAGTAGACGAGCCTACAGGCTTTGGGAGGGTGCTTAGGATAGCCACGCCACGTCAAAGCCCTCCGTGGACACCGTAGTGCGCAACAGAGTGTTCAACAGTGGGGGGGACCCCAGTGTACCCTAGACCGCAGCCCCATCGAGGGCAGAGAAGGCGGAGGAGGCCACCGAACGGTCACGGGAAGCACGGGGACTTCCGGAACCACGTGATCTCCTCATGCACCTCGGGAGCGAAAGGCATTGGGGGCGGGCCCAACAGCTGTCGGGTGCACTCGCGACAGGGCGGAGTTCCACACCAGCGCGAGGCTCGCGGCTGCCCAAGATAACATGGCTGTCAACTTTAGGTCGGATCAGGCAGCGCTGACACACCCGAAGGCGGAGCACAACCTAATCGTCATCCCCAAAGGACTCTAGCCCACCTTGGGATGCGGCGATCGACATCTCACTGCTATCCGGAGTGTGAACAAAACGAACGAGGCGTCAGAGACGGGCCGCTGTTTCAGTCCAGCACTCGCGAGAAGCGATGTGCGAGAAGGGGGCGTGGCCCAAGGAACGAATCGTCGGGTTTCTTAATACCACAGCACCGCCCTCAGGTCACCCTGGCCACCAGCCAAAGTACAACCTCTCTCGGAGACGGTAGATTGGGGTGTGGCAGAGGGGACTCTCTCTCCTCACAGAGATCACTGAGTCTCGACCGCGACATCGCGATGGTCACGTTCCCGCAGTGGGAACATGACACATCCACAAACACTGCCCGAACGTGCTGAAGCCCAAACACGCCGAGCAGTGAATGTGCCCATAGACAGCAATGGAGATCGATCGCACCCGGAAGTGCACGGGCGAACCGTCTTGAAAAAGACGTGCCACGCGCAAGCTCTTTTTGTGAGAGGAAAGCTCTGCAGAGTGCCGAAGCGCCCAGGGAAAACACACACAGCTGTTGCAGATCACTGCACAGATCAGCAGGCAGGCAATGTGAGATCGTTGGAACGCGCCGTCACACCAACACCCTGGAGAACCGCTTGTCTCGAGGACTGAAGAGAGGACTTCAGAATTCAGGCTTACAGGAGTGAAGAGATGCTCTTGGCTCCAAAGCAGAAACATAATGCGATGTTGCCAGCGAATTTCCTTATATACCCACATGGTGGGGCGGAGTTACGCATGCAAATTCCGCATGCCCATGGCATTGGCACTGCCATTGGGCATTTTTAAATTCTCGAAGATGATTGGCTTCTAAGCGAAACCCCCATTCGTTAGTCACTAACGTTACGTCGTAGTGACTGAACGAAAGGGAACTTTTGTTATTGACCAAATACTTATTTTCCACCATATGATGAGACAATGTGATTTTCTGGATTTTTTTTTCTCATTCTGTCTCTCATAGCTGAAGTGTACCTATGATGAAAATTACAGGCCTCTCTCATCTTTTTAAGTGGGAGAACTTGCACAATTGGTGGCTGACTAAATACTTTTTTGCTCCACTGTATCCCATACAGATACAACAATCCTGTTAAAAATATGGAGTATGTTTTGAAAGCTGGTGTGCTTGATGTCCTGTCAAGTGCCTTAAAAAAATCGGCGGCTCAAAAACCCTTTGAGAAATTTCTGAAGCTTATATTTAGTTAACTGTGAAACTGCAAAATGTACAACAATGCATTTATTGATACATTTAAAGCTGCTGTCCGTAACTTTTTTTGTGTTCAAGATTTACAAAAATTATATAATGAGAATGTACAACATGAATCCATTTTCCAAACCGTGTTTTTGTCTTACCCTGAATCATTGATACACTTATAATAAGTGTTTATATTGGGACTATTTCAGCCCGGTATGGTAGGAACTGCTGCAGAGGAGCACAGTCCCTGCGTGATTTGCCATAGATATAAACAGAGAGAAGTAGCTCCGGCTGCAATGTTCTTCTGCAAGACGCATGCAGTTCTGCAGGAAAGACTCGGGAGAATTATATCGACAATAGTGCATTTAATAATAGCTCAGCAAGCTAATAATATACAAAGTAAATTTGGCGTAGGCCCCGTCCGTAGGCATAATCCGAGGGTATCGGATCTGCAATTCCTGCCTGAAGACAAGGGCAGGGGCGCAGCCGACCCCCCGGGAGGTATGGACAGGACCATCCTGGTGGTGGTGGGGAGGATGGGGGTAATCGTCGCTTCAGATCTGCGTAATCGTCACTTCAGTATCTGCGAACTCAAACATGTGTAAGTACCGGGCTTTTATACGGTGAGCATGAGAATATAATTGGGTTAGAATGAAGGCAATAAGTGACGTAGTAATTGAGTCTCCCCAGCAGAACTTATGCTAGAGCTTTCATTTCTGTTTATTAACCGCTAGAGCGCAAAAAGTTACAGACTGCAGCTTTAAAAAAAAAAACTATAGTTTGAATAATTAAAGGATTAGTTGACTTCAAAATGAAAATTTCTGGATATTTTACTCACCCCCATCTCATCCAAGATGTTCATGTCTTTCTGTTTCATGTTTTTTTAAGGAAAACATTCAAGAATTTTTCTCCACATCATAGACTCCCATGGCAACCAAAATGTTGAAGGTCCAAATCAATGCAGTTGTCTTCAGAGTCTTATCTAGCGAAATGATTGGTCATTTAAAAAAAAAAAAAAAACATATATATTGTATAAATTATATTGTAGTTTAACCTAAATTGCTCATCTTGCGTTGCTCTGCGACGTGCCGCAGATTGTGTAATCACGTCGGAAAGGTCACGTTAGATGTAGGCAGAAGTACCGCCCCAAGCGAAAGTGCGAGGACTAATATAAACGGCCTTTACCAAAAAACACTCCATCTTCAAAATCATCCGAAAGCGTTTTTACCTTCTTTTTTTTTCTTCGCATGTGCGCATTGTAAACACGGGGGCTTTACTTCTGCCTACATCTAGCATGACCTTTTGATTACGCAATCACTGGCGAGCCGCAGAGCAGTACAAGATGAGCAATTTAAGTTAAAAAGTATAAACTTTTTTTTTTTTTAAATGACCGATGGTTTCGCTAGACAAGACCCTATTCCTCGTCTGGGATCGTGCAAAGCCTCTGAAGCCTTTTGAAACTGCATTCATTCAATCCTTCAACATTTTGGTTGCCATGGAAGTCTATGATGTGGAGAAAAATCTTGGAATGTTTTCCTTAAAAAACGTAAGTTCTTTTCGACTGAAGACAGAAAGACATGAACATCTTGGAGGAGATGGGGGTGAGTAAAATATCAGGAAATTTTCATTTTGAAGTGAACTAATCCTTTAACAATGAATTTTAAGTTTGTGTCACATTCTGCGTAAAATGATACGCAGCACAGACAACAGCACAGCTTCATGACAGGTAAGTATATAGGTAATAATAAAAAATGCTTAAAATATCTGATGAAATTAAGTGAGATGAACAAGAACTAATCATTTTCACAGAAACAACATCAAAATAATGCTCTTATACATTGTATATAAAATGTTTTTACCACTGAATACTTACAATAAATCTGTCTAACAGCTTTAGTGATAAAGCATGATCAAGAATTGCTATATAAATATAAAGAACAATTACAGATAGTTCTTAGATACTTTAGATACTAAAAAACTGCTTTAGATTCTCAAAACTTTCCCACTAGAGGGTGCTAAAATTATACTAGAATGCATAGGTATGCAAAAGCATATCAGGAGTGAGGATATATACTACTGCTCAAAAGTTTGGAATAATTTAGAGTTTTTAAATGTTTTTTTAAAAGAAGTCTTTATGCTCACCAAAGCTGCATTTATTTGATAAAAGTACAGTAAACACTAATATTGAAATATTAGTACAATTTAAAATAACTTTTCTGTTGTAATATATTTTAAAATGTAATGTATTCCTGTGATGCAAAGCTGAATTTTCAGCATCATTACTCCAGTCTTCAGTGTCACATGATCCTTCAGAAATCGTTATTTCTAATATGCTGATTTGGTGCTCAATAATTAATAATTGCTGCTATCATTATCAATGTTGAATGTTTTACCGCTTTTTTAGGATTGTTTGATTAATATAATGTTCAAAAGAGCAGCATTTATTTGAAATAGAAATATTTTGTAACATTATAAATGTCTTTTAAATTTATTTTAAAATAAAATAATATTTCACTCTATTTAGTTGTTGTTGTTTTTTAAAATCAAATAAATGCAGCCTTAGTGAGCATAAGACTGCTTTCAAAAACATGAAAAAATCTTACCGACCCCAAACTTTTGAACAATAGTGTATATTGGTAACACTTTATTTTAGGGTTCAATTCTCGCTTGCTTAATATTAGCATGCATATTATAGGATACTGCATGACCTTATTCTACATCCCTTAATCCTACCCACCCAAACGCTATAAAAACGACCGTGCTAACTATTAATAAGCAGTAAATTAGGAGTTTGAGGCAAAAGTCGTAGTTAATAGTGAATATGTGTTCCCCATAAAGTGTTACCTACTTATTTATATATTAAAATTGAAATGTATAAAATATGACAATTTTTTATCTAGTCTGTGAGATACAGAAACTCAAACTGTTGGTTGATTTAGCCTTAAAGTCAGCATGAAAAGGAATTTGCAATAATCTTTTCTTCCCCTTTGTGACATATATCAGCAGGAAACGGCTTCTCAAACAAGAAAATTGTAGGGCTGTATTGTAATTCGGGACTTGATTTTGTCCATGGGAAATTTATTGGATGGTTGTGGTTTGCTTTTTGTTGGTCTCATGTGAATGACAGGTTGTCACGCCCTTGCGCCAGTAAACATCTCATCAGAGAAGAGAAGAGATGTCACTGCAAGAGGGAGAAGTTATTTTGATCAAAGACTACAAGACACATAAATAATGTGTAACGATGTGTACGGATAAATAATTTATAATAAATACTGCAATATTCCATAAAAAGATTGTCAATGGTCAAATAATTGTCAATTTTGATTTCATGGTGACTTTAATCTCATTCGCAGGTTTAACAGTCAGATTGGCAGTTTTGTCCAAAGATCATGTAGCAGTCCAGTCCAGTGTTGTGTCAGGAGAGAAATGTCCACAGATAAAGAGGGTGATGAAGTGGGAGTCAATTGCAACACCTCCATGGTGCTGTTGAAGAAAGGTACTTATGCATGCATGTTTTTATTTTCTATAGCAGGAAAATTGTATTTTCTTCCACTACTTCCACTACAGGTGGGTCATAATATGCATTTGTTTTCTCTGTGTTGTTCTCAGCTCCAGCAGGCTCAGGGCCGGAGTCTCCGGTAGTGATGGTGGATGAGCTGCTGATCTCGACGCCACACCAGCTCTCATTCCCGGAGGCTGGGCTGCGTGTCATGATCACACCGCATTTCTCCCCACGTACCCGACTGACCATGGCTGGACGCATGCTCATCAGTGAGGTGAACTTATATTATAATTTATATTTAAATATTTAGTCATTTCTTTGAATAGCAATTCATTTACTGTGCATTCCGTTTTCCACATTTTGTTGTTACAGCCTTATTCCAAAATGGATTACATTCATTATTTTTTCCCTCAATTCTATACAACACCCCATAATGACATCGTGAAATAAGTTTGTTTGAAATCTTTGCAAATTTATAAAAAAATAAAAAAAATTTAAAAAAAAATCACATGTACATAAGTATTCACAGCTTTTGCCATGACACTTAAAATTGAGCTCAGGTTCATCCTGTTTCCACTGATCATCCTTGAGATGTTTCTACAACTTGATTGGAGTCCATCTGTGGTAAAGTCCGTTGATTGGACATGATTTGGAAAGGCACACACCTGTCTATATAAGGTCCCACAATTAATAGTGCATGTCCGAGCATAAACCAAGCCATGAAGTCCAAGGAATTGTCTGTAGACCTCCGAGACAGGATTGTATTGAGACACAGATCTGGGGAAGGGTACAGAAAAATTTCTGCAGCATTGAAGGTCCCAATGACCTCCAGCGATCCGTAAATTGTCCATAAAACCACCAGGACTCTTCATAGAGCTGGCCGCTCAGCCAAACTGAGCGATCGGGGGAGAAGGGCCTTAGTCAGGGAGGTGACCAAGAACCCAATGGTCACTCTGACAGAGCTCCAGCGTTTCTCTGTGGAGAGAGGAGAACCTTCCAGAAGAACAACATCTCTGCAGCACTCCACCAATCAGGCCGGTATGGTCGAGTGGCCAGACGGCACATGACAGCCCGCCTGGAGTTTGCCAAAAGGCACCTGAAGGACTCTCAGACCATGAGAAACTAAATTCTCTGGTCTGATTAAACAAAGATTGAACTCTTTGGCCTGAAAAACGTCATGTCTGGAGGAAACCAGGCACCGCTCATCACCTGGCATCCCTACTGTGAAGCATGGTGGTGGCAGCATCATGCTGTGGGGATGTTTTTCAGCGACAGAAACTGAGAGACTAGTCAGGATCGAGGGAAAGATCAATGTAGCAATGTACAGAGACATCCTTGATGAAGACCTGCTCCAGAGCGCTCTGGACCTCAGACTGGGGCGAAGGTTCATCACAACAGGGCAACAACCCTAAGCACACAGCCAAGATAACAAAGGAGTGGCTACGGGACAACTCTGTGAATGTCCTTGAGTGGCCCAGCCAGAGCCCAGACTTGAACCCGATTGAATATCTCTGGAGAGATCTGAGAAGGGCTGTGCACCAACGCTCCCCATCCAACCTGATGCAAAGAAGAATGGGAGAAACGGCCCAAAAATGTGCCAAGCTTGTAGCATCATACTCAAAAAGACTTGAGGCTGTAATTGGTGCCAAAGGTGCTTCAACAAAGTATTGAGCAAAGGCTGTGAATACTTGTGTACACTGTACATGTGATTATTTATTTTTTTTCGTTTTTTTTTTAAATACATTTGCACAGATTTCTGAAAATTATGAATTTAATCTATTTTGGAATAAGGCTGTAACATAACAAAATGTGGAAAAAGTGAAGCGCTGTGAATACTTTCCGGATGCACTGTACTCTTCCTGTCATTCCATTTCAAACTCCAACTGAAAGAGGAGTCATTTCTTATATTCAGAATATTGCCCAAAATGTAAATTCCTCGCTTTTCCTCCTTTTTACAATCTCTCTCCCACTCATTTCAGAGACAGAGGCTCCTCAGGGAGAGCAGGACCCCAGTGAAGACATTTAGTTCTAGAGGGATAGTAAATGGAGGAAGTGCTGAAGCACAGCAGACACTTGAGGACACAGAAATGATGGATGGTAAGAAAGGAGAAAAGGTGGAGTTGGAAAACAATCAGCCTGAAGAAGAGGATGATGATGGAGATGAAAGGTTCAAGCCTCTCCATATTCCTGGTTAGTACATGAGAGCGGTATTAAAAACATGCAGATTTCACTTAGTATACCAAGCATTGTTTTTTTCTTTAATCTCTAGGATAATTTTTTGTTACCTTTATCTAATATGTATTTAACTGTATGTAATAAGTCAAGTCCTTTATTTATATAGTGGTTTATGCAATATATATTGTTTAAAAGCAGCTTCACATTAATAAACAGGAAAATAATAGTGTTAATGTTGTAAAATTATGAATCATCTGAGTTCAACTGTAGAGCAGCGCTACAGAATAGTGTAAATATTCAGCTCAATTTAGTCCAACATGATACCGTTGAGTTCAATCACAGTGTTAATGTTATAAAATTCATCAGTTTGGAAATGAATTAAATTTCAGCTATAAGCAGCTCTAGAGAAGACAATAGGTGTCGTTATTCAGTTCTAGTCAGTTCAATATTGATTCAATTCAGTTCAATAACTGTGTCAATGTTGCAAAGTTTTGTGTCATTATTCTGCTCAATTCAGTTAAAATTTTGTTCTCATGCGATAGTGTTAGTGCAGTTAAACCAATAATATTACTGAATATTATATTTTTAAACCTATTGTAAACGTTGCCGTTCTTATTCTTGTTCCGCTTTGGGAGTCTATGGCAGTCCATAGAACTGCGTGCAGAAAGTTATGAAATTTGGCACACATATAGAAGACTTCTTTCTTCAAGAATATAGAAGAAATTTGGAGTCTCTAACTCAATCGCTCTAGCCCCACCAACTGATGCACATACGTTTATGCTAATAACTTTTGAACAGTAAGGGCTAGAAACAACATCTTTTTCCTCTGATTCCTTGGCTCAAGTCGAGTCAAATGCCCTATTATGTAATTTTCCACCATTTTGAATTTTTCGAACTCCTCCTAGGTTTCATGAAAATTTAACCAGAACACCTTTAGACACATGGTGATAAAAAGTTATGGTATTTTAAGTTAATTTGTCTAACCGTTCTCGAATAACACATTAACAAATTCAACGAAGAGTGCGCCAGAATGTACACAAGGATATATCTTCGCAACATTTTAGCGAATTCTGATGAAACTTGGTGTCTGTTATAACAACCATGACCTGAGGTTACCTGCACAGTTTTGGCATAGTGCCACCTAGTGGTCAGGAGATGTGAAAATTGCTCTTTTTGCTTATAATTTCTTGCTAAAAATCACAAAACTGGTCTCTTTAGATTCGGTGCAGCATGCCATTTTGAATTTTGTCGGAAAATGCTATATTTTACGAACACATTGGCATATTATTACAGACTCGGTGTGTGTCTTCAGCACCATGCCCTGATGATCCTGGTTATTTTATCGTTTTTCTCAAGATTGATTTAATTTTGTATTATTGTTAATTTATAACAAGTAATCAAAATAATGCTTTGATAACTTTTTATGGTTTGTTTTCTCTGTGTGTTGTGTGCATTAGCTGGTTACTCTGCACGTATGAAGTGGTGTGTATCGTGGCCGCTGGGTGTTTTGCTGTATTGCACAGTGCCTAACTGTGTTTTGCCACGTTGGCATCGCTGGTTCATGGTCACTTTTTTTGCTTCAACTTTCTGGATTGCTATTTTTTCCTACCTCATGGTGTGGATGGTAAGAAGAAGAAAAATAAATAAATAAATATATATATATATAAGGACATTCTTTGTAAATATACCAATCTTTACTTTCTTTTCATTCCATTGGTTGGTCCATTATGATGATTATCATATTATCATTATGTGGTGTGTTGTTAATGCCTTGCAGGTCACCATCATCAGCTACACACTAGATATTCCGGATTACATCATGGGAATCACTTTCCTGGCTGCTGGCACTAGTGTACCCGACTGCATGGCTAGCCTCATTGTTGCCCGCCAAGGTGTGTAACCTTTGTATGCACATAAAACTGGCTGTATGCATGCTTGTATTATCTTTAATATAATTTTTGGTAACACTTTAGTGTTGTTAACTAACAATTAACACTACTTCTACAGCATTTATTATATTGTTAATGTTAATCTCAGCATTTACTTCTACATTTTTAAGATCCAAAGTTATATCTGTTAACATTAGTTAATACACTGTGACCATGAACATTTTATTAACAAACATTAACAAAGGTTAATAAACTGAGAAAGAAAATATTACTCATTATTAGTTCAATATTAACAAATTAATAAAATATATGCATAATCTCATCATCTTCCTCAACCCCTACATGACACACACATGTTGGGTTTCCATGTTTTATGGGGACTTTCCATAGACATAATGATTTTAATACTGTACAAACTGTATATTCTATCCCCTAACCCAACAGAGAACTTTCTGCATTTTTACATTTTCAAAAAACCTCACTTAGTATGATTTATAAGCTGTTTTCCTCATGGGGACCAAGTCTCCCCAGACGGGCAAGGATACTGTCATCTTTGTGGGGACATAATCTTTTGTTAACTATGTCCCCATAACGTAGCGTTTACCAGGACCACACACACACACACACACACACAATTATTTTGAAATGTGTTACATTGACGTTGTATTTTGTCTCTCAGGTATGGGGGACATGGCAGTGTCTAACTCAATTGGCAGCAATATCTTTGACATCCTGCTGGGACTGGGCTTCCCCTGGGCTCTAAGAACTCTTGTAGTGGACCATGGATCAACAGTGAGCATTTTACTTCTTCTAAAACCTAGATGTTTGTCCAATGCAAATGTGTTCCCGTTGATGCTTTCGTCTGATTGGTCTGTCTTTTTTCAGGTATTCATCAATAATAAGGGCCTGGTCTATTCTGTCATCCTGCTGCTTGCATCAGTCTTCCTCACTGTGAGCAACCCAGTACCAAAACACACAAGCACTACACCAGAGATTCTCAACCATATTTGTTCTGCAGATTAATTACATAAGTGGAAAAAATCTTTAGTTAAGGCCGGGTCCAATTCTCACTATTAACTAGTTACTTATTACCATGCCTATTTCTAGGATATTGGCTGTTTATTAGTACTTATAAAGCACATATTAATGCCTTATTCTGCATGACCATATTCTACTTCCCTTAATCCGAACCAATACCTAAAGTTAACTATCTTACTAACTAGTAATAAGCAGTAATTATGAGGCAAATTGAGGCAAAAAGTCATAGTTAATAGTTTGTTAATAATGAGAATTGGACCCTAATCTAAAGTGTGACCAATATTTTTAACAAAAGATAACACTTCATTTTAGAGCGTCCTTGTTGCATATGTAGTTACTATAGTAATAACTATAAATTATGCATAATCACATGCGACTAACCCTCAACCAAACTCGGTGACACTTTATTTTACAGTGTCCTTGTTACATATGTTACATGTACTTATCATAGTAATAACAGTAAATTATGTATAATTACATGCAACTAACCCTCAACCAAAACCTAATCCTACCCTAACCCTAAAGTACATGTAGTTTCTAAATATTACTCAGTACTTAAATATACTGTATAATTCAACTGTAACAATAACACCTTAATAAAGTGTAACCCTGAACTCTAACCCTATAGAAAGTACATGTAGTTAATTAACCTTACTGGCCCCACTTTATATTTGGTGGCCTTAACTACTATGTACTTACATCAAAAAATAAGTACAATGTACTTACTGCGTTCAAATTGTTTTGCAAAACACAGATATTGAGGTGGGATACGGGTAGGGTTAGGGACAGGTGTGGTGGTATGGGTAAGTTTAAGGGTAGGGTTAGGTGTAAGGGAAGTGTCAACTGTGTAATTACAAATGTAACTACAGAAATTAGTTACAGATGTAATTACATACAGGTATTTTTTAAAATGTAAGTACAATATAAAAACTTATATGTACACAATAAATACATTGTATCAAATGATTAATTAAAATGTTAGTACATAGTAGTTAAGGCCACCTAATATAAAGTGGGTCCATATTACTTAAATGCATAACTACATTGCAACAAGGACACTTTAGAAATAAATTCAACAAAAAAATATGTAAAATGTAAAAACATACCATAAAATATAGAAAACTACACTGTGGACATCTTCACTAACCCAAGGTTGAGGACCATGTGTTTTTATATACACAAACATTTATGACCACAAAAATTAACTAAATTAACTAAATTTTTAACAATTAACTATATACAATTATAAGTATAGATAAACTGTCAAACGTTTCAGACATCTATCCCAACAAATGTATCTTCATTCCTTAGTCCAGGGGCCCGTTCTTCGTACGTTGCTTATTACATCTGAGATGATTTCTCAGATCCCAGATCTTTTAATCGTGATAACTGATCTCTGGCTAATTTGGTTCTTCAAACAAATTTGCGGATTGGATTAAAATATCTGGATTAAATGATCTAAGATCACTGCGCGTTCTTGTGTTCCCTGAAGAGGGCAGATGCATCGATACTTGAAACCACGATCAGCAATGCAGCGATTGGCTGGCGTGAAGATAGCAACGTAATGACATCATATCATTAAAAAAGCCACCTGGCAAAAAACTTGACAAATTATACAATAAAAACCCCACGAATTTCTGGACCTTTATAAGGAAACAGCCAAACCACCAAACCAACATAAAAGTTATTATAGATAAATGATAAATGTTTTTTGTTTTTTTAACATGATTACCAATTATTTATATTCACGATTTTATACAGTATTTGTACACTCTTTACATTTTTATTTCAATGTTGTAACTTAATTTTTAATTCAATTTGGAGCAGATTTGTAACGTGACAGTATTAAAAATTTCTTAAGGGTCAAGATCAAATTATCTGTATCTCTTGCGCTGCATCAAGCCACTCCCATAATATCTGTGATCACTTAAATTAATGCACGGCTCAGAGTAACTGTACAACATGTGTGTAAACCTCCAATAAAATTATAAAGTAATTATTCCATCACAAATAAATTGCTCAATCAAGTGGCTGTGTCTATATTATTATATACAACATTATAATATTATATACATTCTCATATACATATACAATATAACATTTTTATATTATTATTTAAAATGATTATTATTGCCCCTGGTTCAGTAATGAACTCTTGTAATAAAGTAGCAGTGGCTGGGACAGATTTTAAGTATCACCTCAAGATGCAATCTAATCCTGTTTACATGAAATAAGCCTGCTCGCGAGCAGGTTTAAGCTTACGGACCTGTTACTATGACAGCAAGTCCAGGATGAGCTTCGAAGAACCAAACAATCCGAGATCATGTCAAATCGTCAACAATCAAATCCAGCTAACTGAGTTAGCGACGTACGAAGAACGGGCCCCTGGATAAGATAAAATCTGTAACAAGATAAAATTAAAATCTGTTTTGAAAGAATGGTGGCAGTGATAATCTCCCATCATGTAGAGGATGGCATTAAACCTGTAGATTTTTTGACCTGCCATTTATAAACATTAGACCTAAAATTATAATATTAATTCAATTACTTACGACTTTGTAATGCATGTTTTAATAGACCATATGGGAGCAGACGTCACAGTTACGTCACTGCAGTTGCGTGCACATTGTGGTGGCAGAAAAACAGTAGTAACAATCAAGGAAAATGGACAAAATCCACAAAATAAGAGAATGAAAATGTCTTGTAGTGCCTTTGGGTGTCAGAATAGGGATGCAAAAAGATGGTCTTCATTTTTACAGAATACCATCATTGAAGACGCCCTTTGAAGCTAAAGCAGCAACTAATTTTTTTGGCACATCTGCCAATGGCCAATGACTTTTTACTGAAATAAAAAAATGTAACCGGCCATGAAACAGCTAAAACTACTAGCCTTACTAATATAAATGTAAAACATAATTAAAGACAAGTAAACAGTCAGTAACAAAATAAGAACAAATAATCAAATTACAAACAATAGCACAAATAAATACAATAGAACTAAGATACATATGAAATTAACAGTGCTTTTCAGGTAGGTCTAACTAGTGCTTTTAGGATGCTGTCACTTTAAGACCTAACGCATGGATCCAATATACTGATACTGTACACATGCATTTTCTTTCTCAACTGTTTACGTTCACTTAAGACATAACTGAATACACTTTACTAGGATATTCATCAAGACTAGCATTTTTTATTTTGGAAAACTTTTTGTGAATTTGTCTGTTCAAGTGCAAGAAGATGTGAAAGAGAGCTTAATTCAGTATTCGAGCGTTATATGAAGTTTCTGGGCGTGCGATTCGGACCCCACACAGCGCGCGGGTAATTAATTGAGTTCCCTTTGGCATCTTCTTGCACTTAAATATTAAAATTGGAAAGGCTTAAACTTTCATGGCGATGCAGCACTAGCCCATCGACTGTCCCGACGTTTGTTCACGTCATGTTCTCACAACATTGCACTGAAATGTTACCGGCCAACTGGCGATTGACACCCTTTCATATACTTGCCAACACCGATTTTTACTCACGTTTGACACTTGGTGAGTGTTAATTTTAGGTCCTGGATCTACATAATATTCACATCGTTTACAGGGGCAAAATGTATTAGCATGAAATAATATTTATACCTATAACATTTTACATAAGCCGCGTATTTCCACCGCAGGAACTTTCTCCAGGCACTAGGGACTTTGGGGTGGTACTATGTGTGTTTCAACTGCAGGGATCAGGGTTTAAAAAACAGGGTTCCTGCAGGTCATGGAATTTCTGGAATATCATGGAATTCTAAATTAGGTCTATTCCAGACATTGAAAGTCAGATCGTTTTATATTTTTTGTCATGGAATATCGGGGATTTTTGTTTGCCACTTTTAATTTTAGTTTCCATTTATCAAAATTTAATTTTTCTATACCATATTTTTTTATTGCGTTATTTCACACGTTTTGCATATTGTTATGGTTAGGCTATTTTTCAGCTGTATTTTTTTCCCTCCTCGCTGCAGTCACCTGTACCTGTTAACTAAGGCAAATATGCCAGGAAAAAGAGCTTTGGCTACAAAATGACCACTTCAAAGACTGGGTGTTAAAAGTAGACGACAGAAAAGCTAAATGTAAAGTTTGTGAAACTACTATCGAGCTATCAAATAAGGGAGAGGGAGCACTTCGCAGCCATGCAAACAGTAAGAAGCATGCTACCCGTATGAAGCCGACAGGAGCATCATCTTCGGCCCAAGGGCCCATCACTGCTCTACTGCAGCCTCATCTGTGAACAAGTAAATAAAGCTTGCAAATGAATGGATTTAAAATGCGGTTGGCTCAGTGCTCAGCGCAACAGTGGCCTGTTTTTCTGTTCATTATAGGTCATGGAAATTCAGCTTTTTAGTCAGTGAAAGTAGGGGGAAAAGTCAGGGATTTTGACGTTTGGCTTAGAGTGGGAACCCTGAAATAAAGTTCCGGGTAAAAATGTCCCTCTCAGAAAGTCCCTGCCCACGGCGTAGTACTTTTTCATTGTTCAGGAACTTTCGGGGGTGGGACTTGGGCGCTGAACATGCTGTTTGGTTGAGTTCACGCAACATTTTGATTGGATGACTGGATGCACCATTTTTAAAAGTCTGTTGCGATGCGTGTAGTAAGAGTTGTTTGCTATTCGAATCAACAATGGAGTTTAAAAAATATGGCCGATGGATCGACAACGAGGTTCAGGCTTTATTTATTTCTGGTACTTTAGACCCGCGATGGATACGCAGACAGCAACCGGTCTGGGGGAAAAATTTCCTGGGACAAATTATTCTGTGTAATTTCGGTGGAAATGCGGCTATAGATAATATTTAAACCTATAAAATTTTATTTCACAATTCTGACTTCTTTTTTTTCGCAGTTGCGAAGTTATATCTCCCAATTCAGATTTTTATAACAGATGTGAGTATATAAATTCTTAGTAAAAAATTCTGAATATAAAACTAAGATATAAACGTACAATTCTGAGGAATAAAGGTTTATATCTCACAATTCAGACTCAGTATTGTGATACAAAATGCAGAATTGGGAGGGGATAAAAAGTCTGAATTGTGAGATATAGTCTCAAAATTTTATTTTTTATTCTTTTATTTCGTGACTTCCATTGACTGCTACTGCAGAACTGTCATTTTCTGCCACCAGATAGGCCCCGCCCACTAAAAACATCATTGCTGTTTGCAAACACCCACAATGATCTATAAGACGGAAACGTACATCACCATCTACTGTGAGAAATAGGAAATTAAATCTCATCTGACCAGAAGCAGGGATCAAATTATGACTTCTGGGGATGAATAATTAACCAGAAATTGGGATATTAAAAGCAGAGGCAGTGAAATCCCTCTAATCACACACAACTGCCCACATACTCAATGCTATTAGTGTCCATGTTACAGTAACTGTGTATGTGTCTTGTAGGTCCTGAGTGTGCATCTGAATGGTTGGAAGCTGGATCGGAAACTAGGTTTTGGTCTCTTACTCCTATACTCCATTTTTTTGCTCTGCTCCATCCTCTTCGGTCAGCTATAGAGGCTTCACCTGAGTTTATATTTTGGGTTGCATTTTATAGTCCTTTTTAATGTAGATCAGGTACTAAATCTTAACTGATTTCATACCTGCATGCAATGTAGCAGCAAAAGGAAATTTTGTGTTCTACAGAATGGTTTTCGAAGCAGTCAAACTGAAATGACAGTGCTCAGATCCCATCAGCCCTTTGTTCTGTCCATTAAGCACTGCTTCAAGCTGAAAGGTATACTGTTTAATATAATGGTTTCTATCTTCAGTCTGACATCTTACAAGAGCACTAAAGTATTACAATAAGTGACTGTTCAGCTGCTTATAACCCTTTGCTGTGTTAAACCCTTGTGAAAAAGAAGTACACTTTAGCATACTTTTAAAAAGAGTATTTATTAGGGGAAAACACTTTAAAGTCCCCCTGGCCTGTGGTGAAAATCAAAGTTTTAATGTTGTTTATATGTCTATGTGGTGTTTTTAATATGCTTTAAGACACAATTTATAAGTCAACACCATTGCTGAGTATTTTCTCCTTAAAACTGCAGTGAACCAAAGACAGTCTCACAAACTACCTTGTAACCAATCGCGTCAATGAGTGGATCTCTGAGCTGGTGCGAGTGAATGGAGGCGGGGCTAATTTGCATATTCTTAGAACCGCATACCGAATGAGGCAAGGGTGTAGTAGAGTTACATTCAAGCTATTTTAAGGCATGAAGTTTTTTTCAAGGAAAAAACATTTAAATATGTCATGTTGTTGATCAAAGATGAGTTTTAAGGGATACGATTATTGACTACAGGGGGACTTTAAAAGAAGATACGTCTGTGTAAACTGAATGTAGCCTACTGTCTTCCGACACTAAATTATAATGTATCATTTAAATTTATATTAAATGCGATCAGTTGAACTTTTGTCCCACTTCAGTTTGACTTAAGTATATCTTTATATGTAATTTAATAATTCTATTGTCTTTGAAATACTGCCGAATATACTGACATTAAGTTATGGTAACCTAAAATATATACTTTAATGTAATTTCTGTTGAAACGTCTATGTCATGCATTTAAATATATTTGTAATTACACATTTGTAATGATGAAGTTGCAATTTAGTACATTTAAAATATATTAACTTTAACTGTAATATCAAATAACACAGTTTCAATTATAATCAAGTACTTTGCTTGTGCATTAGTGTTATTCGTCATATCAAAATAAATGTACTTCTTTAAAGCATGCAAAATATTATTAATACATTATTCATTTATAATAAAAACATACTTTAAAGTAACACTTTTAATTTGACCATTACAAAGTACACTTTTTAAAAGTGTACTTAGTCAACTGTCATGAAAAGTGCACTTTGTAGTAAAAAGAAAATTAAAAACTGAATTTGATTATGTACACTTAAGTGGCCTTTTAATTCAATGATATTTTTTCTGCAAGTACAGTTTTTTACGGTTTGAATTACATTACAAGTGCACATTCAATACAATTAAGCGCACTTCTTTTTCACAAGGGTATCCCTGTTGCTGTGTTAATTTGTACAACTGTTCAATTAGTCCTCAAATCTGATTGGCTGAGTTACTCTGGGACGTTTCACACAGTGTGTTCAGAGCTTTCCAGCCTATGTATACAGTCTCTCTCACTATTGAGGTAAAAACTCATTGTGGAGCTGGACCCGAGTGATTACAAAATGCTGGGAATGGGTGTTTTTCAGCCTTACTGATGTACTGATGTTCAAGACCAGCTTTCAGTCTGTTACTTGGTGACATACGAAACTTGATGCTTTGGCTTCTTCTGGTTCTACATTTGAGGTCGTATGTGTGCATACACCTTGAAGAATATAACAAATGTCAATTTAAAAATAAAAAATAAAAAGGGATCATAAAGTACGCAAATTACCTGACACAAATTAATCAGTTCAAAAGTTTACACACCCTTGAATCCTAATACTGTGTGCAGTTACCTAGATAATCCATGTTATATATTTTTTTTATTCAGCTATTATTCTGTCTTGTGGACTATATATAAACATCTGTGGTGTCTGTATTCAGAGAAGCTTATTTAGAGCAATATTAAATACTCTCATGTATTATTTTTTTTGAATTATTAGAATTGTGCAGTATCTACAAGGTGTTTGTAAACTTATGACCACAATTGTATTTCTATCATTCTAAACAACACTTTATGAATTAATTGTTTATAGAGCAGATGTATAAAAGCGAAATCATACTCGCAGTCGTGCTGTACTCGATATCAGCATTCAGACGGAGATAATCGCAGGGTTGTTCATACAGAACAACACTGTACCACATGACAGCATTAAACGAGTTGTTTTTAGGTATATATAAAGATCAAGCATCTAAGCTATATACAGTGTTTAGTATGTAACGTCTGAAATAATTTGGCACTGATTACAAATTAAATGGCTACATTTTTTGATCAATAACTGTCTTTTAGATTACATGTTTTACAAGTATTATAATTTAATTATTTTTGTAGCGCTTTTTCTCTTATTTATTTTAGGAATACTGTTGCATTGTTCTGACAAAAATACAGAAAAAAGAAATATTCCATAAACTACTGCACATCTTTATTATCAACACATACAGGCTTAATTGTGTCTTCAATTATTGCATGTTTTGATGTGAATTAAAGGGATAAGTTCGTCCGAAATTGAAAATTCTATCATTTTCGCACCCTCATGTTGTTCCAAACGCCAATGACTACTTTCTTCGGGGGAACATAAAAGAAAATGTTTTGAGGTATGCATTTTTTCCCCCCATTCAACTGTTCCATTCCTCAAAATATCTTCTTTTGTAATCGAATTTTCATTTGGAGATGTTAAGTATCATTTAACACCACTTTCATAACACAATAGTACACTAGTTAAAATAACAGCAGACTATTAAGTTCACTAGTTATTTTTGCTGTTGATATACACAAACACATCACATTCAGCTCACTCTTAGTACAATTTAATTAACTAATTTATTGCTGTTGACCGATGGTAATATAATCAATATGTCAGCATGAAAAAGTAACTGTACTCTGATTATGTGTTCGTTTCCTTTTTCAAAATGTCTTGTATACTCTAATTACAAGTACTTGGTTTTGTAATCGGATTATGTAATAGCACTGATTATATAAAGACTGTTTATTTACTGTATTTATTGACAAAGTAATCACGTTGTGGTAATTCTGTCTTTAATCTGTTTGCACTGACTGTAGCAATACTTCTGAATTCATAGACTGATGATTTGATATGTCTTTGATGATCACTGTAAGTGAGTGTGGGAATACTTGTTGAAACAGTAGTTCTTTAAGCGATACACAAAACAACAACAACAACAACACAGGTTTGCCTGTAGTAGTAATTTATGTGATTGTATTTTTGATAGTTGTTTTTGTAAAAAGATTTGTAACTGGTTGTTATAGAATATAATACGCGTGTATTGAATTTTTTAGATTTTTTCCCCTTCAAAAAAATGGCTCATTTTAATAGTTGTAAACGGAAAATAAAATGTTCATATTATATTGAAAGATATTTAGGAAATTTTTAAGGATATTCGTTGTTTATATAGATTTAGGCTTGTTCGTTATTACAAATGAGAGTACACAGAAAGTTTTACTGTCTATATTTACTACAATTTATCTAGTTTTATAAAGTCAAGTTGAAGTGTTTATAATATTTCTATAGACATGAATACCTTCATGGATATGGTGTGAGTATTGTAGTGGTGTGTGTGTGTTAGGCTGGAGAAAATCAATGAGTGTAACAATGTCTAGTCTATGTTCTGCTAAAAGATCACTAGACATTTTTTGAGTTGTCTTGTATTGATGTCCACATGTTTTAAAATGAAGAAGTATCCTGCTGTACATTTTCACTATTGATACCATTTCGTATGTTGGCATATACTGTAGATAGATATGCATTCTGTTACTTCTGTCCTGTGAGATTCAGCACATTTTTTAAAGATCACGTTTGCTTCTGGTTTTAGAGACTGAATGATCAGTGCAAAGAAAAAACAGTAATGCCAATAAATAATAATAATGGCGAAGAGTGAAAATCAAATGCTTCATGGCTTTTGTTCTACAAAAAAGTCTGTTCAAGTGTGTGCAATAAAATGTGCAATAATGAGTGTTTCTGTCAGTGTTTAGTATTGAGATACTACTATAGTTTTTATTTACAGTTTGAAATATATATATATATATATATATATATATATATATATATATATATATATATATATATATATATATATATATATTATAAAGCACTATTATAACAAAGCAATGTTTATTTTACTTGAATTGATTTATTTCATTTATTTTATTCTCATCTCACACATCGTGGATTTGCATTAAAGCGGCTTTCTATTGCAATGGGAAGTTTATCATGTATTTCTATAGTAAAAATACATATGTAATCTCACCTTACAAAAATGTGAAAGTAAAATGGTATAACAATAAATGTATGCAGCCATATTGTCTTTTTTAGTTCAATCAAACTAATGTATAAATCAATTTAATGTATAATTAGTATCAAACAAACAATATAATCCGTGTTTGGTAATAACCTGATTCATTAAAGATTAAAAAGTTAAGATAAAACAATTATTGCACAACTGCCCCATAGGTGGCGATATGCACTGAGAATCAGTAGCGGCTCCTGACCGTAAAATTAGGTAGGGTGGATTTTGCGCAGAACACTTTTGGCTGAACTTACGTTATTCAGCCTGAGGGTGGCGCTCTAATGTTGACTTGACAGGCTTTAACGGGTTACTTAACCCAAAATGAAAATTCTGTTATCATTTACACACCCTCATGTTGTTCCAAAACCAAAAACTTTCATTCATCTTCGGAACACAAATTAAGATACACTATATTGCCAAACGTATTGGCATTATGGTGTGCGGTTGTTTTTCAGAAGTTGGGCTTGGCCAATTAGTTGCTGTGAAAGGAACTCTTCCAAGACATTTTGGACAATTTCATGCTCCCAACTTTGTGGGAACAGTTTGGGGATGGCCCACAAAGCAAGGTTCATAAAGACATGGATGAGCGAGTTTAGTGTGGAGAAACTTGACTGGCCTGCACCTCAACCTGATAGCACATGTTAGAGCGGAGACTGCGAGCCAGGCCTTCTCGTCCAACATCAGTGCCTGACCTCACAAAAGCGCTTCTAGAAGAATGGTCAAAAATTCCCATAAACACACTCCTAAACCTTGTGAAAAGCCTTCCTAGAAGAGTTGAAGCTGTTATAGCTGCAAAGGGTGGGCCAACTCCATATTAAACCCCTACGGATTAAGAATGGGATGTCATTAAAGTAATGTAAAGACAGACGTCCCAAAACCTTTGGCAATATAGTGTATTTTTTATCAAATCTGAGCTATTTCTTTGTGTGATGCGAGTTGCTGAATGTTTATATGTGAATAAAAGCCTAAATTCAATCTGTTCATCATATAAAGCGATCAAGTCTTTTCAGAAAAATTGGACTAAACCACTCAATTAATATGGATTAGTTTTACGATCTCTTTATGAACTTTTTGAAGCATCAAAGTGGTAGTTGCGTAGCTGTCAATGGAGGGACAGAAATCGCTCAGATTTTATTCAAAATATCTTGATATGTGTCCCGAAGGTGAACGAAAGTCTTGCGGGTTTGAAATGACATGAGGGTGAGTGATGGTGAAAGAATTTTATTTTTGGGGTGAACTAACTTTTTAAGTACGCACGACACACGCATAGAATGCTATCTTAGAATGAATTGCCTCCGAATGTTGTTTTAAAATATTACAAGTTGTGGAGGAATTCCAGTGAGAAAAAGAAAGCCATGTCTATTCTCAAACTTAAAACAAACAGAAAAACGTTACTTTCATTCATTTGATAGGCCTACGCTACTCCACATAGGAAGAACAGATATGTTACTGAACTGATGCAGACTAATATACACACAGCTAAAACGGATTGGTATCGTCTTGGTCTGGAGCAGCATGCTTTTTCTTAGCATTCGTTTCCATGGTGACTACTGGATTTGGCTAAGACTGAGAGTTCAGGCTATATGTGATGGTAAGTTTCTGGAATACCCCCACTTCTTTATTTACATTTGAATTTCAAACTGCATGCAGCACTTCATTCACGATTGAGGTGGTTGGATTTATGAGGTTTTATCAACAGGATCCAATGGAGTTGCTGTTTTTAACACTTTTCATTGGTTAAATATTTGCAAAACCCACAGACGTAAAGGGTGACCAATAGTAATGATTTAATTTATGAAAAACAAAAATGACGAAATATGGAGATACGAAGTTTTGACGATATTTTAAATTGTATTTATTTATGAAGTAATTGTCTTGGAGTTTTAGCATTAGAGTGAAATAATAATATGTAATTTTAAAAAGAGTAAATAGGTTCGCCCAATCAAATGAGTACACTTGCGCATCTAGTTCAAAATGTTACTACAGCCATTTATGTCTTTAAAACCCTTAGTTCTAGCCTGGATACCAGCCGAATTTAGCCCCACCCACAACATTTGAGTTCGGGAAATTCGGTCTGGACCATAGACTGTAAAACAATATGGACGTAGTGTCCGTGACGTCACCCATAGGATTCTGATGAGCCGTTCTGAAGCGCAAAGTATGGACGAGGTGGCCGTTGCCATTTTGGCAGCACATCATCGCGCGTCACTCCCGGATAACAGAAAATGGGCAAAAAGGCGGGATGTGGGCGGAGCTGAAGTGACTCGATGACTAACAGACAGCAGATATTACTTTTTTTTATACCTCCTGTACAGCACTTTGGTTCCACTTGTGGTGTTGAAAGTGCTTTATAAATAAATAAAGTTGAAGTTGATAAATGGCTGTCCACCTGTCACTCAAAGTGGCCATGCCCTTAATTATGCAGAACTTTAATGCTTTATATAATGTAAACAAATGAGTTCTCCCCCCTCACAGTTGTCATGAAGGGCAAAATTAGCCGACCAAAACCACAATTTGTACCAGGCTGTAAACATGTTTTAATCTGCTGTAAAGTTGGGCATTTTAACATGGGACTCAATGAGATTCTGCTCCCTTCTGGAGCCTGGCCCTAGCGGCCAGTCGATGAACTGCAGTTTAAGTCACTTCTGTATTGGCTTCAAGAGAAACTGCGGGAGGTTGCCGCTTGGTCTGGACTTGATCCGTTGTGGAGCAACTATGCCCAAACAGGAGCTGTTCGAACCAATCAAATTGTCAGGGCGGGCTTTATACGATGATGGACAGATGATAAACAGTAACGTAATCATCACGTCACCAAAGAGTGCTTGGGTTGAATTCGTTCAAATCATAAACGGAGAACTTGTTCGTATATGCATTCACCTTTACTATTTCTCTCAAAAATAATGATCGTGTTGGTAAGTACTCAAATTATTTTTACAACACCGGCAAAAATCGTTTACACTCATTTTCTTCTTCTTCCAGTGTGCGTGCAGTTGAGTTCTGTTAACTACTATGGGTTGCTCCATTGCTCTGATTGGTTGTAGGTCTATCCAATTGAGGTCTTTCCTGATTCGGTTGAAACACGCCCCATAATCACAGCCCGGTGGAGCAGTATCAGACTCATATTCTGACTAGAATTGAGTATGAGGACGTCAGGCTACCTAAGTTCTAGACCTGCAACCTTTTTTTGGCTGCATTGGCCTATGTAATAAAATTTGAAGCCATTGTTATTCTGAACCGCTAGGTGATGATAACATTACACAGCCATGAGAAATTGACAGCAGAAATAGACAATCTATTTGAAAGGACATGGAGCTAAGCAACAGCAACAACAGCTATCTTATGAGGTTTAACAGGCAGACATCTGAGAGTCAGCTGGTTCAGATGATGATCAACACAGGTACATGAACACGGATCTGCGAATCATCAGTATTGAGACGGCTCAACTGGACTCTTTCAAAACACTCTCAAGAGTGAAAGTGCTGGATATTGGATGAGGGAGTTCACATTTACAAAAGCGTACAGGGCTACAAACTTTTTCAAAATGCAGATGAAATAAATATTGTATTTATACCATTGTCTGCAATGTGAATACTGGATTCTGACTGGAAGGTGTGCATTAAACCCCCATAATGCACACATGTGGATTATCCCTTGAATTATATAATAATAATTAATAATAATTTGTTACATTTAAATAGTGCTTTTCTGGATACTCAAAGCGCTTTACATGGAAGGGGGAACCTCCTCAACCACCACCAACGTGCAGCATCCCGGATGATGCGACGGCAGCCATATTGAGCCAGACCGCCCACCACAACCAGCTGATTGCTGGAGTGGAGATAAACTGACTGGCCAAAAAAATCCTGTTTCGATTTAAATAGGCAAATACTTAAAATCATGTTTCTAGCATGTTATACGTTTGGCAACAGTTCTTCTAACCCTAATTGATGGAGTGTGTAGCTTTTCATTTCTTAAACAACCATGTAGGAAGACACATCATGGCCATATTCCAGGATGACAATGTCAAGATTCATCAGGCTCAGACTGAGAGAATGGTTGTGAGGCAGCATGAAGAATCATTTTTCACACATGAAGCATCTCTGAGTCCAGACCTTAAATTCGTTGAATGTCTTTGGGATGTGCTGGAGGAGACTTCTGGACTCTTGCATTGTCAATACAAGATCTGAACCAAACATTTATGCACCTCTTGATGGAAATAACATCACAGCATTTATTTTCATCAAGAGGTAGGCCTACATCAATTTCACATCGAAAATTCACCACGTTTCGGTCGAGACAATTTTAGATTCTTTTGAGCCTATCTCAAAAATGCTAATCAGCACATGGTTAGCTAGCACAGTTCTGAACAGTTACGGATTAACACACAAAACAGTTTGCTTAATTGCAGAAAACATTGTTTGGTAGTGATGTTCCTTAAAGTTACGCACAGATTTTCAAACTTTTGAACACATTTACATCTAAATAATGGGACCTATCTACTCACCATGTAGCTACGAGAGAGAGGGACACAGGAATATTTCCTGATAAAAAAAAATGTAGGGGTGTAGGTAAAATCTGTCTCAGTTTCGGTAGTGATATAAAAACGTGGTACATTTTTTTTCTTTCTTTTTTTTTACATAAAGTTACATGATTTACTAAGGAAAATATGAAATAAATCTTTTTTGAACTTCACTTTAAAAAATATATTTTTAACAATGGAAAAAATGCACCAATTATTTCAATATCATATTCACAAATTCAAATTTAGGGGTTTGGGTCAGCCGTCTCCCAATTGAAAGTAGGCTACCCAATAAATTATTATTTTATGTATGTTAAGGTTACTGATATTTTAAATATTATTGTGTGTGGGGGGGGGGGGGCGACCAATTTTCTGTTCTTATTCATAAATCTTTTGAAAATTACATGGACAGACGAACTAACATTTGTGGAACGATTTCCTGCGGTTTGTCTCATTTTATAAATTGCATCACTGACAAAATGGATTTTAACTGACAACAAACAAATCCCTGCACAAAACCATTCAGCAGCAGCAAAAGTCGCATTAATGGTAAGTGTTAAAATCACATATTTATTTAGGCCTATATTGATACACCGTTTACTATTTCATGAAACTATCAAAGTTAACAAAACCCAAGTGCCACCGGCTCCTACAGGCCTATTATGTGAAGTGTAGGCTGGCGAAATGGTGACGTGAAAGGACTTTATTATATAACATTTTTGAATATTATGCAGCATTATGAAAGAAGTCTCTTATGTTCATCAAGCCTGCATTTATTTAATAAAAAACAACAATATTGTGAAATATTATTAAAATAATGGTTCCCTTTCGTTCAGTCACTACGACGTAACGTTAGTGACTAACGAATGGGGGTTTCGCTTAGAAGCCTATCATCTTCGAGCTTAGAGAAAACGCCCAATGGCGTGCCAATGCCATGGGGCATGCGGAATTTGCATACGTGACTCCGCCTCACCGCGTGAGTATATAAGGAAGTATGTGGCAATATCGCATTATGTTTCTGCTTTCGGAGCCAAGGGTACCTACCTCTTCACTCCTACAGCCTTCTGAGACTCTGTCAGCTTCTTCGAGACGAGCAGCTTTCCAGTCGGTGTTTGTGTTACGGCGCGTTCCAGTGATCGCATACTTCCTGCCTGCTGATCTGCGCAGTGGTCCGTCTGACAGCTGGTGTGCGTTTCCCTGGGCGCTTCGGCATCGACTGCGAGGCTTCCTCTCCTAAAAGAGCTTGCACATGGCACGTCCTTTTCAGGATGTCTCGCCCGTGCACTTCTGGGTGCGGTAGATTTCTCTCGCCTTCTGATGGGCACGGGCGCTGCGTGACGTGTTTGGGCTTTCAGCACGCTCAGGCAGCGCTCGTGGATGACTCATGTTCTCACTGCGGGAACATGATCATCTCGGTGTTACGGTTGAGACTCCGTGACCTCCGTGCTGATGCCGGAGCGAGAGTCCCCTCTGCCACACCCCAATCTGCGGTCTCCACCGGAGGCGGCACTTTGGCTGGTGGCCAGGGTGACCTGAGGGTGACGGTGTGGAATAAAGCTCCGACGCTCATGCCTCGGCCCACACCCCCCTCTCATACACCTGACCCGCCCCGTGTTCAGGCGTCTACATCGGGGCCAGCTCCTGCTGTTCCGACTGTGGCGTTTGGCGCGGCGGAAGACGAAGAAATGTCTATCGCCGCATCACAAGGTGGGCTGGAGTCATCTGAGGATGATGATTCGGCTGTGCTGCCGCCTTCGGGTGTGCCAGCATTGCCCGAGTCGGACCCAGAGTTGACAGCCATGCTCTCTCGGGCAGCCGCGAAGCTTGGGTTGGAGTGGAACCCTCCGCCCCGACCTGAGCACTCGCGGCTGGATGATTGGTTTTTGGGGGCGGCGCGTCCGGACACCCGTCCGGCCGCCCCTCCAATACCTTTCTTCCCCGAGGTGCATGAAGAGATTGCGCGGTCCTGGAAGAACCCGTTGTCTTCCCGCGACCGTTTGGCGAGCTCTTCCGCCTTCTCTGCCCTTGATGGAGCCGCGGCTAAAGGGTACACTGGTCGAACGCTCTGTTGCGATGCAACTGTGTCCTCAGAGTGCTTCGACCTGGCGTGGCGACCCAAAGCACCCCTCCAAGGCCTGTAGGTTTTCGTCGTCTCTGCTTCGCTGCATGCCATGGCAACCCTGCAGGCTTACCAAGCCCAGTTGCTGTGCGACATGCACGAGGGTAGAGCTGATCCAGGACTCAGCAATGAGTTGCGTGCCGCCACCGACCTCGCTCTCCGGGCGACGAAGGTGACCGCACGCTCCATGGGTCAGGTGATGTCCACTACCGTGGTCCAGGAGAGACACCTATTGCTCACCCTGGCTGATATGCGGGACGGCGAGCGAACCCGGTTCCTCAACGCACCCATATCCCAGGATGGGCTATTCGGCGGGGCGGTCGAGAGCTTCGCCCAACAGTTCTCTGCCGCTCAGAAGCAGACTGAGGCTATAAAACATATCCTGCCCAGGCGGTCAGCTGCTGCCTCCACACCACTGCCCGCACAGGTGCCTCAGCCTGCTCGCCGCCGAGGGCGCCCTCCTGCGGTTCCCTCAACCTCTGCGCCACCCAAGCAGCAGCCTAAACCCAGGCTGCGCAGAGGTAACCGCAGGAGGGCGTCCCAGTCCGCTCCAGCGGACTGGGACGAGATGGGTCCCGAGATGGGCATGGCAGTCTGGCACGCTCCGGGTTCAAGTGACCCGGCCCTGCCTTTAGACGCTCACCCCGTGGTCGAACCTCAGCTTTCTACGGGCAGGTGTCCCCTTAGAACGAGTTTCAAGGCATGTTGTCGTATCGACGGATGCCTCTGCCACGGGTTGGGGTGCCATGTGCAATGGACAAGCAGCCGCGGGCTCCTGGACAGGACCCCAGCGCCTACTGCATGTCAATTGCCTCGAGTTGCTGGCAGTACGGTTCGCCCTGCACCGCTTCCGAGCGTTGCTGAAGGGTAAACACGTGCTTGTCCGGACAGACAACACGGCCGTAGTAGCGTACATCAACCACCAGGGCGGTCTACGCTCCCGCCGTATGTCTCAACTCGCCCGCCATCTCGTCCTATGGAGTCAGAAGCGCCTGAGGTCCCTTCGTGCTGTCCATATTCCGGGAGTCCTGAACCACGCAGCCGTCGAGCTCTCGCGGTTTCAGCCTCTCCCGGGAGAATGGAGACTCCATCCCCAGACGGTCCAGCTGATTTGGGAACAGTTCGGCGACGCACAGGTAGATCTGTTTGCCTCCCACGACTCTTCCCACTGCAGCCTGTTTTATTCCCTGACCGAGGGCACGCTCGGCTCGGATGCACTGGCGCACAGCTGGCCGCGGGGCCTACGCAAATATGCGTTCCCCCCAGTGAGCCTACTCGCACAACTCCTGTGCAAGATCAGGGAGGACAAGGAGCAGGTCCTTTTGGTCGCCCCGTACTGGCACGGCCGGACCTGGTTCCCCGAACTCATACTCCTTGCGACAGCCCCTCCCTGGCCTATTCCTCTGAGACCGGACCTCCTTACTCAGAGACGGGGCACCCTATGGCACCCGCGTCCCGACCTCTGGAACCTCCACGTGTGGCTCCTAGACGGGACGCGGCAGGTTTGAGTGGCCTACCACCTACGGTGGTCGCCACCATCACTTCCGGTAGGGCAGAGTCCACTCGGCATGCCTATGCGTTGAAGTGGAACCTCTTCGTCACCTGGTGCTCTTCCCGCCAAGAAGACCCCTGGAAATGCCCGATCGGGTCCGTGCTTGAGTTTCTCCAAGAGGGGCTGGAGCGATGGCTGTCTCCCTCCACCCTCAAAGTTTATGTGGCCGCTATATCTGCCCACCACGATCTCTTGGAGAACAAAAAGGTAAGTCAGCACGACCTGATCATCAGGTTCCTGAGGGGAGCGAGGAGACTGAATCCTCCTCGCTCTCCTCTCGTACCCTCTTGGGACCTCTCAGTAGTTCTAAGTGCTCTGCAGAGGCCTCCCTTTGAGCCTTTGCGGTCGGTTGATATTAAGTTCCTGTCGATGAAGACGGCTCTGCTGACCGCATTGGCCTCTCTTAAGAGGGTCGGGGACCTGCAGGCATTTTCGGTTGACGAAGCGTGCCTGGAATTCGGGCCGGCTAACTCTCACGTGATTCTGAGACCCCGGCCTGGATATGTGCCCAAGGTTCCTACCACTCCCTTCAGCGATCAGGTAGTGAACCTGCAAGCGCTGCCTTTGGAGGAGGCAGACCCAGCCTTGGCATTGCTCTGTCCAGTACGCGCCCTCCGCGCCTACGTAGACATGACGCAGTGTTTCAGGACCTCAGACCAACTCTTTGTCTGTTATGGTGGAGAGCGGAAGGGAAGTGCTCTCTCAAAGCAAAGGTTGTCTCACTGGATAGTGGACACCATTGTTTTGGCTTACCAGCAGCAAGGTCGACCATGTCCCCTTGGTGTGAGGGCAAACTCCACTCGGAGTGTGGCCTCCTCTTGGGCTCTAGCGCATGGCGCCTCGCTGACAGACATCTGCAGAGCTGCAGGCTGGGCGACACCCAACACATTCGCCAGATTCTACAATCTCCGAGTGGAGCCAGTGTCCGACTATGTACTCGCCCCCCCGAGGGGCCGGTAATGGACCAGGCTTTGGTGTCTTCGCTTGCTCGCCACTCCACTCCACGGACTGGATACGTGCGATATTTCCTCAGGTGAGCTCCCCGAGAGCCCTGAGCTCCTCCAGCACTGCTTACGCCGATACCTGTGTGTCTGCCCTCTAGCGAGCCTAGACCCTCGTCTCCGGCCAGGTGCCCCGTGTGCATGGTTCCCCTCCGGCGACCCCCACACGAGTATTTCACCGTAAGTCTCCGCAGTGAGCGGGTTTCTTCCCTTGGTGTGTCCCCCGCCAACCCTAGGGTTAAAAATCCACCTTCGGCTGGTACCCTAGAGATCTCCATATGCAGCCCCTAGCCGGGTCATATGTGTCTCTTAAGTCCTCCCCACGGGTAGGCATCCTTGGCATTCCCTCACTGGGATATGCTTCCCAGTGTACCTTGGTAATCCTGTGATAAGTGGGAGTCCTTCGTCCGTACTAGTCTTACGACAGGGTACTCACACTTACGCAGGGCACTGGAAGACAGCTGAGTGGCGGGATTATATTGGGACCCCCATTCGTTAGTCACTAACGTTACGTCGTAGTGACTGAACGAAAGGGAACGTCTCAGTTACGGATGTAACCCTCGTTCCCTGAGGAGGGAACGGAGACGTAACGTCCCGTTGCCACATCAGCTGTGCTACCTGGAATGCGGAGTTCAGTTTGGCTCCTCAAGCAGGTAACATAATGCGATATTGCCACATACTTCCTTATATACTCACGCGGTGAGGCGGAGTCACGTATGCAAATTCCGCATGCCCCATGGCATTGGCACGCCATTGGGCGTTTTCTCTAAGCTCGAAGATGATAGGCTTCTAAGCGAAACCCCCATTCGTTAGTCACTAACGTTACGTCTCCGTTCCCTCCTCAGGGAACGAGGGTTACATCCATAACCGAGACGTTTTCTATTTACATTTTTTTAAAATATAATTTATTCCTGTGATCACAGCTGGATTTTCAGCATCATTACTCCACTCTTCAGTGTCACATGATCATTCAGAAATCATTCTAATATGAGGATTTAATGTCAATGATGGAAACTGTGATACTCTTTTCAAGATTCTTTGATTATCAAAAAGTTAAAAAGAACATAATGTAATAGTTTTTCACAATATTAGGCTACTGTTTTTTCTGTATTTTTGATTAAATAAATGCAGGCTTGATGAGCATAAGGATATATATATATATATATATTTTACATATTGCCCCTTTTTTACATTTGATCCCCTGCCCCTGAAGAACTCTCTGCACGGCCCTGGAGGACAATATCCTTTCCTCGAGTTTTCCCAGTTTTGCTCCGTGAAGCAAGACTATTTCGACCCAAAGAACTTTTAAGGGTGTATGGTCATTCAAAACCAGATTGAGGGACATTGAAACCTTATGAGAATACTTGAGGTCTATTGAGAGAGGTATTATACCTTATCTTTGTATATTACATTATTTTATTTTATTTGAGTATTGAATTGACCGGTCTGTGTATATATTTAAGAGGAAAAAAAAACAAGAGTGCACTGACTGCACTCAGGAATTTTCGTAGACAATCTTTGTGTTATTCATGTGATCTATTGTAACTTCCTTTTATTTTGTTCAACTTTCTATTTTTTTCTCTTCAGTGAAACCAATTATATCTCCATTTTAAATTTAACTTCGTTTCTGTCTGTTTCTCACCACAACCCGCCACCTCCTTAGCGATTACTAAATCTTCTGACCAAAATTCCAATTATATCTGTTACACAGTAAAGCAATCTACTAAACTAATGCTAATTCTTAGACAAGTGCTACATGTGGGACAGCAATTTGCACCAATTCTGTAGAATGGCCCATTTATATTTTTATTCCACGGCAGAACAAGCTTCCATAGTTTTGGACCCCATTGACTGTATGGACAAACAGTTGAAACATTCTTCAAAATATCTGTCTTCCATAAAGACAACATAAGCGCAAGTAAATTACAAAATTTTCATTATTGGGTGAACTATCCATTAAAGTGAGCCCAATTCTCAAGAGTCATTTCAATTACTTATAATAACATCAAGATGGCAATTACGTAACCTTACTCTATAAATGTATGTTTCAAAGTTTTAAAACAAAGATTATTGCAGTATGTTTTACAAGAAAATTTCAATTTCAGTACTATTTCAAAATGTCATGTTTTACTTGCCATTTCTTTGTAATTAATTGTGAAATTTACAGGCAATTTCTGAGTGAAAAATGTTTCTACAAAATTTTTTTTACGGTGTCCTTGGATGTCAGGGTTTGGTTAGTTAGTGAGGGCCAGTTAGGGGGAAGCTTGTCCACATATTTAAAAAAAACAAAAAACAAACGAGTAGTATAGAAATTGTAAATATTTTATATTCTTGCCAATGACACTTTTTCTTACAAATGTGAGAAACGGACAGGACATTTATCCCAGTCAGTGTTATTTTCCTTTCATTGAGATGCTACCAAATTATTTATTAATATTTTGAATTAGCATTTATTTTTATATGTCAAATTGTATTTTTTAAATTTTAGTAAAGTTTAAGTTGTTTTATTTTAAATGTCTGTATAGTTATAGTTATTTCAATACAAGGAAAACAAAGCTTTTTGTTACATTTTAAGTTAACTTTTATTTAAGTAACAAAAATTGCTTTTTTTAATGGTTTTAGTATGTTAAGTATCAGCGTACCCGCTCTTTTTCAGCGATCATTTTCCAGGACATTTTCAATTTTACTATAGCAAGGATCACACCCTAAGTAATATATAGCTCTCAAAGTCTTTAAAAGGTGTACAGTTTATTGCCATGGCTTAACTATATTATCAGTTTTTAATATGAGCTCTTAATCATAAATGACTATGGAAGGTTTTATATGCCACACAATAAAAAAAGGTGACTTTTTATCTTGCTAATCTGACTTTCTCGCAATTGCGAGTTATAAAGTTAGAATTGCCATGACTTAACTATAAAATCAGTTTTTAATATGAGCTCCTAATCATATATTATGACAAATTGTTAATTCTCATTACGTGTCAATATCAAGGGAATATCAAATACTTTCACGTGTCAAAACTCAGCATTCCTGAACATCGCACTTCCTGCAACCAAATTGTTTTGGGCCAGTGATAAACTTTTTTTTTTACTTTAAAAAAATTCTAGGACATTTTACATTCTCAAATTTTCTATGCGTTTTCCTGGACTGGAAACATTTTTTCATCAATTTTCCTGGACGAGTGGGACCCTGAATAACCCTTTTCCAGTCTACTATCAAATCACCACTCAGAATAATCACTGGTGAAGGAGTGCATACATACAAATAAACATCCTTAACTCCAATAAATCCATAAAAACAAAGAGAAAGGTTAAGATAGTGTTTTATTAATTCATTTATTTAGTCTTGATTTATTCGGAAGGTCGAGTCGATCTCATGCTGTGTCTCCATAAGAAGACAGGTGTTTGTTGGCTTCAGGCAGAATAAACAGTACAAATCAGATTCAAGTTACATGTACTGAACAGAAGAAATACATGACGATGCAGACCGAAGAGAGAAAGAGTCAGAATGAGAGTAGATACACAAAGAATTGAAATCCAGGTAACACTTTACAATAAGGTGTCATAACATATTAACATTATATTACAGTATCCTTGTTACACGTCACACGTACATACTACAGTATTAACAGTAAAGTATGCATAAATTCAAGCAACTAACCCTAAACCTATAGTAAGAAAATGTTTGATATTGTATAATTACACTGTAACAAGGACACTTTAAAGTGTAACCAAATTATTTTTATAGCATTTAGCCTTTAATGATAGAGAATAAAGACAATTGTTAATTGATTGTTTATGTTAGTTTAGAGTGCATTAAAGGGATAGTTCACCCACAAATGAAAGTTCTCATCATTTACTCACCCTCAAGACGGTCCAAACCTGTATGAATCTCTTTCTTCTGCTGAATACTATGGAGGTCAATGGGGTTCATCAACTGTTTGGTTACCCATATTCTTCAAAATATCTTCTTTTGTGTTCAGCAGAAGAAAGAAACAGTCGTACAGGTTTGGAACAACTTGAGGGTGAGCAAATGACAGAATATTCATTTTTGGGCGAATATCCCAAACAAAAATGTACTAGTAAATGTTTAAATGCAGTAGAATTACCGTTCATTGTTGGTTTATGTTAAATAATGCAGTTAACTAATGCTAACAAATGAAACCTCATTGTAAAAGTCTTACCAAAATCCCTTTCACCTCATAGTCCATTGAAGAAAAACACAAATGCATCTTGCTTGTTTTGCATCTGATCTTGAGAAAGATCTGTTTTTTTTTTTTTTTTCCTGCCTTAAAACACAAAAAGCCTCTGAGGCAAAGCACAAAAGCTTTGACAACAGCTTTGTAGAAATATTTCTGCAGCAGCAACGTTTCGAATAACAGTGAGGCGAGAGTTGCGTTCATTTATAAAAAGCGTATAGTTACTTATTGTAACCAACCACAGGACACCATACCACAGACAGAGAACTTTCTGACAAAATCCAGCGCTTTAGAAAAGGAGGGCAAAATGTTTTTGAGGCCAAATTTACGATACACAGCTCGAGTTATTTTTACTCTCAGCCGACCTCAAAAAAAAAAAGCTTCTAAAAATAAACATCTCCAATAAAGGCCATTAAGCTCAACCAAACGATCGACAGAACAACACTAATAAAGAAATAAACCAAAGCAAACTTAAAAGTGTGATTCTCGAGAGAGTTCACAACAGGTAGTAAAGCCATAACTTACAGAGGAAACTCTCCATTCTGGCATCATATAATCATATAAAGATCTAAGTGAATAGTTTATTTAAAAAAATGCTTAAGATTTAAAAAAATAAAATAAAATGAAACCCTAAAACCTTCTAAAAAATATGTACTACCGCTTTACAAGTTAATGATTTTGAAAGCAGTCTCTTCTGCTCACCAGCCTACATTTATTTGATCAAAAATACAGTAAAAAAATTATTATTATTATGATTTAAATATATTTAAAATGCATTCCTCTGATGAAAGCAGCATCATTACTCCAGTCTTCAGTTTCACATGATCCTTCAGAAATCATTCTAATATGCTAATTTAGTTTTAATTTTGAGGACATTCAAAAGTCTGGGGAACGTTTTTTTTTTTAAAGAAATTAATACTTCTTCAGTAATACTAAATTCCGCAAGGATGTATTAAATTGATCAAAAGGGACATCAAAATATGAAGCAGCACTACTGTTTTCAACTTTGATAAGAACCATTATTAACAATGGAGCAGCAATAATAATAATAATGGAGCAGCAAAGCAGCATATTAGAATGATTCCTGAAGGATCGTGTGACACTGAAGACTTGCAAATGCAGCTTTGCCTCACAGGAATAAATGACAAGAAAACGTTCTTATAAATTGTAATATTTCACAGTATCACTGTATTTTTGACCCAATAAATGCAGCTTTGTTTTTGAAAGAAGCCTCTTTTGCTCTCCATGAAAAATCTCAATGAATCCAAACTAGTGTAGATGGTCAGATTGATGAGCGTAAAGGTACGAAACAAGGAGAAAAGCGAGAGGGGGAAAGGGCAAAGTGATAAACAAGGAGGGACAACAGCATTCAGCATCTGAACTCTTCTCTATGACACCATGTGGTTCCCTGAGGGCAGGGATGAATGAGAAAGAGAGAGAGAGAGAGAGACAGACAGACAGAGAGACAGAGAGAAGGTTTAGTATGTTGGCGGTGACATCTCACTGGGTTTCTTCTTCAGCAGCAGCATCTGGCTGTGCTGGTTTAGTTTGTTCTTCACCTGAAAGAAGAGTCTGTGTTATTACAGTGGCATTAACAGTTTAAGATAAACTCGACACCTTACACCTTTCAAGCCTGCGACAAAAAGCTGAAGTCACATGGCCGTCGCTTACACTCTTCACGTGCATTTGTGAGACTCTGCAACTAGTCACAGATGCTAATGCTAACAGACAGCCAATTTTAAACGACTAGTTATTGTTCATATTTACATTATCATATGAAAGCATATAGCTTGAGGATCATGGACAATTACAAATAAAATGTAAAAAAAACTGCAAATATTGTTTTCCTGGCACATGAGGGTGCCACATTTCTCGCACAACAACCTGAGGGGTGAGTAAATGATGACAGAATTTACATTTTTGGGTGAACGAACCCTTTAAAGTGTGCTTATGACAAACAACATGGGTCAATGGAGCCGCTTGTTTGACTAATAACAATTCATGAATATAGCATTATTAACCAATCAATGGAATCTTTTCTAGCCTTTTATTTATTTTCATAAATAAGAACTTATACATTTAACAATTTGTTCGTTTGTTTTAAACACCACCATGTTTCTTTTCTCATGACGAAAACCATACTTGAGTTATTAAAAATGATAGAAACTATCAATTATAGAATTATAGACAATTAAACCATAATTGTTAATTAAAATAAAAACTAAAAAAGATATTTAAAAATTATAAAATGATTAAAAACCTTTTCAAGGATATCAACACAATGTCCTCAGAGGAACAGTAATATTACAATCCAATAATAATCAGGGTGTATTTGATCTCTCAATTTGAAAACTCTCATCACCACACCAATTTCAGGTCTGTTATCCTCAAACATGTTAACAGATGATTTTTGCATTGCACTGACTGCATTCAGAACAATTTTCCTATTATAATCAGTATCTAATCCAGAGGTTTGAATTGATTCTGCTTTCATCTACTATGGCAAAGCTGCTTCCCCTTCTCTAAGGTGTGCATGTCTCACCGTCTCCCTGCATGTCTGAAGTCCACAGCGTCAGGTTGTCCCGTAACAGCTGCATGATGAGCGTAGAGTCCTTGTAACTGTCCTCACTCAGTGTGTCCAGCTCCGCTATCGCATCATCAAACGCTGCCTTCGCCAACCTGTTGGAGGAGCGAGTGGAGAGTCAGACTGGGGTAACCAGGCAGTGGTTCTAAACCAGGCGACTGCATGATGTTGTATTTAAATGAATAAATGAATAATAAAAATTGTTTTTTATTAAAAACAATAGTTATTTATTATGAGATATTTTTTGTTTACTGTCTCCCCCAACTGTTAAGATGAAATGCACGCCCATGACAACAGGTATTATATTAAACTGCTATTTATTCTCAGATATAATAGGCTAATTACACTCAAATAAAAATCTGAAATGTTTGTATACAACTCGGTTGCACATTTTTTTAAATGGTACACTAGTCTTCATGACAAATTTATTCAAGCATATATATACACAATTGACAGCAAGTAAGCTCCTCTCTAGTGTTTCTTTATTGCTAACTAACAAACTGAACATCAGATGACTTTCCTAAGGTTAAGCGTCAGGTTCAAATTATATGGAGGGTTTTTGGGAGGGCAGAGGTTGACCTCTTCGCCTACGAAGACAACTGTTATTGCCCAATCTATTTTTCAAAGAGCAAGGATGCACTGGCCCACGAATGGCCCAGCTGCCTACTTTATGCTTTTCCACCAGTACCGCTCATTCGCCAGATTTTAAAAAGGATCAGGGAATGCAAGCACACAGTCCTGCTAGTGGTTCCACTCTGGCGAACCCACATGGTTTCCCGAGTTGATCCAGCTACTATCACCAGCCCCATAGCCAGTTCCCCTGAGGAAAGATCTCCTTTCTCGGGCGAACGGGACAATCTGTGGGCGTTACATGTTTGGCCACTTAAGGGGGGCTCGAGAACCTCCCAGTGAGTGTCTTTAGCACCATCAGTGAAGCTAGAGCTCCGTCTACTAGGCGTCTCTATGCCCTTAAATGGTCAGTGTTCTCTGACTGGTGTTCAGTCAGCAACTATAACCCAGTGTCATGCGAAATATCACAGATTCTCGTTTTTCTACAAGAGATGCTGGATGCAGGACGCACTCCATCCACACTCAAAGTCTACACGGCAGCTATTGCCGCATCCCATGCACCGATAGCGGGCCAGTCAGTGGGCAGACACGACATGGTCATAAAATTCTTAAAAGGAGACAGGAGGCTTAACCCCCCTCGCCCTCCTACGGTGCCATTCTGGGACCTTTCATTGGTCCTAAGAGCACTAAAAAGACCTCCCTTTGAGCCGTTGCAGACGGCTGAATAAAAGCCGCTTTCGCCTGCTATTAGCACTGGCATCTGTTAAGCATGTCGGTGACATTCAAGCGTTATCTGTGAACGCATCATGTTTAGAATTGGCCCGGGCGATTCTAAGTCAACACTCCATATAATACTGACCGTTCGAAAGGGAACTGAAGTGACCTATCGTTTCACAGCTGTTTTATTGACGTCTTTCCACGGTTGAAACACTGATTGAGTGATTACATGAGTACATGATATGGATTTCTTTAAGTTGTAGTGTATTTTTACCTTTTGATATTCATGCATGTTTTTCGAGATATAACTTCAGCAATGTCACTACAGCAATCTGTCGCGTCACGTTTAGGAGCGTCAAAGCGGCATTTATTGTTTGAATTGAGATTAAATGGACAGAATTTGAAAAGATGGCACTTTGTTTCCTTTTAGAAGTAAAGCACATTGATATTTGCAATTATTGGATGAGAGGCGTGCAACAAATAATGTTTTGTGAAGGGAAAAACTGCAGACTTGGCAACCCTGGCTTGAACTACTAATACTTGACTACTAATTTGTCCTAAATTCAACATGAGACATTTTCTTCACACACACACACACAGTATGCAGTCGGACACGTATTTCTACACCCTTTTGATTGACAGGATACCATCCTGTTCATCCTTATCATCAGCTGTTTAAAAAAAATTAAAAATAAAATAAATAAATAGGCTGATAGTGAAAATAATTGCTTGGCTGATACAGATTATTGGCACATCTCTAGTTAGAAGAATAATACAACATCAGCAATCACAGACAATCGCATTCAGATAGGATTAGATTTCTCAAAGGGCCATTGATTTTGCTGAAAACTGTAGGTAATTTGGATTTTTTTTACAGCGGTTGTGTGAGAAAAACACTGACTTGGCAGATTCGGACGGGATTAAAATCGCAAAGTACATCTGTGAAACATGAATTTCTCTAACATCCCCCTGTAAAACTAGTCCTGTCCAAATGGGGCATAAAGGAAATTGCAACTTTTAATTTTCTGTCGGTCTTAGTACATGATGTAACTACAGAAGAGTCAAGTTTTAAATAAGAAAAATATCGAAACTCTTTGGTAATTTTTTTGAGCGAGATGCTAACGGTCTAATCAGATTCAATGATCTATGCTAAGCTATACTAAAAGTGCTACCACCAGACCCGGAGATCGGCTGAATGGATTCGAAAACGGTAAAACTCAACTGTTTTACTCTAGAGGAGTTGGAAAATGGGCTTATTTTCAAAAAAGTGGAGTGTTCCTTTAAGACTTTAAAACGAGATGATGATCTGTCTGCGTGACTTCGCCAATTCCTGTGGAGGTGGGTTCTTTTTATCTGTGACTAACTGACTAATTAAAATTTGGTTGACAGAGCCGCTTGTCTGACTAATGTTTTATTGCAGCCCTAGAAGTTAACATCAAACGAGCATTACACACTTTAAGTGAGGAGAAAAAAAAAACACCAACCTGCATGCGCGGTCGGGGGAATTAAGGATCTCGTAGTAAAAGACCGAGAAATTGAGTGCTAGGCCGAGCCGGATGGGATGTGTGGGTGGGAGCTCAATCATAGCAATGTCACTGGCAGCTTTGTACGCTACCAAACTGTTCTCTGCTGCTTCCTTCCTGTCATTACCCGTGGCAAACTCTGCTAGGTACCTGTGGTAGTCACCCTTCCTGCAAACACACACAAAAACAAGCATGGGGGAAAAGATTGATTAAATTTGCATTAGCTAGATTGACTAATTTTCAAGCTCTTAATGTCAGAAATGTGTTCAAAAAAGTTATGAAATGAGAAATGTCATGATTATTAATGAATCGTCTGATCGTGGTTGTTTGATCTAATCACAGTTATTTGAGATAACCATAACTGTGGAGCTTCAATTTTATTTCAATCTAATTTTGTCATCCAAATAAGGGAAAATGTTAAGAAATGCATGACATCATGTCTCCTTTTCTGGTGTGTAAAGAGTCATAATTTGGTAGGGAGTAAAGAATAAAAAATAGAAAAAACACTGATGTAAAGTACATAAAAATAGTCAAAGGTCTTCAGTCATACGAAATAAAGGCCTGTGGGTTTAATCAGACTGCATTATATTTATTATATTATATGAATTATATTATATATTCATTTTCACAGCACTGAAGTAAATCATATGGGCCTATTTTATTATACATTTTATATACGATATATTAACCACCTTGAAATGTTACGAAGAAAACAGAATTAAATCATTAATCTCAATCATTTGTATGACAATTAATCATTAGCACACAATTCCAGACAGGCATATTATACAAAACCAGCCTAATGAATAAAGCATAATATCAAAGGCTACAGTATGTTCACGGTTAAAATGCACACTATGCAAATGATTTTGTTAAATAAAAATAAATGCAGTAAACAAACATTACTTTTCAAACAAACAAAACAATTCAGGGGTGGTCAATTTCAAAATGTACTTGTACTGTTATTGTACCATTAGACAGACTCTTACATCAAAAGCAATTTAGTATGTTCAAGGTACACATTTGATCATCATGAGTTTTTCCTGGGAATCAAGCCCATGGCCTAGGTGAGAGTACAGTGCCATGCTCTACAGAAATGTGAAAATAAAGCTCATTTTCATGTCTTGTACTGAACACTCTGACCCTCGCCCATTTAAGTGTTGCGTGTCAAACCTACATCTTGTAGTAGAAAACTTTGGATTCTCCTGTGTTGGCTGCAGGAATGAGGTGTTTGTCCAGTACATCCAGTATGTCATTACAAATAGATTTCAGCTCATTCTCAACCTGCAAAAGGGTTAGATGAGAAATGGCACATTAATTATGGCATCGCATACATCTAGATTAATTGACATAAAATAAAAAAACAGCCTAAAAGCCTTTCACAAGACACTATGTAACACCATGTCTACATTGGATGAGAGCGGTGCGATGCAACAAAAGACAATAGAACCCAACCCATTATAATCAGTGATGTTGTCTACACTGGATTCGGCTGGAGCGACATGACAAACCCCGACAGTAAACTGATGCCTCGTTCTATTTATGTCATTCTCCAAGCATTCGCGATCCTTCGCATAGGAAAGACAGATGGATTTGCAATGGTCACATTGTCGTGTCCAGTGTAGACAGCTTCTAGCTGTTGCGCCGTCAACGGTTGTGTCCGGTGTAGACACAGTGTCAGTCTCTGAGCCATAGAGCTCACAACTCAAGAAAAATCGTTTCAAGGTATGGATTTATGCATTACACTCTTAAAAATAAAGGTTATTTATTGGCATTGATGGTTCCATGAATAACCTTTAAAGGTCCCATGGCATGGCATTTTTCTATTATTTTATAATGTTTCCTGAGGTGTACTTATATTGTTAGTATGATTTTTACATCATAAAATGTCATAATTTAGAAATAAAAGGCATTTTTTTCAATACTGCTGTTTGCCCTGTGGCTGAATGCCCTGTTTCAAAAGGTGTGTCTGCTGTGAGACTTCAGTAAAAACGCCCACTGTTGTGATTGGCTGACATCTTTGCATTTGAAATGAGCGGAGGGGGCGTGGTTTAACGAGGTCTACGACTCACAAGCTGCTGCCAGAGAGACGGATGGACCTGAGTTCACTTCATATCAGTTCTCAGCATGTCTCAGTTCAGTGAACTGTTGTTACTAGAATATACTTCAGGTTATTAGTTTATTTCTAGTCAGAGGGGCTGTCACTCATGTCAGAAAGTTAGTAACTTTAGTAAATTATGGATCAGCGCTGATTCGAGACGCGAACCGTTTAGAACGATTCAGTCCGATTTGGTGAACTGGTTCGGTTCACTAAAAAGAACCGATTCAAAAGAATGATTTGTTCGCAAACCGGACATCACAGAGACGGAGTGATTGCTAACAAAGTTATTTATAGTAACTACTGAGTTGTGAGAGCGCTGTCTGTCAGCGCAAGTTTATTGTGTTTGTATCTGAGAGTTCTGAATAAACACGAGTCTCAGTCACGCCGAGTCCGTCTTCATCATTATTACCAACTTTGTAACACATGCAACGTACCATTACAGCGAGATGAACGAGTTAGTAAGAGTTGATTATAGCATTATTTTTAGATATGTTCCAATCATATGACGCGCATTGAGTACACAGCGCAAACAAAGACACAACAGCAGTAATCGAATGTAATCCAGTTTATTGTGGGGAAAGCTGGCTAGCCTAGCCGGATACCCTCACGCTTACCCCCCTTCTGCTTAATCTCGCACCACGTTTGGTCCCTCGCTGTGGGCCAGATGCAGTACTGGGGTTTGGGGATGTTGAAGGCCGACCGGTCAGTGCAGCCCGAGCTTCGGCGTGCGTGAGGTTTATCTCTAAAGAGATGTGAGTCTGCCGATGTTGAGCAGAAACTCATGACTGTATGCACATTGTAGAACAGATAGACGCGACGAGGATGTACAAAAACACTGACTCACAAGATAGAAAACACGAAAACACCGTTCTGTCGGGGGAGAGAGAGAAGCCGCAGTGTGTGCACGAATAATAAATAATTAGCTACACATAAGAAATCACAGATCAGAAGGAACTGAAAAAAGACTTCTGTTTTCATTTGTACATCCAAACACTGAGAAACCGCCAGGATTCACTCGTTCACAAGCCATGATCTCTCCAGGACAAATATAGCGCTTGCATGGGCGTGCCAGATTCTCTGGGTGGAGGAAAGGGAGGTAACCGTTCCTGTGTGGACGTCATAACAGGAGACTTCAGGATTGGCAAGTCTGGCCTGTCATTTTCTCAAAGGCAGAGAAAGACAGCCAGAACTCGGTTTTACACCGATCAACATTTCTATCCACTTGGGGACAATATTCAGGCTAGGGGAACTCATATTAATGTTGAAATGCCTCATAAAATGAAAATGTCATGCCATGGGACCTTTAACATCAATGGACTCTTTTTTAGATCTTTTTTAGAAGATCTATATCTTCAAAATGTTTCTTGCACTAAGAAAAAATAGTTTTTTTAAGAACTGATCACTGAAAGGTTCTTTGGGGAACCAAAATGGTTCTTCTAAGGAGGCTTTTGCACCAGGTAGTAATAGAAACTCAGTTATAGGAACTAGTCACCAGGGCGGTTCCCCGAGAACTAAAAAATTTTGCCCTAGGGCCATTTACCTGTTTGCATTCACACCGACACTAGGAACACTGAACTGACGTAAGCTGGCCAAGAGCGACGTCATTTAGGCTAAAGACCAAATCTCCTACGACAATTCGCTGTCATCGAGGCTGAGAAAAGAACACAACGCCTCAGGCAAAGACGACTGGTAAATGCTATATAATCACTTAGTGTTTGTGGAGTTCGTTCTTGGAGTATGTAAACAGTGTGTTTACAAGGCTTTTTAAAAATGGCGGGTGCCGGTTAGTGGTGGGAGAAAAAGAAAAGAAAAAAAACCATGCATTGTGATTCTCTCTCCAACGATTCAGAATCGATTCAGAGCTTAGTTTTTAACCGCAGATGACGCTGTGTGTGTAGAAACACCCGTATTCTGATTGCTTCTAACTCCTCACACACACACCGACACACCACTCTAACCTTCCATAAAATAATCTCACAGGATGCGCTGTGAGAAACGTGCACTTTGCTTGCTGTTACGCTTGCAGTGTGCGGTCTCGTTTGCCGTTATTTCCCTTAAAAATGCTCTAGGAAGGCTTCATTTATGTCACTTGGAATGCTGTGGGCTTATATATTAAAAATATGAAACTCACTAACAGGAGGCTGCTTTCAATTTCAAATGCTCACGTGTGCTTTGTGAGCTCTCGTGCATGCGGCTGTGTGCGACTAAGTGGTTTAATGTACTTGCATCTCAAAATGCTTTTATAATGCCAAATCAATGTAAACACAGTCAGTTATGTCTTAAGGGATTAAACAGACAGGACAAACCACATTTTACATTTCAAGTTCTGTGCATTAGTCTGAATGCAGCTTATTAGATCTCTTGCTGTCAATGATGTCATCAGTAATAATCAAATAACAGTAAAGCTGAGAAAGAGAAAAATCATTCACAGCTCTTGAATGCGAACGTTCAGATACTCTTAAATACTGAAAGCACTCTTTGTTTATTGCTTGTGATATGCATTTCCCTCTTTATGAGGTACTACTTGCTTTTGTTTTGAAGCTATATTCGTTTATTAGAGGTGTAACGGTACACAAAACGGACGGTTCAGTATGTACCTCGGTACAGCAGGGGACTACAATTGCTTTTTTTTAATTTAAACAGTAGTTTACTGAACAAATTGTGTCTATGCTTAAATTAATGCAATTATAACAAGTTTCGTAAGAAAGAAAAAAGATCTAAGCTAATGCTGTAAACAATAGGCAGCCCTTACTTGCACACTACTATAATATTAAAGATTAACAACAAACTAGCAAACTATTAGCCTAAATTCAGTTGCTATTTATTTTTAGATATAATAATCAACACTCAAATAACATATTGTATATGCAAACATGTAAACTTCACATAAGGCAGTTTTTACATTACCTTCTAAATCTAATTACAAAATTATGTTTTTAAATCTCCAATTTGATGTTGAAATATAATCATTTAAACACAGTGGCTGTCATTTTCATGATATTTATTTAAACATACATTAAACAACCAAGACATCAGTAACAGGTTAAGTAAAATATAATGAATATATAGGCTAATATAGTGCACATATTTAACAAAAGAGCTCATTTTTCTAGTGAACTAACAGCTGTGACACTGAATGACTTCTGATGTAAATGTGAAGCTACATGACATTTTTTTCAAGCGGTTTTATTGCTGTCTTTCCGTGGTTAAAACACTGATTGAAAGATTACACAACATATGATACGTTTCAGTAAGTTGTAATGTATCCTCAATATACCTTCAGATGTTAAAGGGTTAGTTCACCCAAAAATTAAAAAAAAAAAATGTCATGCCGTTCCACACCCGTAAGACCGCCGTTCATCTTCGAAACACAAATTAAGATATTTTTGTTGAAATCTGATAGCTCAGTGAGGCCTCCATAGGGATCAATGTAATTTACACTCTCAAGATACATTACTGTACTAAAAACATATTTAAATCAGTCCATGTGAGTACAGTGGTTCAATATTAATATTATAAAGCGACAAGAATATTTTTGGTGCGCCAAAAAAACCCCGAAATAACGACTTATGTAGTGATAAACGATTTCAAAACACTGCTTCATGAAGCTTCGGAGCGTATCGAATCAGCTCGGAGCGTCAAAAGTCACGTGATTTCAGCAGTTTGGCGGTTTGACACGCGATCCGAATCATGATTCGACTCGCTAATTCGATACACTCCAAAGCTTCATGAAGCAGTGTTTTGAAATCGGCCATTCCTATACAAGTCGTTATTTCAGGGTTTTTTGCTGCACGTTTGCAATTATAAAATTAATATTGAACCACTGTACTCACATGAACTGATTTAAATATGTTTTTAGTACATTAATGGATCTTGAGTGTGTAAACTGCTTTACTCCCTATTAGAGGATGGATACCCGGTAACTGACGGGCCGGGCCGGGTTCGGACAGATATTTAGAAATAATGTTCGGGTTCGGGTCGGGCTCGGTCACATCAGTGCAGTAAGGCATTGAACATTTGAAATTTAAAACAGCTTATTATGTAGGTAGCCAATGGGCCTGTTTAACTTGATGCAAAGGTATATTTTTGTGATTAAAATAAATTACCCTAACATCCGTCTTCCTGTGTGCGGAAATTTGTTTGCGTAGCTGTGACAACGCGCAACATGTGCATGCATATTGCATATTAGGCTACATGTGACCGGCAGCGCAACTTCAGCGCTGCTGGCAGGACCATCGAGCAGAGGAGGACAGCCTTGAAGCCATCCACAAATGATGCAATCCTTTTTCTGCATAAAAACCTGGATTAGCGTAAACTTTGATGGATGGCTTACGTAAATAGATCCCATGTTGCAGTTTAGTAGCCATACAGTTTTTGAGAAAAATGGTAAGAGTGATTTTCATTTCAATAAGCTGCATTTGTGTTACGTTAATGTTTTGTTCTGTTTGCTTGGGCCATTTTTGGTAGACCTTTGTTCATTTAATTTCAATTGGTTATTTGATTGGGCCCCGTGTTAACGTGTGTATTTGTTACCCCGTCTGCACGCTGATGCGCTTATCTGTAAACATTTCAGAATGCCTACAGTTGCTTAATAAAAGGGGCTTTCCACATGAACAAACGTACATGTGTCTTTAGTATGAGAAAAAAAATAGATTCGGGTTCGGGTCGGGCTCAGACATAAATATCTTAATGCCTGTCGGGCTCGGGTCGGGTTCGGTTACTGCTCTGTCGGACGCGGGCCGGGCTCGGACAGAAAAATGCGGCCCGATCCGCACTCTACTCCCTATGGAGGCCTCACTGAGCCTTCAGATTTCAACCAAAATATCTCAATTTGTGTTCCGAAGATGAGCGGAGGTCTTACGGGTGTGGAACGGCATGAGGGTGAGTAATAAATGACATTATTTTAATTTCTGGGTGAACTAACCCTTTAATTCATGTTTATTCTTTGACTAGGAAGAGATGAACGCGTTCATTCGCGCCGCGCTCCCGCTTGAACAGACGCGCCTCTACAGTGATCAGTCACGTCACATTAAAGAGCGTCAAAGCAGCATTTAATGTTTGAATTTCATGATAAAATGGACAGAATACTTAATATGTGGGAAGTCGGATTTGAAGTATGTCCCACTCGTAAAACAAGCCTACTGTTAACTGTTAAAGATTGCATTCGAAACACATGCACCGTACCGGAAGTCCTTTACAACCCTATAGTTTCTATATGAAAAATTCTTAACATACAATTGTTTAAAAAAAATTTTTTTATGTGTCATTATTTTAAATTGATTAAATAAAAAAAAGATTTATAAATAAGATTAATAAGAAAAAAAGTAGATCTAGAATTGTTTTGATCGGATTGTGACTCCCATAATTGGAATCGGATCAGCTCATGAGGTGCCTAAAGATGCCCACCCCTAGAGCCAGTGTTTCGTATGGATTGTGTTTGGCCAATCAGCATACACTTATGTCACTGGTAGTTCCTATTGTTCTGGGTTAGACCCTACTCTGAAGTAGGAGCTAATTTAGTTCCCCCAAAAAGCGTTTCTATAACTAAAATCATTCCCAGTTCCTGTGATGCAAACTCAGGTACTTCTGCCAATAGTTATAGGAACTATGCTAATGCTCCTCCGGTGTAAAAGCTAAAACTACAAACAAACAAAAAAAGTGTTACGTGAAATAAAACAATTTTAAAAATAAAATGTAGTCTCACCGTTTGTCTGTATTCTCGGATCATTTTGAGTTTGTCCTCTCCGCCCTTGCTCTCCTCCTTCTGCTCAATGCTGCTGATTATCCTCCAGGAGGCTCTCCGTGCACCAATCACATTCTTATATGCAACTGATAACAGGTTTCTCTCCTCTACTGTGAGCTCAATGTCCTTCCCTGCAACATTCTTCATGGTCTCCACCATTTCTGAAAAAGAGATAGAAGATTGATCCTAATGGCACAAAGTGAACCCAACAAAGATCTGGAGATCAAAGGGGAAAAGGACAGAGCTCTTCTGTCACAATTCATAAATGCACTCCATAACAATGTTCAAATGTCAGACTGCGTAGTGAAATAAGGGAACCCGAGTGGTTGAAAAAAAAAAAGGAAAACAAAAGACATTATCTTTTTTTTGTTCAACCACTCAAGTTCCCTTATTTCACTACCTAGTCTATGAATTGCAACAATAGTACATTTAGATCACTACTGTTTTACACTAAGTAGCCTAACAAATTATACTTTGTAGCAGAAACAGCACAGACAAACAACATACTGAAATTAGCAAATGGAAGTGTTTGCTAAAATACAGCACTGCACAAATTTCAGAAAATGGGGGGTAGGATTCCCCACTAATGTGAATATTATGGGGGAGTGTTTTGGGTAGGTCTAACACTAGCATTCAGAAATACTACAGAACAACAATGGTACAGAAACTGAATAAAGTAATCAAATATAAAATAACACTGGATGGTCTTTTAGTCCAGTATAAATTAAAGATGCAGTCCGTAAACTCTGTTTGAAACCTGGAATTGCAGTTAACTGCAGAATGATTATCTTCATGTGGGTTGTGCATCGGCTCCTCAGTGCGGCTGAATTTAACGTTTTGATGTTTTGCATCTCGGAACTACGACCAAAAAAGTTTCACCGTAAAACGTCATCCGAACTGCCACTTTTGTTCTGACCAACTGAGGAAAAAAGCATTACAATAAATCGTACTATCAACGGTGATTAAATCTAACGATCGCTTAGCTCACATCACATCAAACCGTGTAAATTATTATTATTGTTATACTTTGTTCTCAAATTGTTAATGTTAACAACATCAGCATTGCGTGACTGTGTTTTTAGTGTGTATTAGCGTTACCTGTAGATTTCAATTTCTGTACAGTCTAACGTGTCTAATCTTTTGCTTTTGATTCCAGGTGAATCTCCAGTTGTCACTGATGATTGTCATTTGGACCTTTATGGATTACAATCCGCCATCAAAATGATAAATGTAATTATTCCAGCTGCTGTGAGAAAATGCTATAAATGATCCGCCACCTGCAGCATCCTCACACATGCGATACTACTACTAGCCGGACTCCTCCTTTATGTATACAGACGTGACGTAATGATGCACGTCATTTTATTTTGGATCATTTTGAACCAAAAAAAAGTTACGGACTGTAAAAAAGTAACATTTTTTAATATAACTCATCGTATTTGATTGTATTCGTCTGAAAGAAGAATGCCATATACACCTAGGATGACTTGAGGGTGAGTACATTTTCATTTTTGGGTGAACTAACCTTTTAAGGCCTATTCACACAAGAATGATAACTATAATTATAACAATTTAGTTTTAAACATAATTCTAAAGGTAAAAGAATAGCGTCTACACCACAACTATAAAGGCACAATAAAGAAACGATATAGGGTACATTTACATGACAATGATGTACTAAAACCCAAAAAGTTTTTCCTTTGTATGTTTTATGTACAGACGACAACGTTGTGTCAAAACGACCCCCGTTCACACAGACCCGCGAAAACGACTAAAACCGCAGTGTTATGCAACGCCACGCCAGTAGTTGGCGATGCTACTTTGTAAAGAAAAACTATGCACCTATAGACTGAACACAAAATATGCATGCACATAACGTCACCGTTTTCAAAAATTCACGCTTTTAACACAGACAATAATGGTATCGTTTTCAAAAACTTGCTCTATAAAACCCATTTTCAAAAACGTGCGTTTTTTAGGCCCCAAAACACTGTTGTTGAGTAAATTAACTACTAAAACGGATACGTTTTATGTTGTTAGTTGAAAACCGTGGTGTAAACAGCCCCATAGTTGAAATCACTTTCATAATGAAGTTGATGAGCAATAAAAACAATCAAAATCCATCCTGTTTTAAGTGGCAGTCAACAAAAACTGCAGCGTACGCTTAAACAGAACATTATTGCGCATTTGTGTGGATGCTAATTAGGGATGGGCAACAGTGGTCGAGTAATCGAGTACTCGAACGTGACAGCGATCATCGATCATGAGAACGATGATCGCCCTGAAAAAAAAAAAAAATTGTCTCTTTTATTGGTTATTGCGTCGTTTTGCGCGGTACCGGAGGTCTGATTGGTTAGCGTTATACAACCTCCAGACCGCGGCGAAATAAAGTGAAACTGAGGCGTGCACTGCAGTGATGTCTGGAATCACTGTGATCATTAAATGGTTAGTGCAAGATGTGCAGCACCAATCTGTCATAGCCTACATAGCATTATAATGACAACACGATGGAAAATGCTGTAAATGATCTGTGTTTAGATCCCCGTGTATCAGCTGATCCATAGAGAAACTATAGCGAGAACACTCAGACTAGCGCGTGAAGTTCATGCAAAAGCACGTTGTAAGATTACTTTTATGTTGTCTATATCTGATTAATCTAATGTAAGAAGCGTTTGGTTGAGCTTAATAAGCTAGCAAAGCGCTGCCGTTATACCGGCTGTTCATTCTCTTCAGTTTCAGCTCAAATGCATTAATGCTCGAGCTCGACATGGTTTAGAGACAGATATTCTTTTTAGATAGGCTATTTCTTTCTCAGAATCATTAATATTAGTAATGCAGCAGTGCTATACTGTTCTCGTATTTTTTAACAGTAGACTAGTTTATTTAAAGCTGTTTTTCGTTATGAGTTTGAAAACGCGCAGTGATGTCTGTAAACGCTTCGATCATGAATAATAAAATGAAGTGCATGATGTGCAGAGTCAATCTGTCAAAGCATTATAATGAGAACACGATTTTAATAAAATGTTGTTTCTGTGTGAATTCGTTGTCCGTGTATCAGCGATGTTAAGGGAAGAACGCTTTCAAAATGTTCCGTTTCAAACCAGCTTGTAAAATCTAGCACGCTGAAGTTCACGTGCGCATTCACGTCCTTTTGTGTTGATTTAAGTTGTAATAGGTTCCTATTAATCTTCATATTAATATTGATATAGGGTGCGTTTGGTTGAGTTTATTAACCAGCTAGCAAGCTCTGCAGGGTGGTGTTATTTCACAGTTTCAGCTCAAAGGCAATGCTCGATATTACTGACTTGGTTATTTGAGACGGTCATTTTATAAAGATGTTTCTTTTTCAAAGACATTTATGCATCATAATCTAGCAGTTATTTTTTTTGTTTTATATGTTCATGTTTTCATATACCTGTTTTCATGTCACGTTTGTATTTGTCAACAACCATTTTCATAACAGTTTTCATTATCTCAATGACGGACATGCCCCGCCCCCTGCACATGCCCCGCCCCCGAGTAATAGAGTACTCGTTTTTGAGACCTATCGATGATCAAAATGAGAAATTGACAAAAATGCCCATCCCTAATGCCAATATAGTTATGGTTCTTGATGTGAACCTGCATTTATAGCGAGCAACAAAATTTGGTAACTACAAGATTTAACACAGTCCAATAATTTTGTTTCATCAGTCATCTAAGTGGTCTATCTATTGGTTTATTTAACAATTTGTCTGTCTATATCAGGGGTGTCCAAAGTCCGGCCCGCGGGCCAAATGCGGCCCGGGGATGAATTTCAAACGGCCCGCAGCGCGTCTATTAAAATGTATTATATGGGGCCCGCCACGGATCATTTACAAATCATGCAGTTTCACGATGTCGCCGCAAGGTGGCAGTACTAGACTTTAGGCCAGGGAAACAGCGGCCAAAGCGGAACGAAACAGCGCTGCTTGTGCTCTGCGCAACTCGCGAGCTCTGAACAAATGTGTTTACCTGCTGAGTGTCTCGATCACGCGCCCACTTAACAGCCTTCCGAAGCCCATGAGAAGTGTTCGAGTTCAGCGCAGAGGTCTCCGGTACTGAATCTCTCTGTGATTTGATTTAATTTAAATCCAGTTAAATAGTGCTGACTTAATAAACAACACTAACGTGCAAATCAGCTGAGCCGATTCAAAATACTTTTCAAACAACAATTCGCATTTCGAATGTATCATGGATTTACTGTGGTAACACCTGTAACCGTGGTAATTTGTCAGAAATGTAGGTTAATATCTAATTTTATTTAATTTGTAATGTCGACATGTATTAAATGAGTAATAAAGGCCAAATTGCAGACAATTTTTTTGTCATAAACTTGCAGTTTTGTGCATTTGTATTTATGTCTACAGACTAAATACCATTCTAGATATATATATAGATATATATATATATATATATATAATGTATGTATTACTTTTTGCCTTGTGTGCACTGCAAAAAATGCTGTCATTTAGTATTTTTGTCCTGTTTCTAGTTTAAATATATCTAAAAATGATTAAATCAAGATGTTACGAGATAAGTTAAATGACATTAGATATTTTTTCTTGTTTTCTGGAAAATAAAATTTAATTGAAGCGAGTTTTTGTTTAAAACAAGCAAATATATCTGCCAATGGGGTAAGAAAAATAATGTTTCTGTTTGGAATCTTTAAGGAAGATTTTGGAAGATTATTTTTCTAATCCATTGGCAGATAATTTAGTTTGTTTCAAGCAAAAACTCAATTCATTTTTATTTTTTCCCCCAGGAAACAAGAAAAAATATGTAATTTTCCTTAGTAAAAGCATCTTGATTTAAGAACTTTTTGATATTTGGACTGAAAAAAGACAGAAATACCAAGTCAGAAAAGCATGTTTTGTAGTGTGGTTGTACCTGTGGTGATCTAAATAGAGCAATTATTAAATTTAAATAAGAATAGAGTTCTAACTCCGTAATAATATTAAAATTTCACCCATTAAAACTTTTTGGTTGATGAAAGTTTTACAGATATTGTTATATATATATATATATATATATATATATATATATATATATATATATATATATATATATATATATATATATATATATATATATATATATATATATATATATATATATATATATATATATATATATATATATATATATATATATATATTGTTAAGTTTGGACACCCCTGGTCTATATCTATCAGGAAGTCTTTGTGTATTTTTCTGAGTGGTCTGTAAAAACTCTCTTAAAATGCATATTTTTATTTTTAACTATGAGTATGTCAAGCCAATAAACAAAAGTTGTTGGCTTGAAACTTTATCTATCTAGTTCTTTGTTATCCAACATATCAATCCAAAGAATCCATTAAACATCTGTACAAATGCAATATTCAAAATTATATTACTTTAACAGGAACTTACACTGTTTATTACCCCGTCTCATATTTAATGCACCCAAGAAAATGACAGAAAAACACTGACCTGAATTCAGCTTGGGGTGTACTAATTTATATGTCAATATCAAGGGTCCACAAAAACATTGATCCAGTAAACATATTGAAAATATGAATTTTAATAAAACCTCACACCATTTATCAACCCAACATCACTCTGTTTTTTTTATTTATTTTTAAATAATTTCCAGCAAAATGAAAACAATGTATTCTTTAGTGCGGGGGTTTTCAGACTGACATCCAGGGACCAACAGGGGGCCGCAAGGGAGTGCTAGGGAGTCTGGGAGTGTAAAGTCTAAAGAAAAACAGTGTTAAAAATAAATAAATAATAAAAAATAAAAAAATGTTTTTAACTAAATTAATTTAATACCATAAAAGGAATTTAAAAATAATAATAAAAAATTGAAAATGCATCTACAGTACAGCACAGTAATCCAGAGAGTAGGGGGAAAAAACATATCAGTTTTCATAGTCTAAATTTGGTCATTATACATGAAAATATATAGCTGCCTTTTACATTTTAGGATGGGGTCCCTCGCACCAGGATGATCATATTTGTGGATCCATAGCATTGAAGAAAAAAAAAAAGAAAAAAAAAACTGACAACCCCCGCTTTAGTGCATTTTTAAATGCATATTTTTTTACTCATATGCTCCCAGTCCCAGATACAAGTTACCAGCAGTGTAACTAATTCTACTAGTGTGAGTTTGTGAGCCCTAGCCATTACAAATTAACCATTCACAGATTTTACAGAACAGTTCTTGGCAATGACAGCACAGATCAACGTTTACTTTAATACATTAACAATGCAGTATAAGCTTAGGTTGGGTTAATTTAGACAAGGGGTTTCAATCATCTAGATGCCAGAGCCCCAAAAATGTGAGGGACTCCATCCTAAAATGTTCTATTAAGTTACGTTATTATATATTTTTTCCTAATCACTATAGTAATGTACTGTTAAATATAGCTGTTACTCATTTAATTGCAATATATTTATTTATATACATTTGTATGTATAATCTGATTTAATCCATTTAATAGATCAATAACGTGTTTTTATTTTATACACACATTTTTATTCGTTTATTTAAATCTAATTGAATTATCTTCATCTTATTACTAAATCATTTTTTACAGTTTTTCTTTAGACGGAGCCCAGCTTGAAGCATTAACAATGCAGTAGGTTGGGTTGAGTTAGGCCTTTCCAAACGGATATTTCTTCCCATTCCTTTCACCTGGACGTGCGCACGCGAATGCGAATGGCCAGCGCTTCGTCTTTTAGGGTTCAACCCACAATTTCATCAGTAATAAGACAAACAAATCCTGCTCTGTTTCTTCTTCTTCCTCCGCCGTGAATCAAATGCGCGACAACACAAATCGCCAAAATCATCAACTCACCATCGTATCTCTCCGCTTGCTCTGCTAGTTTAGCCTGGTATACCAAGTGCTCTCGGTCTGCCATGGTTACTTGGGGATCGGGAGGAGGTGGAAATGGAAATCGTTGTTTGTTTGAGCAGATGGATGCGAAGGTTGTAAGAAAGTGAACGAATACACGATGATGGGTTACTTAGTGGAGCAACGGCGGCTTAAAATCCTCGTACACTGCCGGCGACCCTGCACTAAATATGGCGATAAAACTCTATCCGGGAAATGCGCAGCGAGTCCTGCGCACTTCCTTCGCGACGAACGTGGATACTCCTTCTTTTTTTCTTTCTTTTTTTTAAGAACATAAACAAAATACACATTTAAAATAGCTTCTGTAAATGTAAAAGGACATAAATACATTAGAAGCAAAACAAAAACAGTGTACAAAGAGGGGTATTTTTTATTAATCTTTTTATTCATTCAAGTCTCCTATCCAAGCAAATTAATTTAGAATGGTAAGGTTTTGTCTTCATACACTTGCTTTTAAACAATCTACCAAGAATCAACATAAAATCAATGACAAATTAAGCTTTTTTGTCATCCAACGTGATGGTGACTGGACCTTTGTTTCTAACCAACTACACATCTTCCAAGATAACATTGTCATCTTTTTTTCTTTTTCTTTTCTTTTTTATGTTGAGATCTCATATGGATAGTCCTCTGCCTGGTTTTTGTGATGTCATACTTAGAAAAAAAATCATGAACGTTTGTCTCAAAACATTTTATTATTTAAAGCTTCACTGGCAAGGCATTTGAAATATTTTAGTTTTTATTTGTGTTTATTAAAAATAGCCTATCCACAATTGAGTTTTTACTAGCCTAAATAGAATTGTAATTCGAGATGTATAATTACATTATTATTAGTAAAATTGCCAATTTGTTTGTTTGATTGTTTTTTTATCTGTTACAATTCTAATTGATACTATTTTTATCATCTCTTCATTATAAATGATATCTAGAATAGATTTTTTAGATCTTAAACTAAGATATTATTAGTCAAAATGGCCTAACATGGTAGATACATTACATTTGATTTATGACAAAACATAATTCTTACTAATTAAATGTCATTTGGTTTCTCAAAGTTATTTTACAAGAACATCCCAAATCAGTGTATTATAGGATTTTTAATAGTAATTGCCTAATGCTTTGGTTTGACAATCCATAATTATATTTCAGATAGTTAAAAAGTCAAAGTGAGCATTAGAGATATGTGCAATTATAATTTTACTAGAAAGAAATATGGTTCAAGATATCATTTTGAAGAGATAAAACATTCTCACACGATGAAATATTGAAATGATTTACTTTCTCTTACATTGTTTAGATGGTCATAGTTAAGCATATAATAATTTATTTATATTATTTCTACAAAATTTTAGTTCAAATTTTAAAGTCTGGCTCTGGTACGTAGATTAAAAGGATAGTTCCCCCAAAAATAAAAATCCAGACATTATTTATATATTAAACATTGCATACATTTTTAAATCTTGCTAATTACTTATATGGTTTAGCTCCTCAGTCCTCGAGCGAGCTCTTAATGCATTATAGTCCTTCACGTCTTTTGGGATCTTAATTCTGGCCAGATGATAATCCCTAGGGGCCAGTTGTTCAAAACATTTTATCTGGATCAAAATGATCTGGATTTTGAAATCCCATGTTTTGTTATCCATGATCAGGTAATCCATCTTACTTTTGTACCGGTTTTTCAAAGCAAAATTGGATTGGATCACCCTGATCCAGATACACACCATTTCAGATTACCAAATCTGGATTACTAGTGCTCTACGGAGCCCCTAAAGGGAAATGGTGATGGGGAAAAAAAATTCAAATGCTTTTGCATTCCCTCAGAAAAGTTTCACGTAGCGTTCACCCGAGAAACCTTTTGACTAGTTCATCTCTTATAAATAATAAAATTAAAAAGTCTTATGTGATAAAAAAAAACATATTTAATGTAATATAATATTTTTGTTTGATTTTTACAGCTTTGGGGATTATTTTATATGGCTAAATCTTTTTTTACTTTGACTGTAGGCTACCGAAAGGCTAGCCTGATGTCTAGTTCTAATTTACTTTAACAATTAGCCTAACTAATCAAGAGCAAAATAAAATAATATGTTTTTGTGTATTATATGATACAAATGTTGTATTTTTTGACCAGTTTTTGACTACATTTTCTTCCTGGAATCCACCTTGAAATCCTACCCCCTGTTGGGATCAGGATGATCCTGTTTTTTTGGATCAAAGTTATCCAAATCCTACTGACAAGTTTTGAACAACACAAATCGAAGGTTTGATCCAGATTAAAACTAGGATTTGATTCCGTGATCTAATCTGATTTCAGATCCCTTCTTTCTCTTTTGAACAACCCATTTTCAAGATTTGATCCAATCCGACAACCAAAATCCGATCAGCTTACCTTTGAACAACTGGCCCATGAATATCAAAATCAACTGGAGGCGGTAGATTCTTTTACTATTCAACATCTAAACTCTGGAACAGTCTTCCTAGCATTGTTCGGGAAGCAGACACACTCTCAGTTTAAATCTAGAATAAATACACATCTCTTTAACCTGGCATATACACAACACAATATCGCATTTCTATAATTCACATCCGTTAAACGAATATTAGGCTGGATAAATTAGGTCAGCCGGAACCAGGAACACTTCCCATAACACCTGATGTACTCGTTACATCATAAGAAAAATGGCGTCTGCGTTAATATTAGTCTCTCTGTTTATCCCGAGGTTACCATAGTCAGCCGGATCCGGGCCGTATCCAGATCAGATGGTGGATCTGCACCTAGACACGACCACAATGCAGCCCTGAATGTGAGCAGAATCCCCTGTGAAGGCCTCATCGGCACAGATCCTCAACAAAGACCACAAGAACCAGACAAGTCCTCTTCAAGGACAAGCTTCGTCTCCATACCAGCGCGATGAATCCGGTCTTCAATCAAAAGGAACTGGATGAAATATTTGAATGAACTCTGAACTGTGATGCAGCCTGAATTATAATGTCACCGTGTATGTTTGTTGGCCAGAGGAGAACTGGCCCTCAACTGAGCCTGGTTTCTCCCAAGGTTTTTTTCTCAGTTCCGTCACCTGATGGAGTTTGAGTGCCTTGGTACTGTCACCTCTGGCTTGCCTAGTTGGGGACACTTAATATTTAACAATATTATCGATTTGACTGCACTGACACTATTGAACGAGAACTGAGCTGGACGATGCAGAACTGCTTTATAGATGAAATGAACTAATTTAATCATTTACAACAGAACTGAATCAATACTGAACAATGGAACTACTTTCTTTTAGAGCTGCTGTACAGCCAAAATCAACTCCGCATCATTGAATCATTTTCCTGTTATCACTGTAAAGCTGCTTTGAAACAATCTGCATTGTATAAAGCGCTGTATAAATAAAGGCGACTTGACTATTTATTCACCCTGGTGTGTCACCCTGTTGTTGTTCTAATGCAACAATGGGCAGCTTATGATACATCAGGGCCCAGCCCTTCATAATGACTATTCTTATAATTCTGCTGCATTTTAACACTAAGGGCATTTTCGGACCTGTAGATTGTTTGCCTTGTTCCGAAACAGAGACTTATTTGTTACAATGTTGCAGTTTCTTCAAGGCAACATTTCAAAGCGTACCAAAATGTGCTTAATGCAAGTCACGTGTGAGGAAATCTGTCCTCTTATTGGAGTTTCCTCTGAGTCATCCAACAAGCTTACTGTGGCTTTATTTGTAGCTGTCGAGACGCACGCAAACACTTGAATAAATCAGTCTATGACTGGATCATTATTGCAGTGATTATTATGTTTCTAGCATGTTAGAAGCATGAGAGGGGCATGAAGAATCAATTGACACCTCTGAGTCCAGACCTTTAATTCATTAACCGTTCATTCACAAGATCTTGACCAAAAATTGATACAGCTCTTGATGGAAAAACATCACAACATTTATTTCCATCAAGAGGTGTATCAATTATTGGTCAAGATCTTGTATTGACAATGCAAGAGTCGAGCACTCTGTAAATTCTCCTCCAGAACATCCCAAAGACTTTCTATTAATTTAAAGGGTTAGTTCACCCAAAATTTTAATTAGCCCATGTATATCCTAGGTGTAGCTGACATTCTTCTTTCAGTTATATTAAATGCCCTGGCTCTTCCAAGCTTTATAATGGCAGTGAAAGTGTAGTTCTGTTTTGAAGTCCATAAAAGTGCAACTATCCATCATATAACTGCTCCACATGGCTCAGGGGGGTTAATAAAGACCTTCTGAAGCGAAGAGGCGCGTTTGTGTAAGTAAAACTTTATAAACTAAAATAACTAGCTTCCGGTGGACAACCGTACACAGCGATTTACGGCAAAAGAGTAACCCCTGTGACATGCGTATTCACTGTAAGGTGGAAAATAATCAAAGATATTTAAAATAGAACAAAATCATCTGCTTTGCTGTTAGCAGCCATCGTCGTGATCAAGATATTGAAATTGACTCAACCCCCTCCCCCTTAACGCCATCAGAGGGGCCAGTTGGAGTTAGAAGAACAAAAGAATGGCTGGATGGCAAAAAGGTTTTTACACCTTTGATTCAATGGGGGAAGTTTTGTATGATTGGTTACTTTCAAACGTCTTACGGTTTGGTCTGATTGGTCAGTTTTAAAAGAGTCAGATTTGAATTTGGTGACATCAGGGAAAAGGATAAAAGAGGATTTCAACTGTTGCTCACTCTCTTTGGATTCTCTGGCTTTCTCTAGAGAGAGCTGTTCTTTAGCTCTCTCTCTCTCTTTCTCTCTCTCTCTCTATCTCACAGGTAACATTCTAGGCAGAGGCCTACTGAGCATAATTAAGGGTTTATGTTTACATCCATTTGAAACGATTTTAAGTGTAACCATAACTAGAATTTGTGTTTCCTTTTAGAATAGATTTATGTCTATGATGTAATTGACATTTTACATTTACTTGATTGTTAATAAATTGTTACATTTTGATCCTTTCTGAATTAATCTGTAATTATTAACTATCTCCAATGTGGAACGGTATAATTGTAACAAAGGGTTAAAACGGAACTATCAAATGTATGATTAACTATCAAATATAGATGACCAAACAACCGGTTGGGATTCTCTTCTAAATGCGACAACTATGATAAATGGAGTCAGATAAAGAATATTATAATCAAATCCATTCTTCCAGCTGAAACACTGAACGCGTGCGGCCTTCACCGCGGTTCGCTACCGATCCTTGGAGCGAATTCATGCGGTCTTACAGTGCGGAACCGCAGAGGATAGAGCAAAACAAAACACCGGTCATGAATTAGAAGTCTAAAATGAGAATTTTTAAAGAGAAATACTGGAGGATTTCGATGTAAGAGAAGAGGGGCTTGAGTTTGTTGCCCAGCCCTATCCGTGAGAGGCGTCAAAGCTTGCGATGCTCCTGTACATCGCGTCAGGGGTCAGGGGCTGACTGCCGCAAGCTAGTTATTTTAGTCTGTAAAGTTTTAAATATTTTTCTTACACAAACGCGCCTCTTCGCTTCAGAAGGCCTTTATTAACCCTGTGCCGTGTGAATTACTTGTATAATGGATACATGCACTTTTGTGGACTTCAAAAACAGAACTACCCTTTCACTGCCATTATAAATCTTGGAAGAGCCAGGACATTGTTTAATATAACTCTGATTGTATTCATCTGAATGTAGAATGTCATGTACACGACTTGAGGGTGAGTAAATCATGGGCTAATTTTCATTTTTGGGTGAACTAACCCTTTAAGGGCTGGACTCTGAGGTGTCAATTCATGTGTGAAAATGATCCTTCATGCTCCCTCACAACCATTCTCTCACAGTTTGAGCCTGATGAATCTTGACATTGTCATCCTGGAATATGGCCATGATGTGTCTTCTACATGGTTGTTTAAGAAATGAAAAGCTACACAATCCATGAATTAGGGTTAGAAGAACTGTTGCCAAACGTATAACATGCTAGAAACATGAAAATCACTGCAATAATGATCCTGTCATAGACTCTGAAGTATTTGCCTATTTAAATCCAAACAGCAATTTTGTGTGTGTGTATATATATAGCGATCTTGGAGCGATTGTTTGGAGCGGATCAGAGCGCAATTGAAATTTAGCATGCACAGATTTGTTCCATAGTGCACCAATATTAGAACAAGCATTTAAACGAAAATGGATGCAAGAAATTTAAACGGAGAAAAGGGTAAGTGAAAACCTGACAGATTAAGAATGGACTGTCATCTCTCCTGGGTATTTATTTACTTAACTCAATTTTACAATTTGCAAGAGCAAAACAAGAAAGAAAATGTATCTAGTTCAGAGGCGTATTGTTTGGCATAAACATGATCCTTGCGCTTTCACTGGTCATCTGTGAAGAGGTACCAAGTTGCACCTATTGACAGAAGAATACAAATCAATTTATTAATGATACTAAAAAGAATGTTTTGCTGTATTTACAAAAGAAGCAGCCCCCATTTATCAGCGTTCAATAAAACCTTACAAGACTTCAACATAAGACAATATAAATTACCTCATTACTTGTTACCAGAATTAACATTATTGATATAAGTAATTAATAAAAAATGTTTTTATTATTTACCCAAGTAGTCCTCTACCAGACCAATGCTGCGGAGTCAAATTAAGATGAACTTCTTGTCCATTTCGAAACATTCCAACACGTAGGGATTTCTGCAGTATAGATCGGAGAATAAACCATTAAGACATCAAAAATCAAACTGAATCATGTACTACACAAACAGGAATGCGGGGTATTAAAAATAATATGTAAATGTGCTAGAGTCTTAAACTAAATGGAGAGAGTTTCAAGTTACACACCCCTTCACTATGTTGGACAACAGAAGCGATGTCACGCAGATTCCTGAAGTTTTGTGTATTTACGGACCCAAACTCCATAATCTCATCACCAACTCGCAAACCCTGCACACAGAAGAAAACAGAAATCAATGAACTGTAAGGTGTTGTCCCAAAACACAGCCACTTTGTAAAGTGCTGTACATTTGTGTGCACAACTCTCCATCATCAGTTTTGCCTAGGATTTTGTATTAAGCAAAATCCAGGAAGGTGTATTAAGCAAAGAGGGTGCATTTTAATTTCAAGATGACTTCGATCAATCAGGAGGTTAGAAATGGCTGATGGGGCACAAACTCACAGCCTGAAAAGCAGGGGAACCCTGTGTTACAGCATCTACCAGGGCAAATGGGGATTGCAGAGACACCGTCTGTTCAGTGGTTTCCATCTTTGTCTCGTCCTTCGCTTGTCCGACCCGTGCTGTAGCATGGAGTTTATGAAGAGCCTCCTCTATCTCCACCATGACAGCTTTGTGATCATTCTGTAAACCTTTAAAATGATTTGATTAAAAAATGTTAGGCACTTGAAGAGTTACAAGAATGGCAAATGATTACAAATGTTTAGTAGATATATATACTTATATAGTACCAGTAAAATGATTGGAATTATTAGGATTTTTTAAAAATGATTTTGAAGTCTCTTATGCTTATAAAGGCTGCATTTTTTTGATCAAAAATACAGTAAAAACAGCACTATTGGGGGGTGAATATAAACTTATATAAAAGGCATGTCAAATTCAAGTGGAAATACAAAACATGCACCAGAGTACAAGGGGTTAATAAATGTTTTGATATGAATTACAGCAATTCCCTCAGAAATTAAGCTAACATCCTTTCACTTCCAAAGAAATACTGAGATACATATGAGTTTTTGGGCTTGTTGTTTAAGCTTGGTTCATACAGCGATCGAGTTTATGGTGTTGTAAATTGAGCAGAGGTAGGTTGCGATATTTCGGTCTTATTTTCACCATAAAACGTTTCCATTTATTTCATTTTTTTAATGGGCTTGTTTTTGTTTGCTGATTTGCTTGCAAGATCTAGCAACACGAATGAGTAAAGGCTTGTACTAGACTGGGTAAACCCAGCCTGATCTGCCAGCGATTTGATTTTGCCCGGCAACTCAGTCTGGAAACCTGTACATTCATTTCTTCTGCTTCTGTTACACTTTTGGGGGAACCAATCACAGACTGGATTATCCACCTGGCACGCAATTGGAGGGATTATCACGATGACGGATAGAGAAGCAATGGGTCGTTGCCCATTGATCACGCCTCTTGTGGTCTGATTGGTTAAAGGACTATCCAATTGCGTACAGAGTCACTTAATTTATGCGCGTTTATGCTCGCGTGTGCAGTAGAAAATACAGAGCAGACTCCCCAGACCGATGTTCAGTCTTAAATTGAGCTTGGTCTGGTGATAGCCAGACCAGGCTCGTACCGCTTTCCCTTTGATTTCGTGCACTGCACACACAGACGAGAGATACGTCTCTGCAATTTCACATGCATCAGAGATGCAGCTCTCGTCTGTCATTTCTCAGAGCTTTCTGTCCCTCCATAGACAGCTACGTAACTACTACTTAGATGCTGCAAAAGGTTCATAAAGAGATCGTAAAATTAATCCATATGAATTGAGTGGTTTAGTCTAAATTTTCTGAAGAGACTCAATCCCTTTATAAGATGAACAGATTTAATTTAGGCTTTTATTACTCACATATAAACATTAGGGCTGTGAATCTTTGGGTAGGCAGCGAATCGATTTGATTCACGATTCATAGGTATTCGATTCTATTCAAGAACGATTTTTCACATTCACATTAAAATTTGATTTGATTAATTAGATTCTGCATTTTTTATATGCATTCATAGGATTATTAAGATGCTTCCCCCAATGTGTCTTAGTCAGGGTGTGAATTCCCCAGTGGACTTCGGAGGTCAGAGAGTGAGCAAGAAAAACCTTTTGTCCATTGTTAATGTAAGTTCATATTATTATTGTTTTATTATTATTAGAAACTATTTTAGCCTATAAAAATGGCATTTGTAGAAATTTACATAAGCCAAAATTTAAAAAGGCTTTAAAAGTATTGTTAGTTAATGCTATTGTGTAGGATAATGTTAATGGCTACACAACCTTATTAAAGAGTTCCAGGCATTAAACAAACATGCAATGCTTCTATGAAGAGGCTAGAATATCATGCACTTTTCCAACTAATCCTAAACTAACTTTTCTTCACTGAATAGAAAGAAAAGCCTTCTTTGTTCTCTTTATACAGAACATTTTCCTTACGATGATTCTGAAAGAAAACGCGCCAGTGTCTACTGTTGCTATCGGACGCAACTTTAAGGCGCATCTGATTGATAGATAACCTGCACGCTCTTATTTCAGTGTTGTTAATGTTGTAGTTACTTTAGCAGTTTCCTTCGTATATTCAGTTAAACAGCATTAAGTTAAATTGAATGCATCATTCATCAGAACTGTGCATATGCATTTTAGACACTTAAAAATGTGTTTGCTCCGTTCATGCAATAAATGTGCATCCTTGAATAAGTGGGGTTTTACTTCAACTGCTCAGGTATGACTCATTTCCGTAAAACTTCAGTATTTTATTTTATATAAATTAACGTGATGTTTCCACGCAATGAAAGCGTTTCATTTCAACAGTAGTGACCAGTGACTTGTAGGGCTGAAACGATTAGTCGACATTGTCGACAATAAAAAACTGTCGACAAATATCTTTGTTGTCGAGTAGTCGTTTGATCTCATGTGACCTAATGTAAGGGCCTGCAATATCGCGATTTAACCGCTACGGCACTGTAGCGCTAGAGTGTAATGCAGCCCTTACAAATGCTATTGCAGTAGAAGAAAATGGCGAATGACGGTGTGCAAACAAATCTGAACTAGCAAGATGTGGGAAAGTTTCACAAAGCTTCAAACTAAGACTGCGTCTCAATCAGCTCCCTAGTTCAGTAGTCAGGGCACTGATCAGAGAGTTGACTCTTGACCTGATCAGTGCCCTGACTACTGAACCAGGAGCTGATTGAGACGTGCAAGGCGAAACTTTTCACGGGAGCACAACGTGCCTGTTGGAGCACTTAAAGAGGAAACAACTAACTAGCGGCAAATCTCTTTATTAGAGAATGCAATACTACTAATAATTGTAATAATATTAAAGCTACACTGTGTAACTTTTTTAGTTTATTCTTAGCTAAAAACACTTAGTTCTTTCAAAAATATATGTGCTCATTAATGTATATTTACTTCTTTCAAGTAATAAAGTATTCTCGTAAATTTATAATATGCCATTGAAAATACATACGGGTAAGGGGTTCGAATGCAGGTCGCCATGTTGCCCCTCCATCTTGAAAGTACATTAGCCAAAGAGGGACATACCGGTAAATTCAAACTTCGCCTTTTGCGTTTTAACACTCGATGGCACCGTGTCGAATGTGGACGAGGTCGAACTGGAAGCCACGTTAATCTTGGACTAAATCGGCCACCGTAGGAGTTAAAACGAAATCGGAATTGAGAGGAACAGAAACTATTATTCACTGGATGGTCATATACCCTTTCCACCGCTAGATGGGGGAAATATCACACAGTGTAGCTTTAACAGTAATAATATAATTACAGTAATGTGATGATTTATTTAGCATAGAATAAAGTTTGATCGAGCTTGGAGTCAGGACTGTTTTTATTATTATAACACTATTACGTATTATAGTCTCATCACTTGCCTGTATTTTGTTCAATATGTATGAAGACTTACAAAAGGCGATGTTAGGAAGAATATTATGTCAAGTTAATTTTTCATATTGTTAATTAAAAGGTGAATGGTCAGCTCAATTGTCATGTAAGAGATTAATATTGTCATTTTGTCTGCGATGTCATTTGCAGATTAATATTTTTACCATTCTTTGTGTCCTGAAGTAAATGTCCTCTTTTTCTGTTTCAGTTCTAAGAAAAGCAGCGGGCCTATTATTGTATTACAAATTAAGCTCTTAACACTGCTGCCAAGAGATATTTACATTCAAACATCTTTTTTTTTTTGGTCTGTAATGCAGCTAATTTTTGTTATTATTTATTTTTTAAATTGAAAGGGAACAATATTTGAACAATGCTTAGAAAGCATTTGAGTGTGATTTGAATTCTGAGAACTTGGCTCAAAGTTAATTAAAACAACCATTTAAAAAGCTGAAGTGACTTTCTTTTTTATATATTATAGTTAGAATATGTATAACTCAATGTTTTAACTAATTGAAAAAGCTAAATAATCGTTCAAAATGTACAGATTAGCCGTTGATGTAAATGACAATAAACGACGATCAGTCGATTAATCGGTCTAAATAATCATTAGATTAATCGATTATTAAAATAATTGTTTGTTGCAGCCCTAGTGACTTAGCAGTTGACAATGGCTTGAGCGGTTTGACTCAGAACTATTCCTGTCTCGATAGAGAGCTGCCATCTGCTCATGCGATCGCAGTGGCCGTCCTGAGGAGAGTTCAAACGTGGGCTGCTCAAACATGTGTCAATGAGCTATGGACGGTGCGCGAGAGCAATCCAGTGAAGGCGGTAAAGAGTGCAGCGTGTGTCTGTGAAGGAGAGCTCTGAGGGCGCAGATGAGGCAGCACAACGTCTCTATTAATTCATGCATGTAGTAGATATAATCTAATGTTTATTTTAAAGCATTGAATCACTATAGAATCGCGATTAATTCGATTCCTAGCATTTTAAATCGGTTATCGACCAAAATCAACGATTCACGATTCAAAAATACATGTTTCCATTTCGATGCATATGCATCGTCAGGATTTGTAATCGATGCATCGAGAAAACGAGTGAATCGTTACACCCCAAATAAACATTGATCATGAACATAAACAGGAGCTCAATCGAACCTGCTTTATGCATGAGAACAAATCTCATTGGTTCTAGCAAAGATCAAACCTGCTGCGTCCAACAGACCTCATTGGTTCTCACAAGTTAAGCGAACATGCTTGAGCTTCCGTTTACCACAATATGTGAGTTGATGAATGTTTAAATGTGAATAAAAGCCTAAATTAAACCTGTTCAATGTATCAATCGATCATGTCTCTTCATAGGAGGGACAGAAAGTTCTCAGATTTCATCAAAAAGATCTTCATTTGTGTTCCGAAGATGAAAAAAAGTCTTACGGGTTTGGAACGACATGAGGGTGAACTATCCCTTTAATATACGGATACACATACAATTTCTTTCTCAACTGTTTACATTCACTTTAGACATAAAAGATGGTGTTTATGAGGATACTCGTGTGGGTATAAGTGTGGGTATTTGACTGTTCAAGCCCAATAAATTGACAAAAAAAATTCAGTTCAGTACTCGCATGCTGTATGAGTAGGGTTGGGTACCGAAGCCCGGTGCCAATTCGTGATGTAAATCCGACAGATCCGATTCTCTGAGGTGCAAACTAACATGGCGGCGCCCATCGTGCGTTATAGATCAAATAACATGATCATTATAAAGGGTTTTAAATGACAAAACACATTCACTTACACATATTTGAAAATCAGAATATCAGATAGTTTGTCACATAGTTAACACGTTTGTGAATATTTTGAATAAAAATGAAGAAAAAAAATAAAAAAAAATAAAAGCAATACAGCTGAGCTGTCATACAGCACTATTGTGTGGATGCTGTGTGTCATGAGAGAAACATGACGCTGGTTTGTAGCATACCAAGAATACCGACTACTTTGCTGTTATTAGTACTGAAACTGTTATTTAGTGTTAAATTAGGCCTATTGTAGTTGGGTTAGGTGGCTTAGGTTTCACTGTGAATTTGTTAAGTAAATTGTGCTTTGTATCTATTTATATATTTAAGTATACTTTAAACTTTTAATAAATTGTTCAATCTAAAGAATTTTGGAAAAAAAAAAATTAAATAAAAAGCCATTCTTTAATGTCTTCCACCATTGTTTTGTGGATTTTTTTTTTAATCAGTTCAGGCACCGGTACCGTTTTAAAAGTATCGGTTTGGCACCGGTATCGTAAAAATGTATGAGCAGTAGAGATATAACGGTATGAAAATTTCATATCATGATTATAGTGACCAAAATTATCACGACTATCATTCATTATTCGATGGAAAATCGAATCAATTTGACAAAGTCGCGGGGCAGCGTTAATAAGAGTCTACGTTCCTGAATGTTTCTGTGTGCACAGCGTGATCTCCACTCTCTGTGTGTGTGACATAGCCCTATGTGTGTTCGCTTCAATGAAAACAGCACATTAATATAGAACAGTGATTAAACTGACTTGTAACTACCTGTGCATTAAATGGTTTTATACTATGGGGCTATTGAATGCTTGAATCTGATTGGTTGACGAATGTTCTAAGGTGTGAAATTATTTTCAGCGAAACGCACAACTAAAGTAGTTCCAGGTTGACGAATATCTACCGGTTTATTGTGTCTACCGGTAAAGATGAAAAATGTACTCACAAGAGATACTGTGCCTTGCTGATCGGACCTGGTACAAATCCACATCTGCACGAGGAAAGCCTTCGACATCAACCAGAGGACCGTCGGTGCCTACACCTTCCTGCTGAAGAAACCACGAGAAGAAATTATGTGTTAGTTAGCTGCATAATATTCAACGAAAACATGTCAGCAAGCAACATGGTGATAAGTAGGGTTGTGTACCGAAACACCTATATAACTGGTATGTAACTGGACCGAATCAGAATGCAGATTTCGGTGCCTCATTTCGGTGGCACTTAAATTCAAACGTACTTTTGGCTAAAGAGACAGACGCTCATCACATATCACAACTATTCAGTGTTTTCAACCACATGATGTTTATTTTAGGTGTTCTCCCTTCAGATCTATTTGAATAAATCTTGCATGCAATATGATACAGACAAAATTCTTTTTTCCAGTATTTTCTAGAATCTAGTGGAAACAGCCCAAACTGTCTGTAGGGTGCTAGAGCACACAGGGCCTGAGTTACACACTTTCAAAACTGAATTTATAACCAAAAAAAAATCTAAAAGCGCCTCTTTTTGGGGTATTACAGAGCTCAGACAACATATACTTACATGTTTATCACTTTTAGCAGTGGTTTATTCAACTCCAAAGGGTTTCCTGTAAAAATTACACCAAAATTGTGTATGTAGACCACTGTATGTGGGAATGGGAAGCTTTTCCATTTGGGTAGGCCAAATCCAGGCGGAAATCCCCAAAAATGGTCCCAGAGCTTGCAGCGCTGACTATTCTATTTCATAATGTTGTGGTGAAATATTAATAAAATCAAACCGTATAGCACACTAAATGTAATTTATATTAAAAACCACCTGTCACGTTACGTATAATAATAGCTTGTTTTCTTGACAAACGAACGTTCTCCAAACGCAGTAAAACGAGTTACGCAAGGAAAGATACATTTCGAGCGTCATACACATTAGCCAAAGTAGTATTCGTCAAGTTAAAAACTTTTTAAAAACTCGTTCCTCTCAAGACCGTTGCATGCATCGGAAAAAAAGCGTTCCTGTAAGAACGACCTAAGTAAACAACTTCAAAGCAGCCAAGTGTCTATTTAGGGTGAATGACAAAACATCTATATAAATATATGATTAAATCCATATAAATATGGTTCGAACTCACCGTTTGGAGCATGTCGTAGTATGCTTTGATTTGCTCTTCAATGTCATCCTTTCTTTTCATTAGAAGTCGTACATCCTCTTCAGTTACACTTGGCTCAACAGCGTTGTTTAACGTTACCTCTGTCATTTTCATGACAATTCCTGCCAAAATAAAAATAAAAATGTACTGAACGGTCGAAATCAAAATAATCTCTGAGTGCTCAAATATTACAGATTTTACTTATTTTATTTAAATAAATCTTACAAACTGTAATAAACTGAAATGATTCAACAGAAACGCACGCACTAAATGTTGTCACTCACGAAGCCTCTTCTTCTCCAGTGGATTCACTGCTGGGTTGCAACGAACTAAAGAGCTGCACAACGCCATCTGTGTGCTGGAGAGCGAATCCATGACATTATTGGCTTTTGGTGCCTTCAGTTCTTTCTTTTGGCAGTTCTTTTGGATTCCTGTTTTTCTTTTTCATACTCTGTACAATATCTATGACATGTTCAACTGTCTCTAAATGACTGAACCCATAATTATGATGCTTTTTGTTTTGTTTTATATACGTTACCATTAAGTCCAGTGTAGCCTGTATATAATCTTGTTGTAAATTCTTCTTCTTTTCTTCTAAACAATGTTATGACTCCTCCTCCAATAGGCTACCCACATTTTCAATAAGTAGGCTACATTTGTTTCTGTATCCCACAGTTTCTGCCATATTATTTGCAGGTTTTCGAACAAGTGCCTTGGCTTTAGATCTGTGATTTCGACATTATTGCATTTTAATGATTTTTGCTATGTGTGCAGGAACACAAAGAAATGTAATGAATGATTATGGAGCCTGCACACAAGTTTCAGAATATCATATAGCCTATCTGTTTACAGTAAGAGTGAACAAATCGAAAGCTTGTTTCCGCTCTGAATAAAAAATAAAAAGGTAATTACGACTATAATATGCGAGTTTCATATTTCACAATTCTGACTTTTTCTGGCTATTTAGATATATTTCCTTGCAATTCTGACTTTATAACTCGCAATTCTGAGAAAACAAGTAAATGGTAAATGGTGAGATATTGCAATTGTGACCCTAAAACAAGAGTAAGAATTGTGAGATAAAAAGTCGCAATTATCTTTTAAATTGTTTTATTCCGTGGCGGAAACAAATTTCGAAGGTGACTACCTTGTAGACACGATTAACCCGTAGAAATTTATCATTTGGTAAAGATTTTGGACTTCCATCTCTATTATGGTTACGCACACATGACGTTGCTGTGCTGCGCAGTCATGAATGGTTTTTTTTTGGTGGTTTTTTTTAAGTATTGCGGTTTAAAAACAAGTGATTGTAAACTGTATCAAACCACAGACCATAAAAAATATGGATGACGCGCCTTCACTACCTTCTACTGAAGAAAAGTGAAGCAGCCAACGTCTGAATATGGCGCTGAAATCTTGCGCTGATTTGGGACCGAGTCTGCGCAGTAGTGAGCTCGGGACGGAGTCTGCGCAGTAGAGAGCCCGTCCACACTGTCGCAGATGCAGAACAATTCATTATGTCGTGTGAAATAAATGTAGAAATTAAAGCTAAAGCTCCAAACTCCTCCCAAAAATCCTGAAAAAAGTCTGTAGGTGCCTCAGTGACAACTTTGCTCAGAGAAGCCGTCAATCTCAGCTGTCAATCATGACGTCACACCACCGTTTTTATAACATTAAATAACTAACTAAAACCAAACTTATTTAAAAAACACTTTAAATGAAATCAGCGTGATAAAAATGATAGAAGCCCTCTTTGGGAAATAAAGTATAATTTGATTGTTTCGTTTGTCTCGCGTCCCATGTGAATACATGGAGGGGCAGGGGTTATGAGCTATTCTGGGTGGGACCAATCACCTGGGGGGCGATCGAGACATTTGGCTTAACTTTTCAGGACGTGTGCGGCACGCTTGGTTGAAACGCAATAAGCTGCGAAAGAGAACTCATTTCGCTATATGCAGGTGTTGTCAAGATGGTTTCTGAGCGCTGTCTGAGAACACATGAAGCCGCTGCTGATAGAGCATGTGTGTTCTTTTTGCCTCCTAATTGGGCTTGAATGGTTAATACGTGTCAAAATGCCTGTTCTCGTAAACACAGTCATTTATGCCTTAACCCTTAAATGCATACCTCTGGTCTTCAGCAACCCGGAATGTCATTCACTACTCTCCTCATTAAAAAGTTAGACATCAACCTTCTTAGAATTCCTCAATCAATTCATTATAAACAATATAACAAGAAGAAATGCCTGTTTTTCCATAATTTTTTTGTAAAAAATTGTATAGGGTCGCTAACGACCCGAGGTGTGTAAAATTGTACATATTTTTTTGGGACAATAATAATTGAATCTTTAATGACGGAATAAGTGCAATTCATCTTTATTCCACAAGGTAACCATGTCTGATATACAATGATGAAGTGACGTTTCACTTCATGGATTATTGAAAACGAAACAATAATAAGTATAACCTGCAAAATTTGAAATGGCTCAGCAATTTACCACATGAACAAGTACCGAACACAATCAGATATTAGTGTGTCTGTCACTTGATGGGGAATCTGGTGAAGAAGCTGTAAGTTATCAAAATATTGATTTTGAAGATGTTGAAAATGGTAGTTTTGAGAATATGTTTGAGATGTATACATATGTATATATGTATATGAGCCAGATGCTGAATGTACTGGGTAATGAGCTCTGACAAGGACAGTGATTATGGTATAAAACATCAACTCAAACGGAACCCTTCTAAGCTCCAAAAGGTAACAAAATATGCTTTATTTTATTCTTCTGTAATTATCGCGGCATGAAGAGATCCATCTGTGTTAGATATAGATCCCGGTCGCTAAAGACCCGAATATGTAAGAATGATTGGCGAAACATTCATGCATTTGAGGGTTAAGTAAACATAAACAGTTGAGAAAGAAAACATGTAACAGTATGTTGGATCCGCGCATTCGGTCTTAAAGTGACAGCAGCCTAATAAACCTGCTGTCATCTGTCATTAATGTTAATCAAACAACAAACAAGTGTAGGAGTGTTGACCAGAGATTCATAATCCAGAGAGGATTATTTATAATAGTGTGTAAACAGAAATGTAGAGAATGTATTTCATCACTTAGCTCCTTTACCAAACACAATTATTACATAATTGAACATCTAAAACATGTTTGTCCCTTATCTCAAGAATCAGTGTCACCTCTGCTTGCTCAGCACTATAGATTAAATTGAATCATCACATTTCATCATGTTGAACAGATGCTTACAGCAACCATATTTTGTGAACCTACTGTAATATTAAAAGGATAGTTCACCCTGAAATGAAAATAAAGCTATCTTTTACTTACCCTGCTGTTGTTCTAATGCCCTATGTCCTAGAAATTAAAAAAAAAAAACATCCTGCACACGCTCCTCCATATAATGGCAGTGATGGCAATCAGGCTAAAACTTTACGAAAAGGATACAAAAGTATCTCGCAATTATACAGGGAGACGCGCGCCATATATGGGAAGTGTTCAGGAGGCATAGGTTTTGTGAGAAAGAAACCTTATTATTCAGTCAAAATACTGAGCTCGGCCGTTACTCTGTGGCGTTCCTGTGAGTGTGTGCGAGCCATCAGCAGATACTCATGCTTACTCGCACTGTTGTCATGGTACCCAAGATAAGAACACGCACCATTTTGACAAATCAGGCTCAATAGAAACAAACATGACTCATCTTTTCTATAATGTATTTGATAAGAAATAATACTAATAATAAGGTAAACCTCCTGAAGTCAATGTTGTGCACCGGTTTTCATGACAACATTGCATGAGCGGCTGCTGACGGCTCGCACGCACTCACAGGAATGCCACAGAGTAACGGCCAAGCTCAGTATTTTGACTGAATAATGTTTCTTTCTCACAAAACCTTATAGTATGCCTCCTGAACACTTCAAGTCAAGTCAAGTCAACTTTATTTGTATAGCGCTTTTAACAATGCAGATTGTTTCAAAGCAGCTTCACGGTGTTAAACAGGAAAATAATGCAACAGAATTGTATTCAGCCGTATAGCCGTTCTGGAGAAAACGGGGATGTCATCAGCTCACTTCAATTATCATACAGTGACAATGTGGGCATTAGAACAGTAATTAGATCAGTAATTTAGTTCATATGGTTAATTTAGTTTAATAATTAGATTTATTTTGGATATTTAGTTGAAAAATGTTGTGTCCCCAACTGAGCACGCCAAGCCAGAGGCAACAGTGGCAAGGAAACCAAAACCCCATATATGGGGAAACTAAATACTTCCCATATATGGCGCGCGTCTCCCTGTATCATTGCGTGATACTTTTGTATCCTTTTTGCAAAGTTTTAGGCTGGTCGCCATTCACTGCCATTATATGGAGGAACGCGTGAAGGACGTTTTTTTTTTATTCATGCTTTCGAGGTCCGTGGCATAGGGCATTGGAAAAACAGCAGGGTGAGTAAAAGATGTCTTTATTTTCATTTCAGGGTGAACTATTTCAAATCACTGCATTAAAGTACCTGGCTGAATACTGTTATCTTGTCAGCTTATGTGTGTATTTTATTAAGGATAAAAGAGAAATCCTTTTTAATAGTGTTGGTACAACTTCTGCTTTATACACATTTTTCCTGAAAGCTTGAAGCAGCAGTACCATACGAAGAAAACAATTCAGTAATATTAACTATTATAGCATGAATATTGTTCCATTGAGATGTGCTCATATTTGAGATACAGCAGGTTTATATTATTTAATTTTTCCAAGTCGGCACCATAAAGGGCAGTTGTGACACTCATTTGTTGTAAATTCAATTTTAGGAAGTAGTCTTTCACAATGTCAATATATTAAAGACCCTATTACTTGACTCATATATATATCTGCTTTATCCAAAAAGATAGCTGGCAGATTTATAGAAATCTGAATTGTGATGTAAAATGTTAAAACAAAAACTGCCCCTGGTCTTCCATATACAAACCCTGCATAAAATGTGATATACATGTAGCATCTTTAAAAGAAAATGACTCAAATAAGTGCCATTTTTGTATTCAAAAGCAAATGCAGTTTTATATTAAAGATAGAAAAACAACAACAAAGTAAATCAGTGTCACACACAGCTTGTTAGTATTGCAAAGGAGAACTACATATACAGCATCTTCATATTTACATAAAAGTTACAACCAAAGAAAATTATAAATATATCTTAGTTAACTTACAGCAGTTACACAAGACTGAAATTTCTGGAAATTAAAAAAAAACAAAAAAAAAACAGCACTCTGTTAAATAACTGGCACCAACCCTACAAACAAATGAAGTGGTTATATAATTTAAATGAATAAAATTAATGCATGTTTGTTCAAAAGACTCTGTATACATTAACCAGTTTTGACTCCATTGTGAAAATCGGATTTCTTTTCTGAAAAAGAAGGAACGGAGGGAGGAAAACTAAACAGCAATGATCTCCGGTTGCCTCGCCAGCCAACAATTAGAGCTGCCAAGACCAATAAACTACTATGTGGCCTAAATGCGCCATGTGTTTTAGCAGCAAAAACATAGTCCTGAACCTCGGAGAACCGACTCCAAGGTGGTTTTGAGAACTCAAACACGTATGGGTTTATAACAATCCTCAAATAATCTTTATATAAAACATGTACATAACAAATTTGAAAGCATCATACACAATTCCAAATATATAGGGTGAATATCACAAAACCACGCCCAAGTAAAATGAAACCCAACATAAAAAGAAATGGCTTTACATAAAAAGTCTATGGTCTGTCTGAATACTTGATTCTGATTGGCTGGAAGGTGTGCATTAAAAGCGCTCGATGCACAGGTAGTTCTAGTCGGTTTAATGCGCTGCTTTTATTGAAGCACGCAAACATCAGTCGCACATCGAGAATGGAGCACTGAATTGCTACATTATATTTCTCAGCAATGAGGGGGTTACGTCGCTGTTTTTGAAGCAATTAAACTCACAGCTGCATGTAATTAACATACGCATCTCTCTCTCATTAATGCAGATAAACACTATAGTTCATTCTTTCAAATAAATGTAATCTTATACAACACTTTATCTCTGTGTATGATTTAAATCTAGAGCCGTAAACCGATTAAAATAACCGTCATTTTTACTCTTCCAGTCAAATATATAAATAACTTAGCTTTAAGTTGTCAATGCTGGCACATGACCGTGGTATGAGCGGGATATTCCTTGGCTAGCTGTGCATAAAATGCTTTGAATGCACTTCACGTCGGTTGGTGCTCTGCCTCCACGTCATGCGTTAAAATAGCTTAAAGGGTTAGTTCACCCAAAAATGAAAATTCTGTCATTCATTTCTCACCCTCATGTCGTTCCAAACCCGTAAGACAAATTAAGATATTACGATTTTTCTGACGAAATATGAGAAATCTCTGACCCCTCCATAGACAGCAATTGAATTAACACTTTCAAGGTCCAGAAAGGTAGTAAAGACATCGTTAAAATAGTCCATGTGACTACAGTGGTTCAAACTAAACTTTATGAAGCAACAAATATTTCTTTTTTTTTTATGCGCAAAACCCCCCAAAATAGTGACTTTATGCAACAATTTCTTCTTGTCTGGGCCAATCTCCTACACTGTTGACGTAGTAAATACAGTGTGATGCTGACGCAGGAGCTAGCAAATGGTGAGCCGTAGAACTCGGAAGTTCTGCACTGTTTACACTACGACAACAGCGTATGAGACTGGCAAAGACGAGAAGAGATTGTTGAATAAAGTCGTTATTTTTGTTTGTTTTTTGCGCAAAAAAAAGGATTCTTGTCACTTCATAAAATTAAGTTGGAACCACTGGAGTCACATGGACTAATTTTAATTATGTCTTTACTACCTTTCTGGGCCTTGAAAGTGTTAATTAAATTGCTGCCTATGGAGGGGTCAGAGCTCTCGGATTTCATCAAAAATATCTTAATTTGTGTTCTGAAGATGAACGAAGGTCTTACCGGTGTGGAACAGCACGAGGGTGAGGAACTAATGACAGAATCTTTCATTTTTTGGGCGAAATAACCCTTTAATACACTGCTAGCCATGGATGATCCCTTACATAATCAAAACTTTAGCAATATGAGATTCTTTCCATGACAGTTCAACACATTTTCCACATTGTCCTCAAGCTCATTATTCTCAAATAGGATTCTCATTAATGCAATACATTTTTACGGTATTACAGAAAAAGAAAGAAGAAAAATCAGCATGAAGGCAATACAAAAAATTACAACCATGTAGTATAAATACTTTACAATTTAAATATATTACAATAATGAGAATCTATTATTATTATTGGATTACAGTAATTAAAAACGGGCTTACTCCTAAAAAATTTTTTCTTTTTTTTCCTTTTCATTTTGGGGAAAAGATGGCTTGGACATGATCCTGACAGGCTTTGTGACATTCACCCAGTCAGTTGCATTCACCTACACAATTAGCATAGCCCTATCATTTCATAGACGGCTAAATCATGTGCAAGTGCAAGGTGCTTTACAGATTCTGGTTGGCTGGTTTTTTGTTTTGGTTGCTATATAAACTCTGAAGATATTTTAACACCAAACAAGAAACACCAGAACCATGTACCAAATGTGTGTGTGTGTGTGTGTGTGTGTGTGTGTATATATGTCAAAATAACTGTAATACTCTTTAAAATGGACTGTAATTTATTCAGTGTGACTAAAAAAAAGCTGATTCTTCATGAGTGTGTAAATCCTGTCCTTTGGCACCATCACAAGGTTTTGTGAACGAGTCTTTCAACAGTCCTAACGCTTTTAAAACTACTTCAAAAGAATAAAACATTAAAAACCCAATCCAAATGACAGAAAGTTCATAAATACATTTTTATCATGACGAGATGAGAGCTGGATGCGGAGCTTTTTCCTAAACTGATAGTCCATGAACAGATAATATAAGCTTGCATTAGAAACAAAAAGCAGTTTACTTCAAAGAGTTTCTCTTGTATACAAAAAGGCTCAAAATATCGGTCAGTGTTTCTTTTTTCCTTCTCACATGGTCTGTTCTTTGACTCCAGCGTGCTGTGACCTTCTCCATAGTTCAAAGGACACAAAAAAAAGTGTTGCGTAGTCCAAAGCGAGAGGACAGAAGACATTAGAGGCAATCCAGATGAACCGAGCAAGGGCTTGTGTGCACTAACATCGCGTACCGTTTTCATATTTATGTATTATTGACGTGTCGAGTAATGAAAAGGAAACTTTCAAGTATGAGGTCTGTCTCAAATCTATTTACAGTTCATTTGGCTGTTGGTGTATTTATGTATTAGCTTTCCTCTGTACCAGCTGCTTAAGTATATATATGGTCCAATAAGACTGTACCTACCTGTTTTACTTCTAACAACAGTGTGCATTCAAGCCTTTTTCAGGCAGATTTTGAAGTGAAACCGTTTTCCCGTATGTGTCTGCCTCCATGTTGACCGCTTCTGTTCGTACATTTTCACACTTCGCTCTCAGTAGAGGCTTTACGGTTCGGGACCCAGCCGGTGTCGGGATGCGCACTATGATGTTGAGCCGTTATGGCATGGGTGGTGTTGATACTCGAGCACTCTGATTGGTCACCCTGCAGCAGCTGTTCGGTTTCTCCATCGTTCAGAGAGGCGGAGCTTGCCTGTAGCGAGACGGTATCAGTGCGCATGCAGGTGTGAAGCCCAGCTCCTCGACACACCTTCAACTGTCTCAAGTCTTCCCAGTAAAGATCCTCTCCTGAGAGCAGACAAACGCCTTCCACGATGCGGATCTTCTCTTTAGTGTAGCCTCCATCCCCAACACCCTGGACCTGGAGATGAGATTCAACTGGCATTAGACTCAATTTCACTTTAAAATATCACTTCAATTTGGAGATATTATTGTGAAAAAGTAAGTGCACTTTAGCATTCTTTTAAAAAGTACATATGATTGCACTTAAATGAAAATATATTATAGTTTAAATGTATATTAACGGCAACATCATAGTGCTTTTGTAACACACTTAAGTAGGACTTAAAGGGATAGTTCACTCAAAAAGGAAAATTCTCACGATTTACTCACCCTCAAGTTGTTCCAAACCGGTTTGAATTTCTTTCTTCTGCTGAACACCAAAAGATATTTTGAAGAATATGGGCCAAACAGTTGATGGGACACACTGACTTCCATAGTAGGAAAAAAAATACCATGGAAGTCAATGGGGCCCATAATCAACTTTTTGGTTACAGACATTCTTTAAAATATCTTCTTTTGTGTTCAGCAGAAGAAAGAAACTCATACAGGTTTGATGAGTAAATGATGACAGTTTTCATTTTTGGGTGAACTCGAAGTACATCTTTATATGCGATTTCATAATTGTTTCTATTATCTCTGAAATATGGTTATGCCGAGTTCACACTGCACGGCTTTCAAACTCATCAGATCACAGTTCTTTTCACAGTGCATGACTATCTGGGGTAGCATTCAGTCGCTGCTGAGTTCACACTGCATGATGGATCGGCGACAGGGGGTTTTACACTGCATGACTTTATAATAGGAAGAATCGCCGACAACTCTGTCTCAACCGCAAACTACGTTTCACAACCAAACAAAGGTTGCAAAGAAAGTTGGAGGTAAATATATCATTTTGCACTGTGCTACTGGTCAAGCAAATATTTGTGCTTCGATTCTGTTTTATATAATTGTAAATATATTTAGAATACAGATATTCTGATCTATAACTCCTCCCCGAACTTCCAGCTGCACTGTTTCTCGCTCTCTCATTGGCTGTAGGTAATCGGCGATGTAATTTTAAGTCAAACACCCATTCAAACAGCAGGATTTTGAATCGACGACAGGTCCAGATATTTAGCATGCCAAAAATCTCATGGGTGTCTGCGACTGTTGGCGAGTCATAATCGGGGCTAAAATCGTGCAGTGTGACCTCGGCATTAAAGTGTACTGCTGAATGTACTGACAAACATTTGTGATAAACAAAAATCTACTTTGATGTAATTTCTATTTAAACATGAAATTAAATATATTTATAATTGCACACAATGAAGTTGCAATTTACATATTTAAAATATATTTACTTTAAATGTAATACTGAATAACACTACAGTTCAAATTATAATCAAGTGCTTTAGTATGTTAGTCAACACATCAAATAAGCTTACTTCTATAAAACATGACAGAAGATTATTGTGATTTTAGTAAACGAGGCTGTGTTTTCGAAACGTTTTGTGATGGCGATGACCTGTGAACCCATGAATCATGCGGATTCACTGAGATCGCCCCTCAGCTGTGTACCACTGAACAAGTGTCTATGGTTGTTTTTTACCTGATGATCTCTGATCAGTTTTATACATTTGTAGACGTTTTAATTAGACATTAGTATAATTAAAAGGAATAATAGTAGTTAATTGGCCTGTTTAGCGGAGCCATCCATGGAACAAACAAAACAAGCCTTGAAAATTGATAAATACACATTATACAGATCTTAATCATTAATCTTATTAGATAATTAGTTAATTGCATTGAATAGATTTTACTTTCAATAAAACATTAGCAATGGGTTTGTAAAAGCTGTTTTTATGCATGTTTGGCCTGAGTTTTCGATGCAAATCATAGTTGCAACTACACTGTTCTGAGCAGCAGGGGTCACCAGCGTGTGGCGCTTCAAAACAGTTGCGAAGCAATTGGTTTAATTGATTCAAAGCTTTGAAAAGCTTTGTTTCTCCCACCACTATTAAAATGTACTTTAAAGTAATACTTAATTTGACATTATTATAAAGTGCACTTTAAAAGTGTATTAAAAAATAGTAATGAAAGTGTACCCTCTTTCAGGGTTTCTGCAGGTTTCACCAAGTCAAATGTAAGACTTTTAAAGACCATTATGAATGAAATTTAAGACCTATAAAGGAAATGCAGTCACAAATTTACTTGCAAAGTAAATTAATTTATTCAAATTGAACAAATTGATAAACTTGCACTTCCTTATCTCTCAATATTTTTTTTTGACTTTTTTTTGTGATTTTTGAGATCAAAATTGCTGAGTTTGTGGTTGTAATTTCTAGAAATTTGCATTTGCATTTTTTTCATTATAGGACACCACATTTACCATATTATGTATCATGTTAGATGCACAATAGCCACACATGACAATATAATAAACAAAATACATAAATCTTGTTTATTTTGGTTTACAAATAATGCAGGATCTCAAAAAATGCTTGTTGATTTTTCATTATATTTAGTAATTGAAAAAGAAAAACTGGAGGACTATTAGCTGAAGAATAAAATCCGTTTTATGAGTCTGTGGTACAATCTGAAAGAGACTCCAATAACACGAAAGCTGATTGGCTGCAATATAAGCTGCATGTTGGTCTCATTTGTAGTCGAATTACAGCAAATTATATTTGGACTATTTGAACATTCTAAAGTGCTGCAGGATTTCAATGAGCAAGAGGTAGCGTTACATGGACGTAGGAAAATTAAGACCTGTTTAAAATTATTTAAGACCTAGAACAGAATACTTCAGCGAATTTAAGACTTTTAAGGCCTAAAATTTTGATTTTGAAATTCTAGACTTATTTAGACCCTGCGGAAACCCTGTCTTTAAATACACTTAAGTGGCCTTTTATTTCATTGTTATTATTCTATCTGCAAGTACAAATATACTTTTGCACATTCAAATAAAATAAAATGGAGTGCACTTTTTCACAAGGATGTGTTATTAATTTGTATATTACAACCCATTTACTTCTATAATTATGTGACACATTTTCTGGTTCGGGGCCTTCATGTTGATTTTAAACAGTACAGTATTTCTATTTCAATGGCATTAAAGGCACAGCATGTACGTTTCACCGTTTGGGGTCACTTTATAAAAAAGAAAACGTAGCTTGAGTGTGGAATCATTGGAGTTGCAGTCTTGACTCTTCACCTCCGTAGCCGATGGACAGAAATCATGTTCATGGATGAGCGAATGCATTGAAGTTTTATTAACGTTACGGTGGTATGAAGCAGGACGCGCCGAGAGCCCTTAGCAGTGAATGCTAATGATAGAGACCTGCATGAAACCCCAGGCTCTGAGCTTTTATTATGCTTATGCTGCAGTATGTGGGGTAAATCAGTGCTGTTTTACATGGTTAAAACACATTCATACTAAATACATTTGAGTGTGTTGAAAGTTGTTATAACTTCATGCGTTTGCTTGGTGGCTGGTATGAGAGACAATTTGCAGTCATCTAGATCAATATTAGAATATCATAATAAAAACAGGATGACTAAATGACTGTTGCTAAATGACATGCAATTAATTTGAAAATATATTGTATGATGGAAAAAGCTCTCTCTGATTATGCTATGTTAGCCACTTGACAAAATAGTGTTGTCTCTGAGGCATGTTAAAACGTTACTCGCAGTGAATCAAGAAAATAATGATTCAAACAATAAGAATAACCATGTTGCGCTGTATACAAATTAGTTTTCTGTTGATAAATGTACATCCAAACAGTTGCTTGTATGTCTAATAAAATGCATAATATATTAAAACTTCTTTGGTGTTTCCATAGTTTGGGTGGTACGGATATGACGTCATTGACAGGCGACGCAATGACACGGTCCGTAACACTGGTTAAAATAGCTGATTTCTCTGGATTTAAACATTGCTGGAAACGTTTAGGATAAAGTAAGTACACAGGTCAACAAAATATATAACATTGTTCTCGTGGTTTTTGTATATTTTAATCAAATTTTTTTACAAATTGTGCCTTTAAAGGGTTAGTTCACCCAAAAATGAAAATTCTGTCATTAATTACTTATCCTCATGTCGTTCGACACCCGTAAGACCTCCGTTCATCTTCGGAACACAAATGAAGATATTTTAGTTGAAATCTGATGGCTCTGAAAGGTCTCCATTGGCACAATGCGCAGTTCACTCTCAAGACCCTTAAAAGGTACTAAAGATGTCGTTACAAAGTCCATCTCACTACAGTGGTTCTACAATAACTTTATGGAGCGACGAGAATAGTTTTTGTGCGCAAAAAAAACCTAAATAGCGACTTACATAGTGATGACGATTTCAAAACACGGCATCATGAAGCTTCGAAGCGTTATGAATCAGTGAGTCGATTCAGCAGTTTGGATCGCCAAAGTCACGCTATTTCAGCAGTTTGGCGGTTTGACACGCGATCCGAATCATGATTCGACTCACTGATTCATAACGCTTCGAAGCTTCATGATGCCTTGTTTTGAAATCGTCATCACTATAGAAGTCGTTATTTAGGGTTTTTTTGCGCACAAAAACTATTCTCGTCACTCCATAAAGTTATTGTAGAACTACTGTAGTGAGATGGACTTTGTAACGACGTCTTTAGTACCGTTTAAGGGTCTTGAGAGTGTACCGTGCATTGTGCCAATGAAGACCTTTCAGAGCCATCAGATTTCAACTAAAAAATCTTCGTTCATCTTCGGAACACAAATGGAGGTCTTACGGGTGTCGAACGACATGAGGGTATGTAATTAATGACAGAATTTTCATTTTTGGGTGAACTAACCCTTTAAAGTCACAGTGAACTGGAAGTTGCTTTACAGTATTGTGACGTACTTTCAGAGAGAAAGGTAATATTCCATGAGAAAAATAGAGGTTTGGTTCGTCTTTATCCCGCTGGGAATTGATTGGATCTAGTAAAGTGGGTGTTTCTCTCGGCTCACTGTCAAAGCTCGCAGCAGACTGACAGATGGAGAGAATGTTCTACCCAAACCGCCAAACTGACGTCATCAGAGGAGGAGGGCCATTCCAGAGGGGAAGTACATTTTCCCAGTTTGATCTAAGATGACGAAGAATCAACTTGAACGGATGAATGGTTCACCACAACACTAGTAATGTGCACTACCAAAGTAAATAGGGTCAATTTTGATTCCATGCTGACTAAGAATAATAAAAAAAACACCACTGCACTTCAAACGAATAAGTTCACAATTCATGCTGCCTCAGGCAGTATAGGCTCCTTTATAGCATTTTATCAAAATCTTAACAAATGGTAACATCTATAAATGCTATCTTGCTTGCACTTTCATGCAGAAATTCTCTACAAACTGATTACATGCACACAAAAAAGTTGGGATGCTGGATTTGAGTCGGTCACAATCACAAGGCTGACTTCAAATTAGGCAAGCACAGATATTTCCCCAATTTGTTCGACTACCTTGTTTGCCATTCTGATGAAAATAAAAGGGGGATGTCAAAAGATGAAAGGAGAAAGGGAGTTGTAAGGATGATTGAGCTGCCGTGGAGAACATGGGGAAAAAAAAGATGAGTGAGGAACTCTGTAGAGAAGTACTGCTCACGAAAATGATGAGAACAATTATACCAGTCATGGCTGATGTCAAACAACATCAACAATAAATTACATCTAAAATGATTCCTCTGAGAAATTCGCAAAGGTGAAAAAGGAAAGAACAATAAACAATACCTCTTTTTTATATCGCAGTTGGTTGTTTATTGCAGGTTTCTGTGCAGTTTCTATTTTAACCTCCTGTGTTGAAGTTCTGTACGAAGGGTTGCTGTAAGTCAAGTTGCTCACTCCTGGATCTGCAAACTTGAACTTTTTGTGCCTGGAAAGCAAAAATAATATTAGTATGAGCAGCTGAGGAAAGGAATTCATTCATGAAACTTGGAGACCTACCTGTAAATAATGAATGCCGCTATGAGTATCAGGATCGCCAATATTGACAGAGCTCCACCAATCACGTAGCTGATATGAGGGCTCTCATCTTTAGAAAAAACGGTCAAAATGTAAATGTAAAGCAAATGTGAATTGACCAATGTTCATTATTCTTATAGCACAGAATTTTAATCCATTTACCTCGAGGTGCAGACACCACATTGCTCTGAGAGCAGTCCTCTGGATTGAGACTCGCATCTGTACAACTGTGAGGAGAAAGTGATTGGATTTGACTTCATTCTTCAAAAGGAAACCTTTTTTTTTTTTTTTTTTTTTTACTGGATAGTTGCAGTTGACTTACTTGACCACTGACAGGCCTTTGTGAGGTTTCTCTGTGGGGAGTTTTTTAGGGGCCTGAGTTCCCATGGTGCCCTTCTCAGGTGCCGTGGGAATGTAACCAGAGACTAGTCCAGAGACAGAATCAGGGTTATTATAGTTAACTTAAAATAAAAACATGGACCATTAAAAAAAGAAAAAAATGTTGTCACTTCAAATAAAACTTGATGTACAAAAAAAAAATCTAACTGAAATAATTAATAAAGCTATTATTTAGACATAAAAAAAACTAAAAACTATTATAAATGACAAAAACAACTTAATAAAATGTATAAATATACAACTTAATAAAAAAAAATAGTATCAAAATGACAAAAATAACAGGGCAGAATTGGAATACTAATAACTCTATTTATTTAATTTATTAGTAATTAATAATAAGGACAAGCAAATATACATGAATATTCACTTAAAATAAATATTCTGAATTAAGATGTTAATTCTGATAATTATGTAAACTATATTAAACAAAACTGAAACCATTAACATTTTTTATGTTAAATTAAAATAGAGGGAAATAAAATAAATATTTCATGAAAAAGTAAAAAAAAAAAAAAAAAAAAAAAAATACAATTAGAAATGTTTCCTTGGCAACTAACTGAAATAAAAAAGTCAACCTAAAGTTAACTAAAATTAATAAAACAAATAAAAATTAAAAATAAATAAAAGCTAAATAGAAATATAAAAACCAAAACTAATAAAAAAAGACAAAGCACATGACAATTTCAACAAACTTGAAATTGAAGTGAAAACTGAAAATATAAAAATAGAAATATTAATAAATACTATAACAGTACATAAATGACACTAAAATTGTAATCTGGTAGATGTAATTACAGTCATATTATTAATATAATTATTAATTTGTGTAACATCTCAATGTTCAACATTCCTTGAAAAAAAAACAAATGTTGAACTCACTCGTAGAGCACGGCCTGCTGTCAGGCTCATCTGGACATGCACACACAAAACTGTTGCTCTTCGCAAGACACAAGTGTGTGCAACCCCCATTATTCACACTGCAATAATTTGTACCTAGAAAGATAAGATAGTAAATGTTACTAACATATTCATTTCAATGGCAACTATAACATTTCTTCATCATTCAAAAATCTTGAAAATATTTACAAAGACATATATTGCATGTGATAAAACTACACTTCATAGGCAACATTCTTCCTATTTAAATCACACAAAAGAGACCATATATATAAGACTAGTGTTTTCCAGCTCTGGTCCAGGAAACATTTTGGACGTCTCCCTTATCTGACGCACAATTCCAAGCCTTGGAGTTTCTTCTAAAGAGCTGCTGAGTTTAATCTTATTTGTTTGAACTGGGAGACATACAAAACTATCAGGGCTGGAAAACACTGTATTGGACTACAGACAAAGACCATCAGATGACTTGTGTATAAGAATCCATACACTGTGAGATAGTCAGACATTATTTAATAAAGTGTCAAGCAATAAATCACATTTTTTCTGCTGCTAGGTTTCTGTTTTCAGAGTGGATTTTTTAATTTACAGATCATTTCATCTGAATCATTCAGTGTGGAAATTACTCAAAATTCAAAATGAAATTCATTAGCCAATGCATTGATACTGTATTCATAGTTTTCACGTGACGTTTTCTTTATAGGAACGTTCACCTGGAGGGCAAACCAAGGCTTTCCTTCATTGCCCGCAAGTCATTTTTACCAGGTTTGTGCTAAGTACTAATGTAGTAAGACAGTGATTCTCAACCAGGCGTCCTCAAAATGACTAAAAAGTATTCAGTTAAGGAATTAAATACTAATATATTGAAATACTCTAACCGTAATTTAAATTAAAATATATATTTTTTAATTTAGAAAATTCTAACACATAAAATCATGACATAAACAATTAAATTTCTTAAAGAACAATAACAGTGATGAATAATAAAATATAAATAATAATAAAAAATATTTTTCCCCTCTTCAAAGCCGTTGAAGAACATAAAAACCTTTAAACTTCTAAAGTGACTAAATTTAATTATGGTTAATTAATGAATTTTCACTTGTAATGGATAGTCTGAATGAGTATGTATACATAGGCCAAAATTCTGATTAATGTAAGCTTGTTAAAATGTCTGGAAAACAAAACAAAAATTTAAAACTTTAAAAATATTTAAAATGAACAAAACTAAAAACTTGGCAACTAACTGAAATAAGTTGAAGTAATAAAAATACTAAAATAAAATAAATGAAAGCTAAATGACAAATGCACATAAAATTACTAAAACTTGAATTAAAGATCAGAGGTCACTCTTCCGCCGGAACTACTCTCGCATGGCCGTTACGGGAAGCCAGTTATAGTTGATCAAGTTATAAATATGGATATTTTTCTTACAAAAATCATCACTTCGCTTAAGAAGGCCCTCATTAACCCCCTGGAGCCATATGGATCACTTTTATAATGGATGGATGTGCTTTTTTCGGGGGGCTTCAAAATCTGTGGTACCATTCACTCCCATTATAAAGCTTGGAAGAGCCAGGATATTATTTAATATAAGTCTGATTGTGTTTGGCTGAAAGTAGCAAGTCATATACACCTAGGGCTTGAGGGTGAAGAAATTATGGGATCATTTTCATTTTTGGGTGAACTATCCCTTTAAGCAAGTGTTAGCCTATATAGCAGAAATATTTTCCAGAGAAATCAACCTGTGAATACATTTGAAGCTAAAATAGGAGAAAATGTTTTGCATAGAAAAGATGATGTACATCTCCCAAATGTCTTAAATGTTCTATGCATAAGAAATGTATGCAAAATAATTGAAATGAAATATCACAAAAACCCTTCAATGTAAAACATGTAGACATGTTGTGCTCTTCGGTTCAGGCCAAACAAGTCAATCTTACCAGTCTGCCTTTGTGGTGACACCACTATGATGTCCATGAGGCCCTCTACATTAGGCAGCACAGTTTCCTTACTACGACCTGTATGCTTATCTACTCGCTGAATAGACTTGGTCTGCCAGTCCGTCCAGTAAATCCAATGGTCTTGCTGTGAGATTCGGGAAAAAGGAGTTAAAGGAGAGTATACCGGTTTCAACTGGAGACAAAGAAAAGGGGTAAAAAAACAAAAGGGAGAAAGAAAGATGGGAAGAAAAAGGAGGGTCAGAAAATGGAAAGATGCAAAGGAAGAGAACATCATGCTAAGGTTATAAATGCAGAGACATAAGTGAAAGAGAGGATGGGTCAGTGGAGCGGGAGGTGATGAAGGTGCAGGTGAGTGAGACACATTAATTCGATAAGTGAGGGTGAGGATCAGATATGGAAAGGTACCTGCGTGAGGGCAAACGGGTGTGAGACGGGGCTGATGAGAATTTGACGCAGTTTGCCATTCAAGTCAGAACTTTCTATGCGGTCCAAGTGTGCATCCACCCAAAAGATCCTATACACGAAATCATGTGATAATTCAGTTGTGTGTTCTCAAAATGTTTGAAGGTACTTGCCATGATTATGGTACAAAATTGAGTCTGAAATGCTTGGAGGAAGACAACTTTTTAAGCAAATGAAGACAGTGAAAAGTAAGAGGTGCCTTGAGAAAATGTTGATATTACGCCTCTAGATGTCAAAATAAATATTTGATCATGATTTTATCAGCCGTTTTATTTTTCAATGAAGTTTGCAATTGAAATTATCAATATTTGGGACATTTTTATTATACTGAAAATGGAACCAGTAAATAAATATATAAGGCAATGCTACTTGCATTTTATTCTTATCAAAATGCTATTATAAATCTAGTTTTATCATTGAGATACAACTATAGTTTTCAATATTTTGAATTAATATTTTAAATATTTTCTGTTCATATAAAATGTAAAGTTTAAGTAATTTTGTCGTTTGTCTTTTTTTTTTTTCCCTAGTAGTAGGTTTTGTTTCTCTATATGCAATATCTATACAAAAGCTTTCTATATTTAGTTTTTCCTGTCTATATCGTTTTATAACATTTTTGTTTTTAGAATTGTAGTATATCAAGTTAAATTAAAATGAGAAATGTTGCTTTGCAAACAGACAAAAAAGGAAAAAAGGTTATGTTATTATTTTTTTATGATTTTAGTTTTAGTTAACTATAATAACCTTGTAAATCTGTTTTGAGAGTTGTCATACATATACACATATATAAACACAATACCTAAACGAATAACAAGTTTGCAATTTTAACCTAAATGATTATTCAGAGCTACAGTATCCTTATTTCCCCCATAATGGGACACTAACTGTACCCTATTCATGGAAAGTACCTAAACACAAAGCCAGTTTTTGTTAGTGGTAAAGTGGCATTGAAAAAGTATAGCTAGGTGTAAAACTAAAGAAAGAAAGAAAGAAAAGAACAAAATTTGAAATGAAAATGATTTTCAAAAACAGCAATAGTGTGTGTATGTTTCATCTACGGCCACATACACACTGCAACCTAGTGACAGGAGTGTTTAAATGTGGTTGTGAATCTTTAAAAATCATTCGGTGTGCATCACCCTTGAAATTGAGATGACTGATATAGTGATAAACATGACTGTGAACAAGAAGCATGAATGCCAACCTGTTTGGTTTGAATGAAGTAATATTAGTAAATGCAAAGGTGCATTTAAAGAAATTTCCAAGGACAGAAGCACTGTTTTGATTATGCTATTATGCATGATTTGGTTGTGATTTTTTGGTCTTATTTTCTGAATATGGCCCTGTATTTGGGCTTATTTTTATTCAACTCAAGTGACTTTGCCTCAACAGATGTGATTGGATAAATGGACTAACCAGCAGGCCAAATGTTGTTGTAGTCATTCTGAAATGCTTGAGCCAAAGTCTGTCATCAAAATGATTTGGTATAATGACCTCCCCCAGAACTAGAATTGATGATGCATAACAAAAAAAAAGCCATAATGGCTTTTCCGATTGGAGCAACTCCATTTTTATTTCAAATATTTTGCACCAATTTTCCAGCAAGTGACGATTTTACTCTCTTGGACACATGGGATGGAAAGGGAGCTTTATTTGGAAATGTTTTAGTGTGATATTCCAATTTTGAGCACTAGTTAAATTCACAACTTTGGATGGAAACATGGCTATTTAATATAGACTTGAATATGGTATATAACCTTGTTGTTTGAAAAGGACAGTTTGAGTATCACACCCTTTTATTACAAACAGCTGAATTTAATGTTAATGCAGCAGTCACCACCTGCATTTTTCAGGTAATTTCGTCATAGAATGCAGTTGTAACTCCCATAAATGACCAACCTGTATTTGTACAGAAAGGCATTATGCACTCAACAGGGAAAACTGTGTGGTGTATGTGGCCTAAAAGTGCATCAGAATTGTGATGATATGGGTTAAAGGTCCATTTTATACATGTATACCAGCTTTCAACAAAATCTTTTTCGAAGATACTCTTTTTAATTAATTCTCCTCTTTTACCTGCGAGTGTCATAGTCCAGTGTCAAGCCATTTGGCCATCCCAGATCTGTGTTAATGAGGACTTTTCTGTCTGTGCCATCCAGGTATGCTCGCTCAATCTTTGCGATATGACCCCAATCAGTCCAGAACAAGAACCTTGCCAAAGAATAAAATGATGAAATGCATTCATTAGTAGTAATAGTAACTATATATAGTTCTCTCTCTCTCTCTCTCTCTCTAATTTCAGAATTCTAGATTGAACTACCAATAGACAAAATAACTAAAGAAAATTTACCAATTTTTCTTAGAGCTGCATCAAGAAATATTCTAGTAATAACCAGATATTAGAAATAAAATAACAATGTACTTATGATATATATACAGTATATATAGTAATTTATATAGTAAACTTCCATACCGCATGCCACTGCTCTAAGTACACAAAATACATAGAAAATGTAAACTAAAAACACTGGGAAAAATTTAGAATTAGACTTAGATTTTTGGATACTTTTCAGGATTGAATAATATTGTCATTTCTCATTTTCTCTTCCCAAAGAGTAGAGCGGTCCCTTCCCAGATTTCCAGGGAATGCATTAATTGATATATTTTATACCTCAAATTCCAATTAATTAAACAGCATCTGCCAAAGGCCTTCAATATACTTCAAGTGTGAATTCATTTTGAACTGGTGCGACGTCATTTCGAACAACATCAGACCAAAAAGTTTGTTTCATGAGTTCGAAAACTCATGAAACAGAAAAGTTTGCTCTAAACACCTTCGAACTACGATTCGTTCATGGTGATCTTCTCAAGTTAATTTCTTCAGTTCAGTCTGTCGAGGTCAGACGTCCAAATGTAAAAACATGAACACACTAAAGAGCTGCTTTATAGTACTCCAGCGACTGGAGTTCTGAATTGCAGAGCTCGTGCAAACAATGTTCAGATGCTTTCTTAACTCCTGTTTTCTTACCGCTGTCATTTTTGTTGTTTTTTCATCTAATTGAGAAGAAAGCGTGAAGCACATATTTACATATTTATGTAAACGCCACTCTCAACAGTGTGGGAGGCATCAGGATGTCTGCTAACACTATATTACAGGTCACACATTTTAAACTGTTTTACTTTTAAGCGAAGAATGAAAAAGAACTTCACTGCGAGTATATCAAGGCCTTAAATGTAAATATAAAAGAAATCATTGAATCAACACATCTGGAAGTAAATAATAATATGTTTGCCATGCTCACCCTTTGCTAGGAAACACAGCGATGGCTCTTGGTTCATCCAGACTGTTATTCACCAGAACTTTCCGAGATGTGCCATCTAAGTGAGCCACTTCAATGGTGTTACGGCCAGTGTCTGTCCAGTACATGTTGCGGGCGACCCAGTCGACAGCAAGTCCATCAGTGGTCTTCAGACCATGACTGATCACAGTTTCCATATTGCTGCCATCTAAATTTACCCGTCTGAAATCAATGAAATATTTTGTAAAAGAGAGCTTAACAATAACATCACATTTAAAATAGAAGTAAATGCTAGAGTGGAGATTTTTAAAACTTTTCTAGAAAAATCTTGCCGTAACAAGCAGGATAAATTATGCCACTACTGCAGTAAAATAAATATTTCAAGACTAATGATTAATTTTAGCATACCTGATAACATCCAGTGACACATCAGTATAGTAGAGTTTCCTCTCCACGCTGTCATAGTCCAAGGAAATAACATTATGCAACTCAGGCACAGGAACGTACACATCTGTGTGGTCATTAGTGTCTAGTGAGATTCGTCGAACACTGATGCGATTCGAAAACAGCAGGTATGTTTCAGGCAAACTGTCACATGATCTTCCATCACTTTTCAGCAGAATACCCGTGGGACACGCACAAGACGTTACATTATGCCGAGGAAGGCACAGGTGAGTGCAGCCGCCATTTCTCCTGCCACATTTATTGAAGCCTGTAGGAACAAGAAGGATGATTATGCAAAAGTAATTTTTTTTTATTATTATATGAACTACACAACATTATTCACCAACTACCTATTAAGTACTTCAAGCACATTGGTGTTTAATGGTTACTTTACATTTAGCAGGCATTTCCTGTAACAAAATGAATGAACTGCACACTAGTGTTATTTTAATATTATTTGTATACTACACTGCACGGCCAAAAAAAGTCGCTGTTTGGATTTAAATAGGCAAATGCTTAAGAGTCTATGACAGGATCATTATTGCAGTGATTTTTATGTTTCTAGCATGTTATACGTTTGGCAACAGTTCTTCTAACCCTCATTGATGGAGTGTGTAGCATTTCATTTCTTAAACAACCATGTAGAAAGACACATCATGGCCATATACCAGGATGACAATGTCAAGATTCATCAGACTCAAATTGTGAAAGAATGTTTGGGAGCAAGCATGAAGAATCACTTTCACACATGAATTGAGTCCAGACCTTAAATTCACTGAAAGTCTTTGGGATGTGCTGGAGAAGACACGGAAACGCGGGACCCGATCGTTTTTCTTGCGGCACGGGAGTAAATTTCCAAATCAAAGATGGTAGCGGTCGGTAACTCTGGTGTAGTTTGGACGGGAACGGGTGGTCTGACAATAGCCCGGCCGCTCCCGTCATCCTTTGACAAGAGCGTAAATGCCTTTACTTGAAGTGAACAAAACTTTTTGCAATGGTGGCTTTCACAGAGTTCCCATTTCCCCGCCCTGAACCTGGCAATATATGTTCTTTGCATCCCGTCCATGAGAGCACCTTCAGAGAGAACATTCAGCCTTTGTGGTCGGATTTTGGCGGAGACCCGTTCGGTAATGAAACGGTCGTCAGTCAGTGACTTTTTTTTTTTAAACATCCATGCAAAAACAGAATTTCATTTTGCAGTAGCTATAGCTAGTAAGCCGACAGCTTTCGTTTATTTGTATTTTTGGCTTATAATTTTGAGTGACGGATGTTGTATTTGATTTAGCTTATTTTTCTCTGTGACACTTTTTAGAGTGTTGAAAGTATCATGGTAAGACAAATAAAAAAATAAAATTATTGTATAGCCGCCAACATTTTATAGTTGTTATCCCAGTCACTCTCTTTCTTTAGGGGACATTTAAATCTGGAAATGAGGTCTAAATTTAGCGGGATCAGTCGGGTCGGGAAGAAAAGCATTCTAAGCGGTAAGCAGGTGAACACAAGAGTGAATTTTAAGCGGGAGTGGGAGGGCGCGGAATAGAACATAGCGGGAGCGGGAAACTTCTAATTTACAAAGTGCTTGACTCTTGCATTGTCAATAAAAGATTTTGGCCAATAATGAATGCTGTGATGTTATTTCCATCAAGAGGTGCACCAATTATTGGAAAAGATCTTGTAGACCCATTAAAAGCGACTTTTTTTGGCCGGGCAGTGCATTATAGTATTGATTTCTTAATACTTATTTAAATTAGCTTTTATATTTATACTTTCAGTTTTCATTTTAGTTTTACTTATATTAATTTTGTTTGTTTGTCATTTTTTTTTTAACTTTTTTAATTATTTAGCTTTAATTGATCATTTCAATTTCAGTTTTAGTAATTTTAAGCTATTTTAAAATAAAATGATTTTATTTAGTTAAGTTGCCAAGGCAACATTTCTAATATTATATTTCTAATATTTATAATTTTTTACATTTACTATAAATCTAATATTTATATTTTACTTTAGCTTTACCTCAAATAATTATTAACATTTAAATTAAATAGTAAATAACATTAAATAGTTTTAATTCAAGAAAAAAAACAGGTTACAAATTTTGGTTATATAAAAAGCTGAAAATTATTTTTCGTGTCTACTTTTCTTTTGAAACATGAAGGCTATTTGATGCACAATGCGAAAGGCTTTGAGAATGAAAATTAGCCAAAAGATAGATAAAAACAACAAGTGTGTACTACTTAATAACCTACCCAAAGGTCTTGCACGGTCAACAGCCTGGATGTCCATGAGACCAGGTAAGTTGGAGCGGACAGTGATGGTGTTTGCTCCAGTTCCCTTGTCAGCTCTATGAATACTGCGGCTCTGCCAGTCGGTCCAGTACATATGCGGCCCCAACAGAGTGAGGCCGTATGGGTGCTGCACAGGAGACACCAGGGTCCTCCGGTTTGAACCATTAAGATCAGATGCTTCTATACGCTAATGGTTAAAAAAAGATTAGATCGTTTTATTTAATTCAACCAGCAAGCTTTCATACAAGTCTTATCATTCTTCTGTAGGGAAACTTAAACATGCTGTTATATTAAAGGGTAGATTTTAAAACACTGGGCATCATACACTAAATGACTGATGATCAAAAACAAGTGTGCATCGTTGCTAGACACTAACCTCAGTATGTGCATCAGCCCAGAGCAGTTGTGAACCAGCTTTGTCTATGGCAAGTCCATTAGGCCAGCCAAGATTATTATTTATCAGAACTACACGATCCGAACCATCCATACTGGAGCGCTCCAGCTTGGCATTTTCACCCCAGTCAGTCCAGTACATGTACCTAAAAGCAGATTTTATATTATTAATCATATACGGTGCCTGTGCCCAGTTGCAAGAAACCCCTTATTTTATGAAAACCCATAGTTATAATAAGTGAGGGGTTTGATTTAATTAAGAGGTTTTTTTGCAGCTCGTCCCCTTGGAATTATAAGGTTCTATCTGACATTTTTGTCAAAATTGAGTTATTCACATATTCTTATTCTGTGACAACTTCTTTACATTATGTGGTGTTGTTTTTTAAGTTTTAAGTTTTTTGGAACTTTTTATTTAGAAAATAAAAAGGTTCTTTCTACACAGTCAAATGGAATGCAAAAAACTTTAAAGCTCAATATCTCCAAACCAGTCAGAATGCAGATAGAACCTTATAATTCCAAGGTGGCGAGCTGGCTTAAAATGAACATTTTAGTCTGATTATATTGAAGGTCATTATATGCACATATAATTCTAAACGTCAACATTTAATATTTACAGTCTCTCTATCTTCTGGGAATACAGACCCAGAAAAAAAAATGTGAACCAGAATATAATAAAGTTATTAGAAATACCACCTACCTTTGTTCACTCATTCAGTACCCTTGTGAAAAAGTAGTGCGCATAATTGACCTATCGGTAAGCCACGCCCCTCGAACGCAGTTGAGCCAATGGCAGTTGAATATCAGTTGCGCTGGGACCGGAACTCGGACATCTTTAGGTTTCAGTGCCATAGAGATGCATTGGAAAATCCGAATCTCTCAGCGGTTTGATGGTGTTTATGCTACAAAAATGGCAAAAGGATGTGCCTGGGGTACTGCAACACTGATTCCAGGTATCCTGAGAGGATTTTCTGGTGGTCACACTCTCATTAAGTTACGATTAAGTTAGTGATTCCCTGCTAACATAATAACTAACTGTTCTCACGTCATGTAACGTTAACAGCGTAGGTCAAAAACACATAAACGAAGGTCTGCATTTCAGTACGTCTCCATATTAAACTGGTTAAATGTACATTAATTGAATCTTACCCTGCAGAACATGAACAGTGTTGATGTACATTGTAGCGATCATGACGACCGTAACACGAGGCTTCTCCCGTTTGCATTGTGATCTGTAAATCCTAGCTTCCAAATTAATCTCCCAAATTTATTTTAAAATCTTTTATATATTTAAGTCCCACTTGAATGCTCCTCGACGAGAGGTGGTCCTTCTGTGCCACATAATTTTTGTATATATATTTTTTTATATTTCTGTGAGTTTAGATATGTTTAAAGGTCTACATTATCTGTCTTACTCCTATTTTGATGGGTATTATAGTCTATGGGTGGTGAAAGGGAGAGCTCGCAGTTTCTCGGAGTTGTTTTCAGATACAAAGTTTACAGTTTATTAGCACCCCTGAAAAGGCATACGGTCTGTATATGTTTGTTTACTGTTAGTAGTTGTATGAGTGTTTTTGTATAATTTGCTGTGTATGTTAATGATAATGCAACGGAGAGAGAGAGTTTGTGAAGGAGATGTTAATGCGCACTTCTGCTTTGTTTGTTCAACTCTTACGGTGAATTTTTTTTTTTTTGTTGAGTGAAAAACGATGTAATAAACTTCATAAACCATCTGTAAAGTTTGGCCATTATTCAGACAGGGTCCGCTACATTCTGTGTCCAAAAACAACTTGGGATAAGGTGTTCACACTGACAGCTGTCATTGTAAGACTGTTAGCAACGCCGTTTGTTTGTCCGAGTTAGCAACAGTATCTAAGGGGGGCGGGGCTTACCGATAGGTCAATTGTATTGAATGTGCACTTGTAGTATACTTTAAAACTTAATAGTATTTTCCTAAAAATTCTACATACAGATAATATAATATTGATGACATAAAAAGGCCACTTAAAGTGTACTTACTGAGAGAAAACCCTTTAAAAAGTGCACTTAGTAATAATGTCAAATGAAAAGTTTTACTTTAAAGTGCGTTTTAAATAATTGCTTTAATAATTTTTACACTTTTTTTGATGTATTGACTAACATACTAAAGCACATGTAAAATTCTTTATATAATTTTAACTGTAGTGTGCTAACTTTCATTTAAAGTTAATATATTTTAAATGCACTAAATTGCAACTTCACTGCAAATGTGTAATTATAAATATATTTAAATATGTGACTTACATTTTTAATAGAACATCACATACCTTTCAATAGAAATTAAATTAAAGTATATTTTAGTTTACCATAAATAGAAGTAATTAGGAATAAAGTTGGTACAAAAGCACACCAAAGTTCAGCTAATTGCATTTCATTTAAATTTGAATTTCATTTAAATCACAATCAAACATCACATTAGTTTAAACTCATTTACTTGTGTGTGAACTGAATAAGTGTGTGATAAGTACTCTTTTTTAAACGTATACTTTTATCAAATCTATCTTTGATAAATTAATTTTTTTTTTCTTCAAAATCTCTACAAACTAAATCTGGCCAGAAATGAATTGTTTGGAGACAAAACAGTGAAGGGCAAAACATTTACCCCATCTCATGGAACAGAGCGATTGCACGAGGGCTGTCCAGGTTCTGCCACACAAGCACTTTTCTCATGGAGCCATTGAGATTAGCAACCTCAATGCGGTTTGTCCCGGTGTCTGTCCAGTAGATTTTTCTGCCCACTGAATCCACTGCCAGACCATCTGTGGTCATTAGACCTGAAAGAGAGGGGAAACAATTCAAATGAATGAATGAGAAATTTGAGCGACTAGATAAAAGGAATTCAATACAATTACAATAAGTAGTGTTTCGGGTAACTGTAGATTTAATATAGTCCCTTACCAGTTGAAATAATGTCCTCATGTTCTGTACCATTGATATTGGCTCTGCTGATTTTCTTTAACGTACTGTCTGACCAGTACACTTTACCTGCAGGAGCACATACATTTCCAAAATGATTTTCCCTAAATAAGCATTATATGCAAAAGTGTCCATTAGAGCTGCACGATTCTGGATAAATTGAGAATCACGATTTTTTGGTTTTAAACAGACACAATTCTCCCACGAACAGACAACTAAACAAAATAACATGTAATTTACTAAAGGTTCTGACAAATGTTAATTGCTGCAGTCTATTTAAAATGTTTAATGAATCTGAATAAATTATAAAAAAAAAAAAAACATTTTTGAATGAATGATTCAATGACTCACTCATAAATACTTAATTGTTTCAGTACTAGAAGAATCAGCATTTTTAAACAAATCTCTTGTATGAATGTTTCAATGAAATTTCTTTTTAACAGTTACTTGTCGCCACCTGGTGGCCATCCATGTTACTTTCAAAAGGTATTTTGCAATATTATGATCACTTCATCATAATAGTGTTTATATTCGAACTATAAACTTTCATCCCAGTTCTTCTGTGATAATATGAATATTTGTAACAGAAATAACGATACTGTGTGGTTGAAAAACAGTTTACTTGTACATGACAACTGCTCTCTCTGGCTCGGCGGCAGCACAGACTCAGATTTGAGGATCTGAAGTTTCAGGTGTGATTTTGTCAGTTTTAATAGACACAGGCAAATCTTTGTCGTTTAGGAATGAGATTGCGTGGGTGTTTGAATTAAGATCGCAATCTTTTAACGATTAATCCTGCAGCTCTAGTGTCTATATATTATTCAGAATTTCCTTGCACCTTCTACGGCATCCACTCCAATGGCAATCGTGTTCTTCATAGACACACTGACTGCCAGAACAACATCAGCAAAATATGGGATGTCCAAAGAAATCATTCTGATGTCTGTCCGCCGGGCAAAGATAAGAAAGCTGTTCATTGCTGTAAGACAAGAGAGAATAATAATGAAGGATGAAGTGTTTTTCATAAAATTAAAATAAATAAAACAATTCTATTTTGTGTATTAATTGAATTTAAATGTTAAAAGAAAACATGTTTCAAACTGATTAAGTAGAAAAGTGCAACAAAAATATATGAAGAAATATATTTATATCAAAAATCGGAACATTTTCAGATATCTGGCACGTTTAGTGTAAAAATGTTTTAAATGCAAACCATATGGAATACAAAAATCTGAAAGTTTGACTTTCGTTGTTCTCTGTGACAAGCGAGTGTCAGAAACAGGAAGTTGCACTGCCTATTTGGTTTACGGGAAACCACATTATTTCTGCCTTTCCATAAGCATCACCATTCTGTCAGGGAGTTAATGTGCATTTTTTTTTACAGTTTGTCTCCACTCGTTCCACACAGATTTTTAAAAGGTTGATGGAAAAGTTGCATTCGAAAATCTAAATTCATAATATGGTATTTAGAATTATTCACAATAATGCAATACATCATCTTAGCGAATGTGGACCTTAAACACGTTCCAGTAAACATTCTTTTGTAATTTTGTCTGACTCGAAAATGGTGGGAAAAACTAGTGCAAAATAGCTTTTACCAACAAGATGGGCTATTTTCATGTAATGTAAATTAGCATATTGTCATTATCATAATGACAAAGATAATAAATTGATTGCATGCACAGGGATAGTAGGTGACATTTGGTGACAGATCTGATCGATGGCATAAAATGACCCACCGATCAATTAAGTTGGGCAAAAAGACACAAATGCTCTACTGAAAACCAACCAAATGGTTTTCGGTCAGTGACTCTCGCCTTCAGATATGCACCATGACATCACCACTGACACATCATTACGGTGACCCCTAAACCCCTAAGGCAACTCAAAACGAGCCTCAAATTTCAAAGATTCTTCTACCCTTGCAACAAAAACCATGGACTGAACTGTCACCTGGAATCCCAAAAGCAAAAAAACACCTGCAGCCATTTCATTAAATTTCAAGTCAATTGTGGAGTTATGGCTGCTGAATGAGCAGTTATTGCTGGGTCCTTAGATATTCGAGATGGGTAGAGCAGCACGGACTTATCGGCATTACCGTGAGTGCAAGTCTTGCCGTCCGCCTGTAGGTTGATACCAGTGGGACATGCACAGCTTGAGGCTTTGGGAGCAGGAGCCAGGAGGCAAAGGTGACTGCAGCCACCATTATTCACCGAACAGGGCGTCTGGACTTTAGACAGAAAGCAAAAAGAGTGGAGACAGGTGAGAGAGAAAGGGGACGAAATGGCCGTTCAATCAGATGTAACAGATGCCTATCAGGCCTCTGGGTATCCTGGTAGATCATAATACACGAATGAGACTCCAGACTGAAGATCAGTTATCACTGGCCTTAATCCTCTGTCTGAAAACCCAAGACATTGGATATGGCAGAGACCCACATTCCACTTCAACACATATCTGCTAGGCATGTGTGTGAATTTCAGTTGTCAATGGGAAAAAGAATACGGATGCCAACTTAAAAATGAATTATACTTAGCTTATTTGATTTAAATTTATAGAATACAGTTAAGGCATTAACATAATTTGATGTGCTGAAAATACATTATTTAAAAAAACTTGCCCCCTTTAAGCCCTTAAAAATAGCTTGCACTGAAATATTTTCAAATATGCAATAATACGTTCAGATATGTAAATACACCCTAGTCAAACTTGACTGAATTTAAACAATAATTTTAATTGTTGTAATTTTATTTCAGTCTAGCATTGTGTATTAACCAGGCAGGATTCAAGATTTTAGCAACTAGCTATTTGCTTGCCCAAATGGTATGTGACAAAAATCAATCACAAAACACAGTCAATCAAAACTGGGAAAAAATATTTATAAAATGAATATACTTTAAACACTTAACTGCATTTTAATTGCAATGGAAATGAAAATGTATTATAGTTTAAATGTATATGAAATGCAATTAACTGAATTTTACCAGGCTTTTTTAAGTACATCTTCACGTCTTTTCAAAAATGTATTGTATATTCGGTACCAGTATTATTGATACACAATAGCTCTATTGTCATGATGACAGTTGTGATTATTGATACATAACTCTATTGTGTCATTTTACCTGTAGTTCTATGATGGTGGAACATGTGAATGTCCATGAGGTTTTCAAGGTTTTCTGCCAGCGTTCTTCGGTCCAAACCAGTAAGCTTGTCTGCACTTTGGATGCTCTTGGATTGCCAGTCTGTCCAAAAAATTCTGTCTTCATGGAGTGTCAACCCAAACGGATGAGGCAACTGACTGCCAATCAACACCTTCAATGCAGAAGAACAAGTGACAAAGTATGAATTGCAACCTTTAGCCTAATTAAATAAAAAGAAACACACACACTCGTTCATTTCTACCTGTCTGCCTGACCCATCAAAGTTGCCATACTCAATGGTCTTAATGCTAGCATCAGCCCAGTACAGCCTCTCGGTTTGGTAGTCGATTGCCAACCCATTAGGCCAGGTCAGGTTTGATGAGATGATAACAGTACGGTTGGATGCGTCCATACCAGCACGCTCAATCTTAGGATTTGCACCCCAATCTGTCCAGTACATGAATCTATGGTGAGACAAAACAAATAAGGTTATGAACCCTTTTTTATAGTGTTGTGTAAACATCCACATCTATTTCTGTAATACTATCCAATTGAGTATACAGCATCCTCCATTTATATTGGCATCCTTGGAAAATAGACTTAAAAGCAGTCTTTCATTTGAATTATACACAAAAATCTAAAGTATTTTAATGCATCAATTCATCCCTGTAATGCACCGCATAGTACATTAAAATACTTATCTATTCATTGTTACACCTTTAGAAAGTATAATGCAAACAGCCAAGATCCTATGCAACAAGGAATCTGCAAAAATTATAGTGCATTTTAACTTGTACATTTATAATGTATTATATCAAATAATTTGCATTATATGATTACTGATTAGCGCATTTCAAGCATCATAAAGTCATAAGAGATACAATTAAGAGATAATTAAGAGAGAAAATGTTGAAAATGATTTTAAATGTCCTCATTATTAGATAAAAAGTCTTTAAAAATGATTTTAAAAGTCATAATTATAAGATAAAATGTTGAAAATATGATTTAAAGACATTTAAGAGACAAAATCATGCTTGTTATTTATTTTTTTAATAAGCTTTTCATTTTTTTCACACATATAATAATATTTACATTATTGTTTTCATTTTGTGCAATATTTTTTTACATGCGTTTTTACATTTTGAAATCAGTTTTTACAACAGAAATTAATCAATCAAAAACTTACTTTAGCTTTTCATCTAAAACAAAATTAATTTCCTATCATCACTGTAAAGCTGCTTTGAAGCATCTGTATTGTGAAAAGCGCTATAGAAATAAAGGTGACTTGACTTACATTATGAATACTTTTATAATGCATTATACATAAAGGCTTCAAGTAAAGTATAACTGCATATTCTAATTCATATGTTTTTATAAATTTTTAGCATTTCTATAGAGCATGGAGCTAATAATGCCAAGGTCATGAGTTTGATTCCCAGGGAATGCATGAACTGATAAAATCTAAACCTTGAATGCTTTGGATAAAAGCATCTGCTAAATGCATAAATGTACATGTTTTGAGTTCACCTGCCTGATAAATCCATGATATCCTGTTTCACTGGGATACAAAAATGAGGTCATGCACAGGCCAAATTCCTTTACTCATCCATCACTATGGGAAAGACCCAATAAAGTAATAATGTGTGACAAAAGGCTGTTGAGTTGCACAAATCAGGAAATGGCTATAAGTAAATAGCTCCATTGTTGAAAAGGGCCATTTTCATTGTCCAATTATTATCAATGGAAGTATCTCATGCCAACTGTGAAATATAGTCTGTATGTTTGATGTTACAGTTGGATTTCTCCCAAAGGCCCTGGACAACTTAAGAAACATGGTATCATGGACTCTATCAAGTTCCAGCAGATATTAAATCAACACCTGACTGACCCTGCCAGGAAGCTTAAACATCGTCATGACAGGATATTGGGTCATAATCACTAATAAATATGTGGATTATTGTATTTGTTACACATTTTGTACGCACAAAAGAACTTCTCGCAAGAACGATTCACAACAGGCGTGTACGTGCATTAATTAGTTCTTAACTTTGGTCTAATGTTAAGGAATTCAGTGTGTTCTAAATGAACGTCCGTGTACCTTAAGTTAGTAGTTTGCATAAAACAGCAAAACAATTCAATATAAGGGCTTTCTGCACAACCTGTCCTGTATAAAAATACAATAAACACAATTGTAAAATAAAGTTTTCCACTTGCGTAATTTAGCCAAGATGAAATCACATTTGACGCTTAAGAATCTTCAAGACTTTAATTGCAATGCGCTCTATTAGGTCAATAATACATTTCTTGATAGCAAAAAGTTCAAAATGCAGCAGCTAGACTCTGACTCTTGATGGGTATTAAACTGTGAACATATTGCCCCCACCCTGGTTTCACCGCACTGGCTTCCGGTATGTAAAATAATTGATTTTAAACCCCTTTTATTAGTATATAAATCCTTGAATGGTCTCGCAGTCGCACCATCCTGATCTCCTGACTAAATATCAGTCTGGAAGATGAGTTCACATACCCTAAACCTACTAAAAATTCCAAGGTCTAAAGCAAATCAAAGAGGGGATTGTGCTTTTGCTGTAGCTGTGCCTAAACTCTGGAATAGCTTGCCTAATTATATTAGAGCCGCCACTACTGTATACGAATTTAAATCACAGCTTAAAACTTCTATGGATTTTAACCATTGACTGACTGTTTTGTGTCTTGTGATGTTATTTGACAAATTATGTAAAGTACATTGTTTAACGTGTCATTTTAAATGTGCTATACAAATTAAGTCACAATTTATATAGGTGGACGTAATAGATTCTTAGCAGGCTGTATATACACAATATTGACAAAAGTTTTGGGAAGTCTGTCTTTACATGTACATGAACTTTAATGACATCCCATTCTTAATCCGTAGGGTTTAATATGGAGTTGGCCCACCCTTTGCAGCTATAACAGCTTCAACTCTTCTGGGAAGGCTTTCCACAAGGTTTAGGAGTGTGTTTATGGGAATTTTTGACCATTCTTCTAGAAGCGCATTTGTGAGGTCAGGCACTGATGTTGGACGAGAAGGCCTGGCTTGTAGTCTCCGCTCTAATTCACCCCAAACATGTTCTATCGGGTTGAGGTCAGGAGGCCAGTCAAGTTCCTCCACACCAAACTCGCTCATCCTTGCTTTGTGCACTGGTGCGCAGTCATGTTGGAACAAGAAGAGGCCATCCCCAAACTGTTCCCACAAAGTTGGGAGCATGAAATTGTCCAAAATGTATTGGTATGCTGAAGCGTTAAGAGTTCCTTTCCTTTCATATTCACCCAACCCCTGAAAAACTACCCCATACATAATCCCCCCTCCACCAAACGTAACATTTGGCACAATGCAGTCAGGCAAGTACCGTTCTCCTGGCAACCGCCAAACCCAGACTCGTCCATCGGATTGCCAGACAGAGAAGCGTGATTCGTCACTCCGGAGAACACGTCTCTTCAGTCCAGTGGTGGCGTGTTTTACACCACTGCATCCAGCGCTTTGCATTGCACTTGGTGATGTAAGGCTTGGATGCAGCTGCCCGGCCATGGAAACCCATTCCATGAAGCTCTCTACACACTGTTCTTGAGCTAATCTGAAGGCAACACGAAGTTTGGAGGTCTGTAGCTATTGACTCTGCAGAAAGTTGGCCCCTTCTGCGCACTGTGCACCTCAGCATGCGCTGACCCCGCTCTGTGATTTGAAGTGGCCTACCACTTTGTGGCTGAGTTGCTGTTGAACTTATCGCAGCTCGAGATATAATGCTCCTTTGGTTACTCAAGATTTCTGCGTAAAATGGTTTGTTACGCAGAATTTAGACACAAATTTGTGAACGCACATGGTTAATAAATGAGACCTAGATCTAAAATCACACCTCAAAATCAACACAAAAATGGTTGATTGAGCATAAGCGAGGACTTCTGTAACAGGATCTGGAGAGATTCCTTATGGAGGAATGGTCTCAGATCCCTGGTCATGTGTTCATCAACCTTATTACACATTATAGGAGAAGACTCAGAGCTGTTATCTTGGCAAAAGGAGGTTGCAAGAATTAAATGAGGTGGTGAACAAAACAAGAGATCCTTCTTGACCTACCCGCCGATTGGGTCAACAACAATGTCCCGGGGACGATCGAGATTCTCCCAGATCAGAACTGTACGCATGCTTCCATCTGTGTTTGAAACTTCAATCCGGTCTGTGCCTAAAAGTGTTATGAATGGGGGAAAAAATTATAATAAATCAATCTTTTCTTAACAACATTGGGTAAAATGAATATAAGTTTAGCTGAAAGAAAAAAAAAGATATGAAAAAAGATAAATATAAACATATGTATAATCCGCTTGGTCTGAAAGATTAAACCAATAAAAGATTAGTACCTGCATCAGTCCAGTACAGTTTATGTGTAAGCCAATCAATAGCTAGACCTGCAGGGCTTTCCAAACTTGTGTCCACCACAACCTGCAACCAAATTTAATATAATCTGTGAAATTACATGAAAATACATTACAGCCATCTACTTTATAAAGAAGGATTTGTTGGTTTTTGCAAGTTTGTTCTCCAGGGTACAGTATTTCACACATTTCTCCCCATTATATACTACAGTTTTTTTTTATTCGCTTTGGTACTATTTTCACAAGTAAGGTGTACATTTTCAAAACTCTTGGTACAAAAATCCAAACTGCTCACACTTGTAACACAGCTAGTCATTCTTTCAAAACCTGATCTCATGCTTTCATTCAGTTGCACATATTTTCAGTCCACATAGTCATTGTTTCAAACACAAGATTATTATAATATGTGATGAGAACATTTGGTTTAATCACCAAAACACAACAATATTATCTTCTTTCAGTTTAGTACTTTAAACAATCAGTTTATCCAACAGCAAACAATGCAAGATACATGTTTCAAATCTCCCTCGTTGCTGAATTATCTACAGTAACAGGCTACATATGCCTCATTAGAAAATACACTTACATTACCTAACTTATGTCATTGAACCCATGATGTTTGTAATAGTATTCAGTGTGTTGTCTGGTGTGATAAAGTTATGACACTGTCATGAGGTTCTGTGCTATATCAGAGTTTGCTGCCAATACATGTTCTCACTGTATATGACTGAATCTACTGTAGTTGAGCTTTATAAGGGTTACAGTTACAGTAATGTGACAGTCTCTACCATGGTAATCGGTTTACAGTATCACATGGCATATACATACTGTAATATAAAATGCTATATTTGATGCCATCTGTCTCCATTCTTCTGATTTCTGATCAGTCTGATGTTACACCGTCATTGACTATTTCCATTCCCTTATACTCTATTCTGCTCTATTCACAAATTGCAAATATTTCTGTCCCACCTATCCCCCCCCCCCCCACACACACTCCATAGACATTATGATTTTTATACTCTACAAACTCTATATTCTCTCCCCTTACACTAAACCTACCTGTCACAGAAACATTTCTGCATTTTTTAAATTTTTTAAAAACTCAATTCTGTATGATTTATAAGCTTGACCAAAAAATGTCCCTGCAAGGGATATTACTGTAGGATATTGCCATCTTTATGGGGACATTTTGTCCCCATAATGTAGAATTTATCACACACACCTTATAATCTAAGATAAATCACGTATAATGTAAAAATAATTAATGTTATATGGTTATCCATTTCGGAAATTGCAAACAAATTAGAAACTGTCTATATACTCAATATCTATAGAAATCTATTGGTGTACCAAATGATTGATTGATTAACCATTAAGGTCAGTTGGATTATATTATAGACAAATGTATTAAACTGAACAAGAAAAGATGCGAATCAAAAGTTTGATAGTAAGAGCTTTATGAAAGGCAGTTACTGTGAATGAAACATTTATAAAGATGAAACACTTATATTGTGTGGTGAAAAGGTTACTTTGTGGTTTTGTGTATTGTATTCACACAATTGAAAATATGCTGAAATGTTTGAAAAAAGTGCCCTTTTGATGATCTGTTGTGATATTAGCACTATGAGTTTTGAAAATGTACACCTTGCTTTTGAAAATAGTACCAAAGCGAATAAAAAAAAACTGTAAAACATGCATAGTTCATACATTAGACATCCAACAGCAGTGATGTCCACCGACATTAGCAAAGGCAAGTATAGAGGATTAAAAAATATATATATATATCAAAAGTGCTACCCTACTTTCACACATGGTGTGTATGACTACACTACTGGTCATACGTATTTTTGAAGGTGGTCTCTTAATCTCACCAAGGCTGCATTTATTTGATCAAAAATACAGTAAAAACAGTACACTGTGAAATATTACTACAATTTAATGAACTAGTTTCTGTTGTAATATATTTTAAAATGTAATTTATTCCTGTGATGCAAAGCTGAATTGCAAAAGCAGCCATTGCTTCAGTCTTCAGTGTCATGATCGTCCAGAAATCATTCTAAGATAATTTCTTATTAATATCAATGCTGAAAATGCTGTTTTAGCTGCTTATTTGTTTTTTAGGAAATGATACACTGCCATTCAAAAGTTTTGGGTAAGTAGGATTGTTTTTTTTTTTAATTACTTTTATTTAGCAAATGCACATTAAATGATCAAAAAACACACCCAAAATATTTTTATTAAAATGAAATAATTACAAATATTACAAATATTTTTTTTTTAAACTTTCTATTCATCAAATATTCCTGGAAAAAAAAACCTGATTGTTTCCACAATAAAAAATTAAGCAGCACAACTACCATTAACATTAATAATCATACGGAATGTTTTCTTAGCAGCAAATCAGCATATTAGAATGATTTCTAAAAGATCATATGATGTGACTGGAGTAATGATGCTGAAAATTCAGCTTTGCTATCACAGGAATAAATTACGTTTTACAATATATTACAACAGAAATCAGTTCATTTAAATTGTAACAATACGCCACTGTACTGTTTTTTGATTAAATAAACACAGCCTAGGTGAGACTAAGGGACTACTTTCAAAAATATTTAAAAAAACCTTAATGTTGTTTCCAAACTTTTGACCGACACTACCGTTCAAAGGTTTTAGATCCGTTTTAAGATGTGTTAATGTTTTTAAAAAGTGTCTTCTGCTCACCAAGGCTGCATTTATTCGTTCCAAAATGCACTATTAAAATAACTTTTCTATTTGAATATATTCTAAAATGCAGTTTATTCCTGTGTTACAAAGCTGAAATTTCAGCATCATTACTACAGGCTTCAGTGTCACATGATCCTTCAGAAATCATTATAATATGCCGATTTGCTGCTCAAGAAACATTTATTATTATCATCAATGTTTAAAACAGTTGTGCAAATTTTTTTTTTTCAAGATTCTTTGATTAATAAAAAGTTAAAAAGAACAGCATTTATCTGAAATAGAAAGCTTTTGTACGCATCGCAGGTGTAATAGGAAATGCAGTAGCAACCGTTTTATATTATGCAAGTATACGATGAACAGCCACAAAGAACAGTACCTGATCTACCTACCTGTTACCCATCTAAAGCTTTTTTTAATGCTTTTTCCAGTTCTAAAGGACGTGTCATTATTGCTTCATTATTACCAATTTGCATTTACGGTCGATTATCATGAGTTTGTTTTTTATATAGACAAAACAATAAATCTGTTTCTGGGTCTCGGGCTAAATTCCTGCTAACCTCCTGTTTGGTGCCGTCCCATTTTGCTCTGTTGATGGAATCAGTGGTGACGTCGGTCCAGTATATATATCGCTCACTGGAATCCCAGTCCAGGGCCACTGCATTTCGAATATCAGCCAGTGGAATGACATCATCCAACTTGTCTTCAGTGTCAAAGCTGATTCGACGGATGTCCGTCCTTCGGGCAAAAAGCAGGAACTTGTCAAGACCTGATCAAAGACCAAAGGTCTCCTGTCAGTTCTCCAGATTTGAAAAGTTCATCAGTACAGACAAGCATTTATTTCACAAAGTCAGAAATGTGATCATTATGAAAGGAAAATGACAAATTTAGTATGGATTTGTTAAATAACATTTATCATTCATTTTTGTTACATGTAAACAAGGATGGCTAGTTGGTAAAGAGAGCAGCTGCAATTGACAGAATGATTATTAAAATGTATAAGTATTAGTATAAGTATTATTTTTGAGTGTAAACATTAACGCACTATAAAAAAGCAACTACATATTTTCCAGTTTGTGAAACCTTTTGAGTCTCAAATACAAAGAAATGCATTGTTCATGAAACTACATAACGCCATGCTAGACCAACAGAATCCCACAAATGTCGTCCCAATTAAATTTTTCTGAACAACGGGTTTGATACTGAACAATATTGCTGAAATGTTAAGGGTTTGTGAGTTCCCAGCATGCATTGCAGCATGAATAAATTGTGCAGCTACTGTACTATTATTTTGGTCTTTGCTGACTTCATTTCAACTTCTGTTGTTTTGTAATTACGGTTAGTTATTTGTTGTATTGTAATGTTACAATAAATTGTCACAAATGACGGAAATGTCCGTCAATGGCAAGGAAAGACTTTAAAAAAGTATTTTGACTTTTAAAATAACCATTATTACGCATTATCATGAAGTGAATGCATCATGTTACTGATTACACATATAATTCAGTTTCTGTCAATTACCCAGAATGCATCTGTGAGACTACATTACACCTCTCTTCTTGTAATCCCTTAAGAAGCCTGCTGTCAGTGAGTGAAAGGCTTCTCGTGGTCTCAATAGAATGATGCACTCAATCACTTTCCCGAAGTTTGTATGGCACTTCTCACATAACTGTCCCCTCAGGGTAAAGGGCTTATGTTGTAGCATAAATAAGGATCAATAACTAAAACAAGCAGTACTTACTCTGGGCACAGTTATAGTGGTCCACCCTTTTAAAGCCTGTAGGACATGCACAGGTGAAGGTCTTATTGCTTGGAAGACACAGGTGACTGCAGCCGCCATTATTGCTCCCACAGCGATTTCTCCCTCCTAAAAATAACAAGACAAAATAATAACAAAAATGAATTTTATTTACTCAACCCAGGCTCATTGGAAAAATGTGACAGTGGTGACATTTCTGCAAAATAATATTAAGTTGCTTCATGCACGTTTCACGGCACTTTCAAAATGAAATGTCAAAGTTTTATTCGAATAAATTAAGTTTTATCCAAAACAGATAAATATGACTGGCCATGTTTTATTATGTTGGATGATGCATGTATCACGGCAGTTTAGTAATGAAATGTCTGGTGAGTGGCGCGAAAAGGTTAATGCTCTATCATGTTTTAAAATAATTTACCACCTACACTAAACCGAACCAAGTGTTAACGATGCAAACGAGAGATAAAAATACATTAACCATGCCATTTTAGCTTGCTTATATCTGTCTTTCAGCTCTTTTATCATGACTTGCTTCACTGTACTCTTACCCAAGTGCTCCGTATCACAAATGCAATACTACATCAGATAAGCCTTAAATATTAAACTTAATATATTAGTTTACAAATCATGCAATATGATAAAAGTGTTTTGAGGTCATAACACCGTATTGTGCAAGAAACTGGATGACAATAAGTCTTTATTAATCGATAATCTGCCCCTGTAATAATAATTTGTGTGAAAAGGAATAAAAGTTGTTTGTATTTTACAGAGACTATTGTTGATTTCAGCTAAAAACTGCAGTAAATTGTATGTATAGGTGCGTTTTTGGAGTGCCAATGAGCCGATGCTGCATTTACTTTAACACGATTTGTGCTTGTAAACATTGTATACTATAATCATTGTCTACTACACTATGAGTAATAAAGACTTCTGTTTGGTTGACCTGCAGGTTGCCTCTGTGGGTGCAGCGTGTGGATATCCATGGGAAAATGCAGCTTGTTCCGGATGACCTCTTGGTTCTTGCCAGTGAACTTGTTGGCACTGTTGATACTCTTGGTGTGCCAGTCGGTCCAGTACAGACTGTCTTCAAACACTGTGATGGCAAAAGGATGTGGAAGACCTGGAAGATGGAAAGAAGGTTGAGAGTTTGGAATTATGAGTGGACTGCAGTCAATCACATTTTTTTATTTTTACAAATCGCACATTTTTCTGTAATTAATCACAATTAAATCACACCTAATATGTAAGTTTTTAATATATTTTTATATTGTAATACTTTCACATTGAATCTCCAAAATAATGTAGAAACAACATAAAGACGGTATATTTTAAATATTTGTTTAATGGCATCTGTTTTACTAAGCACTATGATTGAAGGCCAGTATCACTGATACCAACGCTAATACATGGATTTTTTTTTCTCAATTTTAGCCATTAATTATAGCCATTCAACATTATAGTATAATTGAAAGCTATCATAATTAACATTTTGTAAAAAAAATATATATATAACAACTTGTAATTCAAGTGAACTTAAAACAATCTTCTCATAAACCCATTGTAATAAATTACATATTTAGCTGTGCCTTTAATATATCAGGGCTCAACTTTAAGTTTTTTTTCCCTACTGGTCCAGATTTGTACTTGTCCTGCCAAAATGCACAAAAAACGTTTTTGTTTTTGACCCATGTAACCTTGTAAACAGTGATTTAAGATTTACAGGTTGGTCGAACAGGTAGTATACAGAAATGTAATCATTTCTTTCTGTATCTGCAATAAACACATACATTATAAATTGAATATAGATTAATTCTTATTAAAGCTACAAAAGTTCAGTGAAGAGCAGTGAGTGATTGTCTCTTTGTCTTTTGTTCTTTGAGTTACATAAATGACAGACAGAAGCAGGTTTATTAGGCTTCCGTCACTTTAAGACCTGACGCACATGAAACGGACCTGACACGCATCCCATTTTCTCATAAATCTTTGCATTAATTTAACACTTTTGAACTCATTTAAGACTGTGCTTACGAGGATACTCGCCAATATTGGGAATTTTGAAACAATTTTGTGTTTTTGTCCGTTCAAGTGCGAAAGAGAACTCTGAAGCGGCATTCGGTGCGCGCGTTTCGGGTGTTTGTTCACAGAAAGCAGCTTCATAGACAAATTCGATTTTTTCCACCATCTTATCGTGCTTGAATGGTTTAATAGCACTTGAATTAATAATAGCGTCATATAATGTCAAGCTAGCCAAAGGATAATGCTTTAAGTGTATTAAAAAAATGTAACGTGTTAAACTGAAAAAATGTAATTCCTTTTGACAGCCCTAATATAGAATTAATGACTGCAGTCCAAAGCTCAATACCTAAAAGACATGACCGGGTTACAGAAAGTCTTCCAATAACTAATATACTCAGATGATTTATAATCCTCTTGTTATGTTTAAGAGTGAAAAATCAAGCTTAAATGTTATGTTTGGTCAAATTATTTTTGGGTTCTGCACTACAGTAAATGGCTGCATATGTAAAAAACGTTGTAGGCTTTATGGAATGTCAAGCTTTATGTCTACACTTTCTACTGTTACATCCATAAGTTCAGGTCCAACCTGACCCAGGGGTAAATAATGCTGGTTTTCAATGCAGCTGCGTTTTCTTGAGTGAAGAGCGTCACAAGATCTCTTACACACACACACACACACACACAATTTGTATTTATATCAAGGCACTCTAGAATTCTTGATTCTCATTGGCTCACAGATGCTCTAAGGCACTTTTTTATTTTATTTTAACTCCATTCAAATCCCTGATCGTCTGTGATGGGTTCAAAGCTGTTTACTCTTTACTCTTTAAACACACCTGTGACATTTGTAATAATGTCAAATTAATCAAGTCGAACTTTAAAGTGCATTTTATATACTAACAATACTAACATACTAAAGCACATGTAAAGTACTTGATTATAATTAACTGTATTTTGTTTTTTGATATCACATCTAACATTTATATATTTTATTTTAAATGTACTAAACTGCAACTTCATTACAAATATAAATACATGAAGTTTCAATAGAAATGACATTAAAATATATTTTAGTTTACCACAAATGCTTCTCAGTACACTCGGCAGTACACGTTAACCATATTTCAAACACAATAGAAGTGATTATGAAATTACGCATAAAGGTGTACTCTAAAGTTCAGCTGATTGCATATCATTTAAACTAATTTTAAACTAGAATACATTTTCATTTAATTGTAATTAACATGCAATTAAGGGTCCAAAAACATCACACACCTGAGTTCACACTTATTTCTGTAATAAGCATAATAATTATGCTAAACTGTACTTCTTTTTCACAAGGGTTTATTGGGCTTTTTTGGATAAAATTAGACATGATGACAATCTGGTGTACTGTAAACTCTGAATTCAAAGGAGAATCCTTCCCCTCGAGGAACAGTCAGAGGTGGCAGCGAAAAAGTTGGTACTATAACCAATTTTTTTCCTAAATACTTAAAACCTCCTATAATTTTCAGTTGCTTCTCTTCTTTTCTGCATTGCACTTCTGCTCTAACTTGTGTGCTAATCTAGCTTATTCTTTAAACATGGCACTCTGCCAAACTATAGGCGTGTAACGTGCCCTGCCTGTATCTGCCGCCTTTTCTGCACCTTTCAACCCTTCTCCAGGTGTACACACACAGCGTCGGGTTGTTTTGTGATCTTATCTTTGTAGAGAAGCAAGCATAGGTTTGAGTTAGAAGGTTTGTTTGCCTTTTCCGTCTTTTTTCTTTTGTTTCCAGCTCCGCTGCCATCTGCTGTCCCTCCTTGCTGGTACCTTTCTCTTGTCATCTCAATCATCATTCACTTTTGATCTTGTTTTTCCAGTCAGCATATGTTTTCTCAGTGTGTGTGCACTCTGATTTTTTTTTATATATAATGCTGGTGCCTCCCTCCCTAGTAAATCTGTCATTGATGACCACTGTAAGCAAATCTGCGCTGAATTTTTTTTTTAGAGCTCGGTTTTCACGTCTAAATATTCCCCCACCTTTCCCAGGTGCACAGGTATTTTGTTCCAGCAAACCCCGAGGCTTAGTCTTCCTTTCTAGTGTGCCATTAAGAGGGAACATCGGTTGCACTCTATCACACATCAGAGAGACATCTGAATTTATCTACAAGACACGCTTATCCTCAAAGGAACAGAATACTCAATAAAAAAAAACACAGCAGCCTAACAAAGTTTCTTAAAGGACAATCTGTAAATCTGTCCAGCTGATGAAACACTGAACGAACAATAGGAATTTATGTTTTGTTGAAGCAAAGTGCGTTTTAAAATTATTTGTCCATAAGACGCACTGTACAATTTTAATCAGAAAACTAAATCAGATTATATAAACAATAATGTGTCTTTTTAAAATGTCAAGTAAGTGGTTTAGACTGACTTGAATCATATCAGTCTGTTTTTTGTGAAATCAAACTAACAGACTTTGTTCCAATATTAATCACACAACAATGTTTTCCATTTGAATACATTTTGAAACGCATTTTATTCCTGTGATGCCAAAGCTGAATTTTCAGCATCATTACTCCAATCTTCAGGGTCACATGATCCTTCAGAAATCATCTGATTTATTATTCATTTTTATTAGTGCTCAATTATTAATAATGGTTCTTATTATCATCAATGTTGGAAAGCTTTGTACTGCTTAATATGTTTGTGGAAACCGTGATACACTGCCATTCAAAGGTTTTTTTTTAAAAAGGGGGAAAAAGCAATGAATACTTTAATTCAGCAAGGATTCATTAGGGCCTTTCGCTCCGTAGGAATCTTTTCATAGTTCCCAGAACTATTGGCGGAAGTACCCGGATCTTGGCGTGTTTGCACCAACGGAACTAGGAATGATTTTAGTTCTAGGAACTCCTTTTGGGGGAACTAAATAAGCTCCTGCTTCAGAGTAGGGTCTAACCCAGCACAATAGGAACTACCAGTGACGTAAGTGTACGCTGACTGGCTGAAAGCACGTGGAACACCAGAACCTGCCATTTAAAAAAAAAAGCAGTCTACACATTAGTTATAGCCGATATATTTACACCAGAAACTAACTCTACGACAGAGGCGGACAGTAGAGAAGTATTTTTACTTTCCAAGCAATTTTATTTTTCAAGTATATGTACTTTATCAGTGTTCTTCTTTGGAAAACTTTTACTTAACAACATTCCAAAACATAATATTGTAATTTTTACTGCACAATGTTTCATATTGAATTTTTATTACTCATTTACATTAAAAATGTAGTACTGTATACTTTTACTCAAGTAAAAGTAATTCAAAGTTTTACTTGAGGACAAGTAAGAAAGTACTAATTTTTTAATGTAATTAAGTATTAAAGGTAAAAAAAACCCTTTAATTTATAAATTGTAGTGCAGTAAAAAATAGGACATTATGCTTTGGAATGTAGTGAAGTAAAAGTTTTCCAAAGAAAAATAGTGATAAAGTACATATACTTGAAATATGTTCTTGAGTAGAATGTAAAAATACTTCTCTATTGTCCGCCTCTGTTCTACGAACATGGAAAACAGTAATAGATGGACCTCTCAACTTTTATGCTAAGGAGAAAATCCAACGCAACTTTGAGGGGGAACAAGCATTTCTGCCAAGCTAGCGACATTGGACATCAACCACACAGCAAACGCTAATACTTTTTCATATATCGTCTACTTTCTTTGTTTAACAGTATTAGACAGGACTGTTAAACAGATCTTAAACTAGTGAAGACAGAATGTGAGAACTGTGTGAGTTGCGTTCTCAGCACCATTAAAATAAAGGTCTGCTGCACCGTCAAAATAAAAGACAACCGCGGCTTATGTCACTTCAGAGTTCCTACTGCCGGTGCAAATGCAAGCAGTAAAATATTCCTAGGGGAACCTTTAGTTCTTGGGGAACCACCATGGTGGCTAGTTCCTAGAACAACCTGGAGCAAAAGCCCATATTAAATTGATCAAAAGTGACTCAAGTGACAGCAAAGACAAATAAAAGCTTTTCTTTTGAACTTTCGATTCATCAAAGAATCCGGAAAAAAGATGCATCAGTTTCCACACAATAAATACAAAGCAAAAAAAGCATTTTCAACATTGATAATAATAAGAAATGTTTCTCAAGCAGCAAATCAGCATATTAGAATGATTTCTAAAGGATCATATGACACTGAAGACTGAAGTAATGATGCTAAAAATTCAGTTTTACATTAAAATAAATAAATTGCATATTAAAATATATTCCGATAGAAAACAGTTAATTTAAATTGTAATAATATTTTACAAAATTACAGCTTTTACTGGATTTTTGATCCAATAAATGGAGCCTTGGTGAACATAAGATACTTATTTCAAAAACATACATAAAAAATGTTAATTGTGAAAACAAACCCCATGTTTACCTCTATAAGGAGAATAGAATTATCTGGAAATTAATAAAGCTTAAAGGTTTTTATTTTTTTACCTTGGCTAATGACAGCTTTTCTATTCTTCCCATCCAGGTCAGCTCTTTCAATGACGTGGTGTTTGGCATCTACCCAGTACATGCGGTGACTGGCATAGTCAATGGTAAGTCCATTGGGCCAGAATAGGTGTGTATCCGCAATTATTTTTCGATTAGAGCCATCCATGTTGGCATATTCAATGCGTGGCATATTTCCCCAGTCAGTCCAGTAAATCTTCCTAAAGACAGAGCATAAGTGATGTTAGAAACATTGTTTTATCTTAATGTAATAATATGCAGGTAGGACCCAATGAAGTAAATAATAAATGTCCTTTTTGATAATGGCATTACATTGGAAACATCTTTTTCCAACTCAATTTTGACTTTATACAATTTACAGGAATTACTGTGCATAGGTTTTTACCGTGAGGGCTAAAACAAAAAGTGTTTTTGAAATACTAGTTACTGGATTTGACCAAGTTTTCCATGTTAGTGGCACCAAATCTATAAAAAGAGTGTTTTTTTTTTGTAAGGACTGAAACAAATTCTAATAAATGTCACCCTACAAATAATCATTTATTGCTTTTATCATGCATTTTATCCCTCAGAAAAAGAATGTAATGCTTTGGCTTTTCTCAAATACAGCAGGATCTACATGCATCTGTGTGTAAGAATCAGTGGACGCAAAGGCAGTCCAAACAAGGGCTACATTTTGTTGGAGAGGGAGAATTCAAGCCAGATTTCATAAACCCCTCTGTCTTCCACGACAAAGAGCCATGATGAGCGTCGGCTACAACTCAAGCCTTGTGACAATCTCTGAATAAAACTTTTGCACAGCCTTTGTGATTAGAGGCAAATTAAGTTACGAAGTTTAGCCAGAAGTCACCAGAATGGCTTCATGCTTACCATTGCTTATTACATAACAACAACTTCTGGTCCCAAGAGGGGATTTTTCCCCATGCAAAAGAACAAAGAGGCAGTGACAGTTTTCAGTATAAAAAATAATAAATGTACAGCATTTAAACAAAAATTAAAGGGGTCTCAGCATGAGGAAAGAGTCTGATGTCCCTTGTGAAAAAGAGGTAGACCTTAGAGGACTTTAAAAAGTAAAACGTAGTGCTTTCAGACACTTAATTGCATGTTAATTGCAATTAAATAAAAACGGGATTTTAATGGATTTTACATTTATATTAAATGCAATTAACGGAACATTAGAATGTCTTTGACCCACTTAAGTAAGACTTCATATGTAATTTAATACATACATCTTTCATTTCTATGTAGTTTATTTAGTCACTTCTGTTGCCTTTAAGATATGGTTAAACTTTAGTGTTAAATGTACTGACAAGCATTCATGGTCAACTAAAATACACTAAAATCATTTCGATTGAATCGTGTATGTCTTGTACTAAATTTCAACTTCATTGCATACAAGTTTTATACATTAACATCAAATGTAATATTGAATAACACACTACAGTTCAAATTATAATCAAGTACTTCACATCTGATTTAGTTTGTTAGTTAACACTTCAAAATAAGTAAATCCTTTAAAGCATGACAAAAGATTATTAAAATAAAATGATTTAAAATGTACTTCATAGTAAAACTTTTCATTTGACATTACAAATTGCACTTTTTAAAAGTGTACCTAAGTGTGTTAAGAAACATTTGCGTATTTATTGCGCAAAGCTTGTGATGAATATCCTTTAAAAGGATCCAGCATTATTTGCAAATAGCATTTTACAGTATATGTGAAGTAAAACACAAGAGTCTGAATATTTACCCTTCAATGGGGTGCAGAGCAATGGCACGGGGTTTCTCCATTCTTTGCCATAAAAGCACTTTACGGTGTGTGCCGTCCAGATTGGCCACTTCAATACGCGACGTTCCTGAGTCAGTCCAGTAGAGCTTATTATGAATCCAGTCTATGGCCAGACCACCTAAGATATTGGAATAATAATAATTAAAAAAAAAAGTTATCTACATGTAACTATTATTCAAATGTTATGTATTATTTCTTCTTTTCCTTGGGGAAACAGAATCAAACTGAGCATCAAATTAGAGAATATTAAAGCATCAAACTCTTATGAAAATTTCACTTCATTTTAATATCCTATAATTCTTTTTTTTTATAATGTAATATAATCTTTTAGACTGTATCAGTACTGTACGACTATACAAACATAATTGCTGATTATTGTCCTTGATATTTTTTGTTTTTGTCCTTTTGTTTAACCTCTTAAGCTCTGGGACCATTTTTGGGATTTCTGCCTGGATTTGGCCTACCCAAATTGAAAAGCCTCCGATACCCACATACAGTGGTCTAAATACACAATTTTGGTGTCATTTCAAAAGGAAACCCTTTGAAGTTTCATAAACCACTGCTAAAAGTGATAAACATGTAAGTATATGTTGTCTGTAATAAACGGTAATAAATGGATCTGAAGGGAGGTTTTCTGTAAAAAAGACACCGGGATATTGCATTTATACCACTGTATATAGGTATGGGGGAGGGGGGCAGGAGGAAATTACATAAAAAAGGTCATATTCCTCCATTTAGATTCATTTGAATAAATCTTGCATACATGATCCAGACAAAAATCTTTTCTCCAGTATTTTCTGGAATCTAGTGGAAACAGCCAAAACGGTCAGCAGGGTGCTAGAGCACATAGGGCCTCAGTTACACACTTTCAAAAATGAATTTATATCCAAAAAAATCCAAAAGCGTCTTTTTGGTCTTTTTTGGGGAGTTATTACAGCTCAGACAACATATACTTACATGTTTATCACTTTTAGCAGTGTTTTATGTAACTTCAAAAGGGTTTCCTGTAAAATGACACCAACATTTTGAATTTAAACCACTGTATGTGGGTATGGGAAGCTTTTCAATTTGGGTATGCCAAATCCAGGCGGAGATGGTTCCAGAGTAATTTAGTATAAATAAGTTACTTTGTGTACAACAAATGCCAAAGTGATGCATATCTCCAGTAAAGCTCCTCCACAGACATTTAAAATTGAAAGTATATACATGATGATGTATATACAGGGTCCGCAGAGTTTTTTACAAAAGCTTTTATTAGAAAAGTTTTTGTTCACCTAAGCTAAAAAGTATTCAAAATAAGCCAATAACTGTTTACTTTATTGCCGTTTTATACATCTATTAATCAACATTGCCTAAACTGTCAAACTTCACATTGGTTCTCTAAACAGCATGAAGAACAAAACTATTATTTATATTTTGAACAAATTATACACAAAGCGAACAACATAATACTGTAATTCTTCCATTATCAATCAATGAAATTGTCACTAACTGCTTTAGACAGCTGTAGTTTCAAATCTGCAGTCCCATTATAATCAACGCAGCTGTCTACACTGCAGTATAAATCTCTTAATCACGTTGTGTTTGTGCCTTGTTGAGTGTAATGGGAGCTTTTGTTGCATCTACAAATACTCCATTTATTTGATTAATTGTGCACCTCTAGCCTGACGTCGTCATACTCAATTCTAGTCAGAATATGAGTCTGATTCTGCTCCGTTGGGCTGTGATTATGGGGCGTGTTTCAACCGAACCAGGAAAGACCTCAATTGGATAGACCTACAACCAATCACAGCAACGGAGCGACGCACAACGTTAGTTGTCAAATGTCAACAGAACTCAACTGCACTGTGTTGCCATGTCCGCGGGTTGAAGCGACCCCAATTATGTGATATACAGACCCAGGAATGCGATTTTTAGCAGGCAGCCCTGCCAAAATAACACATATTTTACCCCCCAAATGCCTTTTTTCCCGGAGAACCCCCCCTGGAAAGCTATTGGGCTTGTTTTTGGCTAGTTTTGAGGAACGTTAGCAATTGGGCGGGTTTTGTTGTAAAAACTTGGCAACCCTGTCTGCACGCTGGAATAAGTTGCCTAACGTTAGAAGAAGAAGATGAGTGTAAACGATCTTTGCCAGTGTTGTAAAAAAAGAATTTAAGGATACACAGAGTACTTACCAACACGATCATCATTTCTGAGAGAAATAGTAAAGGTGAATGCATATACGAACAAGTTCTCCGTTTAGGATTAGAACAAATTCAACCCAAGCGCCTTTGATGACGTGGATGATTACGTTAATGTTGATCATCTGTCCATCATCGTCTAAAGCCCGCCCTGACAATTTCATTGGTCCGAACAGTTTCTGTTCGGGCATAATTACTTCTCTATGGATCAAGTCCAGACCGAACTGCCCGAGTAAAAATGTTGTGGGCGGGGCTACGTTCGGCTGGCATCCAGGCTAGTGCACCTCAACAGTGTACACAAAAAATTTTGGCTACAAAAAAAAAAAAAACTACACAATGTATATCGAGGAATTAAACTTTTGTAGTTGTTTTAATTCATTTAAGTTGTTATAAAATAAATTAAATTTTTCTAACTATTTGTAATTTTAATGAATCAGACAGACATTACCGGTCAATATATCCAAATCTATACCTTCATAACCATAACCACAAGCTCTATTATTCAGCACAATGATAACCACAAAAACGTTAACAGAAACACTTATAAAATGTCAAATGTAAGAGCATTAAACACTAACAGGTCTTTCTTTTTACTAAAAAACAAAATAACACATTTACTCTCCATATCCAGTCCTATGCAAATCATGCTGAAAACTAGAACTTTCACTGCCCAGTTTTCAAATTTATCAAGATAATTTGAACAAGTTCATACAACTTAATAAAAAACAAAATTCAGTTTAAAAATGACCCTATCTCTACCCCTAATCATAACTTATCCCTAAAATCAGAGAGAAATGATCCTAAGCTCCTAACTCTGGCTGTGACATTAACTGTAAACTTGTCACTTGGTATTGGTTGATTGGAATTGTTGTTCCAGGATCAACAAAATATGTTGATCCAGGAGAAATCGCGTTTTTATCAATTCATACGTCATCAATAGCAGTTCCCTTCCGTATAGTATGATTGCGTTCACATCACCAGCGAACCGTACCGGAGTTCAGATGAACTGTACCCCAGACCACCCTTTTTAAGCGGACTCGGGTACGGTTCGCAGGTGCGCACCCGAGTTCGGAAGACAGCGCTCACATCATCCGAACAAACCGAACTCTGACGTCAATCGAATCCGTGTGTGCACCAAAATTGCTAGTGTGAAAGCACCCTTTAAGTAACAACTGCAGGTTACTAATTTTTGCAGTGTGGTGCATAGTGCAAAGCAAGCAAGAGTCCTAAAATGACAGCAGTGCATATAAGGAATATACTGTGAAAAAGGATGGATAAACTGATAAAATATTTACTGCTCACCTGGGCTCTCAAGACCCGTGGACACGACCTCCTCCACATTGCTACCGTTGAGGCTGGCTCTCATGATACGGTCCAGTGTGACATCCGACCAGAATACCAGCTCGCTGTTATGATGAAAGTCCAACGCAATGGCATTTTCCAGATTATTGAGCAACAAAGTGTACTCAGAGCGGTGCGGTAGAACCTGTCGGATGTCAATCCGATTTGCAAACAACAAAACCGGTTCTGGACCTAAAATAGAAAACATGAAAGTTACTATTAAATTGGACATCTCCGTTCCAAACCACCAATGTTTTGCTGCTTTTATTATACATATTCAGCCTCACCCAAAGCCTTGCAACTGCGTTTGTCAGGTCGAAGCTCATAACCTTGAACACACCAGCATTGGAATCCTCCTTCTATGTTGGTACAGCCTTGACTACAATAACCGTCATCTGCACACTCATCCACATCTTGGTTCAGACACAGAAGCAGGAAAGAAACATTTATTAGTTAGTTTCCCCTTTAGTTATAACATGATGATTCAAGCACAGATTGACTGCAAGACTGTACAGCTTAGAACTTGCAACAATTTCTAACATTACTTTTGAAAAAAGTTAATGCCAGTAGCAAGGTTTTAGGTTCCCCTAAAACCTGTATAATTATTAGGTAGTGAGGAAAGCTTGATCTATTTTAACAGTTTGTTCCCACCCTCTTTATTCAGAGTTTCAGCTTTTGCCCTCAGGATCTAGGTTTAGTTTCTTCTCTCTTAGGAGTAACAGGTATAGACAATCGTTCATTCCCATTGCTATTTCTCTGTTAAATTTGGGTATGAGTGGAGAGCGGTGTAGTAGGAAGTAGGAATGTTGTCTGTGGCTGTTGTTGTCATAGATTTTTTTTCTGTTGTGTATGGCATTTTCTGTTGATTTATTTTTAACGAATGATGCCATTTTTAATGGTGTTTCAAATGCATGTTAAAACTTGTTTTGTTTGCTGGCCTTGCTGCAAAACCAATTGCCCTTCGGGGACATAAATAAAGTAAAGTGATATTGTACTGTAACATCTATGAAACTAAACTGACACACTTCTTACACCCACTCACTCAGTATTTTAGGTGTTTATGTACTGTGCAGAAGTCTAAGACACATTAGATTCTATCCACCCTTGTATAAATAACCTGTTTATCACTGTAAAGCTGCTTTTAAACAATTGTATAAAACACTATATAAATAAAAGGTGTCAGAAAGAAGAGCGCTCAATTGTATTAAATAAGTACTTCAACACTTAACTTTTAAGATTTGAAGAAAAAAAAGACGATAAAACCATGTACTTGCAGGTAATATAATATTAAATGAAACAAAAGGCCACTTAAGTGTCCATAAAGAGAGTACTCTTTCATGACTTTGTTACTTAACACACTTAAGTACACGTTTAAAGTTATTAAAAAATCAAATTTTAACAAGTACATTTTTTTTAACAAGGGTATCTTTTGCTTTAGTGTGCCAAACATTGTTCTTTTGCCATTAATTTCTCTATGCACAAGGAATACGACAAAAGACTGTGTGCTCCATAATGAGATCTGCTCTCATTACCATCCAGTCTGTCTGGGATTAGATGAAGAAACAGAAAAAAAGGGTGTATGGGTGAGTAAATGTATGGAGTTTTTCAGATATTTTGATCTAATGGACAAAATAAGCTTGCGCAATTAACATATGAACGTGCCCGGAGATGACAGAAAACACAAATCAGCAGCTTTCATTTCTGCTCTAATAGCCACAAGACCCAGGCGAAAGCTGAGAGTGTGTTTTCGAAATCAGGAATGGTGAAAGAACATTGTGCTTGGTAAATTCAAAACCACACTTGGGTCGTCAGCTGACAAAGTTAAAATCCCGTCTGGCAAGCGTTTAAACATCAAGTCAGTAGGTGGAGAGTAGGTGGTCTTTTGTGGCTGTTTGAATGCATTCAACCACATGAGCGTTTACACTATGAAAGCAATCCGGTCGAATGAGTTCTCTTCACTTCAAAAGTGAAGTTGCTCAAAAGGTTTTAGACCCCGTTTACACCTGTATTTAGTGTCTCCAACTTGCTATCCGATCAACCAAAACGCATCTTAACACCAGATGTAAACAGGGCCAAAGAGACACAAATATTTTAGGGCGTTTTCACACCTATAAATTGTTTGTTTTGTTCTTTCTTGGTTCGGTTTGATTTCACAAGGCAACCTTCCAAAGCGTACCAAAATGTGTTCACGCAAGTCACATGTGAGTACAACGGTCCTCTTATTGGTCAGAGTATCCTCTCCGTCATCCATCAAGATGATTGACAACTTCACTCCATGAGCTTCTTGTAACGCAAACACTATACAAAAGTAGCCGTCATTTCCTGATAAAATATATTCTACATTCGCAACAATACTGCAGCAAATTCAAACGCGCTCTCTCTGGATCTTCCAGAGAGAGGATAACTGTTTCAACGCACACACAAACACTATACGAATGTCTATACGAAACTATACACTATACGAAAGAAATCAAGGCTTCATCGGGACAGCATTCACCCACAGAGAAGCGCAACTACACAACATTTTAGGATGAAGAGGTACTCTTTTGGTTTTCAATGGTGATAACTAATGTGCTCACTCACAGAATCAGACACGACTGCTATTTATATAGCACATTTCCTGTTATGAATTATAATGCCAGTTGGTCCGTTGGGTCGGATTGCTTTCACACCTCAAGCTAACCGCCCCAGAGTTTGTTTGCAATCGGGCCAAGACCACCTCGTTGAGGCGATCTCGGAGCGATTGCATTGGTGCGGATCCGAGCATTATTGCCGTGTTCACATATGCCTAAACGTACCGACCCAAGGGAGAAAAAACACCAGGTTCTGAAACAAATGTTTAGGTGTGAAAGCCCCCTTAGATATTTAGAATATAACATAGATAATCCTGTTCAAAAGTTTAAATCCCCTTGCTACCTAACTTTCTTTTCTGCTGTCTTCTCATTTAACTGTCCTTTGTTTTTTTTCCCCTTGTCTATAGCTCACCTTTGCATGTCTTCCCGTCCTGTGTTAATGTGTAGCCGGTGTGACAAGTGCACTGCACCAGACCTCGAGACATCTGGCATTTCTGTGAGCAACCTCCGTTGTTAACATTACAATTTTCTTCACTTGACTTGGAGCCTAGAAACACACACAGGCAAACATTTGAATGTTAACAAAGAGGAGGGAATGTGATATTTTCAATGGGGAACTACCATTATTTGTCTTATGTAAGATTTCACATGCACTTATCTGTCTGCATGCAATAGTGCATTTTGTAGACTCACGGCAGTCCTGGAATGGATGTTCATCAGTCCCATCTTCACAGTCTTTGATGTCATTACAAACCTTACGCTGGCCAATACAGCGGCCATTCTCACACAGGAACTGATCTGACGCGCATGGAGGGGTTTCTACGAAACAAGGGGAATGTAATAAAGAAACAGAATAAGACAATAAAAAGGCAAGTAATGCAGAAAAGTTAATTGAGCAGATATTAGAAATTATGAATGCTTTTTGCGCATATTTTCAACATATCTATGTAGACCAAAACTATGCGCACCGTGTGAACGTTTAATCCTTAACAACTTTTGGTAAATTCAAACCCATTTTAACAAAATGTGTACTAATTAAATTTAGTTGCCCCAAAGCACAGCATATGTGCATCAATTACCAGATCTTATAAATAATCTAAATAATAAAAAAAAAAATTATATCCATTTTATTTTTTCTATCTATTCTAAGGCAGATTTATGGACTTTATGCTCAATTAAGGAGCTGGTCACATCACATTAATTGAAAAGAATCAGTCACACCTAGTAATATTTGTATTGTCTATAGCAGTGGTGTCCAACCCTGCTTTTGGAGAGCTACCGTCCAGCAGATTTCAGTTCCAACCCTGCTCCAACACACCTGTCTGTAATTATCTATCACCCTGAACACCATTGCTGCGTCCCAATTCGCATACTATCCGTACTAAATAGTATTCGAAAAAAGAATTAGTATGTCCCAAATCTTAGTATGTTGAAAAGAGTATTCCAAAGATTCCCGGATGGTTTACTATTTCCGGTCAGAATCCGTAGTGCAGATCGATGCGCACTCTAACGGCTGATATTGCCCACAACCTATTGCGAGATGGACGAGGATTCGATTAGAACTACAAACGCGGATAAAAAGTGTTTAAAAAACTACAAACATGAAGGTTACGCGAGTCTGACGGTTAAGTGGAGAGGATTAGATAAAGTGGTTTGAGTGAGCAATTATCAGTATTTAACTTGACGAAAAGATATTTATTCAATATTATCCACATTATATTTCTCCTTCAGCAGCATTGAGAACTTTTGTAATGATACGTTTGGCCATTAACTTTGCAAACACATGAGAGGAGTCTAAAGACCCACGAAAGGCAGATCAACGAGCGACTACATTTCTCTCCGATACGGTAGGAAATTAAATTGAAAGTGGGGGATTTGAACTGTGACGATGATTGACAGTTTAAGCGGTGACGGGACGCACGTAACAGAGTCCGTTAAAGATGACGAAGTAGTATGTCCCAAAGCTTGCATACTCTTCTGCTACACACTCAAAAGTATGTACTTTTTCTTCACAAAAAGAGTACATACTTTTAGGACGTAGTATAAGTAGGCGAATTGGGACGCAGCCCATGATTAGCTGGTTCAGGTGTGTTTGATTGAGGTTGGAGCTAAAATCTGCAGGGTGGTAGCTCTCCAGGACCAGGGTTGGACACCCCTGGTCTATAGGAAGGTAAGAATATAATTTCTTTAAATTTTTAAATTTAATGTAAAATTATTTGATTATTTGATTTTTCATAAGGCAGCAAATGTAATAATTATTATTTTTTTAAACTTTAAGGTTATATAATATTAATGAAATAAAAACACTCTTAAAAGGCACAATATGTAAGATTTCTGGATTAAAATATATAAAAACCACTAGAACAATGTTATATATTTTGATGACTTGTGTACTTACAGTGCCCCAAACGTTTCCAGCAATGGTTAAAATATCTGATTTCTCTGGATTTAAACAGTGTAATGGACCGTTTCATATCTGTGTTACCCTCGATTTCCAGTTTTACTTCCATAGAAACAATGGAAACACCAAAGAAGCTTTAATGTATAATGTGTTATATAAGACAGGTGAGCAACTTTATAGATACCTGTACCTTTATCGACAGAAAACTAATCATGGTTATATAGCTCAACACAGTCTTATTGTTTAAATCCCGTTTTCTTGTTTACCATGAGTAACATGTTTGTAGTAAACTATTTGTAGTAACAGTAATACAGCATTTTCTCCACCATACAATATATTTTAAAATTAATTGCATTTCATTTAGCAACACAAGTCATCCAGCTTTAATTAATATGATATTCTAATATCGATCCAGATTACTGCAATGTGCAAGTAAAACAGCGCTGAGTTACCCCACAATTTTAATTTGTCAAATAAAGTGACCTGTATAAGTAATAATTCAGCACTTGCGGCTATTTCATTAGAATGAAATACAATGTAAATTTAAGTGATCAATTTAAGTTAGTTAGATCTTAAATTTAAGATCTAACTAACAATGTTCAGGGAAGGAGGCGACAGGAACCGGCAAACGTTAAACATAACTTTTTGTAAAATAAACATACATAAAATGAAAGGTGTGGCGGTGGCTGACTGCGGCATACAAGCATAATAAAAACTGCAGCGTAAAAAATGTCCCAGGCTCTGGGCCTCACCCTGCTTCATAAAACTTTAATACATTAGCTTATCCATTGCTTTACATCGTCTGTGGAGGTGAAGACGACGACTCCCATGATTCCACACTCATTCACGGCATCATCAAGCTTTCCCTTTCTTATTGTTTAAAATAATCAACCTCTAGCTGCGAAACTTACATACTGTGCCTTTAAGAGGAAAAAAGTATGTGTTCCTCACCTGTCTTTTCACAGCCTTCTTCATCACTGCCATCAGAACAGTCATTTTCTCCATCACAGCGCCATGACAACCGCACACATCGACCAGACATACAGCGAAACTGATCAGCCATGCACATTGATGTGCCTGATGATGAGAAAGAGGAATGTGACAGATCTAAAATACACTCACATACACACACACACACCTATTACAATTACTCACTGCAGTTCTTTTCATCTGATTGGTCGTCGCAATCGTATTCTCCGTCACACCTCCAGCCTGCATTTATACACATGCCACTGCTGCACATAAACTCTGCAGAACGGCAGGGTTGGTGGGAGGCTGCGTTCACACACACACACACACACACACACACACCAAATTAGATATACACACCCCTAAAACCCCTAAATATAGGCCTATTTGTAATTACACATTTGTAATGATGAAGTTTCAATTTAGTAAATTTAAAATAGATTAACTTTAAATATAATATAAAATAACACACTATGGTTAAAATTATAATCAAGTACTTAATATGTGCTTTAGTTTGTTAGTCAACATATTAAAATAAGTGTACGTCTTTAAAGCATGAAACAAGATCATTAAAACAATGATTTAAAATGTACTTTAAAGTAAAAAAAAATATTTTACATTATTACAAAGTGCAGTTTTTAAAAGTGTTCTTAAGTGTGTTAAGAAACAGTCATGAAAGTGTGCTCTCAAAGTACACTTAGTGACCGTTTTTAAAAATAGAAAGATTTGAAGTACACTACAGCACGTTCAGAAAAAAACTAGATTATCTACTAGGTGTTGTTTCATTTAAATTATTTCAGCATAAAACAATTCTAATTACTTTAAACTGGAGTTTTTAAAGAAGCACATTTAACTTATAAATACAGATGTATTAAAGGGATAGTTCACCCCAAAATGAAAATGATCCAATAATTTATTCACATATTCTTCTTTCAGCCAAACACAATCTGAGTTAAATTAAAAAAATGTCTCTTCCAAGCTTTATGATGGGAGTGAATAGCATCTGAGATTTTGAAGCTCAAAAAAGCACATCCATCCATCATAAAAGTAATCCATACGGCTCCAAGGGGTTTCTGAAGCGAAGCAGTTTTTGTAAGAAAAATATCAACATTTATAACTTCATAAACTATCATTACTGGCTTCTGGTAACGGCCGTACGTGAGTCTAGTTCCGGCTGAAGAATGACCTCAGAACTGACGTATGGATTACTTTTATGATTGATACCCTTTTGGGAGCTCCACTCACTCCCATTATAAAGTTTGGAAGTGCCAGAATATTTTTTATTATAACTCTGATTGTGTTTGGCTGAAAGAAGAAAGTCATATTATACACCTAGGATGGCTTGAGGGTGAGTAAGTGAGATAATTGTTCTCTTTAAACTCTCTTTTTAAGTCCTACTTTAGGTGGGTCAGAAAAGCAGCAAAGTGCATTTTATATAAATGTAAACTACAATAAATATAATTTCATTTAATTGCATTTAACATACAATAGAGTGTCTGGAAACATTACATTCAGTTTACAGTTAAATATGTTATTTCCATAATAAGTATTCTAAAAAGTATTTCTTTTTTCACAAGAGAAAAAGAGAATTATTTCTAATGATTGTGAGTTGAGAGAGAAAAGAGGCATTTCAAACAAAAAGACATTATAACCGAGTAAGAAAGAATGAATGATCCTCACAACAGTCAGACTCATCAGACCAGTCACCGCAGTCGTCATCTCCATCACAGTGGTAGATGTCCAGAATGCAACGACCATATGCACACTGAAACTCCTCAACACTGCATGTGGCTGTCATCACATCAGATGCTGGAGAGAGAGAAATTATGTAACATGAGTTACACACACTCCCACACACACATGCACCCTGAAACAGTCCAACAAATCCCTCTGCACAGTTATTTGCAATAAATAAAATTAAGAAAAAACAAATATAACACAGAAATAAATACAGTTTCGAGCAGCAATCATTGGGATCCAAGCAGGAGGGAGGGAGGGAGGAAGGGATGGATGGATGGATGCTCATTTGACATATAAATGCACTAAGAAACTCAGAGTCAACTTACGGCAGTTCTCTTCATCAGTTCCATCTTTGCAGTCGGTGTCTCCATCACAGTACCAGTGTTCTGCGATGCAACTTCCATCAGTGCAGCGGAACTCTTTATCAGAGCACTTCCTCTTATCTGGACACACATACAAGTCATGCACAAAAAGGGCTTGAGATGCTTGGGATGTGCAGATGGGACCGTACTGTAATATTATAAAGGTTTTACAAAGCCGAAATAAAAGTAACAAGGAAATACAGCACCAAGAACCAATTGTAAGAATAGGAACATATATATTGGTGTGTGTATATATATATATATATATATATATATATATAGAGCTTATGTATAAGCTATATATAGGTCTATATATAAGGTTATGAAGAATTGCTGGGCTGGTGCCATGTCTCTAGCCTTTTAGACAAATTTAGATTTGACAAAATGGACCATTATTCATAGCTTTTGCACACAAACTGCACATTTTTATTTTGGCGTCTATATTAACAGGTTACAGAATTCACATTAGGAGCATAAGCTGTGTGATGGCTGTGTCCTAAGCGTAGCAGTGAACAGAGAGAGACATCTAGCTCATGCTGTACTCAAGGAGAAACATGATTTTGTACAGGGGCGTTTCCTCTGAGGAGGCAAGGGAGGCAGTGCCTCCAAAATAAATTGGATGAGAAAATAATCCAAGTCACATGAGAGGAGGTAATGCCTCCATCGTGCTATTATTGGTTATGATTGGATATGATTGGATATGATTGGTACAAATGACCTTTTTATAATTTATAATTTATGCCTGTTATTAAAGATAATAATTAATTAGCTTAGTCTCCCAGAAATAATAATTTTTTTGATTGCAGTGGCCAGCATGGCAAGCATGAAAACACAAAGTGAGCATGTTTGCTCACGCCCCACTCAGTGTGAGAAAAACCTATTCATGCTATTTACTGATGTTGGATATTTTGGCCAAAATTTTGGACCGACATAGCAGATTTTTTTTTTCAAAAAATCTAAATGGTAAAAAGTCATTATGCAGACCTTGAAGAACTGATAAGACAACCTTATGTTGTAAACTTCATCTGAATATATTAATAAACCGACAGCAAGAGAGCACAAGGTCTGAACAGCTGTCATTTCTGCAAGGGGAGGAATATTTAATGAACAGCGAGTTTGAAGAATACTGCATTTAAATTTAAATTCAAAAGTCATTTATATATGAAACTTGTATGTGTTGTAGGCCTATTTAAATATATTTGTAATTACACCTTTGCAATGAAGTTGCAGTTTAGTTCATTTAAAATATATTAACTTTCAATGTAATATCAAATAACACAATAGTTAAAATTATAACGTGTTTTAGTATGCTAGTCCAGTGGTTTTCAAACTGGGGTCTGGACCGTGGCGGAGGATTCGTTGCGCAGCAGAAGCGTCAGACTTATATTTTAAAATGTGCATTCAGCACCCACTCCCTATTCTCAGAGTACGCACAATCACGAAATTGAAAGTGAAAAATAAGCGAGAGCGCGCATTCAAACACGGTTTCAATACGTTACCGCTGTTTGAAAGCGCCCCCCTGAGGCACGCGAATATCTCCCAATATAAAAGCTATCTCGTTGTAACCATCTCTTAGCTCTGTATTATGCTTGAAGAAAAATGTGGTCTCTATATGCACTTTGAATATTGAGTACTTTGATTATATTATGGTTATTGTTGGCACTTATGCTGCCTTCACGTGCTCTCGGAATTATCGTAAATACGAGTTTCCTAGGTAAAAATTGCACATGAACGCCCTCTGATGTCGTGTTTACCACTGGGAAGTTCGGAAATAATTTTGATAGCCCAATTCCCGAGATGGGCGTGTCATAAGCTTTAAACATGGTGGCGGGGAGAACTAGACTGCTGTGGCAGGTGTGATTTTATAGTTTTTTTTCCCAAAACAGCTTGGTCGTCTTGTCTTGACATTAATGTAGTGCATATTTACATGTAAGAGTAATCATATGAAGCGTATGGTATGTTTGGTACACAGCGAAAATAGCCTGCATTTGACTGAAATTACAGAACCAGCAGAAAGCGGACTATCTGTAATGTTTATATGGTTGACGGTGCATGGGACACTACAAATGATCTTGGTTTTAATAAGATTTTCCCAATAAATAGGCAAGAATAACCTGGGGCCTCATTTATAAAACTTTGCGTAGGATTTGCGTCAGAAGTGGCGTACGGATGAAACATAGGACGTGCGTACGCACAGAAATATTCGGATTTATAAAACCGTGCGCACGCACATCCTACGCAGTTTTCCCTTAATAAATCACAATCAATTCTAAATGTAGCGCAGCTTTTGCGGCTTCATGTCACGCCCATAGTTGCCCATAAATAGTCCGTGAAACGCCCACAAGTTAATATTCATAGGTTACGAAATCATGGCAAACACAGAGAGGAAATAAAAAAAAAACGTAACTTCACTCAATGTGAGGTAGAAGTTATCGTTGGCGAGGTTGAAAAGAGAAGAAAAGTGTTGTTTGGAGGGCACAGTGTGGGCATTACTAATGCCAAAAAGACACTTGAGTGGCAAAAGGTTGCAGACGCCGTAAATGCTGTAGCCTCACAACCTCGGACTATCGCCGAAATAAAAAAGAAATGGTCGGATATCAAAGTCGAGGCAAAAAAGCGTCTAGTGCTCCATCGCCAGAGTGTGTCCTCTTGCTGTCTGAAGATGCGTTCACTCCGAATCCTTCCATTCGCCACATCTTCTAGAGCACAAGATCAGCCATTGTGCGTCATTACGCATTGAGATGGGCATTTTATTTCCATCCATTCAATTGAATCTGACAAGCTACAGATGTCGGTTATAATCTACGTGGAAATGGGAAATAGTTCCGTGCAAATGTAATGTCTTGCAGATTTCTGAATGGTTGAGACATACGTAATTTTATCAAAAATAAAACTAATATGCATGAATACCATGAACGTAGCTGATGAAGAAATTTTACTATGAAAACAACTTTCCCCAGTGGACAATTAATACATCTATCTATTTATCTATATGTCTCCCTAATTATCTATCTATCTATCTGTCTAATTGCATCTATCTGCTCCGCCAGACGGACACTTGACGAGAATATCAGTTTTGTACATTAGCTATTTCGTTGTTTACCATATTTATGAGGATGAATTGCAATGCATAACATGCCAATATTATTGCAGAACATATTTCACTTTTCTTTTTGCAAATATGTGTTAATTTGCATTTAATGTTGTAATTTTCGTTTGATTTTGTTTGTTTAACACTGCAGATCAATCAAACGGGTGTTCGTGTAGGCTGTTCATTGTAAGACTTGCTTTGTGAAGTCTTCATGTTATTTATGAGAGGCATAGCCATTTCTTTTACACAACGGTCTACAGTTTCACACACTTTCACGTGTTTCTTCCATCTGCCGACGGTGTCGCCATTTCTCATTTCACCCGTTTTTGTGCGTACGCCTGGGTCAGAGCTTGCGTGAAGGACCGCACATTTTCCCGTCAAGTTTGCTTTTTATAAATACCAATTATTGCGTAGAGAGCGGCGTACGCCTTCTTTTGTGCGTACGCAACGTTTATAAATGAGGCCCCTGGTGTCCACCATGATTCCTGTTCACTCCGACAACAAAGCACTTGAATGCAACAAGCTAGTAATCACGACTTCTAAAGTGGGAATTAGGAAATTTCCGATAGCACGTGAAGGCAGCATCAATACTGATCACTTTGAGGGAAGGAGTTCAGTTGGGAGGTCAAAAGAAGTCATGTGCAGTTCTAAGGTCTGAAGAGACAATCATACAGAAGAGAAGCCAGTAAGTTGATTTTTTGGCAAAACCTTTATAGTGCTTTTACTGCATATGATAATTCATACTCCGAAAGTAGAACTGAAATGACATTCATTACAAGATGATGAGTTAAAACATTTCAAATGCACCTGCAAACAATTTTTCTAGTCATGTATTTCATCATTGAGGATTTCTTAAAAATACTATGTCAAAATCTCGTCTTCTCTCGACACACCCCTACAACTCATCAATTACATTTTTACCATCTTATATTCTGCATAATTGGATGTTTTTAAATAAACACTGTCAAAAACTATACAAGTGTTAGGGCTGGTCGGCTGGACAATATGACGATGTATATAACGTTGATATAAGTGATCACCCGGATTTAGACCTACCTATATTGTATTTATATAAAAGCATTCAAAGGCAAACATGCTTCATGTATTTCCCCGGCGTCAAAATCAGGCACATATAAATGTCAGGAAACACGATTCCTGGCTGCATTTCAATATCAATTGGTCACTCGATCTTTGGTAAGTTGTAAGGAACACTATATGGAGTCTAACCTTTAGTTTAAACTGATAATGGTTTGTTTTACTCGCGTTTCCCCTATTAAATCCAGTCATGCAGCTCTTTTGACCCTCGGTCCGGATGATGGGGCTTGTTCCGGCAGGAAGGTGACGTCAATGCATATTGCTCCTTCCACTATGCCCTGGCAGGTAAGTGATTAAAACCAGCTGGCCCCAATTACAATCAAGGACGACCTGTCTGTTGTGATTGGTTAATAGGAGGACTAGAGAAAGCATTAAAGCCTGACATACACCACGCTACTCTCCTGAGCATGACTTTCTCCTGTACTTCAGAATCTCTCCGGATGTAGTAGGTCATCCGGGTACTTTTCGCGTACTGTTTTATTTTTATACTAGGAATTCGGACATGCTACTCTGTTGGTGTACGGTTTTTGGGGGTTTTGCATACTGTATAATATATATCAATATATATATATATCAATTTAGGGCACAGCGCAAGTTTTACAACTCATCCTGAAAGAAGTATAAAGGAACTCACCACACTGCTCGTCACTGTTATCTCCACAGTCGTTGTCTCCATCACAGTACCACAGGCTGCGGATACAGTATCCATTCTGACAATGGAACTCATCTTCCTCACACTCTCGCGGTGCTGCTCAAAAACAAAAAAAATACAAGACAGATATTGAATAACTGTCAGCAATGGGTTCAGATGGATCAAACATAACTGTTTTCGCAAAAAGTCACTTGTAAGTACAGCCGGAAAACGTGGGATAAATCGCGGAATCAAGCCCTAATAAAAGTTTGGTTTAACAAAGAAATTCTGACCAAAAAATATTACTATTGTACGGTAGAATGTACTTCTCCAAGTTATAATAATAATAAAATTATATATTATTTTAACAGTAAACCTCTAATGGCACTGTTTGCCAAACTTTTTTTTAAAATCATTAAATAAAAGGATTACATTTTAAATTTTCATTTGATTGCATTTTAAAATATTTCAAGGGCCATTTTTTTTTAATGTATGAACTCAATTGACTATACATGTTTTTTGAATATTAAAATTGAATTAAATCAATTTCATATGACCCTAAAAAATTTAATTCTTGTTCAACTTTTAATAAATGATTGTTAAATTGTATAAGTTTCACGACTTTTTAAAAAAAAATTGGAATTTAACTATTAAAAACCAGGCAAATCCAGAAAATTCAAAATGGGGGGGGAAAAAAGGAATAATGGAAAAAATGTAATGGTTATATATTAACTAAATATTAAACGTGTGCTTCTCAGTGCTACAGAAAAAGCTAGCAACACACTGCAGCTACACAATCCAGTGCACTGGTGGCGCTCACAGCATTTTATTGACACCAGTAGAGACTCCAAAAGCAGCATTAAATGTGATGCTGCTTGTATTTACACCACCCACCGCGCCAGACAGACCGACACCAGACATAAAATTTATTTCTGCACCACTGCACTTTTACTCGCCATACGCACAAAACAAAACAAAACATAATAATCTACTGCATCAAAGCACACTGGAAAAGCAAAAAAAATTAAATATAAAAAAAAAACATGTCTCATATTACAGTATTTTACATGGCGTTTAATCTTTATGTACATTTCTTTCATGTTTATTACTGTACCTCTTGTTATATTGCCCTGACAGTTTGTAGCAAAACGCATATAGTTACATAAAACCATGGGATGGAAAGGTCTTGCTTGCACAAAACTGCTTTTCTTCAAAATGAATAAAAATGCACAGGACATGCGGTGTATTGAAAGCATGAAATATCACATCATGCTATTTAAATGATAATATAAAACAACAGGAAAAAGACAGAAGCAGAAAGCGAGATACTGAATGTAAGAGATGAGGCAGACATAGAGCAGTGTGGTAGAAAAGACACTTGCCGTACAAAGCATGTCACTGAAAAATTCATGGAAAGCTTATGGCAGACAGACCCCCCATCATGAGAAGAGCCTCAAGAGTACAGCGCTGAGAAATATGGGTCAGATGCAAAAGATGCTTCTGTTTTTCTCTCACTGCCTCACAGACACACATACTGTTCCTTTACAACATTACATATAGTAAACTACATGCATATACATATACACATGTATACACACACTATATAGGCAAAAGGAGTCAGAATGCACACGGGTTAATTCCTTTATTTGTACATTTTCGCAGAGGAGTACCTTTCCTCTGTCTAAGAAAACAATCTCACTAGCGCGAGCACAAAGACGCCTCTCACAGCACGCGATTCCAATATACACAGAATTGGGGGTTATTTTTTAGGATTCTTTACCTAACTCAAGTCTCTGAGATCTGACACCTTGCACTCCTGGAGGCTCCAGGTAGGTTGCAGTTCTGGAAAATGGTGGTGCTGGAGACTAAAGAGTTCCTGATGGTTTCACACTTAATTCTTCACCTTAATTCTTAATTATTTTGCAATTAACGTGTCTTTTCTTCACCACCTGTTTTTGTCTGACCCTGCTGACCCAATGAGATTTTCACTTTCCAATGGTCACGCCTTAACTGCAATTTCTAGTATTACATTAGTATTGTATCCTTCTCATGGACATTTGATAATTTTTGACTTTTCAGTCGGAGTTAAATCTCTTTTTTGGCTCATTTTATCTGTAAAAGATAATTCTGCACACCTGAATATAAGGCGTTTTCATTTCCAGCTTTCATGAACAATTATATAATCACTTATTAATGATTCAATACAAAATTAATAGTAGTTATTAAGATTCATGTGGTTTGGAATTGGTAAAATGTACCTGGAAAAAAAATATAATTAGAAAATCAATGTGCCTAATAATTCTGCACGCACTGTATGTTAGATCTGTGCGGTACAGTAGGTCTTAATATATAGGCTGTCTGTTTCATTAATGTTAATCAAACAGTTGTGGTATCATTGGATATATACTATATATATAATCAAAAAGTTGATTATATATATATTTATATATTTCCTATAGATATTTGGTGTTGACTTGGTGTGTGTGTGTGTGTGTGTGTGTGTGTGTGTGTGTGTGTGTGTGTGTGTGTGTGTGTGTGTGTGTGTGTGTGTGTGTGTGTGTGTGTGTGTGTGTGTGTGTGTGTGTGTGTGTGTGTGTGTGTCAAATTTAGAGTTATTACCAGGGATTTTAAGGTATGGTTGCTTGGTGATTTTGTTTTGGAACCTTCAGAAAACTTTAACTTAATTTTTCTCAAAATTGACTTTGCTGACTCTATCGACTTCAAACAGGTGTAGCTCAGCCATTTTTTTTTGTCAGATTCAAAAAAATCATACATCATTTTGGCTTTTATTTTATTTTTAACATAACTGCATACATTTTTGAAAAATTTTCTCATTGCAACTCATTTTGCCAGCATGGGTCACATACATATACTGAACACACATTTACATTAATGATAAGGTCCACGTGGTGTTCCTTCTTTAGTACTTCCCACTAGGGCTGTAATCTCCCAGTCGATTAGTCGATTATTAGTCGATACATTCTGGCTCGACCAAAATTCTGATTGGTCGATTTTTTGCCGCGTTCATTTCATTAGTTTTGCTGCGTTCATTTAATCAGTTTTGCCGCGCCGCGTTCATTTCATCAGGTGGAAAGCACTAACTGCTAATAGGGGTGTTTTCAGAGCAACCCTGTTTCACAGGTAACAGTCTGCCTTCAGAACACCCCCATTGTTTCCACTTCTTTTGGATTAGCCCAGCCAGCTGGCGAAGAGAAGTCTCTCGCGGGTTCTTTGTTTTTCATTCCCCGCTGGCTCAAACGCACGCCCATAGAGTGCCGAAGTAATGACGTCACTTTGTAGGCCAAAACGCGGAAGTGAGTTAGCATTTTAGCCCTACCGGTTCCCTCGCCCTAAAGTCTATGGGTTTTTTGAATGGGTTTTTGCTAAATCGCATGAAATAAGGTCTGTAGTTAACAAAGCCTCTAAATATTTTCACGTTTTGATCTATGACATAAAACACATTAGTTAAAACCTGCTTGTGATTTTTTAAAACTTTATTGTGTCTTAAAAACGATGGTTGCTAACAAGTTGCTAAAAGGGACTACATCCTTTGGCGGGGACTTTAGACGTCATCGTGACAAACAGGCAATCTCTCACTAGCCCGCGTTTCAGATGAAGAACTTATGTGGCGTGAATAAATCGCGCTATTCGCGCAAAGTTGGATGCTTGAACATTTGGAGTTTACTCTCTTCACATGTTCGTCTCGTTGAGAAATGGCTGACATGGGCTGTGTTTACACGTCTTTGTGTTAAAATCTACTGTTAATGTGTGAACGTAGTTTTAAGACTTTTTCAGTCGATAATGTAGTTGTTTAAAGCTCAAATCTGTTGTTTATTTATAAGAAGAGTGCCTTTAATCTTTAGTCGAAAATTTCAGGACTTCAGTCGACCAAGATTTTCTTTGGTTGATTACAGCCCTACTTCCCACAGTACGAGATGTTACATGGATAAGAAGTGAAGGAGGAGAATGAACAATGTAAACTACGGTTTTATGGCCAGTAAAAAAATATTTATGGTCAGTAAACTTTCACAACAGATGTGACCAAGTTCATTTTAGACCCATACACGTTTAGATGTATGACTTTGTAGCTTATTTCTTTTTGTTGGCTGGGTTAGAATTTAGCCGACAGATTTTTGAAGCTTTATTTCACAAATCTGTCAGATAATTAAGGCAAGTGGGATGTGTGTTACTTGTGTTGCTAATCTTCCAATTTACGTACATGACATTTTTTTGATTTAGTACTAAAATTTGATCAATCAATTCTGTGGCAAAAGTGAAGCGAATGTTGTCCTTCAATGATCTGGAAACGGTTATATATACTTTTATTTAATTCAGACTTAAGAGGTTACCCGCCATTTGAGGTTACCATTAAGCTGAAGTGTAGACTTTGTGGTTAGGATGTGGGTCTTATAGGAATTATATGCTGTTCTCAATCATTACTTGCATGCTACAAATGTTACACTTCGCATGTGAACAAGTGTTGCGTTGATTATTGGTTTTTATAGAAATAATTAAAATAAATTTGTTTGACAGTTCCCACAGTCTACATATGGTCATCAGTTCTACCCCTCTTTATCCTACTTTATACAGTAGGAATATGAGTGAAGTTAAATTCACATTTTTTAATGAAAACACAATAGTGACCATCTTTGAGTGGACACAAAAGGTATCATAAAATAATTATAGTATAATTATTTTATGATAGGACTGCTGCTCTCATGCACTCAAGAATGCACACAGGAGAGTACATGCTGAGGTCAAGATCACTAAATAATAAATTACATTTCAGTTTGTTTCACACCAAAATCGCATGCTTTCAGAACACTAGAATATACAGCATGAGTCTTTAATAAAATATTTTATTTTTCAAACGTTCTCCTTTTGTGCCCCACAGAAATAAGAAGGTCAAACGTGTGTGATTAATTGACTGAATAAAATAGCTGGGAAAATATTCCTTTTAACATTTTCTTGTTCTTGTTCATTGGAAGTATACAGGGCTAAGAGAGGCTTTGTGACAAACACTATTCTTAACCAGTCACATTCATACTCCTGATATAAAGTGGACGTAAAAGAACACCTCAAAAGTAACTTCAAAATTAGTGTAATATTTTTGATCATCAATATTTTTTATTTAATATTTTGTATTTTGAGGGGATTTAATGGCACAAAGTAATATTAATGCAATAATTAGGATCCATTTGTTTCCACAGTTTTTACAATACAATTAATCCATACAATTTTTTTCTTATTTTTTACATTATTTTTAATTAACCCCTTCATTGCGGTGTGCTATTTTGATTTGAAGATTACACTCCCAAAATGTACATTTATTTTTATTTCCAATTCATTTCTACGGTTATCATTTAACCGCGAAGAGTACAAGTCTCTTTTTTTGGACCTTAATCTTTTTGAATTATGTCCACAATTTTTGTGTGTGTTGTGTTCACATAGCAAGTGCCACATAAGTCACCAAGTGTCATACCATTCCAATGAAACAAAACATTTCTGTAAAAAATCAAAGCGTAAAATGTTTTGGTCAAAACCAGGGTTGTGTAAACGTGCTGTTTTAAATAAATTACATTAACTGTTTAAAATGTAAAACATAGAATTGCAGTTCAGCACAGTCCATCGCACATGCATCAGTCTTGGAAAGAACAAACAACAAAACAGTTTAGTTTAGTTTCTCTTTAAACTAAACAACAAAAAAAAAGAAGATAAAATGTACTCACGACAGTCTTGTTCATCAGAGTCATCCTCACAGTCATTGTCTCCATCACATAACCAGGAGCGTCGGATGCATTTTCCATTATCGCAGTGAAAGTCTAGCGGTGAGCACGTGGGCAATACTGAAGAAATGAGACGAAATTAAGAACAATTAAAAAAAAAAAGACAAAAACAATTCAACTTCTGCAATTTTGAATGATAAATAAATCTGAATTATTATCATATTAATAAAAATAACAATAATAGCTGTTGTTAATTGATGAGTGTAGAATACATTCATTCATGAATTGGACCGATCCGACTACATCTGTTCTCGACAACTCACTGATTCAAATGATTCGGTCAGAGGGAATTCACAACTCTGATGATGGTGTGAAAAGTAAATTATTAATGCAGAAATTTAGAATGAATTCTTCATATTTAAATCAAATCATATTTAGGTCCCGACTGTCAGTTGTTTGTGAACTAAATCTGCTGTAAAAGGGTGAGCTGCTAGGCCCATTGTATGAAATGCTTGAATGTGGAACATGTCCAGGCTTGGGATTTTAGGTAAAAACTAAACGTATTAAAAATTAATGCTCAAGCATCTTTTAATACTTAAGTACAGTAAAAATCAAGCACTTTTGTTAATTTAAAAAGGAATACTTCATTCTTTTACTTGAGTAATATTTAATAGGGTCTTGAGTAAATCTGTACTCAAGTACTTGATTTGTGTACTTTGTCCACCACTGGTAAAAATGTAGGTAGGGTTATATGGGATATAATATACAGTTTGTACAGTATAAAAATCATTATGCCAATGGAAAAAGTCCCCATAAAGCATACAAACCCAACTTGTGTTTGTTTATGTGTGTTTGTGTGTGTCTCTACTGTACACAATCTGTATACACTCCTGGGCAAAAAAAGGGCCAAGCCAAAAATGGCAAAATATTTAGTGGTCTTTTAATGGTCTTAACTATTTTAATCACAAATCATTGGTCAGAAAATTAGCAAGAATTACACAAATACTGTAGATAAAGTATTCTCTTGCAAAGTAGCTTAGAATAGCCTTCCCCAACTTGCAGAAAGCTTTTTACAGGAATATGTTAATGTTTTTCATTTTCAATCACAATATTCTCCTGTACTCCAAAGCATTCAATTATTTTCACAGTGAAGTAGCTCACCAATACCAGCAGCTAAAAAAAGCTCTCCACACAATGACACTCTTCTTCCATGCTTCGTGTGGCAGAGATGCATTCATTGTGATATTTCTCACCAGATTTTCAAAGACACAGCTCTGGAGCATCACCACAGAACTCATGTTTCATTGTGATTCATCATTCCACAGACAACTTCCCATATTCTGCCAAAAACGTTGTTCTGTCTTTGATGTTTTTCTGAGACGCCAATGGCTTTTTAAGTAGTGCATTTGCTTGAATTGTGCTAATTTCCTGACAAATATTTTGTGGTTAAGACAATTAAAAGCTTAGGGTTAAGCCTTTTTGGGCTTGGTCCTTTTTTTCTTTTCTTGTTTTACCCAGGAGTGTATGTGCATAAAACAGCCTGTACAGAACCAGTACATCTATATGCGTATATGTCCATAGAAATGTGTGCGCATGGTTATGTTGTGCATGTCTGTGTGTGCTTTGTGTAGTAAGCTCTTCAGTCTTGTTCCTCATTAGGAATATGGAGGAAGAGACTCCTGAGCCTTTCTGTGTTTTCAGGCTATGGTAGACTTTGCCTGAACGCAGCATTGACAAGAGGCCATTGTTAGGATGGTGAGGGTCCTTAATGATTTTCCTAGTGTTTGTTCTGAACCTCCTGGAGTAAGTGTCCTGAGGTGAGGGTAGAAGGCTTCTATATGGTCCTGTAAAGAGCGACACGCTCAGCTGAGCACATCACCCTCTGCAGGGTCATTCAGCCCTGTCAGGTGCAGTTTGTGAACCAGGCATTGGTGCTGCCCAAAAGGATGCTTTCTATTGTGCTGTTGAAGAATGATGTCAGAGCCATCCTGAATTTTGCCTTTTGTGCCACACTGTGAACCTTTCCTTGTGAAAAAGAAGCGTCTTCAATTGTATTTTTAATTAACTGTACTTGCAAATAACATAATATTAAACAAATAAAAGGACACTTAAGTGCACTTAAAGGGATAGTTCACCAAAAAAATGAATTTACTCACCCTCAAGCAATCCTAGGTGTTTATGACGATCTTTCAGACGAACACAGTCAGAGTTATATTTAAAAAATATCATGGCTCTTCCAAGCTTTATAATGGGAGTGAATGGCAAGTCCAAAAAAGTGCATCCATCCATCATAAAAGTAATTCATAAGACTCCAGGGGGTTAAAGGGTTAGTTCACCCAAAAATGAAAATTCTGTCATTAATTACTCACCCTCATGTCGTTCGAGACCCGTAAGACCTCCGTTCATATTCGGAACACAAATGAAGATATTTTTGTTGAAAGCTGATGGCTGAGAAAGGCTTCAGATAGGCCTCCATTGGCATTCAGTACACTTATACTCCCAAGACCGATAAAAGGCACTTAAAATGTTGTTACAAAGTCCATCTCACCACAGTGACTCTACAATAATCTTACGATGCGACGACAATAGTTTTTGTGCGCAAAAAAAATCAAAATAACACCTTTTTCCAACTTGTTACTGCCTTCCGTGTGTGCCTCCACGACGCATGCGCGAGAATGCTTTCAACAAAAAAATATCTTCATTTGTGTTCCGAATATGAACGGAGGTCTTACGGGTGTCGAACGACATAAGGGTGAGTAATTAATGACAGAATTTTCATTTTTGGGTGAACTAACCCTTTAATAAAGGCATTCTGAAGCGAAGAGATGGGTTTGTGTAAGAGAAATATCCACATTTAAAACTTTATAAACTAAAATAAGTAGCGCAAGTCAACTTGCGCCTAAAGAGTAACCTCTGACGCGATGTATGACGTAAATTGATGCATATGACCGTCTGTCGCAAGCTAGTTATTTTAGTTTATAAAGTTTTAAAAATGGTTATAAAGTTTTAAATATGGATATTTTTCTTACACAAACGCATCACTTTGATTCAGAAGGCCTTTTTAACTCCCCCGGATCCGTGTGGATTACTTTTATAATTGGATGGATGCACTTTTTGGACGTCAAAATCTTGACCCCCATTCACTATTATAGACATTATAAAGCTTGGAAGAGCCAAGACATGTTTTTATATAACTCCTATTGTATTCGTCTGAAAGAAGAATGTCATATACACCGAGGATGACTTGAGGGTGAGTAAATCATGGGGTAATTTTCATTTTTGGGTGAACTATCTCTTTCATCACTTAAGCACACTTTTAGGCCTTGTCCACACAAATATGTTTTTGTTTGAAAACGCATCTTTTTCTCTCGGTTTTGGGCTTCCGTCCACACTGAGACAGCGTTTGTGTCCAGTGAAAATTGAGCTTTTTGAAAACGCATACCCAAGTGGTTGTAGAGTTGACTGTGAAAACGGGGGTATTTGAAAATTACGATATGTTTAGTAGGGGTGTAACATCGATCTAATGTCTAACGATATAATGCATTGATGCCACGCGTTAAAAAACGATAACTGTAGGCTATTTATATATTTATGAGGCACATTTGATTTAACACTCTCCACATTTTCACACAATGTCAGTCTACGTATTATCCCTAGGGTTGGGCATTGAGAACCGGTTCCAACTTGGAACCGTTAAAAAAATAACGATGCCATTGGAATTGTTTAGAAAATTTGTTTTCGATTCCGATCATCGGTTCCAAACGCGCAAGTTTTGGTTTCCATAGTGTCCACCGGATGTCCGGAAGTGCTTGCCACGCCCGCTTGTTCTGTTGCAGCCATGGAGCATGGTAAGCAGCGCTCAAAAGCGTGGCTTTATTTAACTTTAAAAAAGCCTGGGTCAGCACAGTGCAACACATGTGACAAGCTTATTTCTTGCTCGGGAAGATGCAAGATGTTTAGGTGTTGACTAAACACCTACGCCTCCATGGTGTACAAATTAACGAGTGTAGCGTGTTTGACGTGCCAATGTTATTAACGTAACCTCGTCACAATCAGGTAAGTGATTGTAGTGTAATAACAGAGCCCTTGACCAAATTGCTAATTGTGGTGAACAACAACGTTACTGAAATTATTTTTTTTCCCACGTAGATGAATGTAGCGTTGCGCAAATTGCCCACGCTAGTAGCAGGCCTAATATGACTGCAACTCCCAAAACTAAAACTCATTATTGAATAAAAAAAATGTCCTCTGTGAAATGAGCCTGTGACATGTTTTGACTCCACCCCTCAAAGAATCGGAATCGAAAAGAACCGAAATCGAAAGTAAGAATCGGAATCAATCAAAACGATGCCCAACCCTAATTATACGTGATGTGCATAAGTGCTTTGTGCCACTCTGTATGGGAGCCTTTCATATTATATTACTTTTGCACAATGAAAGAATATTAATAGCATATCTTGTTCTGTCCTACCTACAATATGCTGTTGCTTCATTTAAAAATCTGTACTACACATTTAAAAGAAATGTCTTTTAATTTGATAGTATTTATATACATTATTTGACATATTTTTACTGTTGTGTTTTATTTTATATTCCAAATTGCATTGCAATTTAGTATATTCAAAATATATTATATTTAAATTTCATCATTACATGACATATGTTTTAAATATAAATGACATTGAAGTATACATAAATGCTTGTCAGTACATTCAGCGGTACACTTTAACCATATTCCAAAGATAACCGTAGTAATTATGACATTATGGCCCGGTTTCACAAACAGGGCTTAGGCTAAACTAGGATTAGGCATTAGTTCAATTAGTACATTTAAGTAACTTTTATAAATGTGCCCTAAAAAAAAACATTACTGGTGTGTATCTTAAGACAAAACAATGGCACTGACATATTTTAAGATACATCAGTGCAAGTTTCTTTCAGTTAACACAACTCAAAAATGCATTTTAGTCTAGGACTAGCTTAAGCCTTGTCTGTGAAACTGGGGGTAAAAGATGTACTTAAGTCCTACTTAAGTTTAAAAAAAGCAGTCTGATGTTCAGCTAATTGCCATTAATATAAATTTAAACTATAATAAATCTATGTATGACTTTCATGTCAAGTGTCCAAAAAACTTACATTCAGTTCACACCAAGTATATTCTTTTAAAGTATATTATTTCAGTAATAAATACTCTTTATAAAAAGTAAACTCTACATCTTTTTCACAAGGGTTGTATATACATGCAAGACAAAGCTGCGCAACAACTGCATTATGTAGATCTGTTTGTCATACCCCACAAAAAAATTGACTTGACTGTCTCAGACTATGATTTCAGTCATGCTAAAAGTATTTACATGACATTTTAAAAAAAACAAATGATGGTTTTAGTCTGACTGAAATTGACTTTTAAAGTGCATGTAAATGCACTTTGGGATGTACAATCAATTTCAATTGTATTCAATTTGTACAATTCAATTGTACAATCAATTATAATTGATTGTAGATAAATTGTCACTCAATCCCTGTGCTCCTTTTGTTCTCTGTGTTCAAAAGAATCACGTCACTGTTTTAAGGACTGAGAAAGCACTACAAACTGAGATTTCGAACCAATCCAGAACATTTTGCCAACCCATTTGACCAATTAATGGTGTGCTCAATACTGCAACAATTGAAAAAAAGATTCCAGCAAACATATACATATGCACTACCTTTCAAAATAACTTTTGCAGTCAAAGCAGAGGACTAAATAACAATTTTACCTCGGAGCGAATTGTCTTTGCATAAATAAATACGTGTGCGCACGTGTGTATTTGTTTTATATAACTATATTATTATGTTATTGCATTCTCATGAACGTGCATGGTAAACGACTCACTGCAGCTGTCTTCATCACTGTGATCTCCGCAGTCATTGTCCCCGTCACACTGCCACTGCGCCGGGATGCATGTGCACTCGCCAAATGCACTGACCGCACAAGTGAAGTGATTTCTCCCACAGGAGCATTCGGCAGCACTTAAAACACCTGCAGAAAACACAAACACATGAAGTCAGTTACTAAAGGGAATTGAATCAGTTCGTTAGACAGAAACTGTGAAAAGGGTGTGCAGATTCAATGTGGGCTGTTCAATATATACAGATTCTATAAAAAATGTTTTATATATTGTGAAAAATTATTTTCACACTTGAATTGCCACCTCTGAGTTCAGACCTCAATTTGATAATATCACAACATTTATTTCTATTAAGGTCTTTTATTGAAGCCTGATGAATCTTGACATTGTCATCCTGGAATATGGCCATTGATGTGTCTTCCTACATGGTTGTTTAAGAATTAGGGTTAAAAGAACTGTTGCCAAACAACATGCTAGAAACATTATAATCACTGCAATAATGATCCAGTCATAGACAATGAAGCATTTGCCAATTTAAATACAAACAGAATCTTTTTTTTTATATTATTTTGGCCGAGCAGATTGTGTGTGTGCGTGCGTGCAAACTATGAAGTAACTATTAAATCAAAATGGACCAATCGTAATATTACATGTATCATTATGGCATTTCTTAAAACTGTTGTGTTATGTTAGTTCAGTTCATTTCATTTCGTTAAACTTAAAATGTGAGCTTTTTGGAGTCCCAGAGTTGAAAGTCTGAAAGTCTGTGTCTGCAAATATAAATTATAACATGCTGTGATAAATGCACTCTAAATGCATCCATCCGGCAACAAATAATACATTTAAATTATCTTCTTTTTTTCTTTTCCATTAAATTCAAAACCCCTGTCCTCCCTGTCTCTCACTTCCTGGCTGTCAGTCTGGGAACTAAATTCAAAGAACGTTTATATCACCACTGGCTTATGTTCCCAAAAATCAGACGAGGCAAATTATTAAAACAAAATAAAAGGGTCCCTTATAATGTCACAGGCAAGATAAACACTTAATACAGTGAAAACAAGTTCATCCAACTTGTTCTAACTAAAATGACTAGTTTACTACTATCAACAATATGCTTCAACGCTTGCAATTTCTTCACAATAATTCAATGAAGTGTCTTTAAATAACTTCCAAGTATGTGGTTCATCATGTGTTTCATTAAAATGACTATGTATGTACTCAGACCATTTGCATCTATTTGTTCCTCTCTGCTTCATCTCACTGTATCAGAATCTGCTTGCTTTGGACCAGATTATAAAAGAAGTGACCAAATGAAAAAAAGTGTGGAGAATCAAGTAGTGAACTTGGCATGTGAAGCACATGGTTCTGTGTTCCTTTTTGGCAAGCTTGAATAATTACAGCCCTTCTCTTGTGGGAGATCAAGTTATATATGCCATGTTTAGTCACTAAATGGAGCAAGACATTCATCATGTATGCTTTAAAGACTTGCCATTTCGGTTTCAAAGTCAAAAACTCCTTAATATCTTTGAAAGAGTAAACAACATCACTGATAAAATATAAATATATTTTATATACAAATGTAGTCCCAAAGCAAATTTGGGTGCTTGTAATATTTTAAAGATAGCTGAAGCAGACTTTAAACCACACATTTAAAAAAAAAACATTTATTATTATTATTCTGAGCAAAACTGTTGACATTTAGAATCAACCCAAACAAACACACTCCTCCCCTCATTTCTCCACCCCCACAATGCACAAGCACTCAATGCAAGAGTGGATGTCTCTTTATCATAGCTGAAGCTGACAATGAAGAACAAAAAAATTAGCATTAAGTAAACAAGGGTACAAGCAAGAGTTCATTGTTAGTCACAAGCAGCACATCAGCTCCAAACAATGACACTCAAAGCGGTCCAATTACTATAGCTAACATTACAACAACAGCATTTCTTAGTCTGTATTCAGACCTTCCCACTTCGGTCTCTCAGCGCTGGAAAGCTTTTGTAATATTAACACAGGTCCTAAAGCTCTTGCCTGTTCATAACCCTTCTTTTTGAAGTGATATTCTGATTATAGCCGCGTTTCCACCGCAGGAACTTTCCCCAGGAACTAGGAACTTTGGGGTGGTACTCGGTGTGTTTCGACCGCAGGAACCAGGGTCTAAATGAAGTTCCGGGTAAATAATTACCCCTCCGAACGGCCCTGCTTCCGAGGTAGTACTTTTTCAAAGTTCCGGAACTTTCGAGGGTGGGACTTGGGTGCTGAACATGCTGATTGGTTGAGCTCACGAAGGATTTTGTTTCAACCGGCATTTTTAAAAGTCTTGCGAGGTTCGTTCTGCGTTCAGTAAATATCAGTCTTGCTCTGTCTGTCCGATAGCGCGCGTTGTCTCAGCATTCGCACGGTCCGTAATAGCTGATAATAACATTAAATCTAGCTTTACGAGCTTTCAAAATACGCTTTAGTATCAGTGCTCGTCTCTTTTCCGCCGTTTTGTTAATGACCTCTTTATTAAACCAATACATAACTACCAAAAGCAGCGCTGCTCCTCGTTATTGTTGCAGACAGTATCGCGCAAAAATGATTAGGACTGTCCATCTCTGACTGGGAGGAGCAGCCGCGCGCTGTCCTACATCACCGGACTAATTTGCCTAATCCTCCCGGTACTTTAGACCGCTGTGGAAACGCAGACAGTAGCAGATCTGGGGGAAAAAAAGTTCCTGTAAAAAAAGTTCCTGGTACAAATTGTTCCGGGTAATTTCGGTGGAAACGTGGCTTGTGTAATGTCTCTCAGCCATCGCTCTTTCTACAGTCCTTCTTAAAATCTCCCTCTTGCTCACTCGCTCTCCTCCCCCATCATGAGTGAATGGACACGCCCCCTACTGCTGATAGGCTACAAGTGTGTTGTGGCGCTCGGTCCGATTCACTTTCAACAGCGTCACAGAAAGCATTTAAATGCACCTTTAAGCACAAAATAAGATAACTTTAGTGGTCAATCCTGATGTTTGCGACTCAGCTGAACAGGTGAAAAATTTATTTCTGTAAGTGAACATTATGTATGTATGTTTACATGTATGTATGTATGTATTGTACAGTATTTTCCACCGAGACAGGAAGACAGGGCGGGACATATCAAATAGCTCCTTCCCTTTTTTTAAATAGCCGATAGCGTTTAGTTTATATGACAGCTCGGGCAGATAAAATACAGCATCCTGTGACGCAATACCAGACTTTCGCCCCAATGGAAAGTATATTAATACTGTCTGAATCGTTCCATATCCCCTATAGTGCACTTTATGCGCTATTCTACATTTAAAAAAAAAAATTGTTATTGTGTGAACTAGTTACCGATTTCAGTCGCAGCTTGACAGTCTATTTATAATTTAGGGGGTGGGACGCTTTAGATTCTAGAGAACATTGGACATGATTGGACATAAATCTGATGAGAAGCAGAAATGCATAGTGATGTCATCAAAATCATTGTTCCATGTATAGCGGAAGTGAGAGACTAAGTTTTGAATACTTATATCTTCTAAATGTGAATTTTGTAAATGTTTTGGAGCACACTAGCTTATAGATAACAGTAAAGCTAACATATTAGTACTAAAAGCCATTTTTTTTTTATATATCATCTTGAGTAGATGCTTTTATCCTTTACAAAGCATTCAAGGTATACATTTATCAGTATGACAACAATTATCATTCAAAATTTTGACAAAACTGAATTGAATGCAATGAAATTCATACTTGAAGTGTCTTAATTTTCCAAATATATTTTGGGGATACTGTTTTCAGACCCATTGCAATTAATTTTGAATAATTGATAAACATAAATGCTTAAAAGGTCCCATGGCATTAAATTATCATTTTATGAGGTTTTTCAACATTAATATGAGTTCCCCTAGCCTGAATATTGTCCCCAAGTGGATAGAAATGTTGATCGGTGTAAACCCGAGTTCTGGCTGTCTTTCTCTGCCTTTGAGAAAATGACAGGCCATACGAGCCAATCCTGAAGTCTCCTGTTTTGACGTCCAAGCAGTAACGGTTTCCTCCCTTTCCTCCACCCAGAGAATCTGGCACGCCCATGCAAACGAGAGATCATTACTTGTGAACGAGTGAACGCTGGCAGTTTCTCAGTGTTTGGATGTACAAATGAAAACAGAAGTCTTTTTTCAGTTCCTTCTGATCTGTGATCAGTGATTTCTGATGTGTAGCTAATTATTTATTATTCCTGCACACGCAGCTCTCTCTCTCCAGACAGAACGGTGTTTTCTATCTTGTGAGTCAGTGTTTTTGTACGTCCTCGTCGCGTCTATCTGTTCTAAAATGTGCATACAGTCGTTTCTGCTCAACATCGGCAGAGTCAGATCTTTAGAGATAAACTTCACACACGCCGAAGCTCGGGCTGCACTGACTCGGCCTTCAACATCCCCGACCCCCAGTACTGCATCTGGCCCACAGCGGATGCACCAAACGCGGCGCGAGATTAAGCAGAAGGGGGGTAAGCGTGAGCATATCCGGGCTAGCCAGCCTAGCCCCACAATAAACTGGATTACATTCGATTACTGCTGTTGTGTCTTTGTTTGCGCTGTGTACTCAACGCGCGTCACTGATGCTTTTATTTTATTTTAAAAATAATGCTATTATCAACACTTACTTTTAACTCGTTCATCTCGACAGCTGTAATGGTACTTTGCATGTGTTACAAAGTTGGTAATCATGATGAAGAGGACTCGTCGTGACTGGGAATGTTTATTCAGAACTCTCAGATACAAACACAATAAACTCGCGCTGACTGACAGCGCTCTCACAACTCAGTAGTTACTATTAATAACTTTGTTAGCAATCGCTCAGTCTCCGTGATGTCCGGTTCGCGAACGAATCATTCTTTTGAATCGGTTCTTTTTAGTGAACCGAACCAGTTCACCAAATCGGACTGAATCGTTCTAAAGGGTTCGCGTCTCGAGTCAGCGCTGATCCATAATTTACTAAAGTTACTAACTTTCTGACATGAGTGACAGTCCCTCCGACTAGAAATAGACTAATAACCTGAAGTATATGCTGTAACTACAACAGTTCAGACATGCTGAGAACTGATGTGAAGTGAACTCAGGTCCATCCGTCTCTCTGGCAGCAGCTCGTGCGTCGTAGACCTCGTTAAACCACGCCCCCTCCGCTCATTTAAAATGCAAAGATGTCAGCCAATCACAACAGTGGGCGTTTTTACTGAAGTCTCACAGCAGACACGCCTCTTGAAGCAGGGCATTCAGCCACATGGCAAACAGCAGTATAGAAAAAATGCCTTTTATTTCTAAATTATGACATTTTATGATGTAAAAGTCATACTAACAATATAAGTACACCTCAGGAAACATTATAAAATAATAGAAAAATGCCATGCCATGGGACCTTTAATCCATTAATTATGCTGCCTTTATTTTTTTTCCCTTAAATCCATTTTCTCTGTGCTTAAATCCCAGCAAGCAATAATTGCCAGAAATCTAGCACTGATCTAGAGTAATCTTTTCGTATTTCAGTAATATTTATGGTTTTGATTTGACCAAGACTAGTGGTTATGGGTCTCTTTATGTCAAAGCAAAAACCGGAAGCAACAGGTTGAGTAAGAGGATTCACTGGATTCTATGTCAATCTAATATCATACCTAGGGTTGGGTACCGAAATCCGGTTCCAATATGGCACCGGTGCTTATATAACCGGTATGTACCGGACCGAATCAGAACGCAGATTTCGGTTCCTTTAGGCACCGGAACCATTTTAAAAGTATCAGTTTGGCACCGGAATCGAAAAAAAACCAAACGATACCCAACCCTAATAATACCAGCTAAATGCTTGAGCATGAAAGCAGAATGTTGCACTGCAGATTAGGACACTGACTGGCAAGATGTAACTAGTACTGTTGGAGATATTGGATTGCTTTGCATTATGTTATATAAGCTATGTTATGTTATATAAGATAAGTTACGTTTAGCATCCAGTAGCACCATCACAGAACCAGGACTGGTGAAGTTGGCATGCAAATGTCAAAATTAGGGTGGAAATAGTTTTTGCAGACGTGCACCCACACATGCATTTCCAAAAAAAAAGTCATTTATTAATTTCCTTATTTTTGCTCAAAGCAGATAAATATAGAAAGCTGAGGAGACCAATCAAGTGAGATCACTTATACAATAAAAGAGCAGCAGATTAGTCTGTACTCAAATTATCAAAAACATCATCTTCTCATTTTCCAGCTTTCCATCTCAATTCCACCCTTCCATTTACTGAAAACCCCTCACATCTGGAATCTCTTCTCTTCCCCCCGTGGCATTGGTTGCTCTCCGTTACAGACACTGGCAACAAAAAATGCCAATACCTCACTGTGTGTGCATGTGTAACTGCCGTTCTCTCTAATTTCTATACTGTGAAATTACCCCTCGACCACAAAGATATATCAACATGTCCTTCCAGAAAGCTGTCAGACTTCTAAGCTTAACCCCTCAAAGGCGAAATGAAGACACAGCTGTGGATGTATGAACGGGAGCCACCCTTTCAGCAAGAAAAGAAAGAATTCACATTTAAAAAGTTCTTCAGCACTGATGAAAGATTTGCTTACAACAGCTCAGCTGTATAATGCAAGCTGATTAATCTATTCATTGTGTGATAAATGGAACAAATGGAATATTGTATACATTTCGCTCATTTGAAATGAGCGCAAATAAATTCTAATAGTGTCTTTTAAAATGGAGTGAATAGGCCTTCATCCAAGTTGTTGAAACCAAGCTTATTAAGGCCATGTCCACACAAATACATTTTTGTTTGAAAACGTATATTTTTCTCTCCGTTTTGGCCTTCCTTCCACACTGAGACAGGGTTTTAAGTCAACGAAAACACAGCTTTTTGAAAACGCTCTCCAAAGCAGATAAAACGTCTTCGCGTTGTAGTGTGGACTGTGAAAATGGAGGTATTTGAAAACAATGATGCGTGTTTAGCCATGTGACGCATATTGTACCATAGGTATTCATAATTATACCGCTATTGTGCTATGTACAAAATATGTTACTTCGCGCACTCTTCATATCACAGTCCTGCAAAGATGACAAATTACTCGCAATTGCGGTCCTGTGGCAAAATATGACAGCAGTTGCGTTTTATACGAAACATATAATGGTGAGTGAGTGCGACCTGGATACATCAGTGAAAGGGGAGATATTTTGCTTAATAAAATTATCCTGCCAGAAGAATTGTGTGATAACTTGATTATGTCTTGTTCTGTCTGTCATCTAAGTGAGCTTTTATGAGTTTAATACGTTTTTTTATAATTTTTATAACTTTTTTTATTAAGTTTAACGCATGCACATTAAGGTGAATTTAGCGTTTTCCGACGTTTCAGTGTGGACAAGAAACTTTTGGAAAACGCTTGGTAACGCTAGTGGACGGAGAGCGTTTTAAAATGAAAACGCCGTTTTCAAATGTATCCGAATTAATGTAGAATAATGTAAAAAATAATGTAAATGAAAAAGAAATGTTGTCTTGGCAACTAGCTTTCAAGTAATGAACATTTTTATTCAAGTTATTTAAAATAAACTTATAAAAAATATAGACATTTAAAAAAAAAGAACAACACAATCGACATCATGAATCGGAACGCGTGTAAATCACGTGACTTTGGCGATCCAAACCGCTGAATCGACTCACTGATTCATAACACTTCAAATCTCCATGATGCAGTGTTTTGAAATCGGTCATCACTACATAAGTCGTTATTTAGTTTTTTTTGGCACACAAAAACTATTCTGGTCACTTTATAAAGTTATTGTAGAACCACTGTAATGAGATGGACTTTGTAACAACGTCTTTAGTACCTTTTATGGGTCTTGAGAGTGTAAAGTGCATTGTGCCAATGGAGGCTTTTCTGACCTCTCGGATTTCAACAAAAATATCTTCATTTGTGTTCCGAAGATGAACGGAGGTCTTACAGGTGTCGAACGACATGAGGGTAAGTAATTAATGACAGAATTTTCATTTTTGGGTGAACAAACCCTTTAAAAGGTTGAGGGAAAAGATAACCTGAACTGGATTTTGGCTTTAAAGTTTAAAATATCTACAACACAACTGTAACAGAAGTCCTTTTTAAAAACGGAAAGAGACATTTGTCTGAGATTTTAAACGAGGGTATCCTGTTGCAGATGCCAAGTGCAGAATTTTAGTTTTGAATGATGAGGTACAGTAAAGGGGGAAGATATGATGTATTTAGAGGGTTAAAAAAAAAGGAAATAGGACTGGAAAAGAAAAATAGAGCTTGTCACTGAGTGTCGGTTTTTTTCCATCAGTCAGCCATTTTTAATGAACTTGGCTGTTCTAGCCTGCATTTGAGGCAGAGCTGAGAGTCAGTGGGCTGAAGGAATGGGAAAGGGGGAAGTTTAACGGTGGCATGAACGTGAAAGGAGAGAAAAGGAGTTCAAAATGCAGCAATAGTAGCCTCGGCTCAGTTTGAATCTGAAATGTGCAAGTCCAAACTGAGTAGGGTAAGAGGGAAAGATGCCTTCAAGAAATGTTTAATTGTAACACATTTAGATATAAGTTTAGCATGAGCAGGATGATTAAACAATCAGTGAATGTGTTATTATGGGAAATAAACGGAAACATTTGTTACTTTAGTTGTCGTTCCACAAAATGTACTGAAAACACCTCAACAGCGTCACAGAAAGCATTTAAATGCACCTTTAAGCACAAAATAAGATAACTTTAGTGGTCAGACCTGATGTTTGCAACTCAGCTGAACAGGTGAAAAATTTATTTCTGTAAGTGAACATTATGTATGTATGTTTACATGTATGTATGTACGTATGCATTGTACGCATGTATGTATTGTACAGTATGCTTGTACGTACATAACAAAAGACAAAAAAGTACATTTATATGTTTGGGACTATTTTAAATCGAATTTCTCACAAATATATCTCGTAAATAAATAAATGTATAAAATAAAAACCTTAAAAGGACTGAAGGTGCCTTGAAACGCACAGCATTATTCAATGTGTTAATGTAATTTCCACTGAGACAGGAAGACAGGGCGGGACATATCAAACAGCTCCTCCCCTTTTTTTAAATAGCCGATAGCGTTTAGTTTATATCACAGCTCGGGCAGATAAAATACAGCATCCTGTGACGCAATACCAGACTTTTGCCCCAATGGAAAGTATATTTATACTGTCTGAATCGTTCCATATCCCCTATAGTGCACTTTATGCGCTATTCAACATTTCAAAAAAAATTTTTTGTTATTGTGTGAACAAGTTACCGATTTCAGTCGCAGCTTGACAGTCTATTTATAATTTAGGGGGTGGGACGCTTTAGATTCTAGAGAACATTGGACATGATTGGACATAAATCTGATGAGAAGCAGAAATGCAGAGTGATGTCATCAAAATCATTGTTCCATGTATAGCGGAAGTGAGAGACTAAGTTTTGAATACTTATATCTTCTAAATATGATTCTTGTAAATGTTTTGGAGCACACTAGCTTATAGATAACAGTAAAGCTAACATTCATACTAAAAGCCATTTTTTTTATTATATAATCTTGAGTAGATGCTTTTAAAGCTACACTATGTAACTTTTCCGTCCACTAGAGGTCGCCTGTTCAAAACAAAGGCGTAGTTTGATGACGGCACGTTTGAGCGCAGAATCTCGGGACATGTGGTCTTCACCTCACAGCCGGTGGAAAACAGTCAGGATAGGACTCGGGCAGAAATCATGTTCATGGATGCGATTATTAACATTACTGTAGTCTGAAGTAGAGCAGGAGCGAGTGTTGTGGAGCTGAGCAAGGCCGCAGGAGCGATTGAAGAGCGGGACTGTTATTATGGCATAATCGCTGGCGGGACTTTTATTATGACACGGTTGCCGGCGCTACTTCCTCTTTTCCAGTCATGAGTCTGAGGTAACCCAACTCTGTTTATCGTATTAGATATATCTGAGTGTGTTGAAAAGGAAGTTATGACGTTCGCTCGGCGGCTGCTATGACACTTGTTCACAATGCAGTGAGAGTAAAGTGTTTCACTGAATAAAACCGGAGACCGAGGGTGACGCAGATATGACGCAATCGACAGGCGACTCCCTCACACGCATAGCTCACACGTCCCGGTTCCTTGGTTAAAATAGCAAATTTCTCACGATTTACAAATAGTTTAAAACATTTGGGATATTCTAAGTACTCAACTGAACAAAATATATAACACTGGCCTAGTGGTTTCTGGATATTTTACTGCAAAAATCCTACATAGTTCACCTTTAACCTTTACAAAGCATTCAAGGTATACATTTATCAGTATGACAACAATTATCATTCAAAATTTAGACTTAACTGAATTGAATGCAATGAAATTCATACTTGAAGTGTGTCTTAATTTTCCAAATATATTTTGGGGATACTGTTTTTCAGACCCATATTTATATAAATACCCATATTTTTATAAATATTTATACTAATATTTACTACTAATATTTTGGAGCACCTAACACCACCCCTACCCTAAACCTACCCACTTCAAAACAATATAAAACATGCAAATAAAAATATATAAAAGTAAAATAAAAGGCAAATAAAAGTATTGTCACATTATTTTTTTGTAAATACTGACCCAACAACAGTATAAAAGTATTGCAAACAAGTTGTACGATATCTTTATATGAAGAACAGAGCGGAACTTAAGGTCAATCGCTAAAAATGATCCCGTTTGTGAAATTTAATTCAAAAGATACACCCAAAATGACGCAATCGTTCACGAGACACAAGAGCCAATGCCATTTCACAAATCTAAGCTGACATAACTTTGAGTACCTTCAGGGCATGGTGCTGAAGACACATACTGAGTTTCACGATACGGCAATGTGTTCATAAGATATTGCATTTTACGACAAAATTCTAAATGGCCGATGCCCAAAATGGCCATTATGGGAAAATCGTTCGTCTCTACATGCTAAACCGAATCTAAAGAGACCAGTTTTGGCCAAACCGTTCAGAAGTTCAGATCTCCTGACCACTAGGTTGCACAGCTGTGCATGTAACCTCAAGTCATGGTTGTCATAACGCACCAAGTTTCGACAGAATTCACTAAAGCGTTGCAAAGATATAGCCTCACGCCCATTTTGGCGCACTCTTCGTCAAATTCGTTTGCGTGTTCTTCAAGTACGGTTCGACGAATCAATTTGAATTCCATAACTTTTTGTCGGCATGGTCTGGAGATGATCTGGTTAAATTTTCATGAAAATCGGACCAACGGCCTAGAGGAGTTCAAAAATTCTAAATGGTGGAAAATAATGTCATAGGGTGCAATCGAATCAAAAAACAGAGTAGAATAGAGGTTTTAAATTGCTAAAAATGATCCCGCTTTGTGATAAACTCACCCAAACCGACGCAATCAGTCACAAGACACACTGCCATTTCACAATGTAAGCTGATGTAATGCTTCTTCTGACGACAGTTTTTTTGAATGTGTGCACCCAGGATCTGAGCTTGACAGCAGATGCAGACTGTGATCGATTTTGGTCGTTTGGCCTTGGAACACTTTTTGAATAAATTGTGACTGTAGTCGTATCTATAAGTTGTTGATTGGATGGAGGCAGATGTTAATGTGAGCTGGCAGTGGATTTTAGAGAAGTACTGCTTATTTTTTATTAAAAATAACGAGGTAAAAAAAAAAAAGTAAATCATTCACAATAAGATCAATACCTTGCATTTAGAAAACAGATGGGGTGGATTTTTATTTCATTTTGACTTTAACACTGGGAATGTAGACTGGGCTAAGGACTAGTTCCCAAAACATTTTCTTGTTTAATGCAATATGGAACACTTAAAATTTTCCCAGAAAGTTTTGCATGGCATCTTACACGTTTTTTGTAAAATTATGCTTACAAATGATTAAAAAAAATATATGATGTGTTTTTCTTTTGTTTCTCTGACCCCAATTCCAAACGTGTTCGTGCAGAATAAGGAATCCGCTTGTGTTCAGATGCAACAAAGAACCACAGAATTGTTGGCAGTTGGAGGGGTAGACGAGATTTAATTCCAATTCTTCCCAAGATTTCTTGGTGTAGTACCCAACCCATCTTAGGAATAGTCTCTTTTACAAGACAGACCATTTGTCTGTTTTGGCTGCATTGGAACAATATGTATTGTGAAAATTCTGTTACAAATGGAACTGGACTAAAATTCACAGCAGTTAATAGTCACTTAGTCTCAATTTGGAAGAGGAATCTGTAATATCTTGGATCATTTTACAGTCCGCTGAGATGAATTGCAACAATGTAAAACCACTATGAGCAATGGTAAGATTTTTAAACATTTGAGTTAATTTGTCATGCAAAATCAGTAGTGCCATTATTAAGGGAGACTAGGGTAAGCTGGGCCACACTATACTTAAGTTGTCCTCTAGGGAAGAATAAAGGAGACAGGGGATTATAAAAGGAGAGACTTATACAACTAATTATACATAAGGTATCTATTAACTGAAAAAAAAAAAAAAAAAACAGTGAACATATGGTCATAAATATGACTATGACGTTAAATAAAAAAAAAAAGTAATAATTCACTATGACATTCCAAAGTATTACTTTGTTATCCTAATCTCCCATAGAAGTCCTACAAAATACTAATGGTTAACTTAACATCACAATAGATTTTACAATAGTTATGTTTAACGAATACATTTTAGTCAAATGCTTTTCATTTTGATGTTTGTGTACGTTTTGAGTAAATCTCTGTATTACGACATCTACATACCATGATCATAAATTCACCATTTCAGCTTACTTGCATTTATCTCTTCCTCTTTTGTCTTCTCATCTGTACTTTTTTTTTGTCATTGTTTGCCACATTCCTCTGATATTCTTACTATGAAATACTTGTTTGACTCCATTCCAGTTACCCAATCACTGCTAAATGCTCTACATTGTCTGAGCTACCAGCTCTAAAATACACCAGTGTCAAAGTAAGCCCACCCAGAGAGCCTTTCACAGGACGCATGCCTCAGCAAACTCTCCCTACACACAGACAGAAACATCTCTGGATCAAGCTGATCTAAGCAGATGTAATGACTAAACAATTCCAGCACTGAAATGATTTGTCTTGAGGCTTAAGTAGCTTGTCTGGATAACCTACAATCTTCTAGCCAAACTTGACTATCGGCATGAGGTCTAGTCCACTTTGCAGCTTATTCTGGCCAAGACCAATTATTTCAAAGCAAGTTGGGTTTTGATTCAAACAAGCAGTTTCGGGGTGTGTTTATCTGAAATAGTCTCAATAAAATACCAACTTAAAAAAAAAAGCCACCTTTCACATTTTAAGAAACATTTAAAAAGGTACACTACATACTTTTTTTTGTTCAAAATGAACAAAATTTAAATAATGAGTCAACAATTCAATCCTTCTTCCAAAATGTGTTTTATCTTACTCTGATTAATTATGGTAAGCTTATAATAAGCGGGATGCTTTTTGTGGGAAATTGAATGCATATGTCACTCGTCCGCGTGGGTCTCGTCATACCCGTAAATACAGAAAAGTTGCTCTGGTTAGTCAACTGGAAAGGTCCATGTCAACCTTTCTCCAACCTCCGGGGAAACACTCAGAACAGAGGAGAGTCTGCAGTAGGGCTGCACGATTATGGCAACAAAAAAAAACGTAATTGTCAATTATTCCCTTGAAATTGGGATTATTAATTATGATTATTACAATTTACATTGAATGATGTTTTGAATAGCTTTATACCATTGTTTGAAGCAACTGGATGCAGATAATTTTATATGAAAATAAACAAGCAGAAAACACTCTGAAACACCAACTTCGTCCACCAAAGCGTTTTTTCGCACGGCTGGATGGGGTATCCAATTGTTTTCAATGGGAGAGCCATGTTTTTAGAACGCTATGAGTGTAATGAGGCGCTGAACATCTATTTCACGCTCAAGCGCTGGACGTTTTTTTTACTGGTCACCGAGAGTTGAAGAATGTTCAACTCTGAGTAAAACGCAGCGCTCATCACTGCCACCTTTTACCCAGCCGACCAACCACAGTGGGGAGGAGGGGCGGGACAAATACAACACCGACTAGGGCTGTGCGATATTGAAGAAAAATGCGATATGCGATATTCTTGTTAAATAATGCGATATTCGATACGATATTGCTTTAAGTGTGTAAAATCTATTTAAATTATATTAAAAAAATTATTTACAAACTGAGAATGATACCATTTTTGTGTTTCACATTCTTTCTGGGAAAAGAAAGCATCGCTACAACTTCTGAAAGTGACAGCAGTGTTTTAGCACAAATTAATGACACAAATCTGACAATATAGTTTTAACATCAATGTAAACAAACAAAAAATTTTATTCCAATATTTAAATACCAAAAACTCTTTGCTTGACTTGGTAATATATAGTTATATCAACCTAAAACTAGGGCTGAACGATTAATTGCATTTGCGATAATATCGCGATATGATAAAACACGATTTCCTAACCGCAAAGGCTGCGATTAGTCTGGTCACGTGACACGCGAGAGTAAAGTCTGCAGAAGAAGCAACTTGGCACGTTACACATGCCTGGCCTAAAAGGGGAAAAAACTGTTTGTGTTTGATCTATCTAATATTGTGTCGTTCATACTATAGGCTACAATAGAGGTGAGAGAAAAGATTCTTCTCCAATGATTCTGGATCGATTCTGAGCTTAGATTTTAACTGCAGGTGCGTGGAGGCGCTGCGTGTGTTTTAGAAACACCCGTATTCTGATTGCTTCCATTATCTCTCTCTTTCTCTCTCTCTCTCACACATACACAAACGAACCATAAAATAATATTTCATAACGTCCGGAACGGTTGACGGCGCGAATCGCAATGACATTCGCAGGCTTCTTTGCATAGGATATGCGCTGTGAGAAACTTAGCTTTGATGTCACGCTTACAGAGCGTGTTCTCACCCGCCGGTATTTTCCTTACAAACGCTCAACGAAGGCTTCATTCATGTCGTTAGGAATGCAGTGTGCTTGTATATTAAAAAAATAAGTAACTCACTGACAGAAGGTTTTCCATTTCAAATGCTCACCCGGCGCTTTGTGAAGAGTGCTCGCGAGCACGCGTCTGTGTGAGTCTCAAAATGCTTTTATGACGCAAAATTAATGTAAACACCGTCAGTAATGTCTTAATTAATTAATCAGACAGGGCAAAAACATCTTATATTTCAAAAGAGATCTGTGCATTAGTGTGAATGCAGGTCTCCCGCTGTCTATGATGATGTCATGATTAATAATCAAACAACAGTAAAGCTGAGAAAGAGAAAAATCACTCACAGTTCAGACACTCTTAAATACTGAAAGCACTCTTTGTTCATTGCTTGTAATATGTTTTTTGTTCCTCTTTATGATTTACTAGCTTATGTTTTGCAGCTATATTAGTTTAAATATTTAAAATTATTAACATGCAATTGTTTTAATTAAAATGTTATAATGTCCTAGTTATTTTAAAAAGCTTATAATTACATATATCATAATAAAAAACATTTAAGTTTTTAATAAATTAATAAGATTAATTAATAAGGAAAAAGTTCAAGAATTGTTTTGGAATCGGATCGTGACTCCCAGAATCGGAATCGGATCGTGAAGTACTAATTAAAGATTTCCACCATTACTATACAATTATGTATTGTTGAATAATACAGAAGATAAAGAGTTTAAAAAATAATCGCATATTAAATCGCAATCGCAATATTGGTTAAAAAAAAAAATCGCAATTAGATTTTTTTCCAAAATCGTTCAGCCCTACCTAAAACTTAACATCAAGAACATCCAGGTAAACAAAGACACCTGGACTAGGGGTGGACCATTATTGTTGTTATTTTAATTTATCTTTGTTATTAAAAATAAGAACAAAAAACAGTAGTCTTCACATGAATTTAATATACACTGATACATAATAAATCTACAAAGGTTATTCAGCCAAGAGCACGGAGTGATTTTCTCTTTTGTTGTTTGACAAACAGCGGCAGGTTTACTGTATTAGGCTGAGAGCTAATGCACGGATCCTATTGACACGCATTTGGTTTCTTTCCCCGACTGATATTGTTCACTTGAAGCATAATCGACTGTGTTTTCATGAATACTCATCAAGACAGCCATTTTGACACAACTGCGTGTGAATTTGACAGTTTGAGTGTGTAACAATACACAGAAAAAAGAACGGCTTGTGCGCACGTTTCGGTGGGTGTGTCAGACAGCGCGAGACTGCAAGGAGTTGTTTTTCGCAAGTTATTGTGTTTAATAACTCTTTTTAACGTCAAGCAAGTCACATAAGTAACAGTCATGTGCCAAGTCTATTCTCTGTTATATGCATCGACCTAAAACGTACAATTTTCACAACATTGAAGTAGCCTATTAAAATCATTCAGATATTGCGTGCTCTTGCGATATGTACATTTGCGATATTTCGATAATTTCGATATATTGTGCAGCCCTAACACCGACCAACCACCACATTCTGCTTGTACAACATCAGCAGATGACAACAAGCATAATAACGGAAGACATTTTTTTAAAAGGCTCAAGAGCCAGAGCAAATACTTTCAGTTGTATCTGCATTTTTATATATAAACAATACTGAAACCAACTATTTGTGAAAGTAGATAACACTAGTAACACTTCTGTGGATATTTTGTATCATAGCAAGCAAAGCAAAAAAAAAAATCACTACGCTGCCAAAACGACCTCAAGCGCTCACAGCTAGTTGCTTTCAGCAGAGCGCCTAGCGTTTTCAGCTGGCTAAAAAAAGCTTCGGTGGACATGTGCTATTTAAAAACCAAACACTTCCAGCTTTTCTTTACTTTTTACTAAAAGAGCGCGTCAACTTTTTCTTGTGAAGCCTTAAGCACACAGATTAATGTAAGTAAACTTACAAAAAAATTGCGAATTTCATCGATTATGTAATTTGTGGCAACCGTAATTGTAATCACGAATAGACATTGACTTGGCTTTTCGCAGATATGGTGTTTTTATTACTCAACAGGAGAGTAAGGTATTTTACTGAACAGATACAATGCCATATGTAGCAGTTCGTTGTAAAGCATTATCTATTGTGAAGGGTCATTTCATTATGGTTGCTGTAGTGTTGTCAAATCTTTATTTTTGGTTGTCCCCACTTAGCATTTACTGTGTGCATTAATTTGCATTGCCACAACGTTTGGTATAAAATCCTGCATCAATTTAAATCCTGCTGCTAAGGACTACAAATGTCATTGTGCATAAAGTCATGGCTTCTCAGCTGATCACTTGCATACAGTGCCAGATGTTTCGGTTGTCTTCATTCATCAGCAGGGAGGAATTCACCTTGAGAAGTGTAAGACGATAGCTAAACTCACAAAGGTCGTCACAGAGTTAAAGGCACACATTTACGAAAGTTAATGGAGATTCATGACATTCAGTTTTTTGTCTTGATGTTGTCAGATGAAAGGAAAAAAGGATTTAGCAGTTGCTTTTTTGTCCAGACACAATGTCTTCCACACAAAGATACAATGCATACATTTCTCAGAAAACTCACAGATGTGCTCAGACATCTAGCATGCCTGTTTCTAATCCCTCATCTGACAGCACTCACTAACATCCTGTCCGTAAGGAAGAAGCAGCACTGCTTTCTTCAAGGGTCACTTGTTTCCCTGCGGACATGCCTCATCTCACAAAGACACTTTTGTTCCATTTGAACTACGGCTCATCTCTCTGCTCTGATAGGTTAGAACTGTGATTTCACAAAATCTATCCTTTCTTTCTGCTATTTGCATCTGAAAATCTCTTACATTTACTTAGTAAACAACTTTATTCATCTTTCCTGGTTCAGAACAGGTAGGGTAATAAGTAGGGATGGAACGGTATGGAAATTTCACATCACGATTATAGTGACCCAAATTATCACGGTTATCAATATTATCACGGTTTTCTTCAAATGAGACAAATGTGTTCAAAAAGAATAGATGCACACACTTAAAACATTTCAACAAGTTTTATATTTTGAAAATCAACAAACAACAAATAAATCAAGCAGCTCTATGCACTTTTTAATATAGATTCGATTCTGTGGGATTTCCTTCCTTATAATGGCCGTCGTCAATAGCAACGCATACAGCATAAATAATAATAATTTGGTGTAAATATAATCTCTAATATTATCTCTGTAAATATATTCAAGCAATATTCTAACCATTGTTCAATAAGCTATGACACATTTAAATCTAGCATATTTTGTGTACGAGCCCAAACAGTATCCTGAAATAATGCATATCCATATTTTCATATGATTCGACAAGTTTATTTTTATTAAATATCAAAAATCCAAAAAGATGTGCATCACACCTGACACCTAGATGAACACTTAACAGTTTTATGACTGCAAGTCATTTTCTTCAAATGCTGTTGGTTAGAAACGTGTATACAAATCTTGTATGTAACTTTAGAGACAGTCCCTAAATTTGCGCATTTCGAACGTAAAGCCAACTTTATGCCAGTCATATCAGATGCGCTATGGTTCTGCTGTGTTTGTTTGAAACTATTTTCGCTGCTGAAATAGAACAAAAACAGTCAACCACTGTATGATGAATGAATCTCCTGGGTATATCGCATATTTTGAGTGCAGATTTCAGTGAGTGAGAGCACGCTCTGAACAAATCACCGGCTAATCTGAACACCGCTCTTATTATTAGAAACACGTGTGGTTGGTTATAATGCGCAACGCGATTATAACAGATGGCTTTTGAGAAGACTATAATAAGTTCAACTGCCAAAGTGGCTAGTGTAAGTGGTAGTAATACCAGACGTAGTTTTGGTATTGAGGTCAAAGTACACTTGCCTTGCGTTCGCAGATTTGAACCGTTTCCCCCTTTTACAGCGACTTTCTTCTGGCATGTTCTGCAGACAGGGTGACCATCTTCGATTAAGTTTCCCTCAGGACTTTTGTAAAAGCCAAAATATGACCACGCCTCAGATTTGGTCCTTTTAGAAGGCTGAACAATCCCTTGAGTGCTGCTATCACTGCCTTTTGCCATTTCTTCTCATTCAAAAAACAGCATTGCGGCGCCTGCACCAGACTGACGCTGACTGGACAGGATTTACTGCGAGTTTTCAAAATCGTGATAATCACGTCCGGTTTTAATGATAATTCGTTTTTAAACGATATTACTAACCATCAGTACATTTTATCATGGTGAAACCGGTTATCGTACCATCCCTCGTAATAAGAAAGGTAACAGCTGTAAGTAAAGAAGCAACAGTGGCAGATCTGTTACTACTAATGCAACGTACAGCATCATGAAAGTGATGAAAGAAAAGTAGTCATAGTTATTGCCATGTATAACGTAATACAATTCAATACAATCAACATGGTTTCCGCCACTGTATTGATGTTATTCCCAGGGCACTGGTGCCAATGACAACGTAAAAATTGGGCCCAATGTATTGTGTTAATATGTTGGAAATATCTATTTATTTTTCACAGGAGTTGTGTGTTAGGGTTAAAGGAAACTTAACAGATAATGTTCTGGCAGATTTCTTTCTTACAGTGTAAAATAAAGTGTTAAATGAAAATTCTGTCATCAATTACTCACCCTCATGTCCTTCCAAACCCATGTTTTTGTTAATCTTCAGAACACAAAATGAAGATATTTTAATAAAATCAATTCAAAGTCTATTCACCCAAAGACACAAGATATGAATCGAGCAGTTGAGAGACGCGATCACTTGATCATTGGATTTAAAATGTAAATTAAACCTTTATTCACAAATAAACATTGATCAGCAAACTCAGAGCGCTCAAATATGGTAAAGAGAAGCTCAAGCATGCTTGTTTGACATGCAATAACAAACAACCTCATTGATCCTTGTGGTAGCAAAGTTTCGAAGATGAGCGTAAATGATCAGTTTAGAACGACATGAGAGTAACTGATGACAGAATTGTTATTTTTTGGATGAACTGTCCCTTTAATTAAATGGAAATGTGACCAAACTGAACACTAATAGGGGGTTTAGTACAAGCCCAGAATAAACATCATATTTCACAACGGACAATAGAAAATATAAATAGAATGTCTGTCTTTCCTATTTTCCTAAGCATTATCATCCAGATTTAGTTTAAATCAACCACTGAGAAGGCTTTCCCATGCCAGCCCAGCAGGATATCAGAGCATGCTGTGTGAAAGCTTCTGTCTTCATCAAAAGACAGAGATGAACAATGCTGCCTGCTATGGCTGCGCTCTGAACAATGTTGCTCTGGCTTGCTCAATGCATCCACCATGTTCAGCATCAGCATTTCCTCCAGCACAGAATCTGTCTTGTGAAAGACAAACAAATTCAAAGAAATAGAAGACAGGGAATTAAGTTTCACACATGTCTGAGTTCTCAGGACCCTGACTGACCTTATTTCATATAAATCTTAGACATTTTCTGTGCATCGTTCACAGCGATGGCATGCCCATCCTTATTTGCTGTCATGCACAATATCCAAGAGCAGACAAAAATGAAATTGTTGATACTATTATAAATAATACTTTGCATAAGCCATAACCAAGCATCTCTATATAAGACATACATTTTATGTATATTGCACAGATCAAAGTGTGTGTGAGAATTTCATATAATATTTATTATATTATATTATATTTATTATATTATATTATATTATATTATATTATATTATATTATATTATATTATATTATATTATATTATATTATATTATATATTATATATTATATATTATATATTATATATTATATTATATTATATTATATTATATTATATTATATTATATTATATTATATTATAAACAAATATATGTTTATGACATTCTTCTTTCAGACAAATACAATCAGAGTTATATTAAAAAATGTCCTGGCTCTTCCAAGCTTTATAATGGCAGTCAGTGAATGGCTGTTTCTGTTTTGAAGTCCATAAAAGTGCATCTATCCATCATATAACTGCTCCACACGGCTCAGGGGGGTTTAATAAAGGCCTTCTGAAGTGAAGCGAAGCGATGCGTTTGTGTGAGAAAAATATCCATATTTAAATGTATAAATATGTATATCTATATGTAATCTCTAACTTCTGCTTAACTGTTGTAAGAACAGGCGTAGCGTAAGTTCCGGTGACGAACACGGAAGCGCAGAGGATATAGCAAAACAAACCTTGGTTCTTGTGAGAACTAGCATATTCTCACCTGAGCGTCCTACGTCATACGCTGGAACGCCAGTCTCTCGTGAACACACGTACGACAGTTAGCGGAAGTTAGAGATTACAGTTTTAGGATGGATAGATGCACTTTTATGGACTTCAAAACAGAAACAGCCTTTCACTGCCATTATTAAGCTTGGAAGAGCCAGGACATTTTTAATATAACAGGACATCGCCTAATAATAGAAGAATGTCATATACACCTAGTTGAGGGTGAGTAAATCATGGGCTAGTTTACATTTTTGGGTGAACTATCCCTTTAACAACATGTATTCATTACTTCAATGAGCTCGTTGTTTTTGCCTTAAATTAATACATTGTTTAAGTGAATACATTGTTAGCCAACTGCGTGAGGTGTACATTTCTGAAATCCATTACTTGGACACAGTCACCTCAGATCAGATCAAGCACATTGTAAATGTAGACATGCATTTCCATCATTCATTGTGTATATATTTAAATATATAGTAGAATAAGACACATTGCTAGGTAGTGAACTTAAACTACTTAATGATAATTAAAATTCGGCTAAAAGTGTCCTGCATTTAACAGAACAAATCTACTTTTTTCCCCCGGATAGCATAAGAAAAAAAATCTCAGATATCGGTAATCTAAATTAATCAATATACCGGACCTGTCTGTTATTTAAAATAAATTAAAAAAACGTTTTATGTTGCAAGTTTGTATACAGTACAAAATTAATGTATACAGTGTCAGTAGTGAGCCAGGGTCATTACGAGTGCTCAAATTTGTGTACATGATATACTGATTCGTGAGCTATGAAGTTGAAGCTATGAAGACAGACCTGTAAACATACGTGTCATTCCAACAGGTTTTTGAACAGTGTGTGTGTGTGTGTGTGTGTGTGTGAAAAGGTTGGACAAATAAAGAAATGGAAAGGTGTGGAGAAAGCTGCTTACCGAAAGAGCCGCATGTACACAAGTGATAAGAGCAAGGTACTAACACAGTGCATGTAAAAGCAAATGCCACTTTCGTGTTTTAAGCTGCTTTCTCGCAGTGTGTATGCAAACTTGCTTACTCCGTAGAGTTCCCACAGTATTTCAAATGCATTTTAAGCATTTTAAACTTCATTTGTAGCATAAAGCACAGTCTCCCGCTAGGCCAGGCCTAATAGTCATTGCCATTGTCCTCAGTTAATGGGACACTATATCTTTTCTTTCCACCTAAAGCGTCTTTCTCATTTTCTTTCAGTGCACAACAGAAGGGGGCCATGTGGCCAAATAAAATGATTTTGGTAGTCAGTGAATTTGGAGTTAAAGTTCCTTTCGATGGAGTCCTTGGGAGTCATTATACAGGACTTTCATTAATTTACATTACATTTACATTTATTCATTTAGCAGATGCTTACAAATGAGGAACACACCAAGCGATTCATCTTAAGGAGGCAATAAGTAGTGACAGCAACACAAAGTTTCAAACATTGCCCAGGCCCGGCGTCAAGGGGGGGCTGCGGTGATCTCAAGCCAACTGGGACCCCCTCCCCAGAACATGATTTCATATATTTCATTCATTAGTTCAAAAAGAGTTTACAATCTCCAGTCACTTTGAAAGTTACTCAAAATTGTCTTTAGCTGTGCATATATATAGGTGTAAATTTAACACATATTACATGCATTACAAACTCTACCTTCAGACATATTAATATGATTATTGAGAAATTATGATGGAACGTCACCATATAGCAATAACAATGCTACTTCTCTCATAACAAAATGTTGCGCTTACACTTAACACAAAGGAAGATATTTGGAAGAATGTTTGTAACCAAGCAGATCTCAGCAGCCATTGGCTACCATAGCATTTTTTCCCCACTATGGTAGTCAATGGCTGCTGAGATCTGCTTGGTTACAAACATTCTTCCAAATATCTTCCTTTGTGTTCAGCAGAACAAAGAAATGTACAGGTTTGGAATATGCCCTTTAGGCACAAGCAAGCATGACTGGTGGAAATCAATATTTTTACTTGGTCACTCTTTTAATTTTCCTCAAAGTAACTTTTTGGTAGGCAAGATCATGATCTTTTACATTAATTCTGTGTGAATGAAAAGATGTCAACTTTTTACTGGCTTGTTTATATAAATTCAGTTATTATTTTGTCTTATTGAATTTATGTAAACATCTGTTTTGTGAAAGAACCTATTCAGTTCAATACTAAAAAAAATAAAAATGCAATATGTGTATCTAAAGCATGATTACACACTCTCATTTGGCCTGCCCTTTATATGCTAAAGTCACATTTTGTGTTCATGTGATACACAAAATTTCGGGGAAAAAAGTTTTAGATCAATATAATTTAGCTGATAAACTGCTTAGACTAGTCTTACAAGTTATTAAATTGGTCATAACTTTAAGTCAGTTACATAAAACAGGTAAAATGGATCACCCTTTGGTTAAACTAGTTCAGTCTTTGTCACTATGTTAAGACTGTGCTAAGTTTATGCAACTGGCCCCAGATTGATTGAAGACCGTTACTAGCAGGAGGTGGATAGTCAGACTGTGTTTTAAATAGCCCAAATTATCAGCTGTTCATATGGTGATGGCATTTGCTTAGAAAAGTATCGGTCATAAGAATTCCTACAAGGACAGGCGTGCTTTTAATAGAGTGCATGTGGTCAAGACTACACAAATAAAACACAGGACCTCCAAAGCAATCTGAAGATCTCTAATAAAATTAAGAACACTGCATAGTCAGCATTTCTATCTCATTTTAACCATGTCATACTGTGGGATCTCAGTAGTCTTCCATGACAGACTGTACGACAATCTTCGTTAAAAACGGACATGCACAAGAAGAATTATACATCAATCCGTGACACGTTCATGATGACTTATCTGGTGTCTGTGTGTGTTTATTGTGCGATATGGGAAAAGGATGCGGTAAAGGTGTGAATGTGTGTGTGTTAAGCATGCTACTGAAGCGTTAACCTGACCCTAGCGTGCACCCAAGGGTAGGATAGTGGATCATATGTGCGTGTAAATGTAGTGCTGCTGTGATTGGTGTTTAAAACGGTGCCTAGAAAACAAAAACAATCTCTAACATTAATTCTGATCATGACCTGTTCTGCGCTGGTTTTCGATTTCGACTTCCGACACTGGCAGAATTTTATCGGGGGTAAAATTTGATCGCAATGGTCATTATTCGGCTGTTGGCTGTTAGATTTTGGCCTAGGATCAGAAGAATCTTTTAGGAGGTCAAATTTGTCTCAGACAGCAAATCGTGGCCAAAATCGTACAGTGTGCACACGACGATAGTTATAAAGAGAGTGTTCTTTGCTTGTTTCTGTCTGTATACAATAAATTATAAAATCTATTCACTATTTGGATAAGTTTTGTTTTTAATGCTTAAAGCTGCTGTCCGTAACTTTTTTGTGTTCAATATTTACAAAAATGATATACTGAGAATGTACAACATGAATCCGTTTTCCAAACTGCGTTTTTGTCTTACCCTGAATCATTATGGTACATTTATAATAAATGTTTATATTTCAGACCGGTCTGGTAGGAACCGCTGCGGAGGAGCACAGTTCCTGCGTGACTCGCCATAGACATAAACAGAGAGAAGAAGCTCCGGCTGCAATGTTCTTCCACAACACGCATGCGGTTCTTTTTATTAACCGCTAGAGCGCAAAAAGTCACGGACCAGTGGCCACGTGCACACTACAAACCTCGGCAGTGGCAACTAGTGTTGTTACAAAATTTTGAACTGAAATTTTAAAAATGTGACGTTTTGAGCATTGTTGAGCGGAATCGTAAACACCTCTGATTGGCCATTGTGCTCACGCGCTCATCAAATATGTCTGTGATTGGCTACAATAATCAGCGCTTCAAAAGTATGTTGTAAATATACAACAATGACACTTTTCACCGAGCGCTTGCACATATACACACGGGAGCTTTTGAAAGCAGCATGATCAACGCACGGAAATGTGTTTGAAAGTGTTTTGAAAGCGGGAGCGTTTGAAAGCACAAGAAGGCGTCGATCAGCGGACCGGTAGGCTGATGGCTTTCCCGCTTTCAAAAACACTTTCAAACACTTCCGTGCGTTGATCATTGTAGCCAATCACAGACATATCCGGTGAGTGTGTGAGCACAATGGCCAGTCAGAGGTGTTTACGATTCCACTCCACAGCGCTCAAAGCGTCATATTTTTTAAATTTCAGTACCGACTTGGTACTTTTGACAACATATATATATTTAGTGGCAACCATTTAAATGTGGGAGAGAATCAAAATTGCGATGACTGACATATAGTGATTTCAAAGCAAAGTCTTGACTTACCCATGCGCAACAACAATAATCTAACTCAGAAATGGTTTTCGGAATGTTTTGAATGTGCAACAAAATATATGGCATCATGAAATGTACCTACACAATTATTTGAATTTATAGTCTATTACATTAATATTCACAATTACACTGAAAAAAGGCTGTAGGATTTACTTTGCAATTATTTGAGAAAATGGCAAGTGAAATTGAAATAAACATGACATTTTGAAGAACACTAAAATTGTATTTTCTTGAAAAACTACTTCAATAATTTTGGTTTAATTTACAAATTCGAAAAAAAATTTTTTACAGTGTACAATATGTGAAATAATCAACAATTATGATTTATGTCATAATCGTGCAGCTATACTGTATTGCACATTTTGTCTGGCTGTAATTGCATCACAATTAATAACACAGGTAGGTAGCAATCTATCTATCTTACCAACCGTCAAACTAATATGTTAAACAATTATTAACTAAAAACAGTGATTAATTGCAATTCTATATGCAAAATCCTTTGTAAAAAGCAATTAGCATCTAATAATTTTGTCAATTAACACAAATATTGACAATATATGAATATGAGCAGTATCTGCTGCTCCATTAAAAAAAAAAATCATAATTCAAAAGAGCAGTTTTCTATTAGTGGTCAAGTGAAACTCACTGCTCGCTTATTCCAGAGAGAAGCAGATTCCTGGGGACCTTTTGATTTTGTCAGCCTTGATGAGTGAACCCACAGCTTTTCCCACAAGCCTTTACTAGTGAGGGTTTGTCCCACAATGCTCGGCAGGGGTGCGAGGGGCCCAACAAAAGCACCATAGGCAGAACGAGCTGCAGTTAAAAGTAGAAGGGAGTCGTGAAACTCACACTTTCTTATCCCTCTTTTCAATGTCCCCCCATCTCCCAAACCCCCACCTTGGAGAAAACCTGAGCCACAGAAAAGGGGTAAAAGGAGGAAGCAAAAAGAAAGAGGCTGATTGATTGAAAGCTGTAGGTAGGAAATACTCGAATCTCATACCAAAACACTAACAAAGCCAGTTCGCCACAGGACTCAAAAACAGCTTAGCACTCCTGAAAGGTTTTCACACACACAAAAAGCAGTTTAACGTCTAGAAGCATTGATGAATCAACAATGTACAATTTACCGTAACTACAAAGGTACCTTTTATGCAGTGTCTGATGTGCTCACACAATGTAATATGAATCACTGCAACAAACAACAGTTATAAATCTAGAGCTACTTCTCATGAAAACGCAAACCTTCTCTTGAGAGTTCAAAAAGTATAAGGTTTCACGTTAGCATGATCAAAATCAGAAAAGTGACACCAAGATTACACAAAACCTTGGTGTTCATGTTCCCCATCAGCATAAAACAGTGGCTATTAAAGTGTTTATGGCCCATTCTCCAAAAAATTAATAAATAAAAAACACTGGACGTACAGAGTTTAGTAAGGAACTCTGATGAGAAGTTTACAGGAGTTTTTTCCTCAGTGCATCCATAAGAGCTCATATTTAAAATTAAATACATGGAGTATATAATATACACTTAAATTTCAGGTCTGTTCCTGACAGATCTCAAAACAAATCTGTTGTTTGGAATGGATGGTAGCGCATGAGCTATGTTGACCTCTTTTATGATGATATTTTAGTCGTTTTAAAGTTTGAACTAATCCTTTAGGAATATGATTATTTTTGCAGTGTAGGGGCATATATTTGAGATCAAACCTAGCTCAGGGTGTTTCCTGCATAGGGAATTACGCGGTCCATCAAATTTCGTGTCGCTTCCGGCTGTCTACAACTTAAACAGGCAGTCACATGCTCAGATACCCATTTTCACCGACACGGTTCTTTTGAGTGTTCCTGGCCTGTGTCCATTCTCTCAAACCGCTCGATAGTGATGCGCGGATCGCGGTTATATCAGTCTGCGGATACTCCACAGGTCAAGTAATAAAAAAATAACATTCCGATTAATTGCAGGTGGATGAGATATAAATCATTAATGTGTGTATTTTAATAAATACACGGAACTGTCAATTCACGGTAAAACGCAACAAACGTGCGTCACTCTTTACTTTCGTTTTTAACATAGTGATGTCCATCCAGTTGGTGACCGAATCGTTCTTTTGAACCTGTTCTTTATGGTGAACTTTAGTTCATCAAATTGGACTAAATCATTTTCGGAGTATTTCTCTTCAGGGAAAACCAATCAAGGAAAATATATGCCTAGCATCATTATATAAAACACAGAGGAAAAACCCTACATGAGATATTGCTTTATAACTTAACAGCCTTAAACAGTCCTTCCAGAAAAATGTGGCTTTTTTTGTGATTGTTGCGGGCAAAAATCCTCGATTATGCAGCATTTTTGCGATGGAAAATGCAGCATATCAATTTTATGCGATGAAATTGCGGGAACTAGCAAAAACTGCGGTTTGATGAAAAAGAGAAAAAAAAACTTCTTCAAAAAATTCTGTCATTAATGACTTCCTCTAATGTCGTTGGACACCCGTAAGACCTCCGTTAATCTTCGGAACACAAATTAAGATATTTTAGTTGAAATCCGATGGCTCAGAAAGGCCTCCATTGGTACAATGGAAATAGGCAATTTATGCGGCGAAAGTGCGGCATATATGAAAAAATGCCGCCCCCGCATAAATATGCAGACTTTGGCTGATTATGCATTAAATCATGCGATCGCATAATCACGTTTTTCTGGAGGGACTGCTTAAAGGTGCAGTGTGAGATTTTTAGCAGCATCTAGCAGTGATGTTGTGAATTGCAATCGATCAGCACTACGGTAGCCGACACAGGACAAAAATGTCACCAAAAGAGTAGTATGTCCGATTTCATAGTATTCGAAAAACAGTAGGCAGATGACATACTACTTCCGAAACATGATGGTGCAAAATGTCTATTTCACTGTAAGGGGACCCGCGGTGTATGTAGATAGAAATGGCTAATTTTAAGGTAATAAAAACATAGCGGTTCATTAAGTAAGGTCTTTATACACCACTGTAAACATGGTTATGTATATTATATTGCATTTCTGTCAATAGATCCTCATGAATACTACACACTGGACCTTTAACTTAAATATACACAAGCTTAACAGAAATTATTCTGATAAGAGTGTTTTCCAACAATGATGTAGCCTAATGAAACAGCGACAATTTAAGTTTGAAGGGAGTAAAGCCTGTGTTTAGGCTATTAAGGAAACGTAATTAAGCCAAAGAATAACTTTTATTTTAAATAAATGTTCATTTAAAAATCAGTCTACTTCAGTGTGATATGTTACCATATCATCATGCATAAGACTGAGAATTTGATTAATTGTAATGTGATGATCAGATATCCAAATCAGAGAATATCATAGGTTCGGGTGGATGATTTATTTTTAACAGCGGATTCCCCTAGAAGGAATTAAGTCCACCCTCCAAAGTCTAACAAAATACTATAGGAAACACTGTATATGATAGTGTTCTCAAAATAGAAATCTAATTATCTTATTATTAAAATACGTGTTAGTATAAAATGTGTTATCTTCAGCTGTGACCAGGATTTTACCACCTCTGGCTTGTTTTGAGCCAGGAAAAACCCTGTACCATTTGTCTCAAGCTCCTGCTTTCTGTGCCTTTCTAATGTGGCAAGAGATATAAACTGTCCCCTGCAGACGGATAATAAGGTCTGTTCGAGTTAAAAATTGTCAGAGAAAGATAATTTAGAAGATTAGACATTTTGGTTTTGTCAGTTCTAATTTTATGCATTAAAAAAGTAAACTTTTCCACCCATTTAAAGAATGTACACTAGCATAAGATTAAGACTGCAGTCACATCAGTGGCCTAGAAAAATCTGTGTGCCATGTTGAGATCACAGCTGAATACTCACTTTATCTGCATAGTGTTATGTTATAATTTCTAAACCGGTATCAGTGTAGCCGAAAGCTTGTGTGATTCTGCATGCATGACGAGATGTTGGTAAAAAGGATAACTATAAAAGATAACCATAACATATAGATCTACTAAAAATCATTCTTTCTAAATATAAAAATAGCAGCATTCACACCACAACTATAAATGATAACGGCACAGACAAATTATTTAGATCAAGATATAGTCCTAAAAAAAATCGCTCTAAACATAAAAGAATAACAGCATTCACACCACAACTATAATGGCACAGAAAAATATTTTTTGACCAATAAAAACATAGACAGCCAATCAAAATCCATCCTGCTTTAAAAGAGCTTGAACATTGAAAGCTGCAGACAGCAACAACTGCAGCGCATGCTTATAATAAACAGAACGATATTGTCCGCTAGTGTGGACACAAATATAGTTATCTTTATAGTTATCGATCTTGGTGTGAATAGGAATTTAGTGCACCTAATCAATTCACTTTCAGCTTCATGCGACAAATGGAAAATAGTATAGAAGATGCAGTATTCAAATAGCCTGACAAGCCAGACCCACATCAAGATGTTGGGTCTGTGAACACACCATTGGCAGGGCTCAATCAGAGGGGCGGGATAAACGGTTGTCTTTCAAATTCCCTCTGCACGCAATAGGATAACGCCACAACCAACCAGTGCAGCGAAGAAGGTGAAGCGGAGCTAGTTGATAGATTAAACTTTCGCTGTATCCTGTCAGCAAAACTCCGAACACATCTTCCTTTCTTAAGAATGACTTCAGTGCCGTTTTTTTCTCAAAGAAAAGCTTAACTCCAAGTCTTCCAGAATCGCGGCCAAAGCCGATTCGAAAGACCGCTGTTCGCCAGCTTTTTTGTTTACGAGTAGCACGCAGAACCACGGCAACTCTGCCGTCATTATGTTAAGCCCCCCCACCGACTCTATACACGATGTGATTGGCCTGACCAGAGTTTGGTTTTTCCAGCTCGCAAGCCAACGGAGAGTTGCTAGACTACCCTGGCTGCAAATTACATTTGCTGCCGCTAGGGTGCGTCTAGATTTCTAGGCTAGTATTCAAACACTACACTGTAAAAAAATTGTTTCTCCAAAGAATAGAGTGTTTCACAAGAAAATTCTATTTTCAGTCTTTCTACGTAATTTCAATACTGATTCAATGTTTCACTTGCCAATTTCTTAGAGAAAATTGCTTCTACACCCATCTTTTTCAGTGTACACAATGTCCGTTTTTACTGACTTCCACCTGCCAAACAACTACAAAAGGCCCTTGCTGGCTCAGAGATGCACATTTTAAAGCAGCAGAATGGAAGCTGTATTTGCGAAGGCTCATGGGGCCTCTGATTGATAGACCTGTCAAAGACCAATAGTCCTGTGAGTAACGCATGTGTCATTTGCTCTAGACACAAGAGCAAAGAAAATAAAGCTCTGATCATATTTGCAGAAGAACAAAAGGAGACAGGCCGTGCGTCCTTTAGACAGGACGTGCTAAAACAGAGTGCGAGTTCAAGCGAGTCCCAGAGGGACTGACTGCTATTGACTGGGCACAGCTGATGGGCCAGTGGAGTAAAGAAAAGGGGGAAGGGGTTCCCCAAGAGAGCTGAAGATCAGACAATGGTTCAAGAAACATGCATTAGGCCAGTCTCTCCAAGCAGCTGGTCTGAACCTTACGAGAAGGTTGGGATGAGGTAAAGTCATAACTAACAGCAAGACAAGCATGATGCATCAACCAAAGAGATTTAGAGGAAAAAAAGACATACTCAAGTTAAGATTGCATGATCAATCTAAATAAAATTTAATTGGCAATATGTATTAGTGCGATTGTCAAATCGCAAAGGCTGTGATTTCATTAAATATAATATCGGTCAAAAGTTTGGAATAATTACAATTTTTTTATGTTTTTAAAAGTAGTCTATTATGTTCACCAAGGCTGTGTTTATTTAATCGAAAACAAATGCAAAAAAAAAAAAAAAAGCTTTTCACCACATGAATAAATTATATTTTAATATAATCAAATAGAAAACAGTTATTTTAAATTGTAACAATACTTCACAATATTACCGTTTTACTATTTTTTTATCAAATAAATGAGAAATAGTAAGAAATATTTCTTATTTTGTTTATATTTAGTATTTTTATATTTTAATTTTGTAATAACGACACAACAACAACAACAACGCCGTATTGATATATAAAATCACAACATTTTGGCCAAATAAAACTACAAACAAGCACAGCAAACCTGAGGTGGTATTTTATAATTACCAGTATAGCAGGGAGACGGGTCTCATGTCACCCGTGCTGGCAAAATGAGTGGCAATTAGCAAAATAAAAAAAAATAAAAATTAAATGTATCATTTGTTCAATCACACAAAAATTTCCTGAGCTAAACCTGTTTGAAGTCGATAGAGTCAGCAAAGTCAATTTTGAGAAAAATCAAGTTAAAAGTTTTCCGAAGGTTCCAAATCAAACAAAAAATAATCACCCTGCAACCATCCCTTAAAATCTGTGACAATAACACCAAATCTGGCACACATCATATCTATAGGGAAAAATGTGTTCAACTTTTTTTTCCCCATGATACCACAATTGTTTGATTAACATTAATGAGATCGACAGCCTATATATTAAGACCTACTGTACCGCACAGATCTTCTATAAATGTTACACATCAGATGCTTTTCCCCAACGGTTAACCAAACATTCACTTAAGTCAGATTATGTGTGTGCGAATACTCGCCAAGACAGATATTTTGAAATACTGAAATTCTGTGTATATCGGGATCGTGCGCCGTTTGAGAGGCGTCTTTGTGCGCATGCTTCGGATGCGTCAGTCAGGTTTTTTTTTAAATCAGCATGAGTTGAAAATCACATTTCATTGGTTCAGTCTCATGCCATCGAGAATTCGAAAATTCACAAAGTTGGAATGCTGTGCTTTAAAACGATACCAATCTTGTCTTGAGAGGAAGCGCCAGTCGTCGAGAAGCGAGCAGAAAAAACCCCAGCATTTTTCATGGACAAAGAAGAGGTACTCATCTCAGAAAATGTGCAAATAAAGATACTTTAGATTAATTGCTTCGAGCATAGGCAAGGGCTAGACAAGGGCTTAATTTACAATTTTTTCTGAAAACCTCAAGTTCAACCAAAATTGTAATTTTTCGCTTGTTTTGCCTGTAGCTCACAACTAGCCCGTGAGCATTCAGACTCATTTTGCCAGCCCAGGTCAGTTATATTTTACACTGTAGTATTTCAAGTTCGTACTGAAGTAACAGTCCTTTTGAACTTTTGACATCAGCTTTAGTTTTTGCAAGTTGGAGTGCTTATTATGCTGATTTTGCTTTCCTCGTTGACTGTGTCCCATGTTCAGAGGGGACATTTAGAGATCACTCTAAACATATGGAAACAGATGGCTACTGACCGGGATATAAAAGCTGTGATGCCTGTGACAGACTACCTTAATCCCCCACCTTCATTTTAATGCACACTCAGGAATACAGAAAAGGGCAGAGCAGCAAAGAGTCCCGTCCACATACAAATAAGTTCTTCTTCCAGTAGGGAGCCACATTTTAAATTTTGACCCAGATTTGCCATGATGTCCTGTCATCTGCAGCCTCCTCGTGTCTGGACACAGAGCTCATGAAAAAATGATCAGAGTACCTGCTGCATACTTAAACAGCTCCAGCGAGGTGTGGAGAGGCACTTTGAAAAACGCCCAGACACCATTAGAGTACATGGCTTAAGTGAACGATTGACCTCCTGTGGGAGAATTTACACACTCGCCTTCAAACAAACAAGATGAAAAAACAAACCTTTCTGACCCAAGTATCCCTTTGTAAAAGAAGTACACTTTGGCATACTTTTAATAGTACTTATTACGGATATTAAAAGAGGGGGGATCAATTTAAACCACATCGTTGAATAGAAATGATGACAATCAACCAGCAACTTGTCTAAAATGCAAAACTCAGTCTTCATAGTCCCAAATAAATAATGCAGTGATACACTGGCAAGTCATGGGACACTGGAAGAAAGCCAAAGGCAATCCACCCATTATCACTATTGAGGGCTTCTTTTTTTAAAGTCTTATCTTGCATGCTTGAATCTTAGTCCTATGAATGAATTCACTGTGGAGAAGCCGAAGGGTTTGTTTGATCTTAGCGCTATTCTACAAATCATGTGACTACTGACACAAGGCCCTCATCTGAACTCTATTCATTGCTTGCTGCTACTGCCTCGACATTGTTAGCGGAGTAATTTTACAAGCAGCTCACAAGGTAATAAACTAATGTGTAAACGGTCAAAAACGGGTCCAGGAGGGCCACAACACACCTGAACCTGACCCTTTTGTTGCATTTGCCACAAAACCACCCCAAAAAAATTACAGCAAAAATATCTAAGCTAGGTGGGATGCATATGCATTCTAGGCACATGCCTATGCTCACACGGGGAGCAATTACAATTCGTAATCAGTAATTAATGCGACAACTCTGTAAAACAATTACTTTTTGAATCAATACACTTTAAAATATTGTCACTGTCAGGCAGAAATCATATTTTTTCCAGAAATCATTACTATCGGTCACAATTTATATTTGTCAGTGGGTTTTTGCAAATATTTAACCAATAAAAAAAAGAGCTTGTGATTAACCCTTTAACTCCATTGGATCCTCAAACTGTCAGTCAAACTAGAGATGGGCGATATGGACTTAAATATCACAATATTTTCTGGTATTTATTGGGATAACGATATCAATGACAATATAAATTTAGTGCTACCATTTCCCATGTTTTTGGCTACAAGTGATAGCTCCATGCATTCGGGAAGACCTCAGAAAATCAAACTATGATAAAATGTTCCCATCATCAAACAGGCTATTGTAATAAAAAAATACATAAAAGAAAAAAACTGTCCAAACACCAGCCTTTTTTTAGAAATGGAAAGATTGCAGATATACTTTTCTTCTGTAAAAGTGCGGGTTATGTTTAAATAGTGCAAGGGTGCTAAAAGAAAAAAAAAATCAAAAATAATAATTTCACAATACAAATAATAATAATAATTCAAATCAATGAGAAATTTGAAATGCAAACAGCAAAAGTAATAATCCCAACCATGTCTTCAGATTACAAAAACAAAAAATGAAAATAATGATTTAATGATAGAACTTAAGTAATTTGAACAAAAACTTGAAAACGTATGAATGTATATTTGTCATTTTAACTGAACTTAGGACTGGGGGTGGTGCTTAAGACATTGGTCATTCAGTGTTTCTGTTATAAAAAAAAAATATATATAAAAAAAATAACAATATTACTGATAAGATAATAATAATACGAATTCTACTACTAATCACAATATAAAGCACACTAAGGATTGATGAGCTTGGGTTCATGAATATTAACCACGTTGCCTGCGTTCGCTTGAACTGATTTGCTGAAATCAAAACAGGGACAGTAATAGGTGCGTGCCAGCCAATGAGATTGCCGTTTGAGCATTAGTTTCTTCTTGTTCATAAAGGCTGAATAATTCCAAATGAACGGCGTTATTTTACAGGAAAATACAACAAAGAATATTTTTTACATGTAGCACGTCAATTCTGCGTGGTATATAAGACTCTCTCGCTCTCTCTTTAAGGGTGTTGATTTTTTCTTACCGCGGTGAAGCGCATGGTTTGGTGGTTAATTATTAGTAAATGATGAAATTGCCATTGACTAAGATTAATAAATGCAGTGGAAGTATTGTTCATTGTCAGTCCAAAAACATTACATTCAGTTCACATTTAAGCTTTAAATAGAATTTAACTAAAAAAATTAGTATAAAATATTGTAAAAATGCTACGGAAAAAAAAATAGAGCGTAAAAAGATCTAACTGGACATTTCATGTAATTTTACACTAAAATACTGTTAAATGTACAGTTTTACAAGAAAAAAGGTAAATCAATGTATAAATTTACAGTGAAGAACTGTAAACTGACATTCCAAGAATCCCGTGTGATGTTTCACTTTTTTATCAGTTATGCACATGTGGGTTTTTCTTCTGTTGTTTAATCAATGTTTATTGCATTATTTTAGTGTCATGTGCGTTACCATGAATGACTCGGTGCACCTTCTGTATACTAGTATAATTCAACTAATGGAAAGGCTACTTGTGTAACTTCTTCATGTTGCTTCCTCTTTTACCACCTGCATTACTATGCTGGTTGTCAGTATATGTTAAGATACAAAATAGATTTTGGTAGCAGCTAGTGATTTGTTGGATTTAAATTGCTTTTTTGTGTTAATTACAGCTGCATACTGTAAATTTTAAAGGTTGTCCTGTAAATATTTATTCTGTAAGAATTATTCTGGCACAACCACAGCTGCCAGGTGTACAGTGTATTTTTACAATGTATACTGTAATTATCACCAAAATAAATGAGGAAGTACTGAAACAGTATTACTGATACAATATTGAAAACAATGTCTGTATTCACTGTATTCAGATAAAATGCCTGGAGGATGGATTCAATAGGGCATATAAAAACCATGGCAACTGAGCAGAAATACTAATTTTAGAGTGTTTTAGAATAATTAGAAATAAAAGTATAAGCCTTTTTTGTATGTCTGACTATGTGGGAAGAGTTCAAAGAATACCACATGAAAAGAGAGGGTGGGTGGAAGTAAGGGCAGGCTGCCAATGGAAAATATCTGACCATTGACTATGAAGCCAGGCAGGCACCAAATGAGCCATTTTTTTCTACCCACTGCCACGACTGCCCAGCAACTGGACCGCGCCATGCACCTGTCTCACACACACAAAACAGAGTCTCTAGACACATATGCAATACGGTTTGTGCATGTCAAACTGCACAAAGTGGAGCATGACAAATACACACCCGCATAGATAAAAGTGTGCACACACAGAACTAAGCCGCGGCACCTGTCAGAGCTGTAAATGAGGGCTTACGTATGAGACTGGCTGAGGGAACACTGGCACATTCACAACATTCCAGCCCAAATCCCCATGATTCACTATGAAACCTGCAGGAGACAAAGTATCTCAACACTGGCCAAGCAGTAGAGACTAGGGGTGTCACAATACCTTCATTTAGTATCACAGTAATATACCAGCTGAAGTATCATGATGCCAAGTAGTATCGTGACCATCCATATACTTTGGAAGTGCCATTCATTGCACAAGATATTATTTATTAGTTAGTATTATTAGTACTATAGTGAATACAGGAATATTAACTTTTTTTTAGCTCAGCATTAAGAGTTTCAGGTAAACCTTTTAGTCATTTTCCTTCAGTTCTCCGTCTGGGATTGCGGTATATTCTCTGGTTTTCTCCGGTCAAATTTTAACCGGTCCAATCAGCGAACAGAGGGAGTGGCTGAGAACGATGACGTTGATGTCATGCGCTAGTTTGAGATGACACAGCCTACGCCACGACCAAATTTTAGCGATTGGTTATGGCAGATCCAGAGTGGCTCTGGGCTGATCCAATATTTATAAACTTCAACAGAGTACCTGCCTTCCAGGAAGTAAACGCTTGTCAATGAAGAGTGGCCAGACTCTGTACAAATGAAATGTACGAGAGTCTGCAAGGATAGAACAATTTAGACCTGATGCTATAAGATTCCAGCAACTTCCAGCAATTTATCTGTCCACACCAGATGCAAGACAGCAATAAGACGCAATGAATTCAATCACAAAATAAACAGCCAATCAGAAGATTGTGTAGGCGGAGTCTCTCTGCAAGCAAACTAAATGGATAAGTACATCAAATTAATCAAAATTAAAGCATTTTGACACTTTTTGAGTGTCCGTCGGCTTAGTTTTTTTTCTGCGTGTTTCGCACCGATGGCTCTAGTTAGACACCAGCAGGGTTTTTTGGGCCGATTCAGCATGTTGAATCGATGTCGGGTCATCAATAAGAGAGAGAACTCTGATTGGCTGTTCAGCTTAGCGAACAAGTCAGTGCACAAGAATAAATGCAAAAGTGATGAAAGCAAGCAAAGTTGTGCAGAGCAGATGGCTGTTATAGTTTTACCTCATCTTACCTGAGCATTAAAATGCAAAAATATGAAGAAAGTGATCAGCGTCATTTATATTCAATATGTTAAGCAAGCTTTGCTTACGGTTTGTATATCTGTATATCTGTCCTAGTTCTCCCTTTTTAATGACGAAAATAGACTATTGATAAAATCCGGATATAGACTTACACACATGCTAGTTGACAGTTGCCTGACTCGCCTTTAATCCTTTTGGTGTGTTCAAGCCTAACATTTTGGCAAGGACGCAGCCGTCGAGAGGTAACAACAGTGTCAGCTTTCGTCACCGCTAGTTCTTTTATGTTGGCTTGGTGTGTCCCAGGCTTTACAGTTCACAGTTTGAATGTAATTTATCCATTATCACACTCATTACAGCTATTAAAGTCATTTACAATGAAATTCAAATTCAAATTAAACCATTTTAATATTATACAAATCACAATAAGTACCTGAGCTGTCAGCTGTGACTTATAAATACATAAAGCATTTTAACATCATTCCAAATACTAACTGGATGGATACATACAATCTTTATCATGTAATACACTTGAGGTATTCCTCAAACATCTGAGGTAATTTACTCATTGTCAATTTCATTATGGCTACTAAAGTCATTAACAATGATATACAAACTCATAGTAAACCATTTTATAATATTGTACAAATCAAAATCCGTGCCTGAGCTGTCAGCTGTTGCCAAAATAGAAACCCTCTCGCTAGAATCACACAAAAACTCTTTTCTTCCTTATATTTCTATGTACATATTCATGAGATAAACATTTTAGTTGTTGCATTGGGGGTTTTTTTCAGCATCTTGTCTTCTGTTAAAGACAACTCCCAGAATGCACTTGCTTCGCTCCCCTTCAAGGCTACTCCCAAAGCCACGGCTATTGGTTATCACTTGCCCACCATGACACCGCCCCCAACGTTGCTTTGATATTCATATTAATACAATAATTTCATTCAGTTAGAGAACAGATCATACAATTAAAAACTGAACGTGTCTTTTCAATAAAGTGTGAGTGAGCCGAACGAAAGTTACGTCACAGACGCGGCAGGAGTCAGATTTCATTCATCACAAGAGCGAAGAGCTGAGCAGAGCTGAGGTAAACGCGGCTGTCATTCTCGGCGTGTGTCCAGTCTGGCGTGTTATCAGATCATGCCTATGGAAGCTAAACTTTCATAGGAATTCATTGAAAAGTTGAAACACTCACTTTAATCCGTAGCGCTCCGTTATGAATGCCCGAGCCGAGCGGCAGCGGCCGTGCGCATTTACATTCTGTGAGTGAGATCCCTCCCCTGTGGGCGGGTTGATAACATGCAGAACTAGCTCCTGTAGTCTCTAGCCTCTGGACAAAAATCCTCTGATGACGCAAAATGACGATATTTGCGTCACCGGAGGATTTTTTTCAGAAATAAAATGCATAATTCTCTCGGCTCAGGGGGACATGAGGGGGGAAAGTACCATAATTCGAATATACTACCGGGTTTCTACTGATACAAAGCTTAATGCTAAATCACTGAAGTAACCCTTTAAGTTTTTTGGTTTTTACTATGAAAATGTTAGCCTTACACCTTGTAAACGCGATCTGATTAGATTCCAGCGTAAAGCAATTTGTCTGTCTACACCAGATGCGACGCAACTACGAGATGCGACAAAAATCTATCAAAACCCACAGCCAATCAGAACAGCGTGTGGGCGGGCTCTCACGGTGCACTTCAGATTCTCATTAGATTTTCTGTCCAATCAAATGCTCTCTAGATTCGAAAGAGTCGCGGAGCCCCTACACTATAAATACACGCTTGAAGCTGCAGCTGAAATCGGTCACTAGTTCACTATATTGTGAATGGCCGAAGCGCGCGCACAGTCTGCTCCGGTTACAGAGACACAACAGGGCTCTACGCTAACATTTTTCTTGAGGAGCACTTGTGCTCCTAATTAAAAAAAATTAGGAGCACAGTCAAAAATTTAGGAGCACTTTCTGATCAATAACACGCATTCCAATTATAACTTTCCCATTACAGGACGATCTTTGTCCCTTTAAATTAATGTCCAGGGGCATTTTTACCATTATAAGAGCAATGTTTTCTAATCTTATTAAATGTATGCATCATCTTTTGTCAATTTCGTGAAATTAAAATAGAAAAGTTGTTTTTAAAATGTTAATTTAAACAATAAATTCAGTTAGAGCAATAAGACACAATCAGACTGTAACCAATCTAATTAAATCAGCATCAAAAGATCAATCTTTGCACTGTAGAAGTGGCACAGCAGCTCTATCTGAAGTGCTGTTTAGACACATTTACATAGATTTAATGCAGCTCATGGGTAAATAATGTTGTATGAATGTTTTAAATATAAGTTTTTGAATTTATAAATAGGCTATGTACAAGTTAAACTTAAACTTAGTTAAAAGATTTATATTTTAAATAAAAAAGTCCATGCAAAGTATAAATATGAAAATAAAACAGCCAGTAGGTGGCGTCAAGTCTATGTGCGAGTCGTTCATTAAATCGTTCAAACGCAGATTCATTCGATCGAAGCGCTTGGAGATGCGCAACAGTTCTGATGTAGGCCTAGTTTTGATTTTCACGAAATAAACAGTATTGTGGCTAAAACGTTGTTACTTAATATCAACTTGTCTATTGGACTTTTTTACAAGATCAGTATCACATTTGCAATCATTCCAATATTCGGCGCAATAGCTGTCCGTGACTTAAGGCGCTCTGGAGCTTAATAAACAGAACTGCAGGCGTCTTGCGGAAGAACACTGCAGCCGGAGCTACTTCTCTCTGTTTATGTCTATGGCAAATCACACAGGGACTGTGCTCCTCCACAGAGCTGCGAACCAAACTGGAATTGAATAGTCAGAATATAAACACTTATTGTATGTGTACCGTAGTGATTCAGGGTAAGATAAAAACACGGTTTGGAAAATTGATTCATGATGTACTCACTCATATGCATCTAGTCATTTTTAACACAATAAATGTTATGGACTGCAGCTGATAAAGATTAAATCAAGAACTCATACAGGAGCGTTTTTAAATTATTTTCTCTTAATTCATTTTTGGTGGGATTTTTGCCCCAAGCCCCTGTTAATTTCCGACCTTGTTTATGATAATCCAAATGTGGTATTTCTAGTTAATTTTGGCTGCAAAGAAACATCAGCGCGAGCCGCGAGGCGTCTGGTAAACGTGCATGGCCACGTCACACCCGTTTCACCCATAGACCGTGGTTTCAATCGGTGAAGTGTAGTCCTTCGCACACGTTTTTTTTTATTTTTTTTTTATAAATGTATACATTAAATAAACCTACTGTATCTGAAAAAATATATTTTTTAAATGTACTATTGTTTTTGTAATTTGCTTCTTTGTTCTTTTATATAGCCTAACAAAAATAACTTGTATCATATTACATTTCCCATATTAGCCTATGCTCATCTTGCCCACCCCTTGCACACCTGCACACACCAGCTGATATACAATGTAGTCTTGATTTGGGTGGTCACTCTGCATTTGAAAGTTTTAAAAGGTTTTAAATCTTCTAAATCAAGTAAAATTACTCAAAATCAAGTAATTTAAGCATGCCAAAGTCAGCTTTAACCATATAAAATGTAATTTCCAAACAGCAAAATTGTGGCCTGTGAAAATGCTGAGTGGCTAGTAACTTTGGAAAACCGCTAGCCACAGTGGCTGGTGAGGAAAAAAGTTAATGTCAAGCCCTGTTTATAACGTGTTAAATATGGATATTTTTCTTACTCAAATGCATAGTTTCGCTTCAGAAGGCCTTTATCAACCCCCTGGAGCTGTGTTTAAATAAACTTGTGGTAATTTTCATTTTAAAGTGAACTAATCCTTTAAGAAAAACGTGTGAAATTTCAGGGCCGCAGCTCCAATGGGTTCGTAGCCTGAGGTTTCATATTTCCAAATCTCATATACTGGTTGCTAAGCAACCACAGCCATAATCATCTCATAACTTAGATTATTATATTTATATGTTGACAAAGCTTTAAAAGTGGCTCACGACTTGGAAAAAAGCATGAAGACTCTGCTTTAATATAATTTAATAAATACATTGTGCTTTACCATTTTTTCCCCTTTTTTGCAGTCAGTTCAGTGAAGAAACTACTGAGCATACTGGAAATCCTTCTGCAAAATAGCATAGAAAACACTGTTGCCATGGTTTTCATGGTCTTTCGGCTCTGCTACCTGAAAAGCTGAAAAGCTACAGAGCTTGAACAAGACTGTGAAAAAAAAGTGAAAAAAGAACTACAAATGTAGGAGTGAAGATTGAGGCTGAAGATAATTGGTATTGATGAGAAGGCTGTAATCATGAATGTTTACTGTGCTGTTTAGTTTGAGCACATTTTCTGTTGAAGAACAGCAAATAAAAATTGCAAGACAATAGAACTCAACTCTACACTGAATTGTGTAGGATTTACTCAGAAATGGCTAATTTTGCACATAATTATAAAGAAACGACAAATAAAACATTGAAGTAAACATGAAATTTTGAAGTAGAAAGACTGAAATAGTATTTTTTTAAACAGCATTTTGTGTTGCAGCGTCTGTGATGTTTGGCAACTATTTCGCTTCTGAAGAAGCTTGGAGGAAGAACAATATTTTTATCAATACCATTACATTTTTGTATCTGTGTGTTTATTTTATGAGACCTTGCCAGGTATGTGGAATAACCGTTTTATAAAAACAATAAGCCCTTTAAAGCTGGGGCTTCTTGGGACTTATTGCTTTATTACATAACTAATGTGCATCCTTCAAAAGTTTGAAATAACTTGGATTTTTTTTTACTGTTTTTAAGTCTCTTATGTTCACCAAGCCTGTTTTATTTATTTGATGAAATACAGTAAATTATGTATTATAATTACAATTTAAAATAACTAGAAGCAATGTTAAAAAGTAATTTATTTCTGTGATGCAAAGCTGAATATTCTCCGGCCTTCAGTGTCACATGATCCTTCAGAAATCATTCTAATATCCTGCTTTGCTGCTCAAGAAGCATTTCTTATTATTTTCAATGATAAAAAAAAAGTTGTGCTGCTTAATATTTTTGTAGAAACCCTGATACAATACAGTTTGAAAGTGTGGGTAAGACTTTTTAATAATAAAAAAAAGCAAATTTGTTTTTTTACTCAGGTGGTTGATTGACATGAGAATTCAGTCAGTCCTTCAGTGTTATCGCATCAGAAGAGATGAGAAGTTACACCACATATGCATGTGTTTTTGACTAGGCCTACCTCTAAATGCGGTTTGAGTAACTGGATCACAAAACATTCTGGGCCTGTATTAAGCCTTGTCCACTCATGATTGGGTGACACAAGACTAATGTAAATGAGGTCATTAAAGAAAGTGGTGTTAAAAACACTTGTTGAAGATGATGTATTGATATCTGCGCTGACATTTTTTGTGTAGGAGCACTCCTGCCCAGAAGTTGTGTACTTATACATGTAACCTACGCAAAATCTGTGATGTTTGGCAAATATTTCGCTTCTGAAGAAGCTTGGAGGAAGAACAATATTTTTATCAATAATCTTAATAACAGCTGTATGTATACAATTCACTGCAGTTTCCAGCTGAAATTAACAATAGTGTCTGTAAAACACCAACAACTTTTATACCTTTTTACACAAATTATGATTAAAGGTGCAGATTATTGATTAATAAAGACTGAAAAGTGCAGCATTTCCGGAAAGGAAGGTCAATGTACACGATCTAGTGTAGAGACCTCACACACAGGAAGTGATGTCTCTACTAGATCGTGTACATTGACCTTCCTTTCCGGAAGTGCTGCGCTTTCAGAGCTGTTGGACATGGTGTTGTATTTGAGGTAAAAAAATGATATAAATACTGTTCGGTTAATCGCACAAACCGATCGTTTCGTGTCTTAAGACATAAATGTGTCGTCACGAGCCGCATGGATTAATTTTAAGTTGTCTGTGCATGTTTTTTTTTACCCTAATAGAATTAGACCCCATTGACATGCATTCTATGACTGACACACAGCAACGGTTGAAGTTAAAAATCTCCTTTTGTGTTCTACTGAAGAAACAAAGACACCTACACCTTGGATGGCCTGGGGGTAAGCAGATAAATGTCAAATTTTCATTTTTGGGTGAACTATCCCTTTAAATAAGCATTACTTAATTGCATTAAGTTGTTCTTACTTAAACTGTTTAAGTTTTGTCAACTTAATTCTATCTGTGATCTGAGGAAGTGTACTCCCAGAGTGCATTGTGGCAAGAATAAAATAAATTGCTTCCTTTTACTATTTTTGGCTTTATTTTACTATTTGTCTTTTGTCAGTATAACCACAATAACGACAACAAAAAATAGTAAAGGTCTTATTAATAGTTAAAATCCTTGCTACCATTGTTGTGTTTTGCATGCTGAATGTTGAAGTCTGTGTTTGCCTCACTCATGCATGGTCAATTGCTATTGTCACAAATATAGAGGATTAATATCAACCCAATTAAAAGGTTATGCCATAAATATTAGTAATTTTTTTTTTTTTTAAAGATCATTATTTGACATGAAATATAGTTATGTTATATATCATTAATGGACATTATATATATATATATATATATATATATATATATATAATGTCCATTAATGATATATAACACAACTATATTTCATTATATATATATATATATATATAGTATAAAAATAGAACTTCCCTTCTTTTGAAATCATACGACTATAATTTCTTGTTGCATTGCTGCATTAATAGGGAGTTAATTACTATAAAATTAATGAAGTTTCAAGTGCCCAACCAAAGGGAACACTAATCACAATTATGGTGAGAGGAGGAAATGAGTGAAAAGTCTATAAAAAATTGCCCCGCCTCAAACTCTTTGCCCGCCCGCTTGTTTTTTTGCTTTGGCAAAATGGTACTTAAATCAGTCAAGTAATGTTTACTTGAGTTTTCTAAGTAACGAAGGCATAGCATGCAAATAGTTCAGATTACTTAATTGTTTTAAGTAAGTTCAACAAATTATTGGACATTAAGTAAAGTTTACTAAAAAAGTCTTAGTAAGAACAACTGTTGGATTTTACAGTGTGGAAACATGCGACCGTCACACGCGATTCAGAGTGTGTGAGGTAAATTAAACCGCGCGTCTGCACCATTTATTAGCAGAGACGCGTGGGACATGCAGGGTTCATATTTAAATAGTCTTTTTGCGGTTTAATATTCACAGACACTAGTCTATCACCAGATGCGTTCTCAGGTACTGAAATTTGGCACCAATTAATTCAATGTGAATCGGTACTCTGTAGTACCGGCGTAATTCGGTACCCAACCCTATTTACGAGAAAACACCATTTCAGTCTTTCTCCTGCAAAATTTCACATTTAATTCAGTTACAAGCAGTTTCTTCGTAATTATTTGTGAAATGCACTAGAAATTTCTTAGTAAAAATTGTGTCCAAGTAAATCCTACACTGAAAAAATGTTCACTCTGAAATTTCTAGTAAATTGTACAATTAATTACAAAGAAAGGGTAAGTGAAATGTACTATTTACCAAAGTGTTTTCTTGTAAAATGTACGTTTAAAAAATATTTTAAAAAATAGTTTTACAGTATAGACCCGTTTTTTTGTGCAGGTACCCAACTTTTTTCTAAGTTTGACAACCCTTTTCCAACTGCCTTCTCATTGATTGGGAGAAAAAAACAAACATGGACACTACAGAGAGTCAAAAGCTATTGTTTGCATACATCCTATACTGCTAGGGAGAGAGGCTGGCTTGTTTGGACATTTTGTCCCGACACTAAAGGACCACTTAAGTTCTCTGACTTCATTAGTGAGTGGAGCTTTTAACTTGCATACTGCTACTTAAAGCCTTGTGTTGTAGGACTATTACTATTAGAAACCCATATTGTCTCTTTAACAGAGCCTGTTGCTGAGGCCTCTTGGATGGTTTAGGGTATGCAGACATAGTGGTGTGAATGCATTTCTGTGCGAGTGTGTGTGTGTTGGGGGTTGGACAAGGGGTTTCAAAAAAGAGGGACCACTGAACGTGACATGGATGAGTGAAAGATTTCTAGGCCAAGGACACAGAAAGCCTTTGACAGGGAGAAAGAAAGACAGAGACAGCCTGGGAAAAAGAGTAGTGAGAGTTCATTAGACACAATGCACCCAGTAAATAAAATTACTTACTGCTTCATTCTATAGCTGTTCTAGATTCAGAATGCTTTCTTTAAACACTAGGAATTCCAGCTATTGTGAACACACTAATGAATACAACAAATACCGATAAAAAGGGTAATTTGCCATTACAGACACTAAACACCTTCTCAATGCACACACTAATGTTGCATTCTTTTAAATTACATTTACATAATACAGCAACCTTCATTTTTCTCTTGAGCATATTTGTCAATAAAATCTCAACTAATAAAGACTTTTTTAAGTGGTTCCTAGCACAATACTATGTTATGGCCTCAAAATGATTTTACCATAGTACAGGTTTTGTAAACTAATTCATTTTGAAGTTTGCATCACATAACCAGCTCCATATGTATGGCTTTTCTGATGTAGTAAACTTGCTCGACTGCTCACCTGGTACAGCATTGCAGTTGAAATGGAAAGCACTCGGGTACAAGTCCCGTGAAACATCCCTTTTCAAAAATCTTGTCATGATAAAAGAGCCCAAAGACTTGTAGAAGCAGCTAAAATGGCATGATTGATTCAGCAAATGTGTTTTCATCTCACATTTGCTTTTGTTAACACTGTCGGTTAGGTTAGTGTCGGGTTTAGTGTACGTTACTTTCAAACGCAATAGAGCATTAACCTTTTAGCGTCACTCGCAAGACATTTCATTTCCAAACTGACAATACATACAACAACCAACATAATAAAATCTTCCCGGCTTCACGTTCATCTATTTGGGATAAAACTGAATGCCCTTTTAGCACCACTTACTGACTGGACATTTCAAAACACAAAAGCAAACGTAATATTTTGCAGAAATGGCACAGGCACATTTTCCAATGAGCCTTGGTAGGGTAAAATTTTGAATTACCATATTTAAAAGCGATAGTTAAATGATTAAATGATAATTATGCCCATGATTTACCCACCCTCAAGTCATCCTAGGTGTATATGACATTCTTCTTTCAGACAAATAAAATCGGAGTTATATTACAAAAGTCCTGGCTCTTGCAAACTTTATAATAGCAGTGACTGTTGCTCTGTTTTTGAAGTCCATAAAAAAATGCATCTGTCCGTCAAATAACGTGCTCCACACGGCTCTGGGGGGTTAATAAAGGCCTTCTGAAGCGAATCGATGCGTTTGTGTAAGAAAAATATTTATTTAAATATTTCCATATTTAAAACTTTATAAAGTAAAGTTTTGGCCGATCGCCTTCCGTATTCAATTTATAGAATAACTGTTGAAAGTGCCTCTGCCGATCAAAGGCTTACGTTACCAGGTCCGCTCGTCAGACGTCGCGTACGCATCTTGAATTCGAGAAGGCACTTTCAACACTTTTCACGGAAGGCGATCGGCTGGAACTTAACTTTATAAAGTTTTAAATATGGATATTTTTCTTACACAAATGCATCGATTCGCTTCAGAAGGCCTTTATTAACCCCCCAGAGCCGTGTGGAGCACGTTATTTGACGGACAGATGCATTTTTTTTATTGACTTCAAAAACAGAGCAACAGTCACTGCTAATATAATGCTTGGATTAGCCAGGACTTTTTTAATATAACTCTGATTGTATTCGTCTGAAAGAAGAATGCATACACACCTAGGATGACTTGAGGGTGATTAAATCATGGGCTAATTTTCATTTTTGGGTGAACTATCCCTTTAAATGTGGTGGTGTGCAGATTGAAAATCCTAGTAAATGCCATTGTGTACTGCACAAAATAAAATAATGTCATTCACAGGGTGAAAATATCAGCACAACAACACATCCACTTTCTGAGACATAAGAATGGCTGAGAGTAGGAATGAGCGGGCCAGAAAGCTTTTTACCCAAATTATTCCACATTTAGAGGTGGCTCAAAGAACATTAAAGTCAACCAGTCAAATCAACCAATAAGTTAAAACTGGGTTTTCTTTAAATAGCCTTCTGAACGTTTGGTCTATCTGTCAATGTGCCAGTGCCGAACTAAAGCCGGGTGCACACTGCACGATTTATGAAGCCCTTTACAATTGTTACTTGTCAGACTGTACAAACATGATCCCTGCTGTAAGCCATGTCACACTCTAAGATCTCAGTTGTCATTAATGTCAGACTGTACGACAGTCAAGAAACGTTTAAAAACAGACACACGCAAGAAAACTCGTCTGGAGTTTTAAATCAATCAATGACACGTTTGTTGAGACTGAGCATTACACGCAGGATTGAAATGGTGGCTACAAAGAAATTTCTAATGTTAATTTCGGTCATGGCTTGTCTTGAAAAACGATGACATTTTGACGGTCGCTGTAGAAGTAACACTGCAGGACTGCGAGTAAAATCTTCTGACAAAGCCAGAATTTCGTAAAAATTTGATTGGACTGGTCATTAATCGGCTGTCAGTGAACATGTCAAACTAACTATCAAAGACTTCAGATTTTAGCCTAGGATCAGAGGAATCTTTTAGGATTTGCAAAATTTGTCTCTGACGGCCAAATCATAGCCAAAATCGTACAGTGTGCACCCAGCTTAAGTTGTCTTTCATGACTTAAAGGGTTAGTTCACCCAAAAATGAAAATTCTGTCATTAATTACTTACCCTCATGTCGTTCGACACCCGCCAGACCTCCGTTCATCTTCGGAACAGAAATGAAGATATTTTAGTTGAAATCTGATGCCTCTGAAAGTCCTCCATTGGCTCAATGGTACTCTACACTCTCAAGACCCTTAAAAGGTACTAAAGACGTCATTACAAAGTCCATCTCACTACAGTGGTTCTACAATAACTTTATGAATCGGCGACAATAGTTTTTGTGCGCAAAAAAACCCTAAATAACAACTTACATAGTGATGACGATTTCAAAACAAAGCATCATGAAGCTTCGAAGCGTTATGAATCACTGAGCCGAATAATGATTCGGATTGCGTGTCAAACCGCCAAACTGCTGAAATTTGGCGATTCAAACCGCTGAATCGACTCAGTGATTCATAACGCTTCGAAGCTTCATGATGCTTTGTTTTGAAATCGTCATCACTATGCAAGTCGTTATTTAGGGGGTTTTTTCGTACAAAAACTATTGTCGCCGATTCATAAAGTTATTTTAGAACCACTGTAGTGAGATGGACTTTGTAACAACGTCTTTAGTACCTTTTAAGGGTCTTGAGAGTGTAGAGTACCATTGAGCCAATGGAGGACTTTCAGAGGCATCAGATTTCAACTAAAATATCTTCATTTCTGTTCCGAAGATGAACGGAGGTCTGACGGGTGTCGAACGACATGATGGTAAGTAATTAATGACAGAATTTTCATTTTTGGGTGAACTAACCCTTTAAGCCCAAAGTATACTTTGTTTTTACGCGTGCGCTAGCGTATGTGTACAGACGAACGCATAGCCTTTCAAAGTATACTCCATTTGAAAGCGTGCGCAGACGGTCGACATGTGCTCTTTGACCAGTGTCTGCGCTATTGTATATTAACGATAAAAATTTATTTATATTCTTTTAACTAAAGTTGCAGCTCTCTCATAATCTCACACAAGTGCTTGTCAATGCGGGAGTCTTTTGTTGTTGCAGTAATTGTCCTCAGTATTTTGTTGTTTTGTCTTTTTAATTTAGTTTTCTACTGTGAAACAAAAGTCCAGGCCAGTGTTGCCACCTTGTGAAACAAATGTGCAAAACAAATTCAATGTGCATGTGCGACCTTTGCATCCAAAGTAAGTGTTGTTACAAAAACAGGCAGCACGTACAATTCTTGTGACGAAGTTTGCGTCATGCACACTAGGGCTGTCAACGAATATTCTAAATGTGAATATATATTCGAATAGTAAAAAAAAAAAAAAGAATTTCGAAGGTGAAAATTAATATTTGAATTTTTTTTAAAAATTGGAAAAAAATGCCCGCGGTAGTAGAGGCGGGGCTGTCTGCTTTTTTTATACTTTCGCCTGGCTCCGCAGCGCGAGCCCCCGCTGACTGCGCGCGCTCCTCCCAAAACGAACGAGGCGTTTATACTTGACGCGCTCGCTGTTGTGCTATTCTTTGAAACGATAGAGGGCGACTCGGAGTAATTGTTCTATATACCATCAGGAAACATTGTCGAGAAGAAGTGGGCTAATATACACAGGTGACGATATTTATTTTAGAACACTTCACCGAAAACCACACTACAAAAGAACCATGTAAAACAGATCAAAATAAACCTTGATATTACTTGTGACATGAGAACAAAATGTATGTAGAAATGTAACAAATGTGTACAAATGTTAAATGTTTCCTAATTTCACTTAACACTTTCATGAGTTTTCACTTAGTTTCGTGAACTTTAATTTATTAAACGGGCTTGTTTATGCTTTTGTAGGCCAATTTTGTAAATATAAGCAACTGGACCACCCTTACTTTGCATCGCCCGCCACAAGCTCTTTGTCTGCAATACGAAAAGAGGCCATAACGGAGAAATTAATTTCGTTCATATGTAAGGACATGAGACCGATCAGTGTCGTGGATGGGGCAGGCTTCAGGGAGTTCTGTCAAGCAATGGAACCGAGGTACTGACTGAATAGATATTGCGTGAATAAAGGATAAATGCACTGCTTCCACTGGTTTGATTATTTACCGTTTCATGTCAATGAAAAGTTCCATGTTTACCACAGCACAGCTTGCTCGGAGCGTTCAATAATATGCTGTAAAACTTATATTAATATTTGTTTCAATCACTGAATGAAGCCTGCTATATTTGGGACAAGAGTCGCGACCTTAAATTGCTTGCACAAAACTCTTGATCAGCACTCAAAATGTGTTTGTTCATTTAAACCGTTATGCGCAGAGAGCGTGAGGGTCAGGGCGAGAGAGGGTGAGGGCGAGAGAGAGTCTGCAGTCTTGGCCATTTGTTGATTTAATTGTTTTTGTGTAGGTAATACGTTGTCAAATATGTTTAAACTTAAATAGACTACCTATACAAGTAGTTATGTCTCTTTGTATTAATTTGTCCTGTTATTGACGTAATGCAACCAGATGTTCAAATATTCGTGGTTTTTTTAGAGGGAATATTCGAACGTCATTTTTTTGCAATTTTGACAGCCCTAATGCACACTGTAAAACCCTGGCATAGTGTTAAACCCTGGCATCCGCATAAAAACAAAGTATACTTTGGTCTTTATTGCGCTCGTATGGTCAAATTCACACCAAATTGAGTCAAAATGCCTGTCTTGGCGAGTATTCATGCAATCACAGTTGGATAACTCTTAAGTGAAAGTAAACAGTTGAGGGGAAAAAACAGGATCCAATATATTGGATTTGTGCATTTGGTCTTAAAGTGACAGCAGCCTAATGCTGCGGTATGAGTCATTATTGTGTCGTGTTAATCAAGACAAGGAGAAAAATCACTCACTGTAATTTACTTCATAACTTTTTTGTAGGTTTCATGCACTGAATGTTTGATTTTTACCATTTCTGTAGTATTCCTACTTAAGAGATTTTGTTGAATAGACCTACTGCACCTGAAAACTTCTTGTTGTCTTCTATTTTACCGGTTTATTATTTAAATTAACAAAGATAAAATAAAAATAACTTATGAAAATAAAATGACTCGCATGTAAAATAAGATTCACATAATCGCCCACCCCTAGGCACAATTGTTTTCCCATTATTTACATGGATTCTCCAAATCAAACAGAAAAATGGACTGTAATATATTACTGCATTAACTATCGAACATGTACTTACATGTAGACACCATGTTCATTAACAAAAGCTTATTTTCCAAAATGCCTCAAAAGCCCATATTCTAAAATGCCTCAAGCTTGACATATTTTTCTTAATCTTCAGGTTTCTATATAGAACCCTAGGGTTCTTGACTCAATTTTAAAGAATCCTTTATGTCAAAACGGCTCTATATAAGGAGAAATGCCTTAAATGATTGCGAAATACTTTCATGTTTAAAGGGTTATTTCAATTTTGCCTAGTAGTGTTAAAGTACGTTTACGTGCTACTGTATTCATAACATGTCCTGCAAATGAAAATAATTAACAAAATTAATTAATTAAAACTAAATCCATAAAATAATCCTATCATTGGAACCCCTAAAAGGTTATGAAGCGCCTGACAGAACCCTATAAGACCTTTTCTTTTAAAAACGTATAGTGTACGAACTTGTAACGCAATTACTAATTCATTCATGCAGACCCATATATAATAATAATTACACAAAATGTTATGCATGTCAACACAACAAATAATTCAAGAGTCACTAAGAACTCACAGCATTTTGATGAAATGTTAACTCTTCTCCAAATAAGACAAAGAAAGAACAAAAATGCCCTTATCACAATAAGTGTAAACGTTTCCAACTCACCTATAATGAGATGTTGCTGAAGTCTTTAATATCTGACTGATTATTAGCACAGACAAATAGAGATTATCCTCAACACACAGTCATTGTAACCTGAAAGTCTATTGGTCACTTCCCTTTTCTGATTTTCACACTTTTTTAAATATAAATGTGACAATATTTATTCTTTTGAAATATTGATAGATTTTTTTTATTTAGAATATCATAACCAATTTATCTTGCATAATTAAATGCCCATGCATTTTTTCTTTTAAAGACCAAGTTTTTAATGAGAAGAATTAATTTACTGGTTTATTACAAATATTCAAAATCTTTCCCTTGTGTTACTGAAAATGCTTCAACTTGGGCTGTTTTTGACGGCAGGACTCCTAAGGCAATTAGGACCGTATATACGCATCTTAAGAGTAGTTGAATGGGATCATGACATTAGAGCTAATGCCCAGGGGGGTTGTGAGAAACTTAAGACATTGCCACACATTTTCACACACTTTATAAAAAGCCCATACAGGACATTGATAGAGCTATATGGTTGCCAGTGACTATAAACGCAACAAACATTAAGGAAGCGTCAGCTTAAGAATACACCAAATAGAATCAACCTGTTATGAGGTTTCAACATCTCAGAATAACTAGACCCATGGACGATACAGATTTTATAGTTCGTCTTTAACATTACTGAAAAAAAATTTATAAAACCAGTACCACACAGCAACAAGTTCAAAGGTCATGCAGAATGTGGATGTTGGTTCATGTGTTGAACTTGGCTGGTTTGTGCAATGGCAGTTTATAACTTCAGAAACGTTAGAAATAAGTCTTTTACAATAGACAACTCAATTTCAGTATGTCTGAGTGGTCGATTCTTCTGCAATGTTTTGCAAAGAAAGAACCTAGAGTGAATAAACAAATTATGTCCATGTGACTAACCCTAACAAAATTGTAGATGAAGTGTCCTACCAAACCTATACATGACAATGAACCACAAAACCAGTCATAAGTCGCATGGGTATATTTGTGGCAATAGCCAACAATACATTTTATGGGTCAAAATTATCGACAAAAATCATTAGGATATTAAGTAAAGATCATGTTCCATGAAGATATATTGTACATTTCCTACCGTAAATATATAAAAAATGTATTAATATTAGTAATATGCTTTGCTAAGGACTTTAACAACATTAAAGTTCATAATGAACTTTATTATTTTCCCAATATTTTGATTTTTTTTTTGCACCCTCAGATTCCAGATTACGCCCTATCCTAACAAACCATACATCAATGGAAAGCTTATTTATTCAGCTTTCATATGATGTATAAATCTTAGGTACAAAAAAACCCTTACGACTGGTTTTGAGGTCCACAGGGTTTTGTTCACTTAAAAAAAGAAAGTTCAGTTGTGCCCCCAAAACAAAACATGATCTACATCTTGAATAGTGTGTGAACCTACATGCGTAGTTAAAATTTAAAACAGTTTGTGACCTGAGAGATAAAGTTTATTCTTTAGATAATATTGAACAAGACATCAAGCTAGAGAAACATTACATTTAATCATGAAAGATTTTCAGAATAATGTGAATATAATATATGCATGTAACGAGGCACAGATACATATAATTACACGTAGTGTTATGTAAGAGGTGAAATTGTTTGGAAAGCATACAGTGAATAATGTAACTCGCAGAGATACATTTACGCACACTTTTTTGCAATCGCTCCAAGGGTCTTTTGTTTCCAGATATACAAGGGAAGACATCTAATTGACATTTACAGGGCTATCGATGCATTTTAACTGACGCAACCCTGTGTAATGTAGCTATCTGTGTAATTCTGCGTCCTTGTATTTCTTTATTAAGGCCGAACCTGCGCTTTGAAGTGCCTACATTCCTGCCCGCGTGCAGCGGCTGTTCCAACATGTTGCAAATACAGTGCGAGCGGCGATGTTGACTTACAACGAAGTGGTGGTGGTTGTGCATTTTATAAAAGACACATGGTATTCAAAAGATAGACTAGTTCACATGTTATATTGTAGAAACGTCCACGTTTAGGCTACGTAAACGAAAGGCATCAAGTTCGTTTCAGCATAATTTCTCTGCACGGTAAATTAAAATTGTTTTATATAGGCTACATCAACAACTACATATTAGCTAGTAATAGTTTATATCTTGGCAAATTGACCAACGTGGGGTGATTTTCTGCTTTAACGCGGTCTGAATCTATCACGACTCTGATTTGTTTTGTTTGTGTAAATGTCTGCTGAACTCTTTGAGGATCACTCGGTTTAATTCTGTCCGCTCAGACTGTTTTCTAGGCTATTTTCGCACACTGCCGACTGTATTTACAAGTAACGACGTGTTTACTTCTCAAAGCAAGGGCAAAGAACTCCAAAACACTTACCCTCGGCGAGAAGCATTAAAGTTAAAAGACTGCCACAAAGCACCGCAGTGAGCCTCATCGTGAAGAATCCTCTCTCGGTCGTGCTGTGTTTTCGCAAATGTTTCTTTCAAGTACCAGCACCCTTCAGATCAACTGAATTAGACGAATAACTCTTTAAAAACCATTGTTTAAGGCGTCTGTGATCCCGTTGGCTCACGGGTTAAGTTAAACTACAGACAAATCGGGACGCCGCAACTCCACCAAGAACCTTGAAATGTTGTTCCACAGTCAGTCGCTGCTGCTTCTGCTGGAATGATCAAAAGGTGCATTGGATTGTACCATGTGTGTTTCAGGGGTAGTTCCAACTTCAGCGCGAGGTATCAAGAGGGAAACCGAGGGCACAAATCACAAATCACCGCTTCCTAGTAAGAAACTGTTCCAACTTCGCACTCAAGGTTTCGACCGCTCTGTAAGTCCAATGAAAACAACTCCTCCGTGACACTGCTCGTTGCTCGTAACTCGCCACGGAAACTTTGAAGTTCTTTGAACCCTTTTCAAACGGTGGACTGTGTGCAGCGGCCCTTCTACAAAGTGAGGCAATCCAAGTCAAATAAGGAGACGTCAATAGGCCAGTTGGCGGTATTTGGACACTGACGCCTTCAATTACAGTTGTAAAGCACGTTTTATCTGCCCAGAATATTTACTGAATGGTTTACAACCACTAGTTCTGTCACAAAGAAAAGCATACCAAACTATTACTATAATGCTAGATTCGCATACATGTGGTGGCTCTAAATAGACCTTCATATTTATTAGCCTATTAAAATAGTCTCATACATTTTTTTTTTTTTCTAAATCAATGTTTTGTATTGTTATTTTTTGCATTGATATGATCTTGACCAAAAATGAATGCACCTCTTGATGAAAATAAATGCTGTGATGTTATTTCCATCAATAGGTGCATAAATGTTTGGTTCAGATCTTGTATTGACAATGCAAGAGTCCAGCACTCTGTCAAGTCTCCTCCAGCACACCCCAAAGACATTCAACGCATTTAAGGTCTGGACTCAGAGATGCTTCATGTGTGAAAATTGATTCTTCATGCTCCCTCACAACCATTCTCTCACAGTCCGAGTCTGATGAATCTTGACATTGTCATCCTGGAATATGGCCATGATGTGTCTTCTACACACTTTATCAATTAGGGTTAGAAGAACTGTTGCCAAACGTATAACATGCTAGAAACATAATAATCACTGCAATAATGATCCAATCGTTGACTCTTAAGTATTTGTCTATTTAAAACCAAATAGCGACACAGCCGGGCAGTGTACTATGAATGGAGTAAAGTTACGTTTCTTTCAAACTGCCTCGTTATCTTTATTAGTTACCTGTAACATTATATAATTAATTAATTAACATATTGTTAAGGTCAATATGGATTAAAAACTTTAATACATTATCCTATTCATTTCATGAATCCTAAGCTTCCGGGGCTGTCCCCACCAATTTCAAAATCAAACCCATGCCCTTGTATCAATAAATAGATGCCTGGGTGTGCTTTTGGCAGCCAGTAAGAAGGCAATAAAGATACAATTTTTTGTTCATTTAAAGGAAGGATTGTGTTCCTGGAAAAATGGAGGAAATGTGCTGAATATGTATCAGAAAGAAGGCTTGTGAATAGAAAGAGATTAATGTGTATATATATATATATATATATATATTTATTTTTGTGTGTGTGTGTGTGTATGTGTTTAATATCTACATGCATATAGATGTATGTTTATCTTCAAAATACTGACTTTTATGAAAGAGTTTATTCTGGATGGAATTTAATTAGGTCAGGTTTCTACCTTTATTTTTTATTTATGTTTTTATTACAATTTAAAACACACACACACACACACACACACACACACACACACATATACACACACTATATATATATATATATATATATCACCTCACCTAAAGGATTATTAGGAACACCTATTCAATTTCTCATTAATGCAATTATCTAATCAGCCAATCACATGGCAGTTGCTTCAATGCATTTAGGGGTGTGGTCCTGGTCAAGACAATCTCCTGAACTCCAAACTGAATGTCAGAATGGGAAAGAAAGGTGATTTAAGCAATTTTGAGCGTGGCATGGTTGTTTGTGCCAGACGGGCCGGTCTGAGTATTTCACAATCTGCCATTTTCACGCACAACCATTTCTAGGGTTTACAAAGAATGGTGTGAAAAAGGAAAAACATCTAGTATGCGGCAGTCCTGTGGGCGAAAATGCCTTGTTGATGCTAGAGGTCAGAGGAGAATGGGCCGACTAATTCAAGCTGATAAAAGAGCAACTTGACTGAAATAACCACTCGTTACAACCGAGGTATGCAGCAAAGGATTTGTAAAGCCACAACACACACAACCTTGAGGCGGATGGGCTACAACAGCAGAAGACCCCACAGGGTACCACTCATCTCCACTACAAATTAAAAAAAAGAGGCTACAATTTGCACAAGCTCACCAAAATTGGACAGTTAAAGACTGGAAAAATGTTGCCTGGTCTGATGAGTCTCGATTTCTGTTGAGACATTCAGATGGTAGAGTCAGAATTTGGCGTAAACAGAATGAGAACATGGATCCATCATGCCTTGTTACCACTGTGCAGGCTGCTGGTGGTGATGTAATGGTGTGGGGGATGTTTTCTTGGCACACTTTAGGCCCCTTAGTGCCAATTGGGCATCGTTTAAATGCCACATCAGCCTACCTGAGCATTGTTTCTGACCATGTCCATCCCTTTATGACCACCATGTACCCATCCTCTGATGGCTACTTCCAGCAGGATAATGCACCATGTCACAAAGCTCAAATCATTTCAAATTGGTTTCTTGAACATGACAATGAGTTCACTGTACTAAAATGGCCCCCACAGTCACCAGATCTCAACCCAATAGAGCATATTTGGGATGTGGTGGAACGGGAGCTTCATGTCCTGGATGTGCATCCCACAAATCTCCATCAACTGCAAGATGCTATCCTATCAATATTGGCCAACATTTCTAAAGAATGCTTGCAGCACCTTGTTGAATCAATGCCACGTAGAATTAAGGCTCTGAAGGCGAAAGGGGGTCAAACACAGTATTAGTATGGTGTTCCTAATAATCCTTTAGGTGAGTGTATATATATATATATTTTTTTATTATTTTTTTTTAATTTTTTTAATTTTATTTATTTATTTATTTATTTATTTATTTTTATTCCAAACAAAAAAATAAAAATTTAAACTACTGGACAAGACAACTTTAGGTCAAAACACAACTTTGATCAACTGCTGGTCTTTGGGAGAACTGTAACAATGCAACCTTCAAGGTTGTATGAAGCACATGGCGTGTGTGGTAACAAACAATGAATATTTCATAACATCAATAGCATATTTTTGTCCTGTGTTTATGCAAAAAAATGTCTCTTCCTTTCATGTCAACCCCATCCAGAAGAGGATCTCACAGAACTCTCATTACAAACTAAATAGAAATTCCGATGACCATATTGTCTTGAAATGGTTTCTACAAATTTGGCTGCTAAATTATGACTTTTTATCTTCAAATGCAAATAATATATCATGGTATCAGCACTAATCAATAAACTGTGTAGCGAGAGTGTACATCATGCACTTATTCTTTTTTTTCTTTTCTTACAATTTCCCCCCTTCTCCCTGCAGTTATCTTTTCACTTTACTTTTGGGTGATATGTTATCACACAACCAGTGCCACCAGCAGTACTAGCATTTACTGTTTATTGTAGTTAAGCACCGTGTTATTTAAGTAGTTGTCCCCTTTGAATTTAAGCAGACTTAGGTTTGGTTCGCTAGTGCACACACAAGCATAACATTCCAATGTTATTTCAGTTGTGTTATTATTTTAGTTTTCGTTAGTTTTTATTTTCAATTTATAACTGTAGTGCTCCAACTTAAACATATTTCAGTTTAATGCCAAGGCAACTTTTCAAATTTTCATGTAGATTAATTTTTTCAGTATTTACATTTTATTTTACTTCTGCTTTATATCAATTAACAGACTAACCAAGCTCTAATGTGAACACTCACAAAATATGTTGAGCAAAAGGTTTTTTAAAAGGTTTACAGACAATGTTTCTTTACTGACTTTATTTCTAGAGTGATGTTAATCAAAAGTTTTGTGGTGAGAAAATTGAACACAGTCTGTTGTGTGATGTCTGCAAGTCTTTTTGAAGGAATTGCATATTCAGAAGCCATCTGTTTTATCAAGGACACGCCACTACTTTGCAAAGACTTGAATAACATTCACAGAATGAATATTGAACACTGTTGCAACACCATCTGTTCCTCTGTGGAGGTGTGTTGACACTCAATGTTTAAAATAGTTTTGGTAGCACTTTATTTTACAGTCCGGAACTATATATACTTACTATAATTACTAGGTATTAACCTGAACCTAACCCTGAGCCCAACCCATATTAAGTATAGTTACATTATATTACTCAGTACTTTCTTTTTTGGGGTGAACCACTTTTATTTTTTTGCTGACCTAGCCATTTAAATACTGTAAAATAAAGTGAACCTTAATTCTTATAACACTTAATATCTTTACTAAATGAATTTGACTGAATAAAAAAGGAAATCAAGGCCATCCATGCAGGGTGTTTCCCTGCAGAGACACTGATGGATGAAAATGGATGAATTTAATGTATTTACTGCAGTAAATTTACAGCAAATTGTATTGAATATTGAAAGTGTAAAAAGCTAAATTAAAAGATTTAACAACTAAAAGTAACTAAAAAGCCAGCAGCTATCACCCTGTAGATCAAGACTGGTTGCCCACTGAAGCTAAGCAGGGTTGAGCCTAGTCAATATACCCGGATGGGAGACCTCCATAGGTTTCTGCTGGAACAACTGTTAGTGAGGTCAGCAGGGGGTGCTCACCCTGTGGTTTGTGTGGGTCCTATCACCCCAGTATAGTGATGGGCACACTATACTGTCAAAAAAAAAAGAGAACTGTCCTTCGGATGAGACATTAAACAAAGGTCCTGACACTCTGTGGTCATTAAAAATCAGAGGATGTTCTTCGAAAGTGCTGGTGTAACCCTGGCATACTGGCCAAATTTGCCCATTGGCCTCTGTCCATCATCATGGCCTCCTAATCATCCCCATATATACTGATTGGCTCCTCTCCACCAATAAGCTGATGTTTGATAAGCGTTCTGGTGCAATTTGGCTGCCGTCACATCATCCAGTTGGATGCTGGTGGTTGAGGAGATTCCCCCTTTCCAAATGTAAAGCATTTTGAGTACAGAGAAAAGCGTTATATAAATGTAACAAATTATTATTATTAGAACTCTATAGGAAAAACTTATAGTCGAAGAAACTGATTTAAAGTTCACTGCTTTCTCATTGAAACCACACTACAGAAGAGTGGTAGAAATCAACTGCATGACAAAAGCAAAGATCTCACAAATACTTGTAATATATTGTTTTTTGAGACAACAGATACGCATGTGTCTCATATTATGATAAACAATGATGTACACTACCATTCAAAAGTTTGGGGTTAGTAAGATTTTTAATGTTTTTAAGGTTCCCTAGTTCACCAAGGCTGCATTTATTTTAATCAAAATACAGTAAAACTGTAATGTTGTGAAATATTATCACAATATTTTTTTTTCTATTTGGATATATTTTAAAATGTAATTTATTCCTTTGATGCAAGCTGAATTTTCAGCATCATTACCCCAGTCTTCAATATCATTTACAGGATGCTCGAGAAACATTTCTTATTATTATAAATGTTAAAAAAAATAAGTTTTTTTTTTTGTGGAAACTGAGATACATGTTTTCAGATTCTTTGATAAAAAGAAAGAACAGCTGACACTTTTGATCAATTTAATTCATCCTTGCTTCATAAAAGTCTCAATTTCTTTCATAAAACAAAAAACAAAGACATACTTACCCCAAACATTTGAACGATAGTGTACATCTATACAAATGCATGGTTTCATGGAAAAAGTTTTTTATTATTATTCTTTTTTAACTTCTAAAATAAACAGACAGTGAGAACACACAAGGGCATGTTTACATTATTTATGGTTTGATTCCAATCCGGGACATGACAGCATTCTCTGCATAAAACTTCAAAAAGTAACAAAAAAAATGTTCAAAAGCAGTCGGCAAAAGAGACGATATGACATGCATAAAACCATAGGGGAAGAAGACGGTCCATATCTAGACTAAAGCAAGCATGTTTATTTTTTCTCATACCCATTTGAAGATGAATTTAATGTAAAAAAAAAAAAAAAAAAAAATCATATACAGACCGAACTAATGCGTTTCTGAACATGCTCAGTTTGATCACTGATGATGCACAGGAATAATCTGTGTTTTGGTCAAAGCATGGGGATTTAAATATTTGTTATTCAGAATTAAACAGATGTTTTAGCGCCATGTAGTGTTTTCGATAAGATTTTGTAATTAGAGTGATTTGTGTTTCTCTTCGGTTAGGATTATTCCAATTCCAATTAATGCACATACACAACTTGTTTTGGAGTAAAGAAATAACCTTTTTAGTTTGTTCAACAAGCTGATACCCAAGTTAGATGAGATAGACCTAAAATGTACAAATAGACATTAAAAAGCAAGTTATTTTCCTGATCAACCATTTATTTTATCCATTTGTTAACCAGAAGTTAGTGAGATTTAAAAAAAAAGGTTATATATATAACTTATATATATATATATATATATATATATATATATATATATATATATATATATATATATATATATATATATATATATATATATATATAACTTATATAAAAAATATAACTTTTATCAATTTTGCAGGCCCAATACCTGCCCTCAAATGCATTTCAATACATAGAAATGTACACTAGCATATTTAGATAATACAGTAAGCTACTATAGCTCTCTTTATACACTCTGTATATCACTGAGAATTATTATTTAAATAAGTTGTGCTCCATCATTATTGTACTCTTGCACACCTGACAATGGAATGCAGGAGAATGACATACAACATGCTCCAAACAGGAAGTAGCCTATAACAAACAAGTGTTGTGAATCAAACTGAGGCTTTGGATTAATATTTAGGCGAGAGTTCCCTCTGGTGGGCTGGAGAGGGAGCTGCATGCCACAGAATCTCAGGTCACAAAATCTCCTTGAACTGGATTGATTTGTTTTAGGATCGTAAAGGGATCAATATACCTGGGACTTAGGCCACTTAAGCCCTGATTGACAGCCATATTATTTTTGCTGGATGATAACTGGGCTCCCCTTACCACTGGTGGCTGGTATCCTATTATACAATGGAAGGGTCTCAGTGGAACTCATAGATCTATTCCACATCAACGCTTAACTTTTCTCTTAATTTTCTTCATCTAAACACTACCTGAGCAATATCGGCATTATTTGTATTCAAAACCACTGACCCCAGCCGTGGTCCTGATTATACAATCTAAGGTTCAGTTTTCATATGTTGAGAACCATGCTCAGAATGTAATAGAATTTTGATCATCATTGATTGCAAGGTTGGACACATAATTGCATGTTAAATCCAACTAAGAGAAAATGTATTGTTTAAATTGATATGCTATTGGCTGAACTTTAAATGGCCTTTTTTGATCCACTTAAGTAGGACTTAATTGCACACACTTGCCTCAGTTCGCACCAGCTCCACCTCAGTCCTCCGACACCCTGGCTCCATTTTGGCTGCTCGTCACCATGCCTCCGCCTTGGCCTCCAGGTCCTTCGTTGTTGCCAAGTCTCTTCAGCCCCGCCTGGCTCTCCACCTCCACTGGCTCTGCCTCTGTCTAAATCTTTATGTGTAATTTCAAAATTACTGCTATTGTTTTTGAAATATGGTTTGTGATGTTGAATGTACTGACAACCATTTATGATTGAACCATTTTACGATTGAAAATATACTTTAATGTCATATCCCTCATAATGTCAAGTATGTCATGCATTTAAATATTTGCAATTACACATTTACAATTTAGTACATTTGAAATATATTTAAAATTTTAAATGTAATATTGAATAGCACTGGTTAAAATGATAATCTAGTACTTTAGAATGTTGGTCAACACATCAAAATGACTACTACTTTTGAAGCATGATAAAAGATTATTAAAACATAATGACTTAAAATGTACTTTAAAGTAAAACTTTTAATTTTGATTATTACAAAGTGCACTTTTGTATAAGTGTACTTACTGTGTGTTAAGAAACATGAAAGTGTTCTCTCTTTAAGTACACTTAAGTGGTCTTTTATTTCATCAATATTATATATTATCTGCAAGTACAGTTTTTTTTATTTTAATTTTAGGTCTTAAAGTACACAAGTGTTCAATAAAATTGTGTGCACTTCTTTTTCATAATGGTAAGTTTAAGGCAACATACACCAATATTGCTATAGTTCATTAATCATACTGCCTTGACTGCAGATTTGTGGAAGAGCCTTATCAGCATCTAAAAACACATATGCCACAATAGTAGCATTTAAGGTTTTGTAATGATTTTGCAAACCATTTCAAACATTACAAACCAACTTAAAGGGTTAGTTCACCCAAAAATGAAAATAATGTAATTTTTTACTCACCCTCATGCCGTTCCACACCCGTAAGACCTCGTTCATCGATATTTTTGACATCCTCTCTCAAGATTCATTAATGTACTAAAAACATATTTAAATCAGTTCATGTGAGTACAGTGGTTCAATATTAATATTATAAAGCGACAAGAATATTTTTGGTTCGCCAAAAAAACGAAATAACTACTTATATAGTGATGCCCGATTTCAAAACACGGCTTTATGAAGCCTCGGAGTGTTCTGAATCACATCAGCATATCGATTCAGTGGTTTGGAGCTCAAAAGTCACATGATTTCAGCAGTTTGGCGGTTTGACACGCAATCCGAATCATTATTCAACCGAATCAACGCTGATTCATAATGCTCCGAAGCTTCATGAAGCAGTGTTTTGAAATCGGTTATCACTATACAAGTCGTTATTTAGTTTTTTTTGACGCACAAAACATTTTTTTGTCGCATTATAATATTAATATTGAACCACTGTACTCACATGAACTGATTTAAATATGTTTTTAGTACATTAATGAGTCTTGAGAGAGGAAATGTCATTGCCGGCTATGCAGGCCTCACTGAGCAATCGGATTTCAACAAAAATATCTTAATTTGTGTTCCGAAGATGAACGGAGGTCTTACAGGTGTGGAACAGCATGGGGGTAATAAAGTTACATTATTTTAATTTTTGGGTGAACTAACCCTTTAATTTATACTAATACCACAGTTTGAAAACCTATTTAGATATTTACAATCTTATTTAAAATAAGTGTAAAAAGTGATTGAGTTGCGTTAGTAGAGACAGGAACTAAACAGAGCACTGACAGACTGGGAAGAGAGTAATCTAAAATATGTGAAAAATTTGTTTTTTGAACATTAAAGCCTGAAAACCTATTCTAATCGACCAAAAAAACTCTAAGCTTAATAGGTCCCCTTTAACAATTACACATCTCGACATTTACAAGAATTTACAAACAGCTGATCCAAACTTTTTGTGAAGGTTGTTTGTTAACATAGTGTCTGTCACTAACCTGATAACTGTAACTGGAAACTACATGTAGTCATTGTGAATTCAAGCATGAATTATTGATCAGAGGGACAGTTGCAGTAGGAACCATCCTTTTTTCCCCACTGTTAGGCAGTGAACATGTCTAAGAAGGTCAAGGTAAGGAAATTGTCTCTGTTTCATTTGTAATGGACATATATTAATATTTTTATGCACTTGGTGTGGGGGCTGGGGTAAGAAAGGGAGAAACCGAGTGAGTGCATATGTTGGTGTGCATCTAAGTAACTTCTTACTTCTTAAAGTAATTTCTTTGTCTTAAGAGTACAGCATTAGTCTTCTTTTAATAAGGCTTTGTTTCATGTCTTAGACGGCATACATGAAATAATTAATTATTATAAAATAACGTTGCTGTAATGTCTAGATCAGGGGTTCTAGGTGGTTGGAGATCAAGGTTGGAGCTCAACCCTGCAGGACAGTGGCCCTCAAGGACCAGGGTTGAGCTCCAACCTTGATCAAACTCACCTACCTGTAGCTTTCTAGTGATCCTGAAGAGCTTAATTAGCTGGTTCAGATGTGTTTGATTAGCGTTGAGCTAAACTCTGCAGGACAGTGGCCCTCGAGGACAAGGGTTGTGAATGCCTGGTCTAGATTGTATCAGCTTGTAGACACCGTAAATTGACAAACAAAGTGTAACTGTATAGCTGAATAACAGTCTGAATAGTTCATTTTGATTAAATTAGGACAAAAATTGCTAAACTAATTGAGAGTCCAACTCAAACTCAGATCAAACGTAACATTATCCCCCCTTCAAAAAGTTGCACTGACGCACCTTAACAAAATAAGGAGGGCCGGAGGGGGCTTAGACGGAGATGCGGAGCTGGCAGAGGAGTCAAGGGAGGAGCCAGGGAGTGACCCCAAACCATGCTACCAGGAAGATGGAACTAGGGAGTTGACTGACAGAGGCAGAGCCAGTGGAGGTGGAGAGCCAGGCGGGGCTGAAGAGACTGGGCAACAATGAAGGACCTGGAGGCCAAGGCGGAGCCATGGTGATGAGCGGCCAAAATGGAGCCAGGGTGCCGAAGGACTGAGGCAGAGCCAGAGGGAAGGAGGAGCCCGACAGAGCTGAAGGGGTGGAGGGACGAGGCACAGCCAGAGGCCCGGAAGTCCGTGGTGTAGACAACTGACCAAGGTGAAGCTGGAGGGACTAGGGAGCCCGGTGGTGTTGTAAGGACGATGGTCACAGGTGGAGCAGAGGGGGCGATGAACCAAGATGAAGCCGACTGGTCAACAGGCTGGCTGGCTGGTGAACTGGAAATCCAAGGCAGATTTGAGCTGCTAGGAGGAGCCAACAAATGAGGAGCTTAAGGGAGCCAGCAGAGATAAAGCTGAAGAACTGGGTAGCATAGGCAAAGGGTTACGATACAGCCTCCTTGGCCATGACAGAAATGTAACATTTAAACATGAAAAAACAAGCTTGAAGCTTGACGGAACCAGCAGAGCAGGAAAGACTTCGGACGAAATGGAAACATTTAAACAGGAGGATGGGAACGGCAAGAAAGAAGGATGCTCCAGGGCAGAAACAAGGAGGTGAAATGGCTCAATGTCACTCAAGTTAATCAGCCATTCCAGTCAGTCCAATTCCACCAAAATTCACAGATGGTGTAGGGGAATCCACACTGGAAAAGTTCCAAGTCCAAATACTCCTTGAATATCCCTTGAGGGCCATCTCCTGCCTGGAAAAACATGCAGAGGCTAGCGTCATCGTAATGGATGAGATGGTGCAGATCTAAAAAACCTATGTGTGTATACCTGAGGGAAAGATCCCCCTGTAAGAGGAGGAGGATCTTTAATGCTGCTATATCCATGAATAATTTCCATTATTCTGTAAAGGCGCAATGGTTGCAGCAATGAATGAAATAGTGCAGGATCTATGTGCAGCAGTCTTTATTAATAACCAAATCAAAATAACAAAAAAACATCTCAGAACTTACGCTGGGCAACCAGCAAACAATGACGATAACGGACAAAGAACAACTGAAACTTAGGCCCTGTCCACACAAACATGGGTATACAAAACCACAACCTTCCAGGCTTCTGATTGGCCGACATGGCTTTACGGTTAGGGTTATAATGCCACCTGTTGGTTTGGCATGCTCTTGAGAGCGCTTCACAGCATGCTTTTGCGTTGTCATGTGGCCGATTTTTTTACGTGTTTACGTGTCTGTGGACGAGGCCTTAGGGCTATAATACACAGCGAAAAACCAGGGACTAAAAGAGATAATTAACAAGACACAGGTGTAACATGTGAAGGGAAAATCATCTCAATCAACTCCCTAACTTCCTAGGTCATGAACCAGTACATCGTGTACACAATTCAGGCACTGTAAAGGACAGTAAGGACCCTGACTCCCTACACACTCACTCACTGTTGACTGTTTCCAGCGACATGACAATGTCCTCATTGTACAACATGAGGCTTTAGGCTATTTATTAACATGATATTAGGCTATTTATGAACAACAGCAAAACTGATATTTTTATTATATTATTTTTTAATGTTATTGTTGAAGTACATTATGATAAATACTATGCTTGTTTCATTTACATGCAACATTTCGTTCATAAATAAATTATAAATGTTAGCTGTATGCTGACATATAATTGAATAATGGTTTGTATTTTTTTTTAAACATCTATCATGTGTCATTATGTGTAGTGAGTTGGCTCACGTGATTTATGTTTCACATAAATTTGTTCATATAAAACAAATTATGTTTTGAACATATTGAGCATCAATGCTTCCTGTTTTTTCACAGTGCATTGTGGGACTTTTTAGTTAGCGCTTTTACGTTTGCTGACTACCCAGGATCAGTGCCCAGACTATGAACTAGGGAAATGATTGAGACACACCCATTAACTAACACAGGAAACTGAACGGAAAATCCAACTCAAACAAAACTCAGATCAGTATATAATCATCTACTTATACATATCACTTATAATTTCATCAAACACTGATGTGATTAGAAATAAAAGTTCAATTTCCTTTCATTTAGGCCTTCTGATTTGTTTACAAATGAAATGATTATGCATTTGGAACAGTTTTGAAAACTCTGGATGATGATGATGATAACGATACTCGGTTACTTAACGTAACCTCGGTTCTCTCTAGAAGAGGGAACGAGTATTGCGTAAGTTCCTTACGCTACGGGAAAGTATTCTTTCTTCGAGATTTATGAAAAACCCAAAATTATCCTTAATTTTGTAACATTGTCAACGCAGTGCGGCAGCCTGGCAGACCATAGCAGGCTATTCCAGCGTGCTATTGGCTGCTCTGCTGGCAACAACAGCAGCCTATCGGTGAGCCCGCGTGACGTGGCGACCAATGAGGGCGCTTTGCGCCCACCTGGCTTAATTTGCCTACAGGTGGGGCGTGGCCACGTGTATATAAGCAGGGCTCACGGGCTGCATATTCGGTTTTCGTAGTTCTGAAGCGTAAAAGCCCGCGGGGCGCACGGCAAGGAACGCAATACTCGTTCCCTCTTCTAGAGAGAACCGAGGTTACGTTAAGTAACCGAGTATCGTTCTCTTACGAGAGGTTCTCTCGTATTGCGTAAGTTCCTTACGCTACGGGAACATATTGTCAACGCCGTGCGCGCCTCGCATACAGCATATGTATCCCAGGGAACCGGGGAAAACACTGCTCGGGCAGGGTGGCCGGTAAAGGAAACGGGCCACCACATATACGGACACTTCATTTGAACTGACGGGTGGTTACAACTTACTACCAGTATGTGAGCTATGTCTGCGCAGAAACACTGGGCAGAACCAACAGCCTTATTGAACTGATAACACTTTCGCCTGTAAGACAGGAACTTCCAGATTGTAAAATCTCACGAACGTAGACGGGGAGGCCCAGCCTGCCGCCATACAGATATCGTGGATGGAAATCCCTCTGGCCCAAGCCCACGAAGAGGCCATGCCTCTGGTGGAGTGTGCTCTGACACCTAGCGGGCACTGCAGGTGTTTGGAAGCGCATGCAGTTGCAATCGTGTCCACTATCCACCTGGACAGGGTCTGTTTTGAGGAAGCAAGACCTTTAGTGCGCCCTCCAAACGAAACGAATAGCTGCTCAGAACGCCTGAAGGCGGCGGAGCATGTGACATAAACCCTCAATGCCCTGACAGGGCAGAGGATATTGCCACCGCCCCCCTCGTCGGATGCTGGCAGAGCCGAGAGGGAGATAATCTGCGCCCTGAAGGGAGTGCCGATCGCTTTGGGGACATAACCATGCCTCGGTCTGAGAATGACCTTAGAGTCATTAGGACCGAACTCCATACACGTCGGGCTCACTGAGAGCGCGTGTAGATCCCCCACGCGTTTCACTGAAGCCAGAGCTATCAGGAACGCGGTTTTTGGCGAAAGGAACCTTGGTTCCACAGTCTCGAGTGGTTCAAAAGGATGAGCCTTCAGGGCCTCTAGGACCAAGGCCAGATCCCATATAGGAACCGATGGGGGCCGCGGGGGATTCATCCGTCTGGCTCCTCTGAGGAAACGGATGATGAGCTCGTTCCTTCCTAGCGTGCTACCTAGCGTCGTCTGAGCGAACGCTGCTATAGCCGCCACATACACTTTGAGCGTGGAAGGGGACCTGCCCAGTTCCAAAAGCTCTTGGAGGAAGGAGAGCACCCGCTGGACCCCACATTTCTAGGGTTTACTACCTCTCTATGTTCACGTATTTTAGGTTTAAATTAGAAATGTAAATAAGTGTGTTAAAAATAAGTGAATAAAAGGAATGTACAATTCTGTGTGTGTGTGTGTGTGTGTGTGTGTGTGTGTGTGTGTGTGTGTGTGTGTGTGTGTGTGTGTGTGTGTGTGTGGGTGTGTGTGTGTGTGTGTGTGTGTGTGTGTGTGTGTGTGAGTTTCTCGTTTATTGTGAAGTGTTCATGAGATGGATTGCCTGAGGGAAGAAACTGTTCCTGTGCCTGGTCGTTCTGGTGCTCAGGGCTTTGTAGCGTCGACTGGATGGCAACAGTTCAAAGAGGGAGTGTGCTGGATGAGAGGGGTCCAGAGTGATTTTGCCAGCCCTTTTACGTACTCTGGATAAGTACAGATCTTGGAGAGTGGGGAGGGTTGTACCAGTGATTCGCTCATCAGACCGCACTACCCTCTGTAGTCTCCTGAGGTCAGATCTGGTAGCTGAGCTGTACCAGACGGTAATTGAAGTGCATAGGATGGATTCAATGATGGCAGAATAAAACCATTTCAGCAGTTCCTGTGGCAGATTGAACTTTCTCAGTTGGCGGAGGAAGTACAATGAGTCTGGTCTGATGAGTCTCGATTTCTGTTGAGACATTCAGATGGTAGAGTCAGAATTTGGCGTAAACAGAATGAAAACATTGATCCATCATGCCTTGTTACCACTGTGCAGGCTGCTGGTGGTGATGTAATGGTGTGGGGGATGTTTTCTTGGCACACTTTAGGCCCCTTAGTGCCAATTAGGCATCGTTTAAATGCCACGGCCTACCTGAGCATTGTTTCTGACCATGTCCATCCCTTTATGACCACCATGTACCCATCCTCTGATGGCTACTTCCAGCAGGATAATGCACCATGTCACAAAGCTCGAATCATTTCAAATTGGTTTCTTGAACATGACAATGAGTTCACTGTACTAAAATGGCCCCCACAGTCACCAGATCTCAACCCAATAGAGCATCTTTGGGATGTGGTGGAACGGGAGCTTCGTGCCCTGGATGTGCATCCCACAAATCTCCATCAACTGCAAGATGCTATTCTATCAATATGGGCCAACATTTTTAAAGAATGCTTTCAGCACCTTGTTGAATCAATGCCACGTAGAATTAAGGCAGTTCTGAAGGCGAAAGGGGGTCAAACACAGTATTAGTATGGTGTTCCTAATAATCCTTTAGGTGAGTGTATTTTTAATTTACCTCAGTATCGTGAATGCATTTTAGTGCAAGATTACGTTTTACACAAATCTTCTTATTATCTACAAATCCTCTCATTATAACAAACAAAGCACAGATTTTCCCTACAATTAGCCTATATATTTAACACTTCAATACAAATAATGTGACCAAAATCGATATTTTAATTTTATAATAGTGATTTGTTAATCTATACAAATTTATTCAAAAGCAAAACATGAGAAGGAGTTAGGGAGTGGAAATGGCTAATGAACCAACAAGTGTTCCTCTTCTGCCATCTACTGGTTCTAGTGGTCATTTCTTTTATAATTTTAATGTTGTTAACATCCTAATGTTATTTTATGATACTCACATAAGCTTAGGCTACATAACAGGTGAATATAACTTTTTTTTACTTCCGCATTCCTCAGTTCCTATGGAGGTCTATGGGAGTGGGAGTGTAGTAACTCTGATGGTAACCATTACATAACAAGTATCGCTCATTTAAAGGTGTCCTATAATTCCCCTTTTTACAAGATGTAAAATAAGTCAATGATGTCCCCAGAGTGTGCATGTGAAGGTTTAGCTCAAAATACCCCACAGATAATATTTTATAGTATGTTAAAATTGTCACTTTTTGAGGGTGACCAAAAACGTGCCGTTTTTGCGTGTGTCCCTTTAAATGCAAATGAGTTGTCTAGTTGTCAATTTCTATATAGCTGTGTCTCATTTCGAAAGGCTGCATCCTCCGGAGGTCGCATTTGAAGGCTGCATGCGTCTGAAGGCCGTCTCATTTCAAAAAAGTAAGTGGGAGACTCCGAATGCGACCTTCAAATGCGCCCTTCTTTTCAGGAATTCGGAGTGTGCATGAGATGTATCCTTCGTTGCTGCAGATAATCCACAATTCTTTGCGTCGCCATTAACTACCGTCATATGTTTGTTTTTTTGTATTTGAAAAAGGGCAGCACCGACTGATAACAATGCTACACATGCAAGCAAAGATGTTCATTCTTAATATTTACTATTGTGTTTAATCATGTTAATAAACAACTTTATTGCATAGCATCTCTTTTTTGCTTTAGTTTTTCTTAAAATTATCTAAAAATCATGAACACTGGGTTAAATTATGTAATTTGTAGCAGTTTCACAGACAGTGCTCATCTATAATAATATTGTATTTGACCAAAATAGTACTATTATGTATAGATAAATGTATTTGTAATTATCGCCTCATTACCCTACAACTTCCTCTGGTAAAAATGGATAAACTTTGTTCTTCTTAATATCCTCCTCCTTTTTCTCTGTAACAGATATCTGTTGTACGTATGGCGCAGCTCCTCAAGTATTGAACAAAAAACAACAACAAATGAACACATCTTTTAAAAATTACTTTCCAACGTTATAAATAATTTTCATTCATTTAACTGGGGTGAGTGAGAGAGCGCTGTGAATGTGTTGGCATAGCAACGTGATACTTCCGGTTTCCTTTTCTGCCCATGCTTCCTACGAAGGACGTCTCGTTTAAATTCTGATTAAGGACACTTCGTGTACTGCATCCTTCATAGGATGCGTCCTCTGGAGGACGCAGCCTGCGAAATTAATGAAATGAGACACAGTATATGTTATTTAAACGTAGGAGTTTGTCTAGCCTGTTCTCTCTGTCCCTCCCCTTTCCCCATACACACAAGAGACAGTAGAGTTTTTTCCCACCCACATCCTCTCATACCCCCGGTCTTGAAGTGTGAAGGGTGAAATTGTTCCACTCAAACAATGCTGGAACAGCTCCCTTAAAGGTCCCGTTCTTCGTGTTTTTTTGAAGCTTTGATTGTGTTTACAGTGTGCAATATAACATGTGTTCATGTTTCGCGTGTAAAAAAAACACAGTATTTTTCACACAATTTACTTATTTGTGTACCGCTGTTTCCACTGTCCTAAAAACGGCTGGTGAGTTCCTGTTCTATGAAGTCCCTCCTTCAGAAATACGTAACGAGTTCTGATTGTGCAAGCGGTTCCTGTGTTGTGATTCGACCACAGCTTAGCGCACGTGCCAGCGGTTCCTGTGTTGTGATTCGACAGCAGCTTAGCGCACGTTGGAAAGGTCACGCCTCTTAACGGAGAGATGTATGCGTTCAATAATCTCTACAGCGTCCCTGGGAAAGCCAAACAAAGGTGATTTGACTCCTGGATGAAAATAACAGCGTCTCGATGACATGGCGACACACACACTCAACGCAACAGTTCCTTTTCTCCACGCGACCGTCCGCTTCTCCACATGGGACAGCAACAAGACCGCACCCCCTTTTTCGCGTATTCTTTGTGGGCGGAGGTTAGTCTGTTCTACTGTTCTATACTGACGTAATTATAGAAGGAAGTACCAGGATGTAGTTCAAGCCGGCCGTTCGCTGTAGGCTTTGAAAGGGAACTTCTGTAAAATAAAATATCTCGCTTGGCATTGAACTTTGAGCTTTATAATTTTACAGGTATTATTTATGCTCTAACAGCAACATTACACACCAACTAAAGTTTGAACAATGGGATCATGCGGAATGGGACCTTTAACTAATAGCCGTCTCTCTTGCGTGTGTCCCTTTAAATGCAAATGAGCTGCTGGCCTCCTTTCAAGAAGTGGGCGGAGCTTTAAGAGCTCATGTGTTGCTCTGTCTGCTCGTGAAACAGGATTACCTCATGCAGACAGGCACTGAAAATGTCAGAAACTGTTCAGCCTTTTATGTTCAAACCGGAGTCGGACAATGATGGAGAGACTCACTAAAAAGTGACAACATGTAGAATGCAACAGGACGTTTCTGAATGGTTAGTTGATTAATTTATGTAGCTGATGTGGAGTTAACTATCTTCAAGTCATCGATTAGCATGTTCTGTCATGATAATCTATAAATCACACGTGTGGGAACTGTTGTAAAATGCCTACAGAGACCGAGAATATATGGGGAAACGTTGGTAAAACGGGGATGATTTTTTTATTCAAAGATCAACAGTCTGCCACAAAAAAACAATTAAAATCATGAACTCAAATGTCATTGTGAAAAAAAAACAAAAACAATGACTGTTGTAACAGTGCGTAAATCAGACCTTTCTGTATAGCCTAACGCTAATAAGCTTAAACGAAAATAACTAAATAATTGTGTAGTGAAGTATTTTTTGTACACAGTGCCGCGAACAATCAATCACTTCTTTACGCGTGCATTACTGTCCTCCTCGCGGCTGCAGCAACTTGAGCTCTCTTCATCAAGGCTTAAAGGTGCCTTAGAATGAGTTGAAACAATATTTTAAATTGTTCTATGATATCTACATAGAGGGTATGTGAGTTATTTACGGGTAAAAATTGTCCAAATACGGTTTTACAGGTCCATTTACAACCCCAGAAATAGTCTCTAGAATGAAATGGTCTGTTTTTGCCTTATTTGGAAGGGTCATGAATATTAATGTGGAGTTCTGCTCTGATTGGCTGTTTCACTGCGGCTGATTTCAGTAGCTTCAGTGACAACAAACAGATCTACACTGTCCGTCATGAAAATGGAGAGATTATGCATCCAACCTTATGTTTGATCCTGTTTCTGACGATGATGCTTTTTTTGAGGAACAGCTAATTGTTTTGAGATTGGAAATGGACCTTCTGAGTGGTAAGTTTAGCCTTATATTTTCAGTAAGACCTGCAAAACGTATCGTTAGTACCAATAGCCTGACATGTGAACTAGCATATAACATTAACTTTTTAACATGTTATCTCATAACTTCAGTAGTCACAACTTTGTTTTTAGCATTGTGAAAATATTTTAATCATTGTAATGCGTCACCGTATGATTTAACAATGATAACTAACTAGGGATGGGCGATATCTTATCGTTTGCGATATACCGGTAAAAATTCTCCCCACGATAAGAATTTGTCTTCCCGCGATAATAACGATAAAGCCTAGTTGATGGCGCGACCCATCCGCACAGTGCCGTCGCTGGCCGTGTTGATGCCCTAAGCGTTATTAATTTATGATGGCCGTGGTGGCTGCGTTCGTCACTTAGTATATATTAACTTTTCTTGTGGTGCTCCCCGCAGCACTTGGTGCCCTACGCGGAGCGCGTGATGGGAGCGGCGGCACTGAATCCGCATCTCACGTGCAGAGCTGCGGAAGAGTTCATAGCTAAATGAGGGGCTACCTGAGGGCAATCTGAACCTGTACATACAGATGTATTTTCACTCGCTGAGCACTTGGACTGAGCGCTTAAGAGATTCGCTCCGTCTCAATCGATCGGTAAAGCACACTATTTCAGTTCATCTCAATGAATGCGCGCAGTGTATTTGACGCACATTAAACACTAGTGTGAGGCGCGCGACTGAGAGCGCTCAGTGTTTCACACACACTCAAAGAGAGAGCGAGAGAGTCTTACACAACACAGAATTGACGTGCTACATGTAAACAATATCCTTTGTTGTATTTTCCTGTAAAATAAAGGTGTTTATTTGGAATTATTCAGCCTTTCGTGAACAGGAAGAGACGAATGCACAAACCAAACGGGAATCTCATAGGCTGTGCCTGTTTTGATTTCAGCAAATCAGTTCGAATGAGCGCTGACAACGTGATTAATTTTCATGAACCCAGAAGCTCATTAATCCTTAGTGCAGTTTATTTTTATTAGTTGAAGAATTCGTGGTATTATTTTATCAACTCAAATGACTGAAGTTCTATCATTAAATCCTTATTTGTAACTTTTTTGTAATCTGAAGACATGGTTGGGATAATTACTTTTGCTGTTTCTGCTATTTTTACTACTGTTTGCACCATGAGTGTATGAATACAGAATCGGTTTACATTTAAAACTTGTCATTGATTTGAATTATTATTGTTTGTATTGTGTGATGTTTTTCAGCACAGTTGCACTATTTAAACATTACCTGCACTTTTACAGAAGACAATTATATCTGCAACTTTTCCATTTCTGAAAAGGCTGGTGTGGAATTTTACATAAAAAAAATAAATATATATATATTATGTATTATAGGAGCCTATTTGATGACAGGTACGTTTTAAGTAAGATCATTTGTTTTTCTGAGTCTGCATGCAGCTCTCACTTGTATCCAAAAACATGGGGAATGATACTACATTTATCGTCATTGATATCGTTATCGCAATAAATACTAGAAAATATCGGGATACATTTTTAAGTCCATATCGCCCATCCCTAATAACTACTTCCCTTTGACGAACTCTAAACAGCGAACAATAGATTAGATAGTCAATAAGTGGATAAAATCACTACTTAGTGCTTGCGTGAATATAGTTTGAATTGCCGCTTCTCCAGTATCAGCCACTGAGTGAAGCCTGTTTGATATTGTCCCAGCCTGGTTAGAAAATCTGTCCATGGTGAAATAGGCCGAGCAAACGAACAACTTTGAATTAAATTGTCGCGGTATCCGGTTATAGATAAACATCAACCATGCCTGTTGACAGTTTTGTTCTGTGAGAAGGGTATGAAAAGTTCTCATGTCCCCTGCACAGCCTGGAACATAACATTTATTTCCATGAGCTGTCATTTTCGCTATCCTCGCGTGACGCTTGTTTCTTCACAATACCTGCAGAACTCTCGATGATTCGGCTGTGCAGTTCCGCTTGGCCTTACATGTGCTGGTATATACAAATGTTGTGGGTGTACACTAGTGATGTGGAAATGAAGCCTCATGAAGCAGTGAGGCTTTATTACCCTGACTGTTTCGGGAAAAGATTCAAAGCTTCGAGAGTGTCAAGAACAGCGCAATCTGGTGCTTATTTAAAATAAAGCAGGCAGAAGTCTGTGGAAGAACCTCTGTCAGATGAAGCAACCACAACACACTCCATCGTTTCAATGCTATGTGTACAAATAAAAGCTTTATATGTTTGTGTTTAATGTGTCCAGTAAATAAATTAATTTACCCATTAAAGTGTGTCAATAAAATATAATATGAGCTTATATGATTCAATAAGATGTAACGTAGGCCTACTCTCTCTCCACACACACACACACACACACACACACACACACACACACACACACACACACACACACACACACACACACACACACACACACACACACACACACACACACACACACACACACACACACACACACACACACAAAATAAGGACATTGTGTGATAGGATCATCTGTAATTAAATGTGCTTATGACACTTGGTAGTGATAGTGCTTGTGTAACAGTAGGAATGACAGTAAGGCAAATATTTTACCAAAATACAAAGACACAACTCCAACAAACAAAAAATAATAAATAGTGACAAATAAATGTTTATCTAAATGTAATATATTATTTAACTTTCAAAGTACAGCACTCTCCTCACAAAACCATCAACCAGACTGAGGCAACAAGGATTTGTTAAGTAAGATCTGGGGGTTCGAAGCTTCTGACACGCAAAGTGAAACACGCACGTGATTGGACAGAAAGTGAGGCTTCATTTGTCAACGGTCACGTGACTCTAGGAAACCAATACACACCCCGATACGGAGCTTTACTACAAAATGTGTCGCATGCGCGATACGCGCATCGACGCTTCAGTGTCATACGTAACATCACTAGTGTACACGGTTGCGTAACTCTCGGTGTTATGTTGAGATTCGCCTGTTTTTCCGTGGTGTTTTTCACAAACAAGATTTACATATGAAGGAGGAAGCAATGGTGTTTGAGACTCACTGTTTGTGATGTCCATGTTCTGAACTCTTGTTATTCAACTATGCCAATGTTAATTAAATTTTTCATTCTAGGGCACCTTTAAAACAAAAAGGGGACAAAAAGGTCGTATTGTCTTTACTTTCATCGCTTAAGGCTGTGGCAATCCATGGATACTTCCCCACCCACTCCTCCCGGTACCTGCAGAGGCGTTTTTGCTTTTTAGCAGCGTGTTGGGGTTCCTTGAAGCTACACCAGCCATGCCAACGGAATTAATGAAAATTAGCTTATCAATGCATATCTAAATTCGCGCCTAGCCAGTATTTTTTTTTTAACTTAGAAAAAAGATGCCTCAGCCAATGAGCAGCCAGCAGGGGGCTGGTTGCAGGACGACTCAACCTCCGTAGACAGTTTTTAATGTTTATCAGACAATAACTACTCAAGATTTTGCTTTAGTATAATTTACGGGACAATTAGGGCCAGATTCGGGACAACAGTTTAGATTTCGGGACTGTCCCGAATTTTTCGGGATGTCTGGTCACCCTAGATGCCACTAACCCCTGAAAGAAGCTTGTTGTAGTCCCTGGCAGCAGTGTTGCCAAGTCCGCTTATTATAAGTGACTTTGGGCTTTTTTTGGTGTTTTTTTGGGCTTGTTTCTAAAGCCGGGTACACACTGTGCGATTTTGGCCACGATTTAGCCGTCTGAGACAAATTTTGAAATCCTAAAAGATTTCTCTGATCCTAGGCTTAAATCTGAAGTTTTTGATCCTTAGTTTGACATGTGCACCGACAACCGATTAATGACCGTTGCGATCAAATTTTACCTCGGACAAAATTCTGGCAGTGTCAGAAGATTTGAGGCGCAATCCTGCAATGCGACTTCTCCTAGGACGACCGTCAAACCAAGAACCAATAGGAGCGCAGAACCTGATGTTGCATTTCATGCAACAACATCAAATCACAACAGGGAACATGTCGAAAAGAGTCAGGTGAATGAAAAATGCCACCGCTTGTTTTTGTTGTTTGCTGAATGCTACCATTGTGTCTGTGAATGTGGCTCACCGTTACCGAACGTGTCACGGATTGAAGACGTAAAACTCGGTCCGTACGAGTCTCTTGCTTGCATCCGTTTTTCGCGTCTGACTGTCGTACAGTCTGACATAATGACAACTGAGATCCTACAGTGTGACATGTATTATATTCGGGATCATGTTCGTACAGTCTGACAAGCAACATTCGCAGAGGATTTTAAAAAATCGCACAGTGTGCAGGACCCTTAAAGTGTAGTTGCTTATTTGGGCTTGATCCCAGCTCCATAATAAGTTATCAATTTCTATATGTTATTTGAACATAGGAATTTGTCTAGCCTGTTCTCTCTGTCCCTCCCCTTTCCCCATACACACAAGAGACAGTAGAGTTTTTTCCCACCCACATCCTCCCATACCCCCGGTCTTGAAGTGTGAAGGGTGAAATTGTTCCACTCAAACAATGCTGGAACAGCTCCCTTAAAGGTCCCATGGCATGGCATTTTTCTATTATTTTATAATGTTTCCTGAGGTGTACTTATATTGTTAGTATGACTTTTACATCATAAAATGTCACAATTTAGAAATAAAAGGCATTTTTTCTATACTGCTGTTTGCCCTGTGGCTGAATGCCCTGCTTCAAGAGGCGTGTCCGCTGTGAGACTTCAGTAAAAACGCCCACTGTTGTGATTGGCTGACATCTTTGCATTTTAAATGAGCGGAGGGGGCGTGGTTTAACGAGGCACGAGCAGGCACGAGCTGCTGCCAGAGAGACGGATGGACCTGAGTTCGCTTCACATCAGTTCTCAGCATGTCTGAACTGTTGTAGTTACAGCATATACTTCAGGTTATTAGTCTATTTCTAGTCGGAGGGACTGTCACTCATGTCAGAAAGTTAGTAACTTTAGTAAATTATGGATCAGCGCTGACTGGAGACGCGAACCGTTTAGAATGATTCAGTCCGATTTGGTGAACTGATTCGGTTCACTAAAAAGAACTGGTTCAAAAGAAAGATCGTTCGCGAACCGGACATCACTAATGTACCAGAGCTGGAGCTCAGCGATTGCTAACAAAGTTATTTATAGTAACTACTGAGTTATGAGAGCGCTGTCAGTCAGCGCGAGTTTACTGTGTTTGTATCTGAGAGTTCTGAATAAACACGAGTCCCAGTCACACCGAGTCTTCATCATTATTACCAACTTTGTAACACATGCAAAGTACCATTACAGCTGTCGAGATGAACGAGTTAAAAGTAAGTGTTGATAATAGCATTATTTTTAAAATAAAATAAAAGCGTCAGTGACGCGCGTTGAGTACACAGCGCAAACAAAGACACAACAGCAGTAATCGAATGTAATCCAGTTTATTGTGGGGAAAGCTAGCTAGCCTAGCCGGATACCCTCACGCTTGCCCCCCTTCTGCTTAATCTCACGCCGCGTTTGGTGCCTCCGCTGTGGGCCAGATGCAGTACTGGGGGTCGGGGATGTTGAAGGCCGAGCTTCGGCGTGTGTGAGGTTTATCTCTAAAGATGTGCTGATGTTGAGCAGAAACTCATGACTGTATGCACATTTTAGAACCGATAGACGCGACGAGGACGTACAAAAACACTGACTCACAAGATAGAAAACACGAAAACACCGTTCTGTCGGGGGAGAGAGAAGCCGCTGCGTGTGCACGAATAATAAATAATTAGCTACACATCAGAAATCACTGATCACAGATCAGAAGGAACTGAAAAAGACTTCTGTTTTCATTTGTACATCCAAACACTGAGAAACTGCCAGCGTTCACTCGTTCACAAGCAATGATGCAATGATCTCTCGAGCGTTTGCATGGGCGTGCCAGATTCTCTGGGCGGAGGAAAGGGAGTTAACTGTTCCTGCTTGGACGTCAAACCAGGAGACTTCAGGATTGGCTCGTCTGGCCTGTCATTTTCTCAAGGGCAGAGAGAGACAGACAGAACTCGGGTTTACACCGATCAACATTTCTATCCACTTGGGGACAATATTCAGGCTAGGGGAACTCATATTAATGTTGAAAAACCTCATAAATTGAAAATTTCATGCCATGGGACCTTTAACTAATAGCTGTCTCCCTGTCTCGGACCCTGGCTCACGAACATCCTCCTTTTTAAAATGCCAGCTACATACTCGGGTATGGGGAGTAACTGTAAAGTTGTCCCTCCGGATAGCGACAAGCCATTTTCGCCTTATTTCCGCATCAGATGGATTCAGATATATCATAGGTTCAGCTCAGACAAATTGATATGTTGTTAAATATGTTTAATTTTCACCTTGGTACCTGAAGCAGCTTGAAAGATAATGGTGGTGTTATTCTTCATATATATGAGGCTAAAGTGTTATGAGTCTTAAGAAAAATGTTTTAGACCAAGCCTCATCCTCACCTGTTCAAATGGTTTTGACTGGAAGTTTAGTTTATTTAAGTCTTTTCTTAAACTCACTCATTTGTTTATCAGAGCAGGAGTCACTTTATTGCTGCACACTAAGATCATCAATAATTTCTCCTGTTTCTGGGTTATAGTTATTTAAAAAAGGGATCTTCTGCAGTCCCTGCAATAATAAATAAAGAATTTGTGAATTCAGGATGATATTTATTTGTGTGTGCACATTTTAATTGTTAACTTCATGTGCAAGTGAATGTATTATCGCGAGAGTCTACAAGAATGTATTATCGCGTGAGTCGGTGTGACTTGTTGTTTTTCTTCTTGTGGGGGTTTATTGCGAGAGAACGGCTGAATGGCGAAATAAAAAAACTTTCTGTGGAACTACGTTGTATCTTTGGCTATTTTCAAATGGTAGCAGAGGATGGTTTCCAACTACAGAGTACCGCCTAAGCTTGATGAAGCTCGACCGTACGAGTGCTGGAAAAATGAAGTTAGTATGTGGAGACTTGTCACGGACTTAGAAAAGAAGAAACAGGCACTCGCGGTGGTGCTGGGGCTCGAGGGGCGAGCCAGAGAGACCGCTTTGGAAATACCCGCGAACGATCTTAACACAGATGACGGTATGGAAACCTTGCTAGCTAAGCTGGACGTGATATTCTTGAGAGAAGAAAAAGACCGCGCTTATGAAGCATACTCTCATTTCGACTCGATTTCCAAAGACAGTACGGTGTCCATGACGGACTACATCATAGATTTTGAGCAGAGATACAACCGCATGAAAAAGTACAACATGACACTGCCTGACGCTGTGTTAGCGTTTAAACTCCTGGACACGGCTTGCCTCGAGGAGAAGAGTAGGCAGCTAGCACTTACAGCGTGCACGGATCTGACATTCGCATCCATGAAGTCAGCGTTGAAGCGGATTTTCGGAGGAAAAACCAGTGGCGCAAGCGGCGGCAGTGAGACTCAAGATGCGGCATTTTTCACGGAGCAGAGGCCATCGGACAAATTCAGACGAAAGAACGGCCCGTCGCAGAGCAGACAGCGGCAGCCACAGCAAGGTACAAACCCACTCGACAAATATGGTAAGAGAACAAAATGCGTCATTTGTCAGAGCACATACCATTGGGCCAAAGACTGTCCTCATCGGAGAAATGAAGTAAAGCTAGCAGAAGATGTGGAAGAGTGTAACATTACACTATTTACAAAAGTCATGACTGACTCTGAGATCTTTCTAACTGAATCGCTGGGATCAGCTATCATTGACACTGCATGTACACGTACAGTTTGTGGCGAGAAGTGGCTGGATAGTTACATGAAAGACCTGAGCCAAAGCCAAATAAACAAACTGCTGCAAACAGAATCTTCAAGCAGCAGACCTTTCAGATTTGGTGACGGTCAAATGGTACACTCCAACAAAAGGGTGAAGCTTCCTGCTAAGATCGGACAAACAAAATGTCACATTGAAACGGAAGTTGTTCCTGCTGATATTCCTTTACTGCTGAGCAAAATGTCTCTAAAGAGAGCAGGAACTGTTTTAGACATGGAGAATGACAGAGTTGTCATGTTCAAGCAACCAGTGCCTCTTGAGCTCACTAGTTCGGGACACTATTGTGTTGACATTAGAGATGATAATACTGAAGCGAACACCAATGAAAGTGAAATCCTTGTCGTTACAGCAGAGATGTCTACAAAAGAGAAGCGTAAAGTTCTCCTGAAGCTCCATAAGCAGTTTGGCCACGCCTCCGCAGACCGGCTGCAGAGGCTCATCCTCAGCTCTGGAAATACTGACAAAGACTGTCCAGTTATTCTGCAAGAGATCATCCGTGACTGTGAGGTATGTCAAAGATATAGCAGGACCCAGGCCTGCTGTTGGTTTGCCTTTAGCCTCAGAGTACAATGAGACGGTGGCAATGGATCTACATGAGCTGGAACCTGGCGTATGGTACCTCCACATCATCGACCACTTCACACGCTTCAGTGCTGGAAACATAGTGAGAACAAAGAAAGCCTCGGAGATCGTTAACTCCTTCCTTCACTCGTGGATAAGTGTTCATGGTGCCCCCAAACGAATATACACAGATAACGGTGGCGAGTTCAACAACGAGGAGATGAGAGAGATGGCAGAAAAATTCAACACTGAGATGAAGACTACAGCGGGATACAGTCCTTGGAGCAACGGGCTGCTGGAGAGACACAACATGACACTGACTGAGATCCTCCTGAAGGTGAAAAGAGAAAACGGGTGTGGCTGGCAGACTGCTCTAGACTGGGCTCTAATGGCCAAAAACAGTATGATCAATGTGCATGGTTATAGTCCACACCAGCTTGTGTTTGGTCACAGTCCTAATCTTCCCTCAGTTTTGGTTGATAAACTGCCTGCTCTAGAGAGCACTTCTATGAGTACTAGAGTAGGACAGCATCTAGCAGCATTACATGCTTCCAGAAGAGCATTCACAGAGGTGGAATGCTCAGAAAGAATAAGAAGAGCTTTACGAAAGCAGGTCAGGCCTACAGATGAAAAGTATGAGACAGGAGACAGAGTGTACTACAAACGAGCAGACAGTACAGAGTGGAAAGGCCCTGCTGTAGTTATCGGTCAGGATGGCTCTGTAGTGTTTATCAGACATGGTGGGATTCTTGTCAGAGTACACCAGTCCAGGCTGAATAGAGTCAATGCACAGGATGAGGATAAACCTGTACTACCTGATATTCCTGAAAATAGTAAAGAAAAGGCAAATGTAATACACACTGATGTGTCAGAGAATTCAGATGATGAAATGAGTGTTAATGGAGACGTGCAAATCCCTGAAAACACAGAAACAGATGATAGAGAAGACGTGAGACAAACTAATGAGACAGAGAGTGATGCTACTAATACAGTGGCTTCCACTGGTGTCAAACTGAGAACAGGTCAGACAGTGACGTTTACAAACAGAGATGATGGTATTAAGCACACTGCCAGAGTTTTAGGCAGAGCAGGAAAAGCAAAAGGGCAATATAAAAACTGGTACAATGTGCAGTATCTTGAGCCAAATAGCAGCGAAGGTCAAAAGAAAGCTTTAGACATGTCACAAGTTGATGATCTTCTCACTGAATGTGATGACACCGATGCTGATGTACTCATTACCAAAGACATCTCTTTTGATGCTGCTAAACAGCAAGAGATTGAAAACTGGCAAATGAATGATGTTTACGAAGAGGTCACAGACAGGGGTCAGAAATGTATTTCTACTAGATGGGTCTGTACGTTGAAGGAGACTTCTAATGGTATTGTTCCCAAAGCTCGCCTTGTGGCGAGAGGATTTGAAGAAGTCAATATTCATGAATTACAAAAAGATTCTCCCACATGTGCATCAGAGTCACTTAGGCTGCTGTTAGCTGTTATTTGTCAAAACAAGTGGAAAGTAAATTCTATGGATATTAAGTCTGCCTTTTTGCAGGGAATGGAACTCACAAGAGACATTTACATTCGTCCTCCACCAGAAGCAGGTGTAAACAATGCATTGTGGAAACTAAAGAAATGTGTGTATGGACTTGCAGACGCTTCCCTCTACTGGTACAACAAGGTCAAAGAACTCATGCTGAACAGTGGTGGTAAAATGTCACGGGTTGATCCTGCAGTGTTTTATTGGCAGAATGAGCAGTCTGAGGTAACAGGAGTACTGGCATGCCATGTGGATGATTTTTTTTGGGCAGGTTCAGAGCACTTTGTAACTAATGTCATCCCTGTACTTAAATCTTCATTTCACGTGGGTCGTGAAGGGCATGACAGTTTTTCATACGTGGGGATGGACGTTGCAACTGTGGGTGGTGTAGTGCAGGTGCATCAGCACAGTTACATTGAAAACCTACAACCAGTTCACTTACAGGCAGCACGTGCTGTACAGAGAGAGGCTCCACTAAACGAGAAAGAAAGAGAACAACTCAGGTCCAAAATAGGACAAATTCTGTGGGTTGCTAAACAGACAAGACCAGATGTAATGTTTGACACATGTAGCCTAGCATCCAACATTAAGAATGCTACTGTTCAGTCCATACATGAAGTGAACAAAGTGATCCGTAAACTCAAGTCAGAGAAGGTCACACTTAAGTTTCAACACTTGGGCAACAGTGATGATTTGGGTTTGGTGGTCTTCAGTGATGCTTCACTGGGCAATCTTCCAGATGGAGGTACACAGGGAGGGGCTTTAATTGCTCTCATGGCAAAAACAGGAAAATTCTCTCCTCTGTTTTGGCAATCTAAGAAAATCAGACGTGTGGTAAGAAGCACGCTGGCAGCAGAAACCCTTGCCATGTCAGATGGTATTGACAATGCTATGTTCTTGGCTATGCTCTACTCTGAGCTTACCACTGGTAAAGCTGATCTTAATGCTCTCTCCCTTATTTGTGTTACTGATAACCATTCTCTGTTTGACGCACTTAAGTCTACAAAACAGGTCACAGAGAAGAGACTAAGATTAGAAATAAGCGGTGTCAAAGAGCTCCTACATGCTAACAAAATCAAAGAAGTGTGCTGGTCAGAAGGCAAGTCACAACTTGCTGACTGTTTGACGAAGAAAGGTGCTTCCTCACTTATGCTTCTTAAAGCGCTGTATGAGGGTGTATGGAAACTGTAATATCAGGACTATTGAGCATTTATCTTGGTACAGTTTTTTTGTTTAAATACTCAAGCTCACTTAAATGTTACTGTGTTCTGAAAACTGTTTTGTATTTGGTGACGGTGTTTAATATGTCAAAGTCACCCGTTCATTTTTTTTTATTTAAAGAAGAGAGGGAGATTGTTAACTTCATGTGCAAGTGAATGTATTATCGCGAGTCTACAAGAATGTATTATCGCGTGAGTCGGTGTGACTTGTTGTTTTTCTTCTTGTGGGGGTTTATTGTGGGGGCGAGAGAACGGCTGAATGGCGAAATAAAAAAACTTTCTGTGGAACTACGTTGTATCTTTGGCTATTTTCATTAATTATCAGATGTTTAATGTACTTGGTACATCAGTCTATATTTGATATCCCATCAGTTTTCTAATGTTAAATAATGTTAAAAGGTGGTTTAACTCCTTCTTGTGGTCATTGTCCTCAAGCTCAGGGGGAGAAAAATAATTAAACTGTACGGTGTGTGCAGTTTTGTAAAAATGCGCACAGTTTACCAATCTGTCCACATGGATGTAAATTGGCAATCTGAACCCACAGTTTAAAATCCGTCCCCACGGATTGTAAAACCGTGCACACAGTTTATTTATTTTTCCTAGGGGGGCTCCGTAGAAAAAGTTGCTTGTTTTGGGCTTGTTTTCACAGGCCTGGTTACTTATTTGTCTCGCAAGATCTGGCAACACTGCCTGGCAGCTGTTTGTTGTAGTGATTTCTGTAAAAGAGAATATCTCCCTTTGCTTTAAACTTTGAGCATCGTAACTTTGCAGATGTTGTTTATGCCCAAACAGCAACATTACACACAAACTAAAGTAAAAAAAGTGAAATCATTATCAAGGACCCCTTTAATTAAATAAACTTAAGTTCAAGTATATTTTCCAAGTATACTTTAAGTCAGGGATGCCTAATCCTGTTCCTGGAGGTCTACCTTCCTGCAAAGTTCAGCTCCAACCATGGATCCAACACAACTAAACCATCTAATGAAGATCTTCAGGAGTACTTGATAATCACAAACAGGTGTGTTGGATTCTGAACTCTGCAGATGTGTAGATATCCAAGAACAGGACTGGGTACCCCTGCTTTAAGTCAATGTACTAGTATAATTGTAAGCAGTAATGGGAATAATGGCGTTATAGATAAACGGCGTTACAAACGGATTAATTTTTTTCAGTAACGAGTAATTAAACGAATTACTGTTTCTCCCGTTATAACGCCTTTAGCGTTACTGAGGGGAAAAAAACACGGCGTTACTATAATTGAGCTCACTGAAGCGGTTTTCATCCGAACAGGCTCTCTTTCAGTCGAACCTGCAGCGCGTTTTTTTTTCATAATTCTATTTAGTGTCCAATTCATTCATTTAACATATTTAATATTGGGGGCATCCAAGTAAAAAAAAAAAAAAAAAAGTAACTCAGTAGTTACTTTCCCTGGTAATTAGTTACTTTTATAATGATATAACTCAGTTACTAACTCAGTTACTATTTGTAAGTAGTAACTAGTAACTATAACTAATTACTTTTTTAAAGTAACGTGCCCGACACTGCTTGTAAGTGTACTATTTCAATACTTGGGACTAAACTGGTCCAATTTTAGTTTATAAAAGTATATTATTTAACACACACACACATATATATATATATATAGTGAGGAAAATAAGTATTTGAACACCCTGCTATTTTGCAAGTTCTCCCACTTAGAAATCATGGAGGGGTCTGAAATTGTCATCGTAGGTGCATGTCCACTGTGAGAGACATAATCTAAAAAAAAAATCCAGAAATCACAATGTATGATTTTTTTAACTGTTTATTTGTATGATACAGCTGCAAATAAGTATTTAAACACCTGAGAAAATCAATGTTAATATTTGGTACAGTAGCCTTTGTTTGCAGTTACAGAGGTCAAACGTTTCCTGTAGTTTTTCACCAGGTTTGCACACACTCCACACAGATCTTCTCTAGATCAGTCAGGTTTCTCGCCTGTCTCTGAGAAATACGGAGTTTGAGCTCCCTCCAAAGATTCTCTATTGGGTTTAGGTCTGGAGACTGGCTAGGCCACGCCAGAACCTTGATATGCTTCTTACAGAGCCACTCCTTGGTTATCCTGGCTGTGTGCTTTGGGTCATTGTCATTTTGGAAGACCCAGCCTCGACCCATCTTCAATGCTCTAACTGAGGGAAGGAGGTTGTTCCCCAAAATCTCGCAATACATGGCCCCGGTCATCCTCTCCTTAATACAGTGCAGTCACCCTGTCCCATGTGCAGAAAAACACCCCCAAAGCATGATGCTACCACCCTCATGCTTCACAGTAGTGTTCTTGGGATGGTACTCATCATTCTTCTTCCTCCAAACACGTTTAGTGGAATTATGACTAAAAAGTTCTATTTTGGTCTCATCTGACCACATGACTTTCTCCCATGACTCCTCTGGATCATCCAAATGGTCATTGGCAAACTTAAGACAGGCCTTGACATGTGCTGGTTTAAGCAGGGGAACCTTCCGTGCCATGCATGATTTCAAACCATGACGTCTTAGTGTATTACCAACAGTAACCTTGGAAATGGTGGTCCCAGCTCTTTTCAGGTCATTGACCAGCTCCTTCCATGTAGTTCTGGGCATGATTTCTCACCTTTCTTAGGATCATTGAGACCCCACGAGTTGAGATCGTGCATGGAGCCCTAGTCTGAGGGATATTTACAGTCATGTTTAGCTTCTTCCATTTTCTAATGATTGCTCCAACAGTGGACCTTTTTTCACCAAGCCGCTTGGCAACTTCGCCGTAGCCATTTCCAGCCTTGTGGAGGTGTACAATTTTGTCTCTAGTGTCTTTGGACAGCTCTTTGGTCTTGGCCATGTTAGTAGTTGGATTCTTACTGATTGTATGGGGTGGACAGGTGTCTTTATGCAGCTAACGACCTCAAACAGGTGCATCTAATTTAGGATAATAAATGGAGTGGAGGTGGACATTTTAAAGGCAGACTAACAGGTCTTTGAGGGTCAGAATTCTAGACCCCTCCATGATTTCCAAGTGGGAGAACTTGCAAAATAGCAGGGTGTTCAAATACTTATTTTCCTCATATATATATATATATATATATAATATGTATATGTGTTTACAGCACACTTTTATAGTTTATAGCATACTTGCAATACAAAAGAAAAGTTTTGATGTAAACTGTTACTGTTTCATGTAACTTAGATATTTTATTGTATTTTTGCGGTAACTTACTGGCAGCACTATTGCCAGTAAGTTACTGTTACTGCCCCTTTACAGTAGCTTACCTGTAAATGTGTTTTACAGTATGATGCCCTTACCGCAATTTCATTTTACAGTATGATGCCCTTACCGCAATTTCATTTTACAGTATAATTTTTACAGTAATTGTACTGTAATGTATTTTACTTTATTTTACAAAATCTTTATTTTGAATATTTTACATGAATGATTTAGAATAAATAATACATTTAATATATTCCAAATAAGAGACTTTAGTCCATGTACATCAGTATATTTTTTATTCACCATCACTATCAATTACAAAAACAAAAACTAAAATTAGAGAACTGAATCCATAACAACAAATCAAAGCCTTGTGGAGGTGTACAATTTTGTCTCTAGTGTCTTTGGACAGCTCTTTGGTCTTGGCCATGTTAGTAGTTGGCTAATTTAATTTTTAATCTAAGTTTTGAGCACAGAATCATATGGACAACACACCACTCGCATCATGTCAAGTTTCTATAGATTTTCTGATTTTAACTCATGATAATTTACTGTGTCTGCTGGAATATGATGATATTTGTCTGATATACAGTCCTTCCAGAAAAATGCGTCTTTTTTTGTGATTGTTGCGGGTAAAAATCCTTGATTATGCGGCATGTTTTCTTAAAAAAATGTGATGGAAAATGTGGGATATTTATGCAATGAAATTGCGGGAATTTACAAAAACTGCGGTTTGATGAAAAAAAAAAAAAAGCACTACATCACAGAAAGTGCTGGGAATATTTAAGTTCTCATCTTGTTTTATTGAAGACCTTAATAAACACATGGCTCAAATTTACAAAACATCGAGTCAAACAAGTTCTGTAGCTTTACAAAAGGAATATGAACTTCTGAAAAAATGAATAAATAACTTCCTGTTTTACAGAGGTAGCTACACAAAACAGACATTTGAGTGCTTCCAATGCACAAAGAGCAATCTCTTAAAGGGTTAGTTCATACAAAAATGAAAATTATGTAATTAATGACTTCCCTTCATGTCGTTGGACACCCGTCAGACCTCCGTTCATCTTCGGAACACAAATTAAGATATTTTTGTTGAAATCCAATGGCTCAGAAAGGCCTCCATTGGCACAATGTACACTCTCAAGACCCATAAAAGGTACTAAAGACCATCATGAAGCATTATGAATCAGCGAGTCGATTCATGATTCGGATCGTGTGTCAAACTGCTGAAATAGGAGACTTTGGCGATCCAAACCGCTGAATCGACTCGCTGATTCATAACGCTTCAAAGCTTCATGATGCTGTGTTTTGAAATCGGTCAACACAACGGGAAACTGCTTTGCTCTTTTGCTATTATTTTTGTTGGTAAATGGGAATTTGCGTGCTTCATCATGGTTTCACCGATATCTATGGTTTCGCCACGGGGTTTGCAGTTTTTTGATGACATTCGCGTCGGGTAATTACGTCACTTCAAAACGTTCCCATGGCAATAGGGGGAAACGGCGGCTCTCGTGTGAAGTAAACAAACATTTTTCAACTTTCTGCAAATATATATTACTTTTTTGCAAAGAAAATGCGGGGATTATGAAATCATGCTAGCCCCGCATATTTTGCACGCGGAAATAGGCAATTTATGCGGCGAAAGGGCATAAATATGCGGACTTTGGCTTATTATGCATTAAATCATGCGATCGCATAATCACGTTTTTCTGGAGGGACTGGATATATAGCCTACCGAATGCAGTCATGTCACTTTTCTTATTTGCTGGGTTTTTCTGGTTGCAGGTGAACATACAATCAGTTCTACATTTTGACTTTGTTTGAACTAAAGAGTTTAAATCCAAATCCCCTGTTTTCCACCACTTGAGGGCGTGGCCTACTTTCGGACTACATAAACCCCGCCCTCAAGCCTGATTGACAGTTGACTGTGTTAGGCATCGGAAATGCAAACGCAAAGGGGATTGCGATTCCATTTGAATTTTGTGCAGGTTGTGGCAGGACACAGAGGAAATGAAAGAGCAAATAGGTGATTTTCTATTGCTATTTCAAAATGGCAGGGTCATAACTTGTAAGACATTGGAAATGCAATTGCAAACAGACTTTGCTTTTCCATTTGAAATTTGGCAGTCGTTGTGCGTTCGCGTAAACGAAAATGCAAGCCAATGCGCGATTTGAATTGCGTTTGGATTATGTCACATTTTATGCGTCCACAAATTGAAAACACAATTGCAAACAATTTGCAATTTCTTTTGAAAATTGTCTGCGATATCCTTCCATAGCAGTTATTCGTAGTTATACTTATTAAATATATCTATTTATTTATCTATCTATCCCGAGGACAAGCGTGCGCGCTCTGGAGATTATCATGTGAAACGAAACAATACCCAATCAGAAAGCAAGCTACTGACAGAAGACACCTCCAGCTCACGCTGTAACATGTAAAGGTCATGTTCACACCGTCTCCATGACTTCATTTAAACATTTTCCTTTTCCCCCTGCAAATTTTCTGTAAAAAGCATTCATACACTATAAGCGCAATTTCATGATATGATATACTTCATATCACCTGTGGTGTGGTAGGCAAACGTCACCTCCTGTTCAACTGGCATCTAATGCTGCCTTCATGTGCTATCGGAATTACTGAACTAGTTTCCTAGTTAAAAAATTGGAAAACATTTTGGAAAACTCACAGCTGGTGTCTGGCGATCCGATCAACAGGCAGGGACGTCAGTTATGCGCGCACTCTACACAAACCTCATTTGCGCGAGCTTTGCACGAGAGTAACAATTTATATTCTGTGAGGTGTAAACAAAGTTTTTATAAAAAATTTTTAATCATTTAAAAATTACATTTATATCACCACACTTGTACTGTTATTACTCTGGCATTAAAATAATAATAAATAAATTAGAATGACTGATCCTTATACAGACTGTGATGACTCGTTTTAACGGTCATCAATATCGTAAATCCTGCAAAGTTTTTTGTATTTTCATTTTTACAAAATGTATGAACATTTTTAACACTAATACGTTTTTTAAAAATGTATGTACATTTATAACACTAATACTTTACTCTATACTCTATTTTTTCCCTCTTTTCGAAAGTTGTGAAATCATTATTTTTAATCATTATTAGTTTTTCTTTTGCTATTTGAGCAAATGGGCACACAAAAAATATATATATTTAATGTATTTTCTCATTCACCGCTATAAAAGTTAACCCAACAATGACGACTTTTGCTCTGAGAAACCTGAAAATGTGAAAAGGGTCTAGGACAAAATACTAAATATAAAAACTACTTCTTTGTCTCTCACAAAGAACTCATTTTACATCCTTTCATCCACATGTTTTTTATTTAACTTTTAAACATCCAGTGTGTGTGTGTGTGTATTCTTTGTTTACAGTAGCACTACTGCTTTTACGTAAACAGTAAAATACTGCAAATTCCCATATACAGTAAGTTACTGTAAATTTATAATTATATAATTAATAAAAAGACCCATAATGCAGTGCATATTACAATAGCTAACCGTAAATAAAATAAATGGTATTTTACTGGGCTTTTTTGCTGTAAGTAACTGTAAAATTGCGGTAAAGTCTAACAGTGTGCACTTAAAGTACAGTATATTTTTATACACTAAAAGTGGGCCTATTAGTTCCAAGAAGTATTGAAATACTCTTACAACTATACTAGTAGTGCATTGGTTTTCGTATACTTCCTACAATGCTAGTATCGTCCTTTTGATGAGATGTTAAACAAAGGACTCTCTGTGGTCATTAAAAATCCCAGGATGTCCTTTGGAAAAAGAGTAGGGGTGTAACCCCGGCATCCTGGCCAAATTTGCCCATTGGCCTCTGTCCATAATCATGGCCTCTAATCATACCCAAATATACTGATTGGCTTCATCATTCTGTCTCCTCTCCACTAATAAGCTGATGTTTGATAAGCATTCTGGCTCAATATGGCTTCCGTCACATCATCCAGTTGGATGCTGCACATTGGTGGTGGTTGAGGAGATTCCCACCTTCCAAATGTAAAGCACTTTGAATACCCAGAAAAGCGTTATATAAATGTAACATTACATTAAATATGAAAATTTGAAAGACTGAAATAGCATTTTCTTACTCCAAATAATCTGATTAATTTACAACTTATTTATTAATTTTTTTCAGTGTACGTGGAAAATACACTTGATGACTTAAAATTAGTGCAGGGCAAATTAGCTCATTAACGCGGGCGATTTAATTTTTTCAGTTTAACTCATTTTAAAATATTTAACGCAATTAACACAGCACCAGTTTTTATATACATTTTTGCCCAGTGGTAGATTATATGATTACGCTCTTATTCATGTAAATGCTTTAATACCATCTGTGTGACAAGAGAACACGCTGTCTGTCAGTGTCCTGTCTGTGTGGCTGCGTCTCAGTCAGCTCATTGAGGGACACACACAATTGAGATGAGATGTGTGTGACAGCGCGTCAGATCCGCGTCATGTTCGGCAGCGGCCGATCTTAAAGTGACAGCAGCACTGATGATGTCTGTCATTAAAGGGGTGGTAAAACACACTCTTTCGAAGGCTTGATTGTGTTTGTGGGGTGCACTGCAACATGTGTTCATGCTTCGTTTAAAAAAAAAAATCATTATTTTTCATATTCTACACTGCTCTGTCCCTCCTTATAAAAACGGTCTGATGGTTTCCGGATTCTATGAAGCCAGTCCCTCAAAAACACGCAATGGGCTCAGATTGGTTAGCTGGCCCAGTGTATTGTGATTCGCTAACCGCCTAGTGCACGTTTGTCTGAAACGTCACGCCCCTTACCTTCACCGGTAGCCTCAGGCTACTAGCCTGTGCTTTGGGTAGTGCAATGGTGTCAATAAAACCATACCAATTTGAGCCCGAATCAGACCTAGACAATTTTAGTGAAGATGATCGAGCAGAACCTGTTCAGTCCTCAAGAGTAAAGACTGCAGATCTATAGTGATCGCTACTGAATGGCACTGTTACTTTTGCTTTCCTGTCTGCTTTCCTCCATGAAATGTGCAGCGGGAGCCGCTCGTGGCCGTCTCATGGGGCGTTCACACCGGACGCGAATAAATTGCGCTATTCGCGCGAAGGTGGACATTTGAACATTTTGAGTTTACTCGCTTCATTCGCGCGTGACATTCACTGCACAACAGACGCGAATTTGCGTCATAGGAGGGACTTCTGCCAGCCGGCTCGTCTCGGTGAGAAATGGCTGACATGGGCTGTGTTTACACGTCTTTTTTTGTTAAAATCTACTGTTAATGTGTGACAAAACGTTGTTTTAAGACTTTTTCAGTCGATAACGTAGTTGTTTAAAGCTCAAATCTGCGGTTTATTTATATAAAGAGTGCCTATTTGTAAATTTTTATCTGGCATTTTCGTAGTTGTGAGCTCCAGCGGATCAGCGGCGCTTACACTGGCAGCTTTTGTCTCGTGCAGCTGAACCGCGCTCCTGTATTGCAAATACAGACGAATATTGTCCATTATGTCACATTTACCGGTCTTCTCCTCCCACCCCTGTCTGTCTCGTGCTTTGATTTCGTAGGCATTGGCAACAACACTCCAGCCTACTAACTAGCCTACCACAACAACTATTCCCCGCGGCGATACAAAATGGCCTCGCCCCCCCTTATTTAATATTCTCGGAGGAGGGATTTATGTAAATATTGGGGCTGGTGATGTCAGCAACCTTGGAGGAATGTGTAGTAGTCCCTAGCGGCCGTTTGCTGTAGTCCTTAGAAATTGATTTCTTTAAAAGCAAATATCTCCCTTTGCTTTAAACTTTGAACCTTGTAACTTTGCAGATGTTGTTTATGCTCAAACAGCAACATTACACAATAGCTAAAGTTAGAAAAGTGAAATCGTGCTTTACCACCCCTTTAAAGGGGTGATGAACAGAAAAATCTACTTTCCTGTGAGCCTTTGATATATAAAAGTTCATTGTGATATAAGAATATCCTGTAAGTTTCAGAGCTGAAAACTTCCTTGCAAAGCCCAACGTCCCGGGGATGTGCATTGTTCACTCTCTTGACTTGATATTTGAAGGAAAAATACAATTGCGGAAGTTTTTGCTGTTTGCCACGTACTTGGCGCGCACGTGCGCGTGTTTGTGTTTGTGTGTGTGTGATGCACAGTTTGCGTTTATATCCACTGATCGGGCGGGCCAAGTAATATAAAATAACATTCATATTAATCGCGGGTGGGTGAGAGATAAATCATTGTGTTTGTTTGATAAAGACATTTTGTGAGCCCTTAGGGACGAATCATTCCGGTTGCTGCTTTCAAAACAATGCCTCATGCATACTCACCAGGGAGCCTAAGCTCATTAAATATGCAAATCTTATCCAATCCTAGCCGTGGGCATTTACTTCCAAGTCTTGCGGCACGCCTATTAAAACAGAGCTTGTCTTGAGAGAGGCTCAAAACTATGGTCGAAAATAGCCTATTACTTATTCATTATGATGTTTTTGAATGTAAAAACCACACAAACGTCACAAGTAGACCTCAGACAACAGTATATGTGTATATATATATATATATATATATAATATATAAAAAGCCAGTTCATGACACCTTTAATGTTCATCAAAGAACAAAGGGAACAGAGAAAATTGTTGCTTTAATGATGATTAATCTATATTTAATGTATTATTTATGCAGTTAAGAAAGGTGTTTGATAACTATTACATTTCTGTATAGGCTATGTCTAACAGGGAAGGCCAAGGGTAAATATAACATTTATTATAGACTAATGGGTTTATGTAAAGATTGTTTTAAATTCACTTAAATTAAAAGTTGTTATTTTTAAAAGCCTAATAAATATTGAAATTGGTAGCTTTCAGGTATACTGTAATGTAATGTCATTGATGTTTCATAGAGACATTAGTGTCAGTGATACTGACCTTCATTCATAAAAAGATACCATTAAACTAAATATTATCTATCAACTATATCTTTCTATCTATTTATCTCTCTATCTGGAGAACTGTAAAAATACGTCTTAAGTTTCCATATTTGGTGACTTTTTGTGATAAACTTTTTACAATACTTCTTTTGAGGGCAATTTTTAGGGGAAGGGAGAGCAAGATGACAAACATGCCACGTTTCTCACTTGATTTTCTTTCACATCCATCTAATTTTGTATTTAAAAAAACATATGTATTCAGAAAAGGCTGGATTCAGAATACCTAATGCATTACTTATATTCATATACATCCCAAATCTGTATTAATGAATTATAGGGCTGTCACTTTAATAAGGTTAATTTAGTTTGCATTAAAGGGGTGGTAAACCACGATTTCACTTTTCTAACTTTAGCTAGTGTCAGGGTTTTTCCTGGGTCAAAAATGGTCTTCGGTGGTGGCTGACAGACATGGTCATCCATACACACACACACACACACACACGCACGCACGCACGCACGCACAGTAAAAAAGTTCCCTACCCACGTGATCTGCAAGTGCAATACTGACAAAACATTTTAAATAAATTCAAAGAAAATTTGTAATTTTTGCTTATCTTATTTTGATACCTTGATGTTTGTTTTTGTTCCTCATTTTTACACTATTTACTGATAGTTGTTTTGGTATATAATCATATCAATATTAAAAAGTAGTATTAAAAATGAACAAATAGCCTAATTTTCTGCTATATACAATTTCATAAATTTTATCAGCTAGCTAACCACAACTTTGTTCTGGGTTCACTCCAGTCTAAACTAAATGATTTTAGGCTATTTATTTTACTACACATTGTCCAAATAAATAAGCTGAAAGACTGTGGATGATTAAAGCTAATTCTTACTATCCACTCTTGCTAAAGTGGGTAAGCACACTTGTGTTCTCATTTCAAGTGTTCTGAGTAAATGATTCAACTGATTCATGAGTTCAGTGTTGGACTGATCCGTTCTAACCAGTCGTTAAAATGATTCGGTTCAAAGGAGTCATAATGTGGCGAATCGGACATTGGCTGACGCGCTGTGTGTGAATCCCTTCTGTTAGAACATCGCGAAAGATTTGTCAACACACAGAAAACACTTCATAGCCGGATAGGATTTGTTTCACGTTTATTGAAAGTATGCTTTATGTCAGCTGGTCAGAGAATCAGTCAATGTTTTTTGAGCGCATTTCACACCCAGCGGTAATTAAAGGAAAACATTGTCTGATAGCGCCACGTGCAACATGGATTCGGTCTTCCGACCTTTTGATTTTGATTAACGTAATATGTGAAATATTAGAAAGCTAAGAATGCTTATTTTGAAGACAGAGAGCGTGCGAGCGGGGGAGGAGCTCTCTGGTCGTTCTCTCTGACACTCAGTTAACGCAAGGGCAGCGGTCATCTATTCTACATCACTCCTAAATCACAATAACTCATCAAATAAGGCTTTGGCGGGACAACAATTTGTTTTGGCGGCCGCCAAAAAATTTTCAATGTAGGAAAAACCCTGAGTGTGTAATGTTCTGTTTGAGCATAAACAACATCTGCAAAGTTACAACGTTCAAAGTTTAAAGCAAAGGGAGATATTTGCTTTTAAAGAAATCAATTTATAAGGACTACAGCAAACGGCCAGTAGGGACTACTAGACATTCCTCCAGGGTCTCTGACATCATCAGCCCCAATATTTACATAAACCCCTCCTCTGAGAATATTAAATGAGGGGGGGGGGGGGGGGTGAGGCCATTTTGTATCGCTGCAGGGAAGCGTTGTTGTGGTATAGTTAGTAGGCTGGAGTGTTGTTGCCGCAATGCTGACGAAACGCTGTTATTTTCATTCGGATTGCAGGTCCACTTTGTTCAGCCTTCCTAGGGACGGGGGTGTGTTGCAGTGCGTTTAACATACAACATGTTATATGCATGTGTGTATGAGACAGAGGGGAACCGGTCGCATTTGCAGCAGATATATGCTGCCCATCATAAATCAAAGCATGAGACATACAGGGGTGGGAGGAGAAGACCGGAAAATGTGACATAATGGACAATATTCGTCTGTATTTGCAATACACGAGCCGCGGTTCAGCTGCGCGAGACAAACACTGCCAGTGTGAATGCACAACGGGCGTGCGCGGCTCCCGCTGCACATTTCACGGAGGAAAGCTTTCACAATCTTTGCGAGTTCAATGAAGGATTCGCACAACGGCTTGTCGTGAAAGATGGATTTAAAAACAAGCTGTTTACGGGCCACAACCTGTAAGTATGATTTGTTTTTAGTTGATGTGTTTTCCTGTAATAGTTTGTATTGTTAATTGTACGTTGAAGCAAGCAAGTAAACATAATAACGCTGTTTGGCTCTGCAAACCAGTTTGTTAAATGCTCATTCATACTTAACGTTATCCGACAAACGCCTAACGTTACAAACTTTTTTTTAAATCTCAACAGCGATCTTGGAATTAGTGTAAATTATTCTTTGATTAGAGCGTTTATGTGTTGTTTATCTACAGGCATGCTAAACATGGTTCTGAGTTTGATTTGGCTACTAGTAAAGCCAATGTTTAGTGTTCGTTTTGGGTTAATAGTTCTTGCGACAGATATTTGGCTATAATCGTTCTAAAAATACAGAAGTAACGGTGCCATTCAGTAGCGATCACTATAGATCTGCAGTATTTACTCTTGAGGACTGAACAGGTTCTGCTCGATCATCTTCACTAAAATTGTCTGGGTCTGATTCGGGCTCAAATTGGTATGGTCTTATTGACGCCATTGTTTCTAATACTACCCAAAGCAAAGTCTACCGGTAAAGGTAAGGGGCGTGACGTTTCCGACAAACGTGCATGTTGGGGAAAAATTTAATATTTATGTTTGAGTTCACACAGAAGTCAAAATCTGCTTTAGCCATGCAAATCACTTCTTTTAGCTCAAAAGACACACAGTGTCTGTGGAAAACCCAGGGGGGTAGCAGTGGGATATGTAAATTGAGAGCTTTCCCGTACCAAAGGTGTTGGATAATTTAAATTAGTTCTAAGGCAGATGAAGGACCATTGTGTTTTGTTGCTTTTAATTCAAATTTGTGTATTGTTTCTCACCTCTTACTCTGAGTAAAAAAACCTTCAGTGGTTTTCCACAGATGTATGGAAAATTACTGAGGGGGGTTGTTTAAACATTGGTGGGTATAAAAGTTTGTGCTTTCTTTTGTTTTAGCAGTTCACACTCAAGGCAGCCCGAGCGGCTGCACTGACCGTGGCTCTTTCTTGCAAGAAAAATAAATCTTTATAAAGACAATTGGACTATGGTTTGTCTCTTATTAGTGATGTCAACGAATTAATTTTTGCCATTACAGCACTAGGCGGTTAGCGAATCACAACACACTGGGCCAGCTAACCAATCTGAGCCCATTGTGTATTTTTGAGGGACTGGCTTCATACAACCCGGAAACCATCAGACCGTTTTTACAAGGAGGGACAGAGCAGTGTAGAATAAAGGTAAAATATATGAAAAATAATGCAATTTTTTAAAAACGGAGATGAACACATGTTACAGTGCACCCCACAAACACAATTAAGCCTTCGAAAGAATGTGTTTTACCACCCCTTTAAAGCTACACTTTGTAACATTTTCGTCCACTAGAGGTTGCCTGTTCAAAACAAAGGCGTAGTTTGTTGACGGCACGTTTGAGCGCAGAACCTTGAGACATGGTGGAAAAGAGTCAGGATAGGACTCGGGCAGAAATCATGTTCATGGATGCGATTATTAACATTACTGTAGTATGCAGCAGAGCAGGACCGAGTGTTGTGGAGCTGAGCAAGGCCGCAGGAGCGATTGAAGAGCGGGACTGTTATTATGGCATAGTCGCCGGCGGGACTTTTATTATGACACGGTCGCCGGCGCCACTTCCGCTTTTCCAGTCATGAGTATGAGATAATGCAACACTGTTTATCCTATTAGATAATATCTGAGTGTGTTGAAAATGAAGTTATGACGTTCTCTCCGCGGCTGCTGTGACACTTGTTCACACTGCAGTGAGAGTACAGCGTTTCTGCTAAATAAAACCAGAAACCGAGGGTAACGCAGATATGACGCAATCGACAGGCGACTCCCTCAAACACATAGCTCACACGTCCCGTTCCTTGGTTAAAATAGCAATTTCTCACAATTTACAAATAGTTGGAAACATTTGGGATATTCAAAATACTCAACTGAACAAAATATATAACACTGGCCTAGTGGTTTTTGGATATTTTACTGTAAAAATCTTACATCATTCACCTTAAATAATTTTTACTAATCTTTGGTGCGTGTGTGACTGCACATGTGGTTATGTGCATGTCTGAGAGAGCATGGGTTGTTTGTGGGATGGACTGTCACAGTTGGGTTTTTTCCTTAGCGTGGGAAAGAGAGAGAATTCTGGGTTTAGCAGAGCAACTTGACGTGTGTTTGGGAGGAGAGAGAATGTAGACTAACAGACCATTCATTTTACAAGCACATATTTGAGCCCCTTCAAACTCAGCCCACAAGAGCGAGAGGAAACCGCTCTTTCCCCTCTCCCCCCTTCTCTTACTAGGACTGTTTGGAGAGCAACTGGGTGGAGTAGTGCTCTCTGACACACACATATTGTACACACACACAGACAGATGTTCATAGACATGTACCATTCAACCAGCGAGGAGTCTGATTTGGTGAGTCCCAAATATCAGTTTTAAGCTGCTTTCGCACTAGTTTTTGTCATTCTTTGTGATGTTCTACTTCCATTTTCTTCTCTTTTAAACAATGCACGGCTCCTTTCTGGAATTTTCTTGGCTGGGATGTTGTGGGTGGGAATAACACATTTCCTGAAAGTTTCCTGAAGACTTTTTTCCACAGCCTTACATTGATGTGTGAATGTGTTATAGACTGTAACGGTGCCATTACAAGCCTGTGATTGTCTTAACTACGTATGCGATGGGTTTCAACATCAAGTGTGGAATAAATAGAGCTTTCTTAGGCCAGTGTACATAGACATACTGAACTTTAGGTTTCTAAAGAACTGTGTGCAGCTGCTTGGCATGATAAAACTCAAGGAATAATAATAACTAGAAAAACATCCTCTGTAATGTCTGGATCACTTTTTTTCTCTTTGTTAAGACTTATAATAAGACTAATAAGTTTATAATTCATGCGTGTTCCCTGTTAGGTTCGGCATAGTCTATATACATATACAGTATAATGGCAAGTTTACAATCAATAAGATGTTTGAAAATAAAACAAGAATAGTAAATACATTTTTTATTTTTGATTAACAATACTTTAATGAAAAAGTGCAGAAAAGATATGTGAAAAATACCATTTAATGCAGTTAATGGGTGCTCCGTCTATCATATAAAATGTGTGCATTTGTAGCATGTGTTTTTGTAGATGGATAGATATTTTTAGCTAGTCATCTCGAGGACAAATAACTCTACACAACAAATGAAACCGCTTAATATTTAAAGTGTGAGAAAAAGGAAAGATATGTGAGAAAGAGAGAAACACAAATAGTTTACCCTGTAACCTTTAAACACTTTTAAATGCAAGCAAATCACTAGATGTAAGATTACATAGTGACATTGTCCCAGTGTGAGTGTGAGTGTAAATCTTTGGGATTAGTCGATATGTGTAATTATCCACATTGACGTGTGGTGTTCTAATTTAAAATGACAGAGTGGAACATGGTCGAATACATCCGAGTGAATTTGTGTGTGTGTTTTACGCTCTCTATGACCTCTCAGAAAAAAGTAGCCTATGCTAAATTGCCTGAGGAGCACAGCTGAGACTAAGTGATTGTGTGTGTGTGTGAGAGAGAGAGAGAGAGAGAGAGAGAGAGAGAGAGAGAGAGAGAGAGAGAGAGAGAGAGATATTATCTGCCCTTGTGATTAGGGCAGATAATCGATAAAGGTGCACTATGTAACTTTTCCTTCCACTAGAGGTTGCCTGCTCAAAACAAAGGTGTAGTTTGATGACGGCACGTTTGAGCGCAGAATCTTGAGACATGTGGTCTTCACCTCACAGCCGGTGGAAAATAATCAGGATAGGACTCGGGCAGAAATTATGTTCATGGATGCGATTATTAACGTTACTTGAGTATGAAGCAGAGCAGGACCGAGTGTTGTGGAGCTGAGCAAGGCCGCAGGAGCGATTGTTATAAAGAAGAGAGGAACACGCGCCTCACGAGCACCGGGACTGTTATTATGTCATAGTCGCTGGCGGGACTTTTATTATGACACAGTTGCCGGTGCCACTTCCGCTTTTCCGGTCATGCGTCTGAGGTAACGCAGCTCTGTTTATCATATTAGATACATCTGAGTGTGTTGAAAAGGAAATTATGACGTTTGCTCAGTGGCTGCTATGACACTTGTTACACACTGCAGTAAGAGTTAAGCGTTTCTGCAAAATTAAACTAGAAACCGAGGGTAACGCAGATATGATGCAATCGACAGGCGACTCCCTCACACGTCCCGGTTCCTTGGTTAAAATAGCAATTTCTCACGATTTACAAATAGTTGGAAACATTTGGGATATTGTAAGTACTCAACTGAACAAAATATATAACACTGGCCTAGTGTTTTTGGATATTTTACTGAAAATTGAATAAAAGCTTTAATAAAAACTTATTTTCACGCATTTCCTGTAATGTTATGACCTCAGAACACTTACCATACGCATGATTTGTAAACTAATACATTTTGATGGTTGCATCAAATAATCAACTCAGCTTTCCTGACATAGTAAACTTGCTCAGTAGCTCACCTGGTACTGCGTTGCAGTTGCTTTGTGGAGCACTTAGGTACGAGTCCCATGAAGAATGACACATACTCCACAAAATAACTCAAAGACTTGTGGGAACAAAGGCATAGTTGCTTCAGCAAATGTTTTCTTTTCATAACATTATTTGGTTAGTTTGGCGTAGGCTAGGGTTTAGTGTAGGTGGTAGGATACGTTACTTTCAAAACAAAGACCGTAAATAATATGGACGATGCATCTTCACTACCTTCCACTGAAGAAAAGTGAAGCCACCAACGTCCAAATATGACGCTGACACAGGCCCGGTTACAGAATCAAATCATTGAGGGTGCTTCTGAAATTACTAAGGGTGCTCTAGTAAAGTGCAGATAGGCTAAGCAACGGCTCCACCATAGCAGTGTACAGTGAGAAATTTATGATTATTTATTTACAAGTCATCACTTTTACCAATAATTGGAATTTCAAAAAATTACAAATTGTCTATTAATCTTTACATTGCCTTTGCATTGCTTTAAAGCCTTACTAGTATTTCAACGTCATCTTCCTGAGAACCAGAAAAAAAAGGTTTTGTGAATTTAGATTTTTTTTTAACGGTCATTATTGTTTGGAGCATAAAAAATAGGGGTATCGAAATTAATCACTTCTTCGATGCAGACGAGGACGATTCGGTATCGGTTCAGCAATAGACCATAACCGATTATAATGTACTGACGCTTTTCTGCCGTAGCATACAATGGCAGAGAGACGCGAGTGAGAGTAATTAAAATGCCCCAACTACTTTAAAAGACGGCATCTGGGCACATTTCGGTTTTTATGAACAACCTGGTAAGCACGACCTGGAGAACACGCGCTGTGTGTAAATCAAAGCTATCTGATTTATCAAAACAATTTAATTTACATTTGGTCACATAAATGTATCTCCGCGAAACGGATATAAATCCAATCTTCAATTCCCGCACTATATGCAGATTTATTGGAGTTCATGTCACCGAAAACAACAGATACGAGCTGCATTGCAACTGCTTGTATACGAGCTTATTGATCATCACTTTTTAAATTAGAAATCAAAGACTGCAATAGGAAAGCGCGCGGCAACAGCACTGGTCAAATCATTCAGTTTCTTTACTTTTAATGAAGATGATTGTATGTTGACCACCTGCAACTTTACTTTCAGTAGTTTGTGCGTTAGCACAAAGTTTCATTCAGTTTACTGTGGGTAAACATGGCCATAAATGCCATTCCCATTCTCGGCAATGCATCTATACACTGTATCTAATTTGCATATTCATGTATTTTGGGACAATATGTAATTTAAAAAGACATGTAATAATATTTTCATAAGAATGTTTTCTATTTCATAAGAATAGCCAGACTTAAAAGTGTGTATGTTGTCAGAGAAATTCACTAAAATATAATGTCCTCTACAGAGCCAAAACCTCTGTTCTGGGCTTCAGGAGGATATTCCTGTCTTGTGCAGAGTGGTATTTATATTTAGATGTCAATTTGGAAACTTTGCAATATGCAATTGTCCGTCAGTCCTCTTAGCAACAATAGTTTTATTCAATGAATGTTATAGACTTTAGCCTCAAAAGTGAACCAAGATCGCTACGATCACTAAAATGCTGTTGCTTTGTCAGTTCATCGCGATCTCACAAAGTTCCGTTATAAAAAGTTGTCAACAATAAATCTCTTACTTGCATTGTTTCTTGACTTTGTTTGTTAATGAGAGGTTTCGCGAGCCTGCATTAACTCTAAAAATGCATCTATAAATAGATGCATTTGACGCTCTCTAGAGCTCGGACACCAATGTGCAAATCTGCCAAATCTGTTTCGCCAATATTATTACAGTATCAACTGAGGGTGCTTGAGGGTGCTTTGTCTTGCACCCCCCGTAGAACTGGGCCTGCGCTGCCTGCAGGTCTGATTTGGGACCGAATCTGTGCAGTAGTGACCTCGGGACTGGAGTCTGTGCATTAGAGAGCAGGAAGTAGAGCCGCGGTATCAAAAGCCCGCCCACACTCTCTCAGATTAGAGCTTGGATCTGGCCCAAAAAAACAAGCCTGACCCTCCCCGAGCCCGTGCACGTTGTGTCTGAGCATGGCCCAGCCTGGCCCGACACATTAACTGTAATTATGAGCCCGAGCCCGATTTAAACCCGACCATTTTTTTAATACGTTCTGATGAGAACAAGCCTGTAATGAGCAAAGCGGAGCGGTGTGACGCTCAGGTCAGTAATCCGCTCTATGCCAGCGCGCTCCACTCATGAACCGCTCACCAGTAAAACAACGTTCGCTCAAATCACGCTCTATGACATTTATCTGTACTGTAGCCTACTATACTTGTTGTAGCCATTAAACAATGTTTTTGTTTCATATTTATGTTTAAATATTATAATGTTATTTTTAAATTTAATCTAGGCTATATTGATTATGAAAAGTGCAAAGATGCAAGTGGGTCAGACATGATTTTGACCACTTCCAGTGTCTCCCACAGATTAGAAACCAATTTGTGGTGGCTGGGGGGCGGATGCGGAGCATGGGGGGGGTGTTGGTGATTGGCACAAATATCGATTTCGATCTTGATTGAGTATCAATTCATTTGTATTTAGCCTACTGTACATATAAGGAAAAGTAAGTGTGCCTTTTTAGCACTATTTTAAACTTTTCTTGGGTTCAATTATATTTGCTTGCATTCATTAATATTCACTTGTGTGTGCTTATATCAGTATCATTAAAAATATTAGGATGTAAGTTAATAACTTTTTAAAATTTCACATTTAAAGAAATCTAGTGTTTGGTCATGTCTAAATATTTATTAAATGCAAAACCTAAAAATAAGTAAGAAGTTATGATCTGCAATACTTTTTTGAGCAACTAGACTAGATACATGTATATTTATTAAAGAGCCATACAGGCACCCTGTGGGTAATGGCTTTACAAATGAAAATTATAATTTTCCCAGCCACAAAATGGCTCTAATTTGCCTCTTTGCATTGTAATTCTCTATTTTAACCTTAATTACTACACTAATTGTAATATAAATAATAAAGCATATTTTAAGTGGTCATTAATGGACCATAATTATTGCACAAATAGTAGGCCTATTTAGTACCAAAAGATATCCTCAAAATATCCAATAAATATTCACATTTGACCACCAATGAGTATGAGTGTGACCAATTAGTAAGGAATACCTGAGGGCTAAATACAAGAAAAACATTAATGTTAACAATGTTGCATCTCCATCACTCTCCATAATAAAACGATAATGTAAATATGGTTGACATTATAATCAATGCAAACTATGCTGTACTGTTTACCAAAAATTGCTGCAAACACCTGTATAGTGAAGCTGTTGTTTATCCGCTTAAGTCATGCAAATTTATTGAAACAGCGCTGGTTTGTGTGGAACTATTGAGAACTATTTATTAGCCAAAAACGCTATTTATTGTTTGAATTTCGTATTCAATTTTAAAAGCTTAGACTTTCATATCAAAAGCAGGTTTTGCAGTTTGGTGTGAGATTTACTTGGGCAGAGTGAGAGCGTGAGACAGAGCCTGAAAGCAGTTTGCAACCCCAACGTTCGGTTGAATGGAACGCACCTTTTGTGTGTGTGTGAGAGAGAGAGAGAGAGAGAATACACTGCGTGTTTTAAATAGCGTGAATAACGATGCACAATATGTGGTGGCCGGTGTTGATTCTGGGGCGCACCGCCACAAATTAATCTATGTGTGGGAAACACTGACTTCATTAAGTTTTGTTTTGTAAAAAGCCTTTCTTTAAAGTGGATTTTAAAGAAAATGTATCGTTTTGTATAAATTGTATCTTAATTTGAATCTATGTTTCATCATCCAATTGCCTGAATTTAATAAATAAAGCAAAAAAAGCAAATAGGCTATAGCAGACAATAATCGTGACATGGAGGCACCGAAGCGTTCAAGATTGCTCTTGAACATGTCTCATAAATAAAACGAAACTCAGCAGGCTACTTGCCTCACAGACATGAGAAATATGTGTATAGAAAGTTTGAAATGTCTACTTTTAAACAAAACAATTGGAAACAAAAAGAAATCGTTAAGCAAAGCGCAGTTCATGCGAGCAGCTCATGACTACTCAGCAGTTCTGTTCAGAATGCTACGCTTCATCACTGCATGTGCTGTTTAACCTGCATTTTTAGACTAATCCTGAATTGTGCAGCTTTGTAAACATTTGTTTCTTAGTTATAGAATTAGTTCTTACTTTGCTGAAAAAAAAAAAAAAAAAAAAAAAAAAAATATATATATATATATTTTTATATATATATATATATATATATATATATATATATATATATATATATATATATAAATAAATATATATATATATATATATATATATATATATATATATATATATATATATATATATATAAATATAAATATATTTATATATATATATATATATATTAGGGGTGTAATGGTACACAAAACTGACGGTTCGGTACGTACCACGGTTTTGAAGTCACGGTTCGGTACGGGTTCGGTACAGCAGTTTTACAAAATTGCTTTTTATTTATTTTTATTAAATAGTGGTTTACTGAAGAAAAAAGTACTAAAAGTTTATTGAAGATATTGCTGTAAACTATAGGGAGCCCTTGCTTGCACTAAAGGTTAACAACAGAGCCAAAACTATTAGCCTAAATTCAGTTGGTATTTATTTTTAGGTATAATAATCAACACTCACACGCGCGCGCCGCGGCCACTTGGACTGACGTGTCTACAGTGATCAGTCGTCACATTAAAGAGAGTCAAAACGGCATTTATCGCTTGAATTTCATGATAAAATGGACAGAATACTTAATATGTTCGTGTGGGAACTAGGACTGAAGTGTGTTCCGCGCTTAAAACAAGCCGACTGTTAACTGTTAAAGATTGCATTCGTAACCGTTCGGTACACACGCGCACCGTACCGAAAGCCCTGTACCGAAACGGTTTGGTACGAATACGTGTACTGTTACACCCCTAATAAATATATATATAGGAAATATCGGCCTGACCCGGCCCGCGGATCGGGTTGGGTCAAGTTCGGGCTCGGGCTCGGCCAGAGAATCTAAACTCTATCTCAGATTCAGAACAACTCATTATGTTGGTGTGAATTAAACAGTAGAAATTAAAGCTAAAGTTCCTGAAAAATGTCCGTTAGTGCCGTTCACTCAGAGAAGCCACCAACTTTGCTGCCGTACCATGGGTGCAGCGGCGCAATGATATTACACAGCGCCTGAAAATAGTCCCCAGCACGCTCTCTCTGCAAGCAGGTTGTCACGTTGGTTATGTTGACGGAAGTTAGCCTATTTTCAGGTGCTATGTAATATCATTGCGCTGCTCCAATTTTACGGCAGCAAAGTTCCTTATTACGCAGGAATGAGAGAATAGTTCCTAGTAGGGATTAGGGTTGCCACCCGTCCCGTAAAATACGGAATCGTCCCGTATTTACAAGCAAAATGACGCGTTCCGTATCAAACCAATACGGGACGCGATTTGTTCCGTATTTTACATAGGTCCACACATAGTTTAATAAACACACAAGGATTTTGCAGTGTGGAGAATACTGATAGCAAATATAAACAAATCAATTTCACAATAAGTAGTACAGGAGCTCATTTGTGCGTGATTGCGTTTTAGCGGCTTTGTTGTCATAGCGGCGGAGTCTCGAGAACATGAGCTGTGCCAGAGTGTGTCTGTAAACTTGCCGGTTTTTTAAAAAACATGTCGAGCTCGCGTCGCGTGCCTCCACCGTTTAAACGCAAGAGGATCTCCAGATATAGAGCTGAATATCAAACAGGCATCAATGGGTCTGTCCAGTAACTCCTGATGAACCTCAGGCCAACTGCACACTTTATGAGAAGCATTTCAGTGTCTCAGACTGACTGACTTAAAGCAACAGCGGTGGCAGACACATCTGTGCTTCTAGGTAGCCTATAGTTTTTTTTTTATGGATAATATATTAATATAATATTCCATACATTATCAGAGCTTGGCAGACAGAATTATTATTTTTTAGACAGGTTAATTAATAGATTATAGCCTAATAAATGTAATTATTAATTTAAAATTTACCTAATCATAACCAATAATCCTGTCATATAAAGTTTGACATTTAAAACATGTTTTAGATAAAAATGGGACAAATAATTACATGATAATATAGTCATAATTTAAGTAAATTAATAAAAAAAAATACATTTTTGAAATTCAAAAAAGTGATTACTGGTTCAGAATGACTGCTTAAAGGGACAGTTCACCCAAAAATGAAAAAGCAGAACAAAGAAACTCATACAGGTCTGGAACATCATGAGGACGAGTAAATGATGACAGAATTTTCATTTTGGGCTGAACTGTCCCTTTAAAGTGCACCAAATAGGCTAAAGAGTTCTTTAGAAATAAATAAAATAATCAAATGTAAAATAATATAAAATGTATTCTGTTGCAAGTTCACATACTTGATCTCATGTTTTCTTATGGTTTATTATTGAGCTGTTAAGTTGTCAATGTAGAAATAATCATTTCATGACGTGTTTTTTTTTTTTTGGGGGGGGGGGTTGGTTCGTGAATGGGTGTCCCTTATTTTGCCACACCAAAGGTGGCAACCCTAGTAGGGATGCTCATATTGACCATTTAACCGTTAACCGATAGTATGAATTTTGACCGATTAATACTCTCAGTTAAACGGTTTAAAAAGTTTTTTTTTTTTTTTTGCTGCATGGTCACTACATAAGATAAGAAACAATATCGAGTTTATAAAACATGAAAGAACAACACGTATATCGGTGAGAACACTCGTTTTAACAGCCTATATACACCGGGACTGCATTTGACTGCATATCACAATTTTCCCAATATTGATTCTTCTTGCAATCTTAATGCAATGGACTGTGGCCTACATTAAACCTTTAAATAAAATGTTTACACAGTCATATACAATATACAGTGGCGCTTCACTCATGAACTGCTCAGTGGGAAAATGACGTGCGCTCAAATCCCGCTCCGACATGACATTTCTCTGTACTGTAGCCTACTATGCTTGTAGCCATTAAAACACGTAATTAGTTTCAGTTTAAATATTATAATGTTATTTTTTTGTTTTTGTATAAATTGTATCTTAATTTTTATCTATGTTTAATCAACCAAATTGCCTGGATTTAATAAATAATAAGCAAATAGCCTATAACAGACAATGACATGGAGGAGGCGGCGGCGCAGTGTGAACAATGGCTTAAATGAACTACTAGAAAAGAAAAAAAACTTTAGTCAGTACAGTTGTCAGTACATTATAGTCATGTCTGGGCGCAGGTCCACCATCTGATCTGGATACGGCCCGGATCCGGTTGACTGCAGGAAACCTGGGATAAACAGAGAGACTAACATTAGCGTAGATGCCATTCTTTTCATGATGTAACGAGTAAATCAGGTGTTATGGGAAGTGTTCCCGGTTTCCGGCTGACCTAATTAATGCAGCCTAACAATCACTTAATTGAAAAAAAATTGTTTACGTGTATGCCAGGTTAAAGAGATGTGTTTTTAGTCTAGATTTAAACTGACAGAGTGTGTCTGCTTCCCGAACAATGCTAGGAAGACTGTTCCAGAGTTTAGGTGCTAAATAGGAAAAGGATCGACCGGCTGCAGTTGATTTTGATTTTGATATTGTAGGTATTATCAACTGGCCAGAATTTTGAGGCCGCAATAGATGTGATGAAGTATAATCGAGTCAACACATTGGCTGCGTCCGAAATCGCATACTATGTGAGTAGGTACTACATTTGAATTTGAACGAACTTCGAGACCATTAAAAAAGTATGTTCTATATAGTATGAATGAATGTAGTATGAATGTAATCCGGACGTACTATATCCACCATGTTGTCATGATCATGTGACCTACCAGTGTCAGTTGCATCCCATCACCATAAATCATCTCCCGTGGCCTCATGGGATGGTAAAGTGTCCATTGTATGCGCACTTCAGAATCTCGCCGGAAGTAGTAGGTCATCTGGGTACTTGTTGATTACTGTTTTTCGAATACTATGAATTCGGACATACTACTCTGTTGGCGTACTGTTTTACGCATACTATATAGTAGAGAAGTATTCGATCTTGGACGCAGCTTTCAAATAATACTGCGCGTTTAAAGGTTTTTAAGTGGGCCTTTAAGTCTGTGCTCTAATTCTAAAGCATTCGATTGTTCAAGTTGGAAATTTCATTTTCAGATCAAAAAGTGAATTAATAGATTATAACTACTGCATAAATATAATTTAGTACCATAACCCCCCCCCCCCCCCCCCCCCAAAATACAAAATATTAAATAAAGAACATTATCGAACTAAAATATAGTACATTCATTTAATAAAAAATAAAAAAAAATCTGTAATTTTTGACCACCACGTGAAGACCACCAGAGGGTTAAGAAGGCTACACTTAGGTGGACCTTTATTTCATTGACATTATCGGCAAGTACAGTTTTGAAGTACACAAGTGCACAGTCAATACAATTAAGCACACTTCCTTTTTTCACAAGGGCACATACAAATTTTGCAGACACAGCACACATGCTCTCGCACACACACAAGTAAATGTGCAGTGCGTTTAATCACAGAAGACGACACACAGATGGAGAGACTCTGAAGACCAGCGCAGAGGCAGAGAGCGAGGAGGATGGGGAGGGTGGGAGATGAGAAAAGAGGGCTGAGTGAAGGCAAAACAGAGGACGTATCAGAGACACAGGAAGACTAGAGCTGACAGAAAACCGGGTGCCTGATGTTTGACTGAGGAATATGCAGAAGGCGGGAAGGACAACGTGTGAAAGAAGAACTGGCAGTTAGAGGTGCAAATCACTGCAGCAAACGTGCTTGCTTCTTTAGCGTCGGAGCGCTGGGCTCTGGGGAGCGGGGAAGGGCTCTTCATAGAGGAGCATGACAGCCTGGCTCGGTGGTGGTGCTGCTGCAGCGGGATGGACCGACTCTCATTCATTCTAGGAGGAAATACATAGGCCGTTGCAGCTCTCATCATCCACTATGCGCAGGGATCAAGAGCAAGCACATGGAATTGCGTGCCATTATCAACAACACAGCAGAACTCTTCGTCCCCACAGCGACAGCACATCTAGCATTGATAACATTAGCCCGGGCAACAGCCGAGATATTAGGTAGCATTTGACTTTATGTGGGTTAAATTGTAGTTTTAGTCAAAGCTACAGGAAAGAAAACAGTTTAGCTGAACAATAGCAATAGTGCATTTGTTGAGGTCCTTCATGCATTTTATCAAACGAGTACCTTCTGCTCTGATATAGATTTAGTTTTTTCTTTTAACTTAATGATCATTTCATTTTTGACTGTAGCAGCTCTCAGGTTTAAGTATAATGTTTGCGTATAATTTGGTAGATGATGGGCGGTGTATAGTTGTTGTTAGAGTTTATTGAAGTTTGTGGTTGGTATGGTGAGGAGAGCAAATGCTCTAACTGGATTGGCTGATGAAGGCCTCCTGGATACGACTGCTGAAACGAGCAACAGGAAACCGAGTCAAGAACAACATTGGCGTAAGAAGCTATTAATCTTAATCTACTCTATTTGTGTGTTCGAGTGAGTTGTGCGTTTGACAATTGACAGCAAAAGGATATGCTAGTATGATATTGAGCACCTTGTGATTTATTTTCTGTATGTTCTTGAATGATGATAACACCCACATTTCACTTCTGACCTTGCTTGACATTAGGTGACCATGATTCATGTTAACTCAGTGCCTAGTCAGTGTGAAGGTTTAATCTCTAAACATTTCCTTGAATCTCTCTCTATTGCCTAGTGCACAAAAGGGGGAAGAACTATTACAGAGATGCACACATTTTAATGTATTTATGTGTTAATTTTACTACCCTTATGAAAAAGAAGCGTGCTTAATTGTATTGATTGTGCATAAGTAGTCTTCAACTGTACTGTAATATAATGTTATTTATAAAAAAGGCAACTTAAGTGTACTTAAAGATAGTACACTTTAATTACTGCTTCTTAAGTACACTTTAAAAAAAATGGTAATGATGCCAAATTAACCCCCGGTTTAAAAGACGCTTTAATATATTATGCGTTTTATTAGTGAGCAACTGTTTAGACGCATTCATCGACAGAAAATGAATTATTGCTATATAGCTCAACACGGTTAGTCTTATTGTTTGAAGCTCTTGTTTTCTTGATTTAGGGTTAGAGTTAGGGTTAGTTCTCTCATTAGCATTCGCTCCCCCAGCCTCATTCAGCTCCCATGGCTCTCAGTAGTGTTGTAGTACTCGGTCTTGGTCTCGAGACCGGTCTTAAGACCATTTTTTGAAGGTCTTGTCTCGGTCTCGACTGCATTTCTTCTCATTTAATCTCAAGACCAGTCAAGAAGACCACAACTGCAAGGATATCACTAAATTGCCGGTGCATTGTCTGATTTAACAAACGTTCAATAAGCAAGAAGTTAATATTAAATGACACATTTTAAACTGTGTCTTTGCTAATTCGGCAACATTTCGTTATTAAATGAATCAGCTGCTTTGAACAAATCGGTTGAATAAATGATTCTGTGACTTAAATAATGTTAATAATGTTTTAATGTTAAATTCATCTGAACATTATTTATGCAGGTGTAATTGTACAAATTCAAATGCAACTTCTGTACCATGAATTTTATTGTTAGTGATTTGCAGACGATAAACGGCGTTACTAACAGAATAATTTTTTTCAGTAACGAGTAATCAAACGAATTACTGTTTCTCCCGTTACAACGCCGTTAGCGTTACTGAGGGAAAAAAAACGCGCCGTTACTATAATTGAGCTCACTGAAGCGGTTTTCATCCGAACAGGCTTTCTGTCAGTCGGACCTGCAATGTGTTTTTTTTTCTCTGATTGGTGTGTGTGTGTGTGTGTGTGTGTGTGCGGGCGTGCATGCCATGCGTGTTGGGGGGTGGGTGGGGTGGAACACATAACTGATGATGATTGGTGGGTGGGAGACAAGGTTGAGGTTGATAGTGGTTGAGTTCTCACGCACGCACAAGCATATGCACAGTCACAGTCACACACACCAAGTCCAACGACTTCAAAAGGTAGCTTTCGCAAACTGGAAGTATAAGCGCTACTTTTCCCTCGTTGAGGTGAAAGGTAAGAATGTTTATGTAACGTGCAGCAGGAAGAAAGAGTCTCTCCACGTCGGTGGCTAGTAATTCTAATCTAATGAAGCCTCACATCATCACATGCCGCCACAACATTAGTGGCTAAAATCCCAGGTGATAACGTGAGCTCCACTACCAAAGTAGTAGTATAGTACTGATAATATTTACACAATATTTACACCACAGTAGGCCTACTGATAATATTTACAATAATGTATTGAATTTGATAGGTGTCTCACATTGTCCCACAGCAACATTACAATAGTGTACATTAATGTACAATGTTTTATAATAATTCTATTTAGTGTCCAATTCATTCATTTAACATATTTAATATTGGGGGGTTCCAAGTTTAGAAAAAAAAAAAACCTTTCCCTGGTAATTAGTTACTTTTATAATGATGTAACTCAGTTACTAACTCAGTTACTATTTGTAAGTAGTAACTAGTAACTATAACATTACTTTTTTAAAGTAATGTGCCCAACACTGGTGATTTGATTTGTAACAGCGCTAAAGTGTCTTACTATTCTAATTGTATTTATTCATTAAATACAAGACATTTCTCAGACAGTAGATTTGGATCTTTTAGATTCATTTAAGGAGTGCCAGTCTGGTCTCTGTCTTGACTCTGTCTTGGTCTTGGTCTCAACCCCACAAAGTCTTGGTCTTTTCTTGGTTTCGGCACACACTGTTCTTGGTCTCGAATTGGTCTCGGTTTAGGTGGACTTGACCACAACACTAGCTCTCGGCCTCGTCCTGTGCCTTTAAGTTCACCTAACTGCATTTAAAATATATTTGAACTATAATATATTTTAATTTGCTTGTGTCTGAAAGCATTCAGTTTGCAATTTAAAAAATATTTAAAAGGGGTTCTGTAATAAGCAGGGTACAACTGGGCTAAAGGCACACCTTCAGAAAATGTTTGCTTTTTACTATTCCCATAGTGTATAATTTGACAAAAAAAATATATATATAAATAAGGTAAAAGGCTCACCAGCGTAGGGCAAAAGGCACTCAGTATTGATACAAATATTTTAATACTAGTTCAAAACTATCACTTTAGCAACATTTGTACTATTTTCTGTTTATTTTGATAAATAAAATAATTAATTTTTGTTCAATAAATATACTGTCAATAAAATATGTTAATATAAAAATATATTTTAAAAGTACAGAAACAAAATCATTTTAAAAAGTAAAGATTCTGAAAGCGGAGATCCCATAATAATTTAATATAGATTTACAGTAGTAACAAAAATTATTCATATAATATTTTTAAATATGCTGGTTTTTCATTATAAATATTGTGATTTATCTCTAAAGTGGACACCAAACTTGATTTATGATATTTACATCTGAATCTAACCATGACGTCAACAAATCGAAAAGTTAGCCAGCTATTTATCAGCTGCTTTTTACCCCAAATTAAGGGTTGAACGACTTTTTAAAAGTAGACAGTTATGTGATGAAAGTCGAGTCGACTAGTCCTCGATGACGTCATTAATGAACAAATAAATCTGAATCTCGAGACTCAAACGCGGGTTGCCTTGCCTTATGCAAAGCTGTGGCATATGAGACGGTGCTGCCCACAACAGCTATTGCTCCTTCATAACAGCTTAGTTGATCAGTTCTTTTGTCTTTGGGTCATTATATTTCTCACAGATTTGTGCTCGTTCTGAATCAGATGCAGATAAAGTAGCACAGTAAAGATTACATTTATATGAATACATTAGTGAGAGAGTGATTATGTGTGAACTAATTCTACCTGACAGAGTCTCTACTAATAGTGAAGCTGTGAGTTTTAGGTACTAAGAAATATATGCTAGCGTAAGTAGATTTGTATCACATGAAGAACTAGAATTAATCATTTTCCACTTACCTAATGTGTCAAGGCAGTTTTCCAGGCATTATCAAATGAAAGCAAGTGCAACCTTAGTTGAAACTGTAATAATAATATTGACGAAACAGATTTGGCAAACATTCCAGTGCGTATTTGTGTTTGTGCTCTGGATAACTTCGGATATTTCTATTTGCGGTGCTTTTGCGCAGTGAGTGGTGTAGCCAATCACAACGATTGTTGATCCTTGAAGTTTAATATTAGTCAGAATCCACTCACCACTCAAAATGCCAGAATATTTGCTAAAACAAAAACAAAAAAATGTATGAGACTGTGTTTTATTAGTGATTTAAAATATGAAATGTAATTGTAAGCTTTGTGTGAACAGCTTTGGAGAATTGTTTTTGAATTGAAATTTTTCCCCATTCAAAGAGAGCTGTACTATCAGTCATTAATTACTCACCCTCATGTCGTTCCAAACCAGTAAGACCTTCGTTCATCTTTGGAACACAAATTCCAAAGATATTTTTGATGAAATCCGAGAAATCTCTGACCTCTCCATAGACAGTGACTGTAAATTGTTAAATAGTCCTTGTGACTTCAGTTGTTCAACCTTAATTTTATGAAGCGACAAGAATACTTTTTGTGCTAAAAAAAAAACAAAAATAGCGACTTCATTTAACAATTTAGTCACGTCTGTCAGTCTCCTACGCTGTTGACATAGTAAATACAGTGTAGCGCTTCCGAGTTACATCAAAGCTACGCCAGCACTCCGGCTAACCATTGGCCAAAGCTGTTCACGTGAGCACCACGACGCATGTAATGCTGACATAGGAGCTGGCCAATATAAACTTCGTAGAAGACTGACACAGGCAAGAAGAAATTGTTGAATAAAGTAGTTTTTGTTTTGTTTTTTGTGTACAAAAAGTATTCTCTTGGCTTCATAAACTCAAGGTTGAACCACTGGAGTCACATGGACTATTTTAACGATACCTTTCTGGGCCTTGAAAGTGTTGATTTAATTGCTGTCTATGGAGGGGTCAGAGACCGAGTGCTCTTGGATTTCATCAAAAATATCTTAGTTTGTGTTCCGAAGATGAACGAAGGTCTTACGGGTTTGGAATGACATGAGGGTGAGTAACTAATGACAGAATTTTCATTTTTGGGTAGGGCTGTGCGATATTGAAGAAAAATGCGATATGCAATACCTTTATAAATAATGCGATATTCAATATGCGATACGATATTGCTTTAAGTGGTTAAAATCTATTTAAATTGTATTTAAAAAAATATTTAAGAAATGAGAATGATACCATTTATGTGTTTCACATTCTTTCTGGGAAAAGAAAGCACCGCTACAACTTCTGAAATTGACCAGCAGTGTTTTAGCAAAAATTTATGTCACAAATCTGACAATATAATTTTAACATCAATGTAAACAAAACAAAAAATGTCATGCCAATATCCAGAACATCCAGGTAAACAAAGATACCTGAACTAGGGGTGGACGATTATTTTTGTTATTTAAATGTATCTTTCTTCACATGAATTAAATATACACTGATACATAATAAAGATACAGAGGTTATTCAGCCAATATGATTTTCTCTTTTTCTTTTGTTGTTTGACAGACAGCGGCAGATTTTCTGTATTAGCAGGCTGTCACTTTAAGACATAATGCACAGATCCTATTGACACGCATTCGGTTTCTTTCCCCAACTGATATCGTTCACTTAAAGCATAACGACTGTGTTTACATGAATACTCGTCAAGACAGCCATTTTGACATACCTGTGTGTATTTGACAGTTTGAGTGTGTAACAAGACACGAAACAGAACTGAAGGGATCACACGCTTTCAGAGAGGCGGCTAGTGCACACGTTTTGGTGTTTGTGTCAGACTGTGTTGTTTTTCGCAAGTTATTGCGTTTAATAACTCTTTTTAATGTCAAGCAAGTCACATAAGTAACAGTCGTGTGCCCAGTCTATTCTCTGCTATATGCGTCGTCCTAAAACGCACACTTTTCACAATGTTGAAGTAGCCTATTAAAATCATTCAGATATTGCGTGCCGTTGCGATATGCATATTGCAATATGAACATTTGCGATATTTCGATAATTTAGATATATTGCGCAGCCCTAGTTTTGGGTGAACTAACCCTTTAAATAGCTGCCCGCATGCACTGGTATGTAGGCATGTAACACACTGGTAGATCACTAGGGACACCCCTCAACAACAACAAAATAGGTACACAAGTAGTACACAATACACATAGTGTTACACCTTAACTGCACCTTATGGCAGCCAACTTGTCTAACGGCTAGATCTGCTAGGAGGGATACTTGCGTAGTCCGATGTAGTCCACCAAAACCATTCACATCATTCAGCAGATCTATTCCTCCAATACCAAACATATCAACATTAAAAGTCCCATGACATGACAATTTCACTTTATGAGGTTTTTAAACATTAATAGGAGTTCCCCTAGCCTGTATATGGTCCCTAAGTGGCTAGAAATTTCGATAGGTGCAAACCGAGTTCTGGGTGTCCTGCTCTGCCTTTGAGAAAATGTGAGCTCAGACGAGCCAATCTGGAATCTTTCCTGTATGTCGTCATACAGGGAACGGTTACCTCCCCTTTCTTTTGGAGAAAATGGATTCAGTTTATTTTAGTCGCAATGTCAGCACAGGTTTTACAAACAGACTTTTACCATATGGATTCGACAGTACTGCCACAAACAGTGAGTAACAGTGTTCATTAATGCCTGATCTGTGATCAGTGATTTCTGATGTGTAGCTAATTATTCAAGTTCACACAGACTTTCTTTCTTAATCGTTTAATACTGTTTATGCATCAGTGAATCAAGCCAGTGAGTAAATTATTAACTTCACAACTTCACATAACTTCCGTTAGTAGCATGAAACAAATCTGTTATTTAAAGTGTGTTAAACTACAGAGAGCGATCAAAGAACACTCTCTTTATAATGTTCGGAGCTGTCAATCACATGTTGCGAGTATATCTGCACACTTGCCCAAACTGCCGTTATAAAGAATGACACTGTTATGCTGCACAACGAAGCTCTTGATGTATTCACATCGATATTGTGTTTGCTGTTAGTTGTGGTCAAAGCATTTTGTGAGAGAAATAGCGTTGCAATGACGAGATCACTGCATTCACGCGATCAACAGACTGTCTGTCTACTCAATGCTCATCACTGCAGCTTTTCATGTGATGGGAAAAGATCTAAAAAATAATGCTATAATCAACACTTTCACGATTCATTCATCTCGACAGCTGTAATGGTAAAAAAAGTAGTAAAAGTATTCGAGAGGGGTTCCACATGCTAAAAAGTTCGTAGGAGGAGGAAGAAGACAGGGTTTGCATGACTGGGACTCGTATTTATTCAGAACACTCAGATACAAACAAAATTAATTCTCAACAACTCCATACAATAAAACTTTCTTGGCAATCTTTCTCCAGCTCTCCAGCTCTCTGGTCCACGAGTACCCAGTCTGTCTCTCTCTCTCTCTCTCTCTCTCTCTCTCTCTCTCTCTCTCTCTCTCTCTCTCTCTCTCTCTCTCTCTCTCTCTGGCAGTGTTTGCAGACCATGCCATGCCCCCTCCACCACAAAATCTAATACTCATTTCAAATGCAAAGATGTCAGCCAATCACAACAGTGGGCGTTTTCACTGACGTCTCACAGCAGACATCCCTTGAAAGACGTCCTTGAAACAGAGCATTCAAGCCAGAGGCTAATATCAGGAATGCCTTTTATTTCTAAATTATGACATCTTATGATGTAAAAATAATACTAACAATATAAGTACACCTCAGGAAACATTATAAAATAATAAAAAAATCCACACCATGAGACTTTTAACATATCCATTACTATGCCAAACACTCAGAGAGTTGTCATGATAGAAGTGTATTTCTTTTTTTTATAAGGGTATTTCTTTCTTTCTTTTTAATAAGCCATGGCCAAGCACATAAAAAGTTGCTCAGTAAAAATTTTCATCCCAAGTGGTCAGCAGTTTTGGACTTTACACTGAAATAGCTTGCCCTGGATGCATTAAGTTTGATTAACTGCTGTTGATGCTGTTTGTTTATGTTTTGCTTTGTTTCAATGGTTACCAACATTCTCTTATGTATATAAAAAAAGAAATCTCTCTGCTCCTGCCATAGGGTTCTGCGGACTCATACACTAGTCGGCCATCGGACTCAGATGTGTCTCTGGAGGAAGATAAAGAGACCTTACGCAGAGAAGCTGAGAGACAGGCTCAGACTCAGCTCGAAAAGTCCAAGGTCTTGCATGTTTTACACACTTATTATGAATGTCTGATTAACTGTCAGTTTGACAAGGGTTTGTTGAATGTCTGTTTTTCTGCCTAATCGTGAGTCTATCTGTGGCTATATTCAGAATATCACACTGCCATATTACTCATGCTATATCTTTAGTAGTAGTGATTTTAATGTCAGTTTGACAAGGGTTTGTTGAATGTCTGTTTTTCTGCCTAATAGTAAGTCTATCTGTGGCTATATTCAGAATATCACACTGCCATATTACTCATGCTATATCTTTAGTAGTAGTGATTTTAATGTCAGTTTGACAAGGGTTTGTTGAATGTCTGTTTTTCTGCCTAATAGTAAGTCTATCTGTGGCTATATTCAGAATATCACACTGCCTTATTATTCATGCTATGTCTAGTAGTAGTGATTTTTACATTATTGGCATGTTATATTAAGACTGTGTCTCAAGTACTAGTTTGACCAACTAGCCATTAGACAATCAGTTTTAATTTAAATCAAATTAGACCAATCTACCTTTTTATGTAACTGACTTTAAAAAGTTAGGGGGGGGGGGGGGGGTGACTAACTTTTAAGACTACTAGTCTAAGCAGTTTATGCAACCAGCCATGCAACCAAGTATTTCTGTTTAGCCGATACGTTTTGGAAGTAGCTTTTATTTTGACAGCTACATGACTTTTATTTTGTCAGCGGTGAGAACGCAGAGATTGATAAATTGTCATATTCATGTCATTACCTGGTATTTGCTTGAGAAAATATGATTTCCAGTGCTCACAAACTTACCATATTACTTACCATAGTCCACTGTTGGTTAAAGTGTATACTTCCCTATTATTCATGTTTCTAACTATTTATTTATTTGTGAAAAGTACTATAATAGGATTGCAGGATCAAGAAGTTGCTTAAAAAAACTAATCTGTTTATTTTATCCCCCCCCCCCCCCCCCCCCCAGTTTAAATTATTATTTTTTCATATTGATTCATTTGACAAAAAAAAAACCTTTTGGGTATGTCTGCACATTGAGTGCCATCTTCTTCTGAAGCTTAGTTTGTAGCTGGGCTAATTTCTAGAACTTTCTCTGAGGCAAATCAAAGCAGCTGAAGCAATACATGAAATCTCACTGCATTAGTCTTTCCAATCTATTTTTATTCTTCTATTGTCTATTCAATCTTGTTTTTGTCACTCTCTTTTCCACCTCTAGGGGAGGTAGTTATTTTTAGTTCTTGGCTTCAATCAGATTTTATTATTTATTTATTGAATGCTCACATTAATATTGAAAATAAAGCTAGATGGCAGTAAAATATTCAAACAGAAGTAAAATTCTTCACTGACCATGTTTCTTGAAATATCAGTATCTGTTCTCACACACACGCATAGTTTCACAAATCAAACACTTTTAAAAGTGCCTTAAAGGAATATTCACCCAAAATGTATATTTTTCTTCTTCCAGGGAACACAAAATGTGTTGAGATTGTGCTTTGTTATAAAAGAAATGCTCCAAAAGAACAAAACAGCACAATATAGACTTCTAAAGCCATTCTCTAAAATAATTCTCTGGAGGATTAAAAAAATTATAATAAAAATAAAATAGTAGGCTAATGTTAAGACATTATACATAAAACTATATGTGGAGAGCATAGCTCTGTTTTTCTTTCTTTCTTGGAAATATACAGTACCAGCCATAGTTTTGAATAATTAAGATTTAGAATGATTTGAAGGATCATGTGACACTGAAGACTGGAGTAATGATGCTGAAAATTCAGCTTTGACACCATAGATTAATTACATTTTGAGATATGTTCAAAAGTTATTTTAAATTGTAATAGTATATCACACTTTTTCACTGTATTTTTGATCAAATAAATGCAGCCTTGGTTGAAGTCTCTAGATTTGTTATCTTGCTAAATCTAAATGTTTTCTGAAATTCTGGAGATACAATTGAAATTAGAAAGATATTTTTCTAAAGAGAAAAGGAAACCGAGGTTTCTCTATTCTCACTGTAGTGTAGAAACAATTGTGATACTTAAGCAATAGTATTACATTTTTATCCCTTAAGAGCAGATACCTGAATTACAGCATTTCATCAAAAATCTGAATCTGTGTTAGTCAAAGATTTTGCATAAACACTCTCAAATGAAGCAAACATGTTCTTTTTGGTGGATGAATGAAACCGTATAGCTGAACGGGCATGTACACGCAAGGTTACAATCACTACGTCTGATCAATACTGCATGTATAATGGAAAATCGTGTTACATAAGAGGCAGACAGTGGCTGTGAAAACAAAACAGGGATTTAAAAATGAACAGAGAACTGCAAACTATAAGAAATAACGCAAAATATAATTTAAAGCTCCTATAATAAATATTACATTGCATAATTATGCATTTGAATTTTCTATTGTAAAATAAAGGTGAAAGGCAGACTGAAATAAAGGAAAGATAAACGCAGCATTGTCTTGACAGATCATGGAGACTCATGAAGAGCATGTGAGCAACCCACAATCCCCACTTTCATTAGAGGACACCGTGTCCTCTGTTTGTCATACCCATAATTCATTGTGTGCGCAGTGCAGACCGTCTTGTGTCCATATTGATTTTGCCCTGTAGTAAATGCTACTGCTTATTTTCTTGCTTATTGGGGGGAAAATCTGCAAATAATAATCTGAATTAATTTGTAATGGCAACCCCCGTTTTTTTTCTGTTGTTTACTGTGCAGTTTCTAAGTAGAAACGCCTCCACCCATCTAGAAAAAAAAAACAATCATTAAAGTGAATCCTCCACTAGGAGGCAGCGAACCTACTAAGTCCATTTGTAGGTGTGTCAGCAAGCATGTCACAAAGAAATCTTAAAGGGAAAATCTGATTTTTTTCCATGTTTAAGTGCGATAATCGGGTCCCCGGTGCATCTACCAACACAGAAAATGTGAAAAAGGTCAACACATTAACTTTGTTTTGGTAAGCATTTTTCTGCAAGCATGTGAAAAAACGAGCTGCTCAGATTTCTCTCCCTTTCTGACGTAGGAAGGGGATCTATTATAATATAATATTACCGCCCCTTAATCTGTACGTTTCCACCAGTTTATTAAGCACCCCCTGAAAAGGCAGACGGTCTGTATATATTTGTTTGCTGTTAGTTGTAAGGAGTGTTTTTGTGTAATTTGCTGTGTATGCTGATGATAATGCAATTGGGAGAGAGAGTGTTTATGGACAAGACTTTAATGCGCATTTTTCTTGTACTGTGTTTTATTCAGCTCTTACAGTGATTTTCTGGAGTGAAAACAGACGCTTCATCTTTTGTGTGATGAACAATAAACTGCATAAAATACATCAGTAAAGTTTTGGCCATCATTTGGACTGGCCCGCTACAACATGTTTGTACTAATAGTGAATAAAAGCAAGATGGCAACTTGAGTTAAAACCGGAATTAAACTAAACTATACCTGTTCTGTCTCCATGCAGCATATATTATCTGGCTCTGTAGGGATTATTGTCAGACTCCGGTTCGAATTGACCACCGTTAGTTTCTGACATGTTCTGTTGTTGGCTGAATCCAAAATCGCCCCCTAAACCCTCATTCACTATTCCCTACTTTAGTCCACTAATACAGTTCACTTCAAGGAGTGAATGAAAACAGGTGAGCGAATTCGGACTCGTTATTGCAGTGCAATGTGGGATAGAATGAGTGCACTCAATAATCCACTATGGTTTTGGACACCACTACAAATGTCTGTCCCTTCAAATAGTGCCCTATTTAAGGGTATAGGGGGCAGTTCAGGCAGTTCGGATTCAGCCTAGTTGTTGCACAAGCAATTGAAGCTCCGTCCTCTTCTTGAAAGAACAGACAGGGAACAGCAGCTTGTTTGCATTTAAAGGGACATAAACAAAAACGGTGTGTTTTTTTTCTCATCGCAAGTGGCAATTTTAACATGCTATGAAAAATTATCTGTGGGGTATTTTGAGCTAAAACTTCACATACACACTCTCAGGGCATTAGAGACTTATTTTACATCTTGTAATATGTCCCCTTTAAGCTTTGACGGTGAATTCGTTTTGAGACATAAATCGGTACAAGCATTTCTCATCTCTCACCGTGTCCTAACTACACGCGACGCGACTACGAGATGCGACAAATCAATCAAAAGCCACAGCCAATCAGAACAGCGTGTGAGCGGGCTCTCGCGGCAAATGCACAGCACCAGAGATTAATCCTGACGGCACTCGCAAGGAAATGGATAGGCCTAAGTACATAATCAAATTCACAAATATCATGCCATTTAAACATTACTACAAATACATGTCACTAAGACAATCTTTGTCATAGAATATACTTGTTTGTTCATAGTTCGAACGTTCTTGTTTCCATTTGTTTAATTTCAAGATCTGAGGTAAATTATCCATTGTTGCTTTTAGTAAGACAAAGCTGGGAGCACTAAATGATATTCAAAGTCACATTACGCACTTTTAACATTAAATAAAGCACATAAACATTACCTGAGAATATGTTTTATGTTGTTGTTGTTCCAGCCGCGACGTCGCAGAAATAGAAACCGTTTCTAAAATAGATTCATCGCGTGTCGTCGTCGTGGCTGGTTAGGACAAAAACTGCAATTAACATGGAAAAGATACCTTTTATCACATGTCGCGGCGTCGCATCGCGTGTAGTTAGGACACGGTGTCTGACCACCATGTTTTTGAAATCATTCTTGTATGTAACTTTTCAGGACCTGCATGTGCCAAACCATGAAACGGAGACATTAATTCAGTACGAGCAGAAGAAGGGCAAACAAGTTGCTCATTAAATTTCCACAGTCCATCTGAGCTCGTCTGCACCTAATTCTGTCCATTGCTCTACCTCATCAGCATCATCATCTGCATATAGTGCAAAGATGTCTTTGGCACAACCCTCCTCCTGTGGAGAAAGAGACATTACACTGACAGTTCCTTCTGTTTGTTTTGCTGCCCCCCTGGCAGCGGCATCTGCAGCTTGGTTTCCCTTTGATTCAGGCGAGTTGTCCTTTGAGTGTCCTGTTACTTTGATAACAGCTCCTTCTGCAGGGAGAGCACATGACGCCATGAGTTAAATGACCTGCTGTTGGTGAGAGTTAGGAAGTCCAGCAGTAGTTAAAAATCCTCTGCGTTTCCACACAGGTCCGAAACTCCATATGCTTTTTATGGTCTGTGTACACATTGACCCTTTTTCCTTAAGCAAACTGCAGGGCTTGTATCAAAATGAGAAGTTCTGCAACTTGAGCCCCTTCGCTTGAAAGAGAACCACAGTCAGCAGTTTCACCATGGTCGTTTACAACAGACCAGCCTGTGAAGTGTGTTCACTGCTCATGAAAGCTGGACCCATTAACAAACAGTTTCATGGCATTAGGTAGGGGCTCTGTGTCTAGAGGGCTCTTGGTGACATGTACAATTAGTTGTAGACAGTTATTTCCCTCATCCTGTAGCAGTGAGGCAGATAGTATTATCACCTTGGCGTGAAGCTGCAGTCCGTAACTTTTTGCGCTCTAAACAGAACTTCATCAACTTTCTCTGTTTATGTCTATGGTGAGTCACGCAGGGACTGTGCTCCTCTGCAGTGGTTCCTACCAGTCCGGTCTGAAATAGTCCCAATATAAACACTTATTATAAGTGTATCATAATTGCTGTGTTCAGGATTTCTTTGGGCGGGGCTAAAACTAGGGATGCACGATTTTGGATTTTTTGCCGATATCCGATATGCCGATATTTTTCAACTAATTTTGGCCGATGCCGATATCGATACCGATATATGTTTATTTTTTCCCTTTGTTTGTGTTTGGAAACCACCATTTTGAGCAAAAAAAAAAAAAATTAATTCTGGTTTCAGATTTCTGAGGTCTCCTTACTAAAAGGATACTTGTTAAAGATAAATAAATGTTAATAAAGTTCTTTTTATAATAAGAGTATATTAAAAGCGCTGAAAATAACAATAATAAAGTCAGTGATTTTTCATCCCAGACAGATGCAGTTGTAACCTAAATATTTTATTTTTGGATTTAATGTTTGTGCACATGAAGTGGGGGTTACATGGTATCAGTTAATGCTGTATTTAGCTTCAAATAAAAAAAATAGAATTATTTTAGTGCTCCTTGGATTATTTTTCATCATCCATTTCATAACATTTTATTACAGATTAATAAACTGTAAATAAAAGTATTTAAAGGTCCCGTTCTTTGTGATCCCATTGTTCAAACTTTAGTTATTGTGTAATGTTGCTGTTAGAGCATAAATAATACCTGTAAAATTATAAAGCTCAAAGTTCAATGCCAAGCGAGATATTTTATTTAACAGAAGTTCCCTTTCAAAGCCTACAGCGAACGGCCGGCTTGGACTACATCCTGGTACAGCTTGCTTTAATGACGTCAGTAGAACAGTTCGTTGACTAACCTCCGCCCACAAGAATACGCAAAAAAGGGGGCGTGGTCTTGTTGCTCTCGTGGAGAAGAGGAAGTTTTACGTTTGTATATTGTGTTTGTCGCCATGCCGTCGAGACGCTGTTATTTTCATCACCTTTGTTTGGCTTTCCCAGGGATGCGGTACTTAGAGATCATTGAGCGCATACATCTCCCCGTTAAGAGGCGTGACCTTTCCGTGCAACGTGCGCTAAGCTGCTGTCGAATCACAACACAGGAACCGGGCAACGTGCGCTAAGCTGCGGTCAAATCACAACACGGGAACCGCTGGCACAATCAGAACTCGTTACGTATTTCTGAAGGAGGGACTTCATAGAACAAGGAACTCATCAGCCGGTTTTTAGGACCGTGAAAACAGCGGTATACAGATAAGTAAATTGTCTGAAAAATACTGTGTTTTTTTACACGCGAAACATGAACACGTTATATTGCACACTGTAAACACAATCAAAGCTTCAAAAAAACACGAAGAACGGGACCTTTAATTTACAAGTGTCATGCTTGTGACATCATTACCGCTTTATTTATTCAGAAAAAGAAGTAACTTCTTTATTTTGTGTATTCTACTTTTCATTTTATTACTGTAACAACAGCGCCCCCACTTGTTTTGCACTAGTTTTGTTGAGAAAACCTGGCAATCCTGCTTTGATTCACAAATCCAAGGCAGCATTTAAAAACTGTCGGTATAAATCAACATACATGCAATGTATTTGCTTGTTTTCACTTCAAGGCTGACATGATCTTATCGCTAGCAGTCCTTGCACACATGAGTTATTGCAGGCTCATATCAACACGTTATCATATCGGCAAGGCATATTGGCTTAATTTTTTCATATCCGATGTCGTGCCGATAATATTGTGCATCCCTAGCTAAAACAGTGGCTTAATGTGATGCACTGGAGCCAATGAGCCTGGCTCCTTCCCTAACACGATCATAACTAGAGCACATTCGCATCAGTTCGCCCGCTCGATCGCGAGTTACTGTCAGTACCATTAGTTACTACAGCCTACAAATTACAAAACAGCTTACAGAACTAAAACGATGATATCAGGAAGAGGTGGATACATTTTTTGAACAGTTACCTTGATGGAGAGCTGAGGATTACCACCAAAACCTGCCTCTGCAGTGACTTTACACCGGATAGTTTTACAAACTTTTATAAGAGACAACTGGGATTCACTGATAATCCACTGCAGAATGGGGCAAACCGATTATCTGAGTGTCGCAATTGAGCGCCGACAGCGGACACGCCCCCAGCGTTTGAGAGCAGAGAATGATTTTGATTGAGATTTTGATAAGCAATTGTATTTACTTGGCAGATTTTTTTTATGATTCAAATTTGGCTGGGTGATTAATAAAATGTGTCTGTGGTGTGACAAACTGAGAACAAATATTTAATTTTGACTTTACAGGGACTTTAATGATCAAGCTCCTTCTTATCTTAAAGATATTCTTATCCCACATTCATCCAGCAGATCCTTAAGATAAGATTTGTTAATAAGATTAATAAGATTTGTCTGTGGTGTGAGAAACTCAGAACAAATATTTAATTTTGACTTTACAGGGACTTTAATGATCAAGCTCCTTCTTATCTTAAAGATATTCTTATCTCACATTCATCTAGCAGATCCTTAAGATCTTCTGATAGGTATCTTTTGTATGTCCCTCGATCATGTTTAAAAACCAAGGGTGATAGAGCTTTTTCAGTTGCTGCTCCTTGCTTATGGAATCAGTCGCCACTGGATATCCACCTTACACCTTTTATTATCATTTTTAAGAAAAGGCTGAAACTTTTATCTCCTAGGCATTTTGATCTAATTTTAGTGTTGTTTAATCGTCTGTCTTCTATGTTGTTTTATTCTGTTTTTATATTTAATATTTTCTTTACTCTGTTAAGCACTTTGGTCAGCTTTGCTGTGTTTAATTGTGCTATATTAATAAAATGTACATTGTACATCACATGAAAATTTGTATGTCCACATTTTTGCTCAAAAGTGTGGCTTCCCACTTGGCCCGTCTCTGATTAGAGATTGAGCCTTAACAGTTTCAGGATCTGATGCCTGGTGTGTACTACTGCCTTTTGGTGGGCTACAACTTCCTGAGTTATTTTTAGAGCCCACTCTGCACATATCAACAAGCAAGGAGGCTGTACTGCCATTGAGGCAAGAATTGGGGTTGAGGAATATCCTACTATTCCTAATAATCTTCCTGGAACGCTGACCAAGAGCTGCTGAATAGGATTTATTACCCACCCAGGTCCAGCATCAGCATGCCTTAAAGCAGGTGTGGAAGCAAGAGCCTTTTTACTACTCACAAATGCATCTTCCATCTCCTCTGTCCATTCAATTAATTGTGGCCCTGGCTTTCCTCCTTTCAAGGCCTCTGTAAGTGGCTTAGATAGATCAGTGTTAGCCAGAAGCCATATCACCCTATAGCCCAAGAGACTGGTTGCCCACTGAAGCCAAGCAGGTTTGAACCTGGATGGGAGACCTCCTGGGAAGATGATCGCTGCTTGAAGAAGTGTTAGTGAGGTCAGCAGGGGGTGCTCACCCTGTGGTCTGTGTGGGTCCAAACGCACCCAATACTATACACTAGGGTTATTCAAATCTTGCCTTGGAGGGCCAATGTGCTGCAGAGTTTAGCTCCAACCCTGATCAAACTCACCTACCTGTGATTTTCTAATGAACCTGAAGACATTGCTTAGCATGTTCAGGTGTGTTTGATTAGGGTTGGAGCTAAACTCTGCAGTGCAAGATTTGAATAACCCTGCTATAAACCAAGGCTCTGCCTCTCTGTGGTCATTAAAGGGTAACTTCAGTGATTAAGTATTAAGCTTTGTATCAGTAGAAACCCCGTAGTATATTTGAATTATGGTACTTTCCCCCCTCATATCCCCCTGAGACGAGAGAATTATGCATTTTATTTCTGGAATATCGTCATTTTGCGTCATCGGAGGATTTTTTTGGCCAGAGGCTAAAAACTACAGCCAGTAGAGGGAGCTGTTCCGCATGTTTTCAACCCGCCCACAGGGGAGAGATCTCACTCACAGAATGAAAATGCGCTTGGCTTGGCTCGGTCTCGGGCATTCATAACTGGAGCGATGCGGAGCAAAGTGAGTGTTTCAACTTTTCAACTAATTCCTATGAAAGTTTAGCTTTCCATATGCGATCAGAAAACGCAACAGACTGGACACGCGCCGAGAATGACAGCCGCGCTCAGCTCCTACTTCCCTCTCGTGCTGAATAAAAATCTGACTCCTGCTGCGTTTGTCCTGCTGCGTTTGTCCCACACTTTATTGAAAAAACACGTTCAGTTTTTAATTGTAGTGTTTATTCTCTAACTGAACGAAATTATTGTATTAATATGAAGATCAAAACGACGTTGGGGGCAGTGTAGGGAGTTCTGGGAGTTCTGTAGGGAATTCTGGGAGTCGTTGTCTTTCATCCACATGAGACAAAAATACATTTTCTGTCTTTTCTCAGTCTAGAAGGCACCAAATTCAAAAATAATTTCACATTTCTACTACATAAATGACACATTTTGGCTTCATCATTCTGTCTCCTCTCCACCAATAAGCTGGTGTGTGGTGGGCGTTCTGGTGCAATATGGCTTCCGTTGCGTCATTTTGGTGGATGCTGCATATTGGTGGTGGTTGAGGAGATTCCCTCCTTCCATATTCCAAATTATATTAATAATTATTATTATTATTATTACTCAGAAACATACTTGCGGCAGTAATTCAGAAGTCCTATTACTTGCCTTAGACCAGTAACAGTGGTTCAACCAAGTTCAGCAATGGCCTTAAGTCTCTCAGGGGTGATGTGTCAGCCATAAACTCCAACAATTTGACCCAGATAGTTGACTATGGGTTGTGCTGTAACTTTTTTCAAATTCACCTTGAAACCCTAATTTTCAAGGGCTTTCAAAACAGTTTTTACAGCAGTTAAATGTTTGAACTTCGCTGGGCTAGCAATCAAAATGTCATCCACATATTGCAGTATTACAGATTGCATCGTCAGATTAATTTGTCTTGCATACAGGGTCAATGAATGATGCAAGTGTCTGATGAAACGGCGTGGAAGAGGTAAAAAACCTCTGTGGTAAATGAGTCCATGTCCATTGTTGGCCGTTACAGGTGAAAGCAACCTGATCCTCAGGTTCTAAGGGGCAAGTCCAAAACCCGTTAGAAATGTCCAATGACAGTGTTCAGATCCTATGTCATGCAAAATAGTTGCTGGCTTGTAGGTAATTGACAGAATCCCGCTGGTCTGACCCATACAGGACATAGATCAGCATATCTGTCTTGTCTTCTTAAAGTGTCATGAAACGCACCCTGTTTTAGCCTGGTTGTTCACACCTCAGAGCTGAAAAAGTCTCTAGAAATGGGCGTGTAAAGCTGTGGAAAATTGGAAGTGTAGAGGGGGTAAGAGGGGAGACAACAACAAATAAAACACAGACCTACAACACACTCATTATGCTGACACATGAATATTAAAATATGACCGTTGAAGGAGAAAAACACAGAGTTGAGGGCACCTTGATGTGTTTTGAAAATGTGACAACAAACGAGGGAGAAACACGGAAGAACACTACGTTTATGAGCACTATGTAACGACACATGTCAGTTTAAAAGAAAGAATAAAGGCTTAGGTACTTTTTTGTCCATTGTTCTTCTTTGAATTTGAATGCTCTACATCATGTGTATCAGAATAATCCATCATGTCATTGCATTAATGATCAGACGTACAGCTGTATCAATGTCCTTATTTGTACATACAGTGAAGAAAATAAGTATTTGAACACCCTGCTATTTTGCAAGTTCTCCAACTTAGAAATCATGGAGGGGTCTGAAATTGTCATCGTAGGTGCATGTCCACTGTGAGAGACATAATCTAAAAAAAAATCCAGAAATCACAATGTATGATTTTTTAACTGTTTATTTGTATGATACAGCTGCAAATAAGTATTTGAACACCTGAGAAAATCAATGTTAATATTTGGTACAGTAGCCTTTGTTTGCAATTACAGAGGTCAAACGTTTCCTGTAGTTTTTCACCAGGTTTGCACTGCAGGAGGGATTTTGGCCCACTCCTCCACATAGATCTTCTCTAGATCAATCAGTTTCCTGGCTTGTCGCTGAGAAACACAGAGTTTGAGCTCCCTCCAAAGATTCTCTATTGGGTTTAGGTCTGGAGACTGGCTAGGCCACGCCAGAACCTTGATATGCTTCTTACAGAGCCACTCCTTGGTTATCCTGGCTGTGTGCTTCGGGTCATTGTCATGTTGGAAGACCCAGCCTCGACCCATCTTCAATGCTCTAACTGAGGGAAGGAGGTTGTTCCCCAAAATCTTGCAATACATGGCCCCGGTCATCCTCTCCTTAATACAGTGCAGTTGCCCTGTCCCATGTGCAGAAAAACACCCCCAAAGCATGATGCTACCACCCCCATGCTTCACAGTAGGGATGGTGTTCTTGGGATGGTACTCATCATTCTTCTTCCTCCAAACACGTTTAGTGGAATTATGACCAAAAAGTTCTATTTTGGTCTCATCTGACCACATGACTTTCTCCCATGACTCCTCTGGATCATCCAAATGGTCATTGGCAAACTTAAGACGGGCCTTGACATGTGCTGGTTTAAGCAGGGGAACCTTCCGTGCCATGCATGATTTCAAACCATGACGTCTTAGTGTATTACCAACAGTAACCTTGGAAACGGTGGTCCCAGCTCTTTTCAGGTCATTGACCAGCTCCTCCCGTGTAGTTCTGGGCTGATTTCTCACCTTTCTTAGGATCATTGAGACCCCACGAGGTGAGATCTTGCATGGAGCCCCAGTCCGAGGGAGATTTGACAGTCATGTTTAGCTTCTTCCATTTTCTAATGATGGCTCCAACAGTGGACCTTTTTTCACCAAGCTGCTTGGCAATTTCCCCGTAGCCCTTTCCAGCCTTGTGGTGGTGCACAATTTTGTCTCCAGTGTCTTTGGACAGCTCTTTGGTCTTGGCCATGTTAGTAATTGGATTCTTACCGATTGTATGGGGTGGACAGGTGTCTTTATGCAGCTGATGACCTCAAACAGGTGCATCTAATTTAGGATAATAAATGGAGTGGAGGTGGACATTTTAAAGGCAGACTAACAGGTCTTTGAGGGTCAGAATTCTAGATGATAGACAGGTGTTCAAATACTTATTTGCAGCTGTATCATACAAATAAATAGTTAAAAAATCATATATTGTGATTTCTCTCTCAGTGGACATGCACCTACGATGACAATTTCAGACCCCTCAATGATTTCCAAGTGGGAGAACTTGCAAAATAGCAGGGTGTTCAAATACTTATTTTCCTCACTGTATATTTCATTTGAAGATGGCGTGATTAAGTATGTGCACATATACAGTGCTAGTTCATGTTTAGAGCACTACAGTAGGCTATATTAAATATGTCCATAAAAACTACAGTCCGTATATGATTCGTATGATCTGTGTCGCGGTATTGCACGTTGACGTCAGAATCTGTGACTCTCCGACTTTGCTTTTCAGGCCGGAAGACAAAAATAGCTCTAGAAATGCAAAAATAACTTCCACTTTTGAATAAACTTAATGAGTACCTTTAGGGTTTTCAATGATGGCTGTACATATCTGTTCACATCTCAAACAATGTATTTTGCGGTTTCATGGCCCTTTAATATGATCATTCCACCACCCCAGGGTGCCAGTGGTTCACCTCACTGGAGCCATCTCCTCATAGGGCATCCTGTAACAAAGACACTGAGAAACACACACACACACACACACACACACACACACACACACACACACACACACACACACACACACACACACACACACACACACACACACACACACACACACACACACACACACACACACACACACACACACACACACACACACACACACACACACACACACACACACACACACACACACACACACACACACACACACATCTTCCTTAAGGCTGAAGTCATCAGAGCTCTAGCTAAATCAGGAAACATGTCCAAAAGATAGTGATAAAATGTACTTTCTCACAGTCAGAGGCTACAGTACAGTATTCTTCTTTATTCTCTAGTGATGAAGACGAAAAGTAAATGTTTTAATTGTGAACTGGTCACACAGAGAAGGGCCGGTTGTGACCTGTGTAACCTAGACTGCCAAGGTCAGTAGGAGGAATTCAAAATATGTTCTGTGCTACTCCTAAGGACATAAGAACATGGAGAAACAGCACGTCAAGGCATATGACGCATGATGCTAAACTACTTCAATCTCATAAACCTAAAGAATTGTTTCAAATCATTAAAATTTTTGGAAGGATAAATATTAATTAATAACTGATCAAAACCACTTAAAAGGATATAGCCTAATGAACGGGAGGTCAACGTCAAAACACTCATGCGTTTTTCAAAATAACTTATTTTGTGTACCAAAGGTTTGGAATAGCATGAGAGTTGTTGTAATGTTCTAATCTTTCTCTTCTACTACTCGTTAATATTTCATACTGTATTCACTCTTCGTCCTTCTACACAGACTAAACCAGTGGCATTTGCAGTACGTACTAATGTTGGCTACAGCGCCTCCTTTGAAGATGATGTCCCTGTGCCTGGAATGGGAGTCTCATTTGAGCCTAAAGATTTCCTTCATGTTAAAGAAGTATGTATATACATATACACACATATCCATATTTACATATATACAGAAAAAAGTAAGAATAATTATTACGATTGAGTTCAAATCAGTTTTAATTCTAAATAAACCTGAACAAATAAAATGAATACCATATGTCCATATCACAACAAACACAAAGCACAATACTCAAAATACATTTATTATCACAGATTCTTTTACTCAAACAGACACACATATAAAACAATTGTTTATGGTCTTAAATTCTGAATTGGACATTTTTACTATAAGGTTCTGTGAGATTGTTATTGTATACTTTGTGTGTTTAATGACAGAAATTTAATAACGACTGGTGGATTGGTCGCTTGGTGAAAGAAGGGTGTGACATCGGTTTCATCCCAAGTCCAGTGAAGCTTGAAAGCACTCGCCTCCACCAAGAGCAACGTGGAAAACAAGGAAAATTTTACTCAAGGTATCTGTTCCACAAATGCACAAGTTCTTCTCCAAACAAACTCGTTGTTGGTCCATCGGTCGTATTTTTCTCCAAATCGATTTCGAATAGCTAACAACTCTTACTGCATGCACTACAACAGACTTTTAAAAATGGTGGTTGAAATAAAATGCTGCGTGGAGTCAACCAATCAGCATGTTCAGCACCCAAGTCCCACCCCCCGAAAGTTCCTTAACTTTGAAAAAGTACTGCCTCGTGAGCAGGGACTTTCTGAGGGGGAAATTTTGGGCTTTTGGGGGCCTGAAACCGCACATTTTTGAAAGTGGGTTTCAAAGTGCAAGTTTTTGAGGACAATATCATTATTGTCTCCATTTAAACTACAAAAACTTGGAAAAATTTGTGAAAACTGATGTCATGCATACAAGTATTACATGTTCATATGACTATAGGTGTGTAGTGTTTTTTTACAAATTGACATTGACAACTACTGGCCTGGCATACAGAATACGGCATTTTAATCGTTTTCGCGGATACATGTGCGTGAACGGGATTAATTTTGACAACGTTGTCACCTGTACACGAAAAACGCGAAGGAAAATTTTTGCAGGAAAAACCTGCTCAGTTGGCCTAAGCCAGTGGTTCTCAAACCTGTTCTGGGCTAGCCTGGATGCCAGCCGAACTTAGCCCCGCCCACAACATTTTAACTTGGGCAGTTTGGTCTGGACTTGATCCGTAGAGAAGTAATTATGATAGACGATGATGGACAGATGATAAACAGTAAAGTAATCATCCATGTCATCAAAGGCGCTTGGGTTGAATTTGTTCTAATCTTAAACGGAGAACTTGTTCGTATATGCATTCACCTTTACTATTTCTCTCAGAAATGATGATCGTGTTGGTAAGTAAGTACTCTGTGTATCCTTAAATTATTTTTTTACAACACCGGCAAAGATTGTTTACACTCATCTTTTTCTTCTAATGTTAGGCTACTTATTCCAGCGTGCGCGCAGACAGGGTTGCCAAGTTTTTACAACAAAACCCGCCCAATTGCTAACGTTACTCAAAACTAGCCAAAAACAAGCCCATTAGCTTTCCGGGGGGGTTCTCCGGGAAAAAAGGTATTTGGGGGGTAAAATATGTGTTATTTTGGCAGGGCTGCCTGCTAAAATTCGCATTTCTGGGTCTGTATATCACATAATTGGGGTCGCTTCAACTAGCGGACTTGGCAACACAGTGCAGTTGAGTTCTGTTGACATTTGACAACTAACATTATGCGTCGCTCCGTTGCTCTGATTGGTTGTAGGTCTATCCAATTGAGGTCTTTCCTGGTTCGGTTGAAACACGCCCCATAATCACAGCCCAACGGAGCAGTATCAGACTAAAATTCTGACTAGAATTAAGTATGATGACGTCAGGCTAGTTCTGGGCTGCAGCGAAACGTTGGAAAATGCTGCCTGTGGAGGACACATTTCAAGGTCGGAAGGCATCAAGGCACGTCCAAATCTAATGTTAGCTTTACTTCCCGTCTCCTGAGATACCTTCATCTGATCAAGTTTTGAAGGCAGCATATATGTATCGTTTCGCTGACTTTGATATCCCACAATCCTGTGCATTCCATTCGGTTGAGCTGGAAAAAAAAGATACCGTCCGACTGTTTTTTACCAACATTTTCCACTTCTGATATAATTTCTAGTGAGAAATGAATAATGTAGTAATTCAATATTTGTTTAGTTCTCACCAAAGCTCTCTATTTTGCTGTAGATCATTAAACCGTTACACTGCCTCAGTAGTCTGTCCGAAATTAGTTTCGTGAGGTGCCTTCATTGCACAAACACTGCCTTACAAGTCATTGTCTGATAAGGCATCGAGGCAACGAGTCAGCAGCCTAGGGCCTAGTCCACACGTCCTTCACTGTCCACACGACACCACTGCAACCGGAGTTTCTAAAAATGTTCACCCTGGCAGGAGTTTTCAAAAAAAGTTCAGTTTCAGTGTCGGTATACTGCGTTTACGTGTGGACTAACGGCCAAACCGTATAGAAAAATACCCGTGTTCGTGTGGACAGGGCCTAGGTTTTAGGACGCAGCCCTGGATTACCACGAACCCGCACATTTAGTTTGTCTCCCTCATCTATCACACCTGATTAAACTCTTGAGCTTATTAGTAGAGACTGCAAGACCTGAAATGGGTGTGTCTGATGAGGGAGGCATACAAAATGTGCAGGGCTAGTGGTACTCCAGGACAGGTTTGAGAACCACTAGAATACATAAAAGCAGAAAGACCTTACATCTTTCTTTTTTGATTGTATGTTGTTGTTTTTCCTTCACAGTAAATCAGGGGCAAACTCTTCATCTAGTTTAGGAGACATTGTTTCAAACTCCCGTAAATCAACCCCTCCCTCCTCAGGTAAGTTATCAAAATTGGATGTTACTTTAAAACTCAATGTTATATTTTCAACATTATTCAGCTGATCAAAAAATATATATTTTTGATGTACTTTGTATTATATTTGATATGTCACATCATATAAGTTTTCAACACATCCTCTATCCTAGTCCAAAAATTCTAGATGAATGTAAACAGGATTCACTTTTGGAATTTTCTATCTTAGCATGCATCTAAGTTATAATTTATTATCATAAATTGTCAACGTTTAACATGTGCGAGAACTGAAAGCAACAAAAGGGAGACTCCGGGAGTCTGTTAACGCTAACAATACTAGGAACTGTGAGGAGGCAAAATTTGAGAAAAGAATATGGAGGAAGAAAGCACTGGAAATGCAGTGGCAGTCACTATTACAACAAAAGATTTAAATGGGTAAGTTGCTGTGTCAGCTTCTGAAGTACAGGGATGAAGACGGATGAAGAAATTTCCTCAGATGATTTGAGAGTTCAGATGATTTGATTTGACACAATGAGTGTGTGGAGCCAAATGTGCGACGAAAGCAGCAGTTTATATATGCTACTCCAGCATTTTGATTGGTCGGAGAATGGACTTTCTCCTCCTGAAGTTTTGTTTGTTTGAAGGGATACTCCATCCAGAAATAAAAATTCTGTGATCATTTACTCTCATGTCACTTCAAAACTTTCTTCTGTTGAACATTGAAAAGATTGGAGAATCTTTTTTTTCTTCCTTTTTTCTTGTCCATACAATGGGCTTCAGTGTTGTTAGGTTCCCAGCATTCTTCGAAATGTCGTCTTTTGTGTTTCACAGAAAAAAGAAATGCATACAGGTTTGGAACCACATGAGGGTGAGTAAATGATTACAGAATTTTCATTTTGGGTGGACTATCCCTTTAATAACTCCATTGTGTGTAATGTTGGAATAATAACACAATATTATTATTCTATAAAACAATTCCAGTTAAAATCCTTTAGGATTGATTGCCAATTATGATTTTAAAAAATTTGACTAGAGCCAACTGAAACACTTGCCATTATGGAAGCCCGTTTCCGCCACTAAATAAAAAAATAAAAAGAGTAATTGCGACTTTTTATCTCAGATAAAAAAAAAATTCCTCACAGTTGCGAGTTATAAAGTCAGAATTTCTGAGATATAAACTCGCAATTGCGTGATAGTCACAATTCTGACTTTTTTTCCTCACAATTACGAGTTATAAAGTCAGAATTCTGAGATATAAACTTGCAATTGCGTGATATAAAGTCACAACTCTGACCGAGAAAAAAAAGTCAGAATTGTGACTTTGTATCACGCAATTGCGAGTTTATATCTCAGAAATTCTGACTTTATATCACGCAATTGCAAGTTTATATCTCAGAAATTCTGACTTTATATCACGCAATATTTAGTTTGCCTTTATATTCTTTTAAATATATTATTTACATAATAAGTACTCTTTTTAAAAGTATGTGTAGTTTTTCACAAGGGTCTGCTTTTACTGAAATGCAGTATGCTTCATTGCATTTAGTGTGCGAAATAGTTGTAAACTGGTGCCTTATAAATCGTTTTTAAATGAATGTTGTACATTTACAAGTGTCTTTCTTAAGGTCTGTATGAATTCCCTTTTGTGTTTTGCTGAGGCTCATATGTAAGTGTGTGCATTTATATATGTGTGTGTAGCTGTGGACATAGACGCTGCTGGGTTAGATCCAGAGGAGAGTGACCCTCTTCCCAATCAGCGTTCTCCCAAAGCCAGCCCAAACACAATAATATCCCCTTTAGCCCGTGAGAAACGAATGCCTTTCTTTAAGAAGGTAAAGCATACCGATGGACGCTCCCTCGTTCTGCATCTGTCTGTCACCTCCTGCACAGCAGCATCAAGCAGAGCCTGTTTTGTTTGTCTCAACGTTCATGCCAGCTTATTCCACTCACACTTTCCCTTCTCTCTCCCTGTCTTTTCCACTCACTCTTTCCCTGTCTTTTCTTTGTTCTTCCACACTCCCTTGGTCTTCTCTTTTTGTCTGTTTCCCTTCCTCTTTTCCTCAGCTAAGCAGAGGCATAAGTCGGTAAGTTAGGCCTCGCAGAGAGCCATGCAGTGGATTCCTGAGGCCTGCTGCGGGTCATTCCTGTTATGCTGTACCTATGCTTGTGCTGTAGTTTATTAATTATAGTTTTTTGACAGAAAATTAACAGAATGCCTAAAAGGACGGAAATTAAATGCCACAAAACATCTCTAAAGGTGCAAACACATTTACTGTTGCTTGGCGAAATTTCAGTCAATCCAGTAATTTAAAAAGAAATCCTTGTTTTTGGGAGTTTTGTGAAAAAGATGTAGTTTATGCTTATGTTCAAGTTGGTCACACAAATTCACCAACAAAAAGCTGCTTGGTTTGAACTATGCTTCTATGCTACATCACTACATTATTGACAATAGACAATGGACTTTTTTTGCCCATGTAATTTGGCTGAAATCTTGCTAATGTGATTGTACCTTAATACACTCTTCAAAATAAAAGTTTCCAAAAGGGGGTTTAGCAGCGATGCCATAGAATAATAATTTTTGTTCTTCAAAGAACCTTTCATTGATCAGTTCTTCAAAGATCCTTTTTGAAGTATATTTTAATAATCTAAGGAACCCTTTCCCACTATAAAGAACCTTTTGTGCAGTGGAAAGGTTCCATGGATGTTAAAGTCCCACTGAAGTGCCTTGAAACGCACAGCATTATTCAATGTGTTGATGTAATTTCCACTGAAACAGGAAGACAGGGCGGGACATATCGAGCAGCTATTAAAAATAGCGTACGTATATATTAGGGATGCCACAATTCTCAATATAATATTGAACCATTCGGTACGGCATTCAATCAACGGTTCAATACACGCTTGTGAATTTCGGTTTTGCGTTTGCGTAATTAATTCTTTTTATTTCTCTCCGAATTTGCTCTGTTTGAGTGTGCCTGTGAATCTACGCGCTGATGTGAGCAAATATCCAATCACTATGCACTAAAGTTAGGGGTGTTTAGCCACGCTTGCAATGCTGTTCACACTTTAACACAGCGGTGAAGTGAGGAATCACGAAAGTTAATTTTTGCATACGTTTTAAAGCCTTGCCGGTTAAACATTTCATTTGCGTGCTTAATAAGCACTGCTTTAAAATGCGCTTTCCCAAGCATGTGCACTAAACGCCTGTCAAACACATGATTACAGGACTGAGTAGTCTTACTGCGCTAATACTGTCAAATACACACAAGGTTAACATAAACACAGTCGGTTATGTCTAAAGTGAAAGTAAAATCGATGTGTATCTGTATATTAGATGCGTGCAGGTCTTAAATTGACAGCAGCGCAGCCTAGTTAATACGCTGTCGGCTTGTCCTTAAAGGGACAGTTCACTCTAAAATTGTCATTATGTACTCACTCTAATGTTGTTCCAAACCTGTATTCATTTTTTCTGTGGAACACAGACAGTTGAATACCAGACAGCTGATGGTAGCCATTGACTTCTATATTAGAACTTATACTTCATGTGAGATGGTGGTCCAGTGTGTTAAACCATGGAACTGATAAGCAGAAGGTTGCTGGTTCGATCCCAGCGGTCACCACCAGTGTTGAGCAAGGCACTCCACCTTGAGCAAGGCACTTTACTCCATGTTGCTCCAGGGGGATTGTCCCTGTAATAAGGGCACTGTAAGTCGCTTTGGATAAAAGCGTCTGCCACATGTATAAATATAAATATAATATAAAATATATTATTATTTCCTACAATGGGGACCAGCAACTGTTTGGTTTCCAACATTCTTCAAAATATATTTTTATAGTAAGGTTCTTTAGACTATAAAATGGTTAGAAAAAATGGTTCTTTAAAGAACCTTTCACAAAACGGTTCTTCAAGGAACCTGAAAATGGTTCTTCTATGGCATCGCCGTGAAAACCCCTTTTTGGTTTTTCCTGAAACATTTATTTTTAAAAGTATAGCTAATAAATAACCTTAAGGTTGACATGCCAATAAGCTTTATTTTTAAGAGTGTACAAGAGATGTTTGTGCTGTTGTTTTTCCACCAAATGGCATGTTAACTTGAACCATTACCACCAAAATTTAAGTAATGAAATGACTATTTTCTTATGTTTAGTTAATTATAAGAAAGGTAACAACTATAATCTGCTATGAATCCTACTCCTTGAGGGCCACATTCCTACAGAGTTTAGCTCCACTTTACCTGCCAAGTTTCTATTGATCTTGAATACTTTGATTAGCTGGTTCAGCTGTGTTTGATTAGGGCTGTGACAAGAGGACCCTGGCCCTCCAGGAGCAGGATTCTGCACCCTTGATCTTAAATATTGTAAGTTTAATATTTTGTCCTCTATATTAAGACATGAAAATGTACGACATGGTAGGAATGATCGGATGGCCACTTCCTAGTAACCCTGTGTGGGTCTTCCTTCTGACATTTCTCTTGTACAGCTTTGAATTTGCATTTGTTGTGTGTGCATGTTTAAACAATTAAATTATTATTTATACAATTATATAATAACTTTCTAATAACAGCGCTGTTATAAAAGCCTGATATTAACAAATCTTTTACTAAACTCCTCAGTATGTGTGAAACACCTGATGTGTATTATGTACATTGGGTTTTCAGTTGGGTGTCAAACTTAATTTGAGCTCAGGCAAAAGTAATGCATTACATCATTTAAAAGAACAATATTAACCCTTTTTTCCTTCAATTTAACTGTAATATTTAGCAATACAGCAATGTAATAACAGGACATACTTAGCCTGCTGACATTAAATTTGACACCTGCAAAGTAGATATTGATCTTGAATATGGATATCCTGAACAACAGTTTTCCCTCTTTTATCCCTCCTAGATGTGGTTGTAAACTGTGTGTTCTTCTATTGTGTTTGTATTTGCATTCTGTGAGGTGTGTGTAAGAGGTTAATGTTGTGTTTTTGTGGTGCTCTACAGACAGAGCATATTCCTCCATATGATGTGGTGCCATCTATGAGACCAGTGGTGCTAGTAGGACCCTCCCTCAAGGGCTACGAGGTCAGGTGCTGCAAAAAGCATTGTGACTTCATAGAGAATATATTTAAGGGCTAATTCACCCAAAAAAACACTAAAACACTTTTTGATGTATTTTATGGTTTTAGTAGAATGTCCCTTCTCCATAAAATTTAAGTACTGTAAAGTGTAAAAGTGTGACCCTGGACCACAAAACAAGTCATAATTCGCATGGGTATATTTGTGGCAATAGCCAACAATACAATTTATGGGTCAAAATTATTGATTTTTTTTTTATCCCAAAAATCAGGATACCAAGGATAGACAATGTTCCATGAAGATATTTTGTAAATTTCCTACCGTAAATATATAAAAAATGTATTAATAGTTGCAATATTCATTGCTAGGGAGTTCATTTGGACAACTTTAAAGGCGATTTTCTCAATATTTCCTTTCTTCTTCTTTTTTTGCACCCTCAGATTCCAGATTTTCAAAAAGTTGTATCTCGGCAAATATTTTCAAATATTGTCCTATCCTAACAAACAATCGAAAACGTATTTATTCAGAAAATCTAAATTTCCAAAAATGTACCCTCATGACTGATTTTTGTGGTCCAGGGTCACAAATGACAAAACATTGCAAACATCTGTTGTTTTTAAGGGAAAGCAGTAAGCACTAAAAATAAATGCACTGTAAATGAGTAATTAGGAAATGACATGCCCATGGCCTTTTGTTTGTTCACACACACAGCTCTTACTGGCCTACATCTGTTACACTCACCTCCCCTAAAGCCCCATTCACACTGCCAGCAACTTTTTCACTGTATGTCGCTAGTCTCTGTACTGTGAGACACTTGGCGTTCCCAGTGCTGTTGCTCTGATGCTATTGGTAGACTGCACGTCTTGTCATTTCTAGAGAAAATGCAATAACAAGTGATATATAAAACTAACATATTCTAATTTGACTAGCAATTAGGTTTAAAAGAATTAAAAGTAACATTCTGCTGTTGGAGAGTGTTGTGATATAAACCACAATTAAACTCACTCATACTGTTCTACATGAGTAAAACATCATTTGAATTTGCTAAATAATCAATTTTCTTGTTCCTAATAATTAACATAACACAGGGGAAACTGTAATATGAACTGCAGCAGTGATAAACTGTTCACTGCATCATATAATATTACAAACTATCAATGTATGAATCAAAAGCCCTATTCGGACGTAATTGTTTCTCACGTGGACGTCTGTAAAAATAAATTTGTATGCCACCGCAGTGATAAGACTCATGCATTCAGATGGTGATTTATTCACGGTGGAGGAGCGAGTTTCGTGATCCTGGGAACGCACTGCTCACGTGGTCAATAACATGATTGACTGCTGTAAATAAAATGTCATCTGCTTGATATAATAAGAATAAATGCATATTTAAATTTAATAGGAAAATAATATCGTAATTATCATTGAATTATTTAATTCTGTTTAAAAATAGGAAGATATATAGACGCGCATCATGTTCATGTTATTGACCACGTGAACAGTGCGTTCCCAAGTGCGCAGGATCACAAAACTCGCTCCTCCACCGTGAATAAATCCGAATGCATGAGTTCTAGCACTGAGGTGGCATGCACATTTATTTTTACGGACGTCCACGTGAGAAACAATTACCGTCCGAAGAGGGCTAAACTCACTAAGACTGCCGATAGTTTCTTTTCCACGCATCATTATTTTATCATATCCATGTATGTGGTTACAGTCAAATCATATAAAACTGTGAAATTGTCCTGAACTGTCCTGTCTTGCCTGCACTCGTGTGCGGTGATGTGAGCTCCACAGACAGTCAACTACTATTGGTTGTCGCATGAAATTTGCGTCTAATTTGCATAAAGTTTACATTTCTGAACTTTTGTTGCGTATGCTTTTGACATGCATACATTCTATCGCCAACAGTCACTGTCGTATCGCCGGAAGTTGAAATGAATGGGATCATGGCGTTTTGTCGCTACGTGTCGCTGGCGGTGTGGAAAAAAAAAAAACGTACTCCCTGGCCTCAAGAGACGTGTTCTTGTTAACGCGCCTGCCGATTTGAATCCCATTTGGAGTAGGTCGAGTAGGACCAGTTACATTTGGTGCCGTGACCAGGATGGGAGTGAGGTATAGGGGGGTGAGTGGAACAGATGTAGACCAGTAAGAGCTGTGCATGTAAACCTCACTCCCCTGATATCAAGAGGCGCACTAGCGACTGGCGCTAGCGACTACTGTCTTGAGCGTTCTTGTTAGCACACCCGCCTCCCATGCTGGAGACCTCCGTTCGAACACTGCTCGGAGCGGGTCGAGTAGGACCTGTGAATTGTATAAAGAAAAATGGGTAACATTTTACAATAAGGTCACCTTTTTAGCTTTTAGCTTTTAATAATTTAGCTTGAGCTTTTAGCATTAGCTTTTAACATTACTGTATTTATATATATATATATATATATATATATATATATATATATATATATATATATATATATATATATATATAGATATAGATATAGATATATAGAATAGGAGAAATGGTGTTCAAATTTACAAAAACAAAACAAACCAAAACATTAAAGGGGTCATGACATTCATTGATTTCGTTATATGTTCCTTGATGTTCACTTATGTTAAAGTTTTTTTTTGCATAAAACAAAAACAAAACAAAAAACATGGACTCCTTTAAGAAATAAATGTAACTTTTGTGTTAAGGCCGCTACATACTCCGCAAGAACAGAGAAAAAAGTTCTCGCTCCCAGGGCTGCGTGAACAAAATTACGTCATTTTGTTCTCGGAGCCCTGGTTTGGGAGTTCTCGCGGCTTGTTCTCGTCACATCGTCTGAGCAGAACTTTTTTCTTGTGGGTGATGTTCGGCACCTGCTTTTCTCATGAAGTATGGAATGTCCTGACCAGAACGAACTTTGTTCTTGCCACCTCGAGAAAACAAACAAATTTCTTTGTTCTTGCAGAGTATGTACCAAGCTTTATACTTCAAGTCTTCTAAAGTCAGACATTTCTATGAGGAACAGAGAAATTTAAGCTGAAAATCTTGCCATATGCACTAGCTCTCCTGATGTGATCAGCATACAGTTTGAAAAGAGTGGGCAGTTTGCTTATCTAATGTGTAAATATCTTATTACAAATATCAACTGTACAGTGACACAACCTTGAGTTGGTAATGAGTTATATTTTGGGTGAACTATGTCATAAATCATGACAGGTGAAAATTTCATAAATCTCCATGCCTGATTACGCTCCTCTTTTTAGTCATGCACAGTATTTGAGTGATTTTAATATATGTTTTTACTTATCACTTCATATTTACATTTAATTGTAACGCATTTAGATTTATGCTGGCCGTATGAATTTTCTGGAAATAAAAGGCTGGAACAGAAAGCAAAAAAACTGACATGTTCCATTTTTGCGTGCAAACAGGTTACAGATATGATGCAGAAAGCGCTGTTTGACTTTCTGAAGCACCGCTTTGAGGGAAGGTAAGTCTTTAAGCTGTTTCTCTTCCTCCTTCACCCTCCTTTGGGATCGTTTATATATTTGTGTGTGTATGTCACGTGAGTGTTCAGTGTTTCTTAAAATAGTCACATCTCATTGCCTTAATTGGCCATGCTGGTCCATAAGCACACAACTGGGTCACATGCTTGTACCTTCCCTTGACTGCAGTTTTCCCGACACGACTGCTCTGTATTTCCAGTATGACGTTTAAAACAAACATGTTGGTGAATGTTTTGGTGAATCTCATTCAGTTCATTTTGAAATCTGTTGGATAGAGAGAAACAGAAACATGTGTGCAATGACTAATTCCACTGTAGTTAAAATAGAATACTAATCTTGTACTTGTCTAAGAACCCCTAATACTGCTATTCCATAGCCAAATACACAGAAGCTGCACACACAGTTCTAGATCTTTTACGTCTACAAATGATGTCCAGGACATTGGTAATTGCTGCTCATGGTGTCTCTTTCACTGTCCTTGTTTTCTCTAATTCAGGATATCAATCACAAGGGTGGCTGCTGATATTTCTCTGGCCAAGCGCTCTGTGCTGAACAACCCCAGTAAACACGCCATCATTGAGCGCTCAAATATACGCTCCAATTTAGGTCAGTTAAAGTGTTTGTATTTCTATTTTATTTGGTATCATGGTTTGGTGTGGCTGACCAAGAAATTTTATATTTTGTGAAATGTTTAATATATTTTTTATATTGTAGTAATTTCACAACAGGAAATTGATGTAAACATGTGAGCATGTGAACATAAAAGCAGTTTAGCCTATATTTTAAATATTTCTCAACTGTACGACAGATCTTAACTTGAGTGTGAAAAAATCAGTCAAAAGGAGGAGATGAGACACAAATCTTATACAGCTCTATTGCTCCACCCCCTGTTTGCTTTTGGCATGGAGGGATGGGAATTTTCAGTTTTCAGGTGACAGCATCAGTAAAATGTTCAAATAATAGGGGTCAAACATGATATCAGTTAAAGGGTTACTTCAGCGATTAGCATTAAGCTTTGTATCAATAGAAACCCGGTAGGATATTTGAATGATCATGCTTCCCCCCCCCCCTCCCCATATCCCCCTGAGATGAGAGATTTATGTATTTTATGTCTGGAAAAAACCCTCCGATGACGCAAATATTGTAATTTTGCGTCATTTTTTGGCCAGAGGCTAAAGACAGAGCAAAGCGAGTGTTCTCAATGAATTCCTATGAAAGTTAAACTTCCATAGGCATGAACTGAAAACGTGCCAGACTGGACACGCACCATGAAGGCCGTGAATGAATACCGGTCGGCTATGCTCATTTTAGTTTCGGTTTAAAATTAGCGCCAGTTCAGGTGCGGGTTGCTTGAATTGTGGCTTCATAAAAACACAACAACAAAACAGTACAATGATAAACTCACTTAAATAGGCGCATTTCGCTTTGAAACCAAATCTTCTGTGATCATTTGGTCTGTCAGCTCCTCACTCTCTGATGAATGTAATCTGACTCTTGCTGCGTTTGTTCTGCGACCAGGCCCGTCGCAAGGGGGGTGCGAGGCCCGGGGGTATAGCCTATTAAGGGGGGTCGTTGCTATAATGAATAACAATTTGTTGTTTATGTGGATATTTAAGAAGAAAAAAAATTGTATATTCAGTTTAACAGCATTATCAAGAAGTTAAACCGTGTAACTGAACTGTGCAGTACGCACATTTTGACGCTAAAATTATGTTCTAAATTATGAATGGGCCAACATGTTTGCAAAATCCACTTGAATGAGTTTGGACTGCTCTCTCACATCAAGTGATTTCTCAGTCAGTAAAATAAACAGACAGTATTGTCAGTATTGTACAGCACTGTTTAAAAACATTTAAAACGTCTAGAGATGGAGCACTGCTGCTCCGACAGGTGAGTAATAGTTAGGCTACGCTTATTTAACTTTAATAGTGTTAAATAAAAAACCTTTTGTGCGTACCATCAGATGAAATGCAGGTGCACGTCCGTGCTTTCTCCATCCATTCAACAAATGTACATCCTTGAATGAACGTGCATTTCTAGCGTATTTACTTGAACTTCTTAGGCAATATCTATGGTTTGACCCATTTCAGAGGCGGCCAAAATCTGAAATTTGAATGGACTGGGAATAAAGCTCTATGTATGAACGTGATGCGCGATGCCGCGCTGAATAAAATGTTTTCACGCATGAATCACTGTCACACGCACAGAGAAATAGGCTATTGCAAGTTAGCCTACTGCATAATACATTTTTAACAAGCACAATAATAAAGCATCACGATACACACCTTTAGCTATGTTTTTTTTATAACTACTATAGTTTTTTGATGGACAAAAACATGAATTTCAACTATTGACTTTACATCATCAAGTCATCACTTTACTTTTAGGCGAGGCCCTGTGCGGTCGCACACTTGGCACAGCCCTTACGACGGTACTGGCTGCGACACTCATTTTGCTCGTGCTGTATTGAGCAGACACTTTCAGTTTTTAATTGTAGTTTCTGTTCTCTAACAGAACTAAATTATTTTATTACTATAAAATTCAAAACGACGGTGGGGTGGGGCCGCGGTGGGCAAGAGATGTAACCGTTGGCGTGGCTTGGGAATGGCCTCTTAGGACAGTGAAGCAAGTGCATTCTCGGAGTTGTTGTCTTTCATCCATATGAGACAAAAATACATTTTCTGGCTTTTCTCAGTCTAGAAGGCACCAACTTCTAAAATAATTTCACATTTTTACTATATAAGTGACCCAAATTTAAATACACATTCATCTTTCCAGCACTGAAGTACCCTTTTAAGTAGGGAATCAAACCATAATTTTGTAGTTAGTAGGGGGAGACTAAACAATAAAAATATGGCAAAATATAAGAGAAATGCAGAAACACCTGTTTGCCATATTTTCCAAAAGTATGCGTGACCGTATGGTTGATATGTCTGTAAAGGGTTAAAATAGCCAGATAGTTGGACAGACTGAAGTGTGACAATATGGCCTTCTGAGAGTGATTTATGAGGCTGTCCATGAGGATATTTTATTTTTTTCATCAAGCAGACATAGTTAAAAAAAAATGAAATTCTATTTCAATAATGTTACTTACACATACACCGATCAGGCATAACATTATGACCGGTGAAATGAATAACACTGATTATCTCTTCATCATTAGAAGCAGGAATAATTGGCATATGTAAAGCAAACGTAAGGATTTGAGCGAGTTTGACAGGGCCAAGTTATGATGGCTAGACGACTGGGTCAGAGCATCTCCAAAACTGCAGCTCTTGTGGGGTGTTCCCGGTCTGCAGTGGTCAGTATCTATCAAAAGTGGTCCAAGGAAGGAACAGTGGTGAACCGGCGACAGGGTCATTGATGCACGTGGGGAGCGAAGGCTGGCCTGTGTGATCCGATCAAACAGACGAACTACTGTAGCTCAAATTGCTCAACAAGTTAATGCTGGTTCTGATAGAAAGGTGTCAGAATACACAGTGCATCGCAGTTTGTTGTGTATGGGGCTGCATGGCCACAGACCAGTCAGGGAGCGACGGCTGGCCCATGTGGTCCAATCAAACAGACGAGCTACTGTAGTTTATGCTGGTTCTGATAGAAAGGTGTCAGAATCAGTCAATAGAATGAACTTGATGGAATTAATATTACAATCAATTCGTCCAGCGAACACTCCGTATTAATCGTCTATCAACTCTCAGAAAGGATATTTTTCGTGGCCACAGAAAAATAACGCTTTCATACTAAGTACAGTGCTATTTGTACACACTGTTAAAGGGACTTTGATTTGCAAGCAGTGACAGAATTTAATACTCACATGAATGTGCACAAACTAAATCATACATGCATAACTAGTCTAAACAAACACGTATACATAATCAGTCATGGAAAGTGGAACATGGAAAGTGAATGAATTAAACTAAAACAGAAACAAGGGAATGAAGCTATGGAAATGAACAGAACCTGAACAGAACCATCGGCACCTTGGCAACAAGGGGTTATACAAGCTTATACTAAACCTCTGTTTAGTTACATGTAAGATACTTGCACAATGCCTTAGCCGTTGAACGAGCGTTCTGCTGCAGTCTCAGAAGAAAGTCTTGACGGTTCAGTATGCTGCAGTCTCAGAAGAAAGTCTTGACGGTTCAGTAGTTTGATGGTGGTGAAGCTGGAACGGGTTCTTCCAGGTTGAAGATTGACAGCGGTGTTAGTCTGTTATTCTCGGTTATGGTGTGGAAAGTTCAACACATTATTCTTTCTGAATTGTAATAATAGCTTCCAGTGATTTGGGCTCTGTATTGTCTGTCATGCTCTATTATCACCTTTATTCTTTCATTCTTGTGTGTGTGTGTGTGTGTGTGTGTGTGTGTGTGTGTGTGTGTGTGTGTGTGTGTGTGTGTGTGTGTGTGTGTGTGTGTGTGTGTGTGTGTGTGTGTGTGTGTGTGTGTGTGTGTGTGTGTGTGTGTGTGTGTGTGTGTGTGTGTGTAGCGGAGGTACAGAGTGAGATCGAGAGGATATTTGAGCTGGCTCGGACATTGCAGCTGGTGGTTCTTGACGCGGACACAATAAACCACCCAACCCAACTGGGAAAAACTTCTCTTGCTCCTATTATTGTCTACATCAAGATCACATCTCCAAAGGTACACACACAGATAAGTCTCAATCATGTATATTAGTGTGAAAACCCTGTTCTCTCACTTACTATCCCTTGTGAAAAAGAAACGCAATAAATAAAGGCCTTCTGTAGCAAAGTGATGCGTTTGTGTAAGAAAAATATCCATATTTAAAGCTTTATAAACTAAAATAACCAGCTTCCGGCGGTCAGCGGTACGCAAATCAACTTGCTCTAAAAGAGTAACCCCTGACGCAATGTATAGGAGCAGCGCCAGCTTTGACGCCTCTTACGGATAGGGCTGGGCAACAAAACTCAAGCCCCTCTTCTTTTATATCGAAATCCTCCAGCATTTCTCTTTAAAAATTCTCGTTTTAGACTTCTAATTCATGACCGGTGTTTTGTTTTGCTCTATCCTCTGCGCTTCTGCGTTCGTCAATACGCATGCGTCAAGGGTTCAATGGTCAAAGGTCGACTTGCATACCGTTGACCACCAGAAGCTAGTTATTTTAGTCTATAAAGTTTTAAATATGACAAAAATTACCTAACAAGCCACTGCCATTATAAAGCTTTGAAGAGCCAGGACATTTTTAATATCAATCTGATTGTGTTCGTCTGAAAGAAGAATGTCGTATACCTAGGATGACTTGAGGGTGAGTAAATCATGTGCTGATTTTTATTTTTGGGTGAACTAACCCTTCAAGTATGACTTGCATCTTTATCAATTAAAACATTAACCTAACGCTAACCCCCTTGAGACGACATCTGTTCTCTTCATGATGACGTGTGTCTCGGCGGAGGGTGGGACTGCATCCTCCACCACTGACTGCAAACTGGCATTCTGCCTCCATTTAGTTAGCAACACCCAACTTCCTATGACCCAATCATTCCAGAGGACAAAATCAAGTTCAGTCCCACATTTTCCTCATTCCAAAAGCCATTTGACTCAGATATACGTCACAATAGGGAAGAAAAGACACAAGATCACAACTTCCGTTTCATGCCAACTTTAAGAAACAGTCATGGAAGTACACTCTCTTTGTGTGCACTTAAGTGCTATTGATTAATATTACGTTCTCTGCCAGTACAGTTTTTTTGGGGGGAAAAAGTACAATTAATACAATTAAGCACACTTCTTTTTTACAAGGGACCCTGATTGTCTCTCACATTGTCTTTCTGTCTTTCAACAATGATATATTGCTGCAATATTGTTTCTGACATGCCTATCTTTCAGGTTTTGCAAAGGTTAATAAAATCTAGAGGGAAGTCTCAGGCAAAACATCTCAATGTACAGATGGTGGCAGCAGACAAATTGGCCCAGTGCCCTTCAGTGAGTGTAAACGCACGCACGCACGCGCACGCGCACACACACACACACACACACACACACACACACACACACACACACACACACACACACACACACACACACACACACACACACACACACACACACACACACACAGACACACGTCTGGTTTACTATCTTTGTGGGGACTCCATAGATGTAATGGTTTTTATACTGTACAAACTGTAGTCTATATTTTATATTACTAATATTTATATTACTTATATTTTGTCACTATATTTTTCAACTAAACATCGTAATAAATCTAAATAATAAACTAAATTAACCATATAAACCAAATTACTGATCTAATTATTGATCTAAAGCCCACACTGTCACCGTATGGAAATTGAAATGAACTGATGACATCAAATGGCTGTACGGCTGAATAAAATTATGCTGCATTATTTTCCTGTTTAACACTGTAAAGCTGCTTTGAAACAATCTACATTGTTAAAAGCGCTATATAAATAAAGTTGACTTGACTTGACTTTATTCTATCCCTTTACACTAAACCTACCTCTAAACCTACCCATCAGACAAAACTTTCTGCATTTTTACATTTTCAAAAAAACTAATACTGTATGCTTTATAAGCTTGTTTCTTGTCTGGCTGTCACCAGACCAAGCTCAATCTTTTAAGATTGAACATTGGTCTGGGGAGTCTGCTCTGTATTTTCTACTGCACAAGAGGCGTGATCAATGGCCATAGTTCAAATGACTCTACGCAATTGGATAGTCCTTCAACCAATCAGACCAACGATTCTTTGCAGAGCGACGCGAAAACTCCAGGCAGGAAACGTGTCTACAAACGTGTTGGTTTGTAGCATTGATCAGCGGTTTGCAGAAGCAGCAATGGCATAGAGCGATTTTTGCAGGTTGCGCAAAATAAAACAAGAAAATGAGTGGTATTTACACCCACTCAAGCAATTTGTTTGCTAAACTAAAACTAAAGCTGTTTGCCATCGCTTCTCTATCGTCGTCAAGTCAAGTCAACCTTATTTATATAGCGCTTTTAACAATGCAGATTGTTTCAAAGCAGCTTTACAGTGTTAAACAGGAAAATAATGCAGCATAATTTTATTCAGCCGTATAGCCGTTCTGGAGAAAATGGTGATGTCATCAGTTCATTTCAATTATCATACAGTGACAGTGTGGGCTTTAGATCAGTAATTAGAGTAGTCATTTAGTTTATATTGTTAATTTAGTTTAATAATTACATTTATTTGGATATTTAGTTGAAAAATTTAGAAAAATGTAGTGTTAAAATCATTGTGTTAAACCCGCCAATAGCGTGCCAGGTGGATAAGCGAGTTTGTGATTGGTCCCCGCAGATTTGTAATGGAAGCAGGATAGAAAAATGTACAGGTTTCCAGCCTGAGCTGCAGGGCGAAATCAAATCTCCGGCAGATCGGGCTGGGTTTACCCAGTCTAGCTTGTTTCCTCATGGGGACCTCAATTTAGGTCCCTACAGGTACATGAGTCCCCATGAGTCAGTGTGCATTCAGGTTGAAGTCTCCGCCGGGATAGAAAAATATGAACACAGGCAAACACTTATTTTTAAATAATGCTAATTATAACAACAAATGAACTCAAACTCTAATTGTACTCCCAAAAGTTCACAAACATTAACTGTATAAACAAAGAAATTGTTGTATAACCCAAATTGTGAGTTCTTTTGCTAAACTTTCTATATTAATAAAAAGTTTGCTTTATCCCAAAGTGATTCCCTACATTTTATATAGGCAAAATAATTTGACTTGGTGTATTTTGTATAACTAACCAAACAAGTGTGTGTATAAAGCAGACATTTTATAAATAATTACTTAAGATACTCGAACTCGCACTCTCCACTCTCGAACAATTCATTTTCCTGTCCATGTTTGTTCTCTGTCCAGGAGCTGTTTGACATAATTCTTGATGAGAATCAGTTGGAGGACGCCTGTGAGCACATGGCTGATTACCTGGAGGCCTACTGGAAGTCCACTCATCCCCCCAGTGTCCCTCAGACAAACCCTCTGCTAGAAAAGCTTACCTCAGTGGCTGCAGCTGCAGTTGCCCGCAAGGAAACGCGGCCTAATCCTCAGTTAAAGGTGCTTATGAAATTTCAGTACATTTTAATTATTTTTTGTCATGCTTAAAAGTAGTACACTTATTTTAAGGTGTTGACTAACAAACTAAAGCACATTTAGAGTACTTGATTATAATTTTAATTGTAGTGTGTTGGTCGATATTACATTTTAAAGTTCATATATTTTCCATGTATTAAATTGCAACTTCATAATTACAAATATATTTAAAGTTTGAATAGAACATGACATTAAAGTATATTTTAGTTAACCATAAATGCATGTCGGTACATTCGGCAGTACACTTTAACTATATTTCAAACACAATGAAGTTTTTATGGAATTATAATATAGCATTTTTTTAAATATATTTTATATATTTTAATATATTTATTTTGTCAAGATTTGTTCCTACACATCTCTAATCATATCTATCTTATTTCACATTACAATGTTTTATTAACTTTGTTCTGCAGATGTAAAAAGTAAAACTGCATTCTGTATAAATTGAATTTTGAATAAAATTTGCAGTAATTAATCCCATTTAAAAAAATATATCATTTAAAAAATACCATGTATTCTTAATGCTAAACAGATAGCGATAACCACACATGCTTCTGAATATTGCTTGAGCTAAATAGTGTAGACTGCTTAAAGGTACAGTACACTATGGCCCTGTTTACACTAGTTTACACTTTCGTTTAAAAACGCATAACTTTTGCTAAGATTACATCTGTCGTCTACGCTACTCCGGCATTTTCACACCTTGAAAGCGAAGAGTTTCGAAAACGTTGCAGACCCCGTTTTAGTTTGAAAACTCCGGGGTTGCGTTTCAGTGTAAACGGAACAAAACTGAGACTTTTGACATTGACAGAATGGCTGCCCACATTACGCTACATGACAATAACAGACCAGGACTGCTTTTCCCCAAAAGCACTGCACGCCTAAGTTTATTGTAGAGACCATTGGTGGCTATTGTATTACAATTAGTGGTTTGGCATAGATTAATTTTTTAAATCTAGATTATTCTCACTGTAATCTTGTAATCTAGATTAATCTAGATTAAAATGGCTCATTTGAATTCTGCCGAAGGCATTCAGAATATTTGTGCTCGTAAGTGATCATTTCTTATTGTAGTTTGAATAATAAATAACTTCTGTCCCTTTAAGACCTGACGCACACATGGATCCCAAACTGTTCCTGTGAGCTGGTTATGACTGTGTTTACGTTAAAACTCACCAAGATGGGTGATTGAGTTATGTGCAACCCCGCGCGAAATTCAGACCAGTCACACCAATACTAACATGCAGTCATGAGGAAAAATCCAGCAGAACACCAGTTCGCCATGTTCAGAGGGTTAACCGGACTGAATGAGAGGAGGCGGGTGCGTGTCAACTCGCTGTCGGTCGGAGAGCGCAGCTGATATCTATACTGTAAAAAATGAGTATCGTATCGTTTCAGATATTTCAATATCGATACATATCGAAATATGGATATTTTTGACAACACAAAGACTCGTTCTCTCGCCCCTACAGAGCAATTCGGCTAGGTGTACATCCGCGCTAAAATATCAAGGTGAAAGTCATCATAGCTTGCGTAGTATAGACCCAGCTCCCAACCCAACTTTGAGAATAGATTAACGGCAATATTTTTTTTAATCGCCCGATAAGAGTCTCACGTTAACGCAACACGTTAACGCCGATAACGGCCCACCACTAATTACAATGCTTTTGGGAAACGCAGCTCAGATTCGTCTCTCTCAACGGCTGTAACAGACCTGTCTCGACGACCGCGTAAACAATAACACGGAGACGGAACTGCATGCTTTGCTGATTTTGTGGTTCTTTTTAGCAGCCGCCGTGCAGTTAAACGCTGTATTGTATAATACTGCAGCTGTTTACATGCGCAAGAGGCAACTGTTGACACGCATGCCTAGTTTGTATGAACGGGCACGTGACATGCGTTTTCAGCCGTGCATTTTAGACATAGATCATTTCTGAAACGCTATGGAAACGCCAGTGTAGATGAGGACCGTTTTAAAAAATGTTTTTAAAACAAAAACGCACTTGTGTAAACAGGGCCTCTGTAACTTGATAATGTATTCACTAATTTAAATATTAATTTTGAACAAAAACAATCCTTCCAAAAGGCGTTTTTATCTTAAACAAGCTAGTTAAAAGTGTTTATATTTAGACCGGACTGGATGGTTTTCACAGGAAATGATGTATATGCGTCATTCGCTTATGTGTGTCTCGTCATATCCGTAAATAGAGAAAAGTTGCTTTGGCTACTTTGACGCGTGTATGGTGTGGGAGTGGTATAGGTTAGTTGTCACAATGAGCGGAATTGGTTGGAGCAATCCCCTGTTTTTAAAGAAACTGCGAACATAGAAAAGTCTGCTGGCAAAAATAGAACGTGACAGAGCTCGTAATAAAACAAGAATCAACATCGGCGTTGCTTGGCTTTTCAGAGATAGCGAGAAGTTTGAGAACTGAAGGATTTGAAATGTTGCAAAAGCGACGCAGAGATGACGTTTTTTTACTCAATAGGTGAGTAAGGTACAGATAAGTTGTCTTAGCTCTCTAACAGAGTTCATTGTAAAGCATTACGAATGGTCATTTCATTATGGGTTGTTGTAGAATTTATTTTCAAAGAAGAACCGTGTCTATTAATGGGTATAGCTGCAGTAACATCTTCAGCTAGCCAGCTTGAGATCCTTTCCATCTAAACTGGTTCTATATTTTAAGCCTAGTAGTGAATGTTTTATGAGCAATAGCACAATCTCTCTTTCTTTTATTAGTTATGAGAAAGAACCGTATTCATCCGCACAGCCCGCATGATCTTCTGCTAAATGCGTACAATTTATTTTTTTTCATGGCTGGAGGGCCAAGTGTTACATAGTGTACTTTTTAAATCAAGCAATTTTTAGAAACAGTAGCAACAAATGAAAAACTGGAATAAAAGTTTAACACAATTTAAAAATAATATTGTTTTATATATAAATGGGCCATTTATTAACTAAAGATGCATCATCCGAGTTTCCAGTGTTGACAGAGCTGTTAAATTGACTGTTTAAACTTTTAACAAGACTCTTACTTTAACTCAAAACTGCAATCACAATTACAAGCCATGCTTCAATTATAACACTACATGTTGTAATATTCATGTTTTTGCAAATCGTTCTGTTGACAAACACTGCTGCTGCTCAGACTGAGGAGGTTACTCCTATTAAAGACTAGTAGCCTCAGTCACGGTGAGTGTGTGTGTGTGTGTGTGTGTGTGTGTGTGTGTGTGTGTGTGTGTGTGTGTGTGTGTGTGTGTGTGTGTGTGTGTGTGTGTGTGTGTGTGTGTGTGTGTGTGTGTGTGTGTGTGTGTGTGTGTGTGTGTGTGTGTGTGTGTGTGCAACACTGTCAATAATTTAAACACTGACGCTTGGTCAAGTTCAGAATGGTGACCGCGCATGTGCTTTCATTATATGTAAACGATCAGAATCAACCTCCATTTTTCCACAGAAGACATACTACTTTTGAAATTGCATAATGATAAGTAAATGAGGTCAGTTTTAGTTGAGCTATTCCTTTGATAATCTTATTGTTGACTTTTTAATATGGAGTTATTACATTGGCATTCTAGGGAGAGTGATTTAATGTGGTTTGTAGTGATTTGCTGTGACTTTAAAGATTTGCATGTGTGTGTGTGTGTGTGTGTGTGTGTGTGTGTGTGTGTGTGTGTGTGTGTGTGTGTGTGTGTGTGTGTGTGTGTGTGTGTGTGTGTGTGTGTGTGTGTGTGTTGTATTAAAAACATTGTATTGAGATATTTTCTATGATTTTCTTACTGCAAAATAATTATAATTTTGGTAACACTTTACAATAAGGTTCCATTTGTTAGCATTGGTTATCTACATTAGTTGATACTACTAACTAACAATTAGTAATTCTTCTAGGCCCTGTTTCACAGACGGGGCTTAGACTAAGCCAGAATTAGGCCTTAGTTCAAATAGGAAGGGTTACTTCAGCGATTAGCATTAATCTTTGTATCAATAGAAACCCGGTAGTATATTCGAAAGATCCTTATCAGTTGTTGTCTTTCATCCATATGAGCCAAAAATACATTTTATGGCTTTTCTCAGAGAAGACACCAACTTCAAAAATTATTTCACATTTCTACTACATAAATGACCCAAATTTAAATTTACACATTCATCTTTTCAGCGCTGAAGTACCCCTTTAAGTAGCTTTTATAAACGTGCCTAAGAAAAAACATCTTGAGACAAAACAATGGATCGGAAATATTTTAAGATATCTCTGTGCAAGATTCTTTCAGTTAAAAGAGCTCAAACATGCATTTTAGTCTGGGACTAGCTTAAACATTGTCTGTGAAACCGAGGGCTAAAGTATCTATTAATTTTAATGTTAAAACAAGACACAACAGGCAAAACCATTGTTATTTCATGCACTGGTCAATCTTGAGATTTGGGCTTCCATAACAGTCTTTTTTCAGAACAGTGGAAAGAAAACGTCCAAAATGTTTATTTTATCACACTTTGCGTCATCACATCTATTTGTGTCTGTATATTTTGATTACGGTATCTTTTAAAGGCAGCGAGTTAGAAATATCCAGTTGACTGTAGTTTCTGATTTATGGAGTGATAAAAAAAAAAGAGCTATTCAAAATCCCTTCTATAGAAACCCGTAACTCTAATATGTCAACAAAATGACAAAAGAATGTTGAACTTGGCTTTATCCAATGTTCAGATTGATGTTCTGGAAATGCATGCAAATTAGCGCATAGTTAATTACTGTAGATAAAGCCTCAATTGCAGGACGCATTAAATGTAACATTTCAGAAAACTTCTTAAAGGGTTAGTTCACCCAAAAATGAAAATTCTGTCAGTAATTTCTCACCATGTTGTTCCAACCATGTAAGACCTTCGTTCATCTTCGGAACATAATTTAGTATATTTTTGATGAAATCTGAGAGCTGTCTCACTCCTCCATAGGCTTTCAGAGGGACTGAAACTTGATGGCCCAGAATAGTAAGTAAAAACGTCATTTAAGGAGTCCAAATGACTACAGTGGCTCTGTATTAAGTCTATCATGCGACGAAAATACTTTTTGAGCGGAAAAACAACAAAAATAACGACTTTATCACACTATTATTGTTGTTCAATTTGAGTGCCACGACGCATGCGCGAGAACTTAGATTACGGCGTTCTTCTTCTACTACTACTTGACTGGCTGCTCACTCTTTCGGAGTAGGGTTAATCTCAGTTCTCGCGCATGCGTCGTGGCGCTCCCGCGAACTCTCGTCAGAGGCTCAAATTGAACAACAATAATAGTGTGATAAAGTCGTTATTTTTGTTGTTTTTCCGCTCAAAAAGTATTTTCGTCGCATGATAGACTTAATACAGAGCCACTGTAGTCATTTGGACTCCTTAAATTACGTTTTTACTTACTATTCTGGGCCATCAAGTTTCAGTCCCTCTGAAAGCCTATGGAGGAGTGAGACAGCTCTCAGATTTCATCAAAAATATACTAAATTATGTTCCGAAGATGAACGAAGGTCTTACATGGTTGGAACAACATGAGGGTGAGTAATTACTGACAGAATTTTCATTTTTGGGTGAACTAACCCTTTAATGTCTTGATGAACTGTAATTCATCTGAGGAAAGTATGGTGACTTTTGTTTCCTTTATTTACCTGTAGTGTATTGCCTTTCAGCATTTACTAGGGGTGTAACGGTACATGTATTCGTATTGAACCGTTTTGGTACAGGGCTTTCGGTACGGTGCACGCGTGTACCGAACGGTTATGAATGTAATCTTTAACAGTTAACAGTCGGCTTGTTGTAAGCGCGGAACACACTTCAATCCAAGTTCCCACACGAACATATTAAGTATTCAGTCCATTTTATCACGAAATTCAAACGATAAATGCCGTTTTAACACTCTTTAATGTGAAGTGACTGATAGACGCGTATCAGTTCAACTTAAAGCGGCAGCGCACGAGTCAATGCGATCATCTCTTCCTAAAGAATAAACATAAATTAATATATCTTAAGGTATTTTGAGGGTACATTACAACTTACTGAAATGTATCATATGTCGTGTAATCGCTCCATCTGTGTTTCAACCGCGGAAAGACAATAAAACAGCTTGTAAACAATGTCATGCAGAATCACGTTTACCTCAGAAGTCATTCAGTGTCCACAGCTGTTAGCTGTACATGCACTATATTAGCCGTTATGATCATTATATTAGCCGTTATATTCATTATATTAGCCGTTATATATTCATTATATTAGCCGTTATATTCATTATATTAGCCTATTTATATTCAATATATACTAGCCTGTTAGTGATGTCTTGTTTATTTAATGTATGTTTAAATAAACCTGTCATGAAAATTACAGCCACTAAATGATTATATTTCAACAACGAATATAAATAATTAGATTTAGAAGTTAATGCAAAAACTGCCTTATGTGAAGCTTATGAGTATTGATTATTATATCTAAAAATAAATAGCAACTGAATTTAGGCTAATAGTTTGGGCTCTGTTGTTAATCTTTAATAGCTATATGTAAGTATATAGTTTACAGCATTATCTTTAAGAAACTTTTAGTTTTAATTTAAGGAAAGACATAATTTTTTTCATTAAACCACTGTTGAATAAAAATTAATAAAAAGCAATTTTGTAAAACTGCTGTACCGAATCCATACCGAACCGGGACTTCAAAACCGAGGTACGTACCGAACCGTCAGTTTTGTGTACTGTTACACCCCTAGCATTTATTAATACATTATAAAAAAATAAGATGTATCTGTTAAATGGACCTGAGCTGACATGAACAAAGATTAATGCATACTGTAACAAATGTATTGCTCATTGTTAGTTAATGCATAAACTAATGTTGATTTAAAGGGATGGTTCACCCAAAAATGAACATTTGCTGTTCATTTACTCACCCTCAAGGCCATCTAAGATGTATAGGTGCCTTTTTTTCCTTCAGTAGAGGAGTAAAGATGCTTATTAGCATGCATATTTCTAGGATATTGGCTGTTTATTAGTACTTATAAAGCACATATTAATGCCTTGTTCTGCATGAACATGTTTTATATCCTTAATCCTACCCAATACCTAAACGTAACAACCTTACTAACTATTAATAAGCAGTAATTATGAGCTTATTGAGGCAAAAGTCACAGTTAATAATTAGTTAATAGTGAGAATTGGACCCTAAACTAAAGTGTGACCAAAATATTTAGCTGAAACCGTCCTTGCTGATTCATATAATGCAAGTCAAAACTGTCACTTTGAGAGTCAAAAAACATATACAGGCAAACCAAAATGAATACCCCGTCGCTCCTGATGATACATTGAGGTCTTACGAAGCCAAACGATCAGTTTGTGCAAGAAACTGGGAAGATTGACTTTTCACAGATTCCCAACGTTTGAGATCCTGCGCATACGTCATTATGCAACAGGAAGCTCGCGCTCCAGACTGCCGTGAACACGCTCAGGACCGTTTGCAGAGGCTGTGGATTAAAGGTAATGTTGTAAATAATGTTCAGTTTCTTGCACAGAGGGATCGTTTTGCTTCATAAGACCTCAATGTATCGTCGGGAGCCATGGGTATTAATTTTGTTTTGCCTGTATACACTGATCAGGCATAACATTATGATATTTCCTAATATTGTGTTGATCCCCCTTTTGCTGCCAAAACAGCCCTGAGCCGTCGAGGCATGGACTCCACTAGACCCCTGAAGGTGTGCTGTGGTATCTGGCACCAAGATGTTAGCAGCAGATCATTTAAGTCCTGTAAGTTGCAAGGTGGGGCCTCCATGGATCGGACTTGTTTGTTCAGCACATCCCACAGATGCTCGATTGGATTGAGATCTGGGAAATTTGGAGGCAAAGTCAACTCCTCAAACTTGATGTTATGCTCCTCAAACCATTCCTGAACCATTTTTGCTTCGTGGCAGGGCGCATTATATTATATTACCGCATTATCACATGTGATGTAAAAGAAAACATGACTCATCAGATCAGGCCTTCTTCCATTGCTAGGTGGTCCAGTTCTAATGCTCACGTGCACACTGTTGGCTCTTTCGATGGTGGACAGGGGTCAGCATGGGCACCCTGACTTGTCTGCGGCTATGCAGCCCCATACGCAACAAACTGTGATGCACTGTGTATTCTGACACCTTTCTATCAGAACCAGCATTAACATGAGCAATTTGAGCCAGAGTCCTGCACGGGTGCAGGTAGCCGCGGGTACCCGACGGGTGACCCGCGAATATTGCTGAAACGGGTGAAAAACATCCTACTGTGTCGGAAACGGGTGCGGGTTGAGTCGGACAAGGGAGAACACGGGTCTAAACACAGGTTTTAAACGTGCAAACGAATATAGGCCTATATATAAAAATTAGGGGTGTAACGATTCATCTACTACATCGATGTATCGATTTATTTTCCTACGATCTAACTACATCGATCTGTGCTCGGCAAGTTGGCCTTCCGGACGACATATATCGATCTAACATCGTTTTAAAAGGTAATCAATCGATTGTATCGATCATAGGAAATGACGCATTGGATTTAAGCACGTCAGACTTTAAATGGATGTTTTTTCTTAGCACTTTTAATGATAAAGGCGTTAAACGTTACTCGATTCAGTCTGCCTATCTGTGACATCATCGCAACGCACGCACCAGCAGCAGCGCTAAGAAAACAAAACAGCATGGCGTATGGCAGAGGAGAAGCCAACCAGCGAGAAATTATCAAGCCACCAGGAGAAAGAGCTAAGTTAGTAACGTGTTACCTGTACTTTCAAACCTTGCTAAATGTTACCTGTGCATTCCTGACACCAGTGCGCCAGCAGAGCGAGTTTTTGTACTGCTGGCAACATATAGTGAACGCACAGACAAGTGTTCTGCGGTCAGATCATGTTGATATTTTTGAAAAAAAATATGTAGAGTCATTGAAGAGTAGCTGGTTACATTTTATCTTTTGTTAAATATTGTTTGTTTATTAAACTGAGAGTAGTAGCAGGTTCAGCCAGTTTATTCAAACTGAAGAAATGTTGGTTGCACTTTATTTTTGATATTAATATTGTATTTGAATTATTTTAATGTTGAAAAACAACAGCAAAAGTAACAGGTACACCTACTATTAATTAAACCTGAAGAGAAGTTAGTTGCACTTTATTTTTGATATTAATATTGTAATATTATTATGTTGGATAACAAAAGCAGAAGTAGCAGGTTAACCTACTGTTGAAATGTTGGTTGCACTTACTGTGCTTTTATTGAAAATGTATTGAATATTGAAAATGAGAGCAGAAAAGGTTAACTTCCTGTTAATTCAACCTAAACTGTTGGTTGCACTTTATTCAAATAAAATTTGAATGCATTTGCCATTAATTGTTGTTTACTTGTTTGTTTATATCCATAATTAATTGATACCTGATTCCCTTACAAGAAACAACAGGAATCTAGGAAACTTCACCTGCACTGACCAGTATCCAGATATTTATTTCAGTCACACAATTTTTGGCTAAAAAGTTACTGAATCGATTTCAGGTCACTGAATCGTTTCGGATCGTATCGTTCTAAATGAACCAAAATCGTCCTTGAATCGTATCGACAACCTCAAATCGTGATACGAATCGAATCGTTGTTAAAACGAATCGTTACACCCCTAATAAAAATATATGCATGTTGTAAATCTGTACCTAAAAATATGCATATACAAAAATATGCCTTGCCTGTATTTCAAATTGGAAAAATTTCAAATCCATAAGAATCACAACCGCGCGCACGCGATCTGCCTGCACTGCAGTCGTCAAGATGGATCATGAGGAGTTGAAGAAAAGATAGCCGCAAATGTGGAACTTCATCGCTGAGGAAGCACGCAGATAACTGTGGTAACAAAACCAAGCACAAGCAGTTCTATCGAACAGTATTTTTGTTATGTTTCCTGAGTTTGGTCTCTTAATAACTGTCTTAGTACATTAAGCCACGTTAAGCGTTTTCTTATAATGGTTTTCTATGGGAGGAAAAGGCTTAACATGTAATTAAACGCATTGAGTTCATATTCTGGGCTCATCTGATATTTTTTGTACATAGCATACGTTATTAGTATTATGTTTACTGAGATTGTGTTAATGGTCGTGTAATAACTTCTGTATGCTGGCAATAAACATGTCTATTGATTTTATTGCGGATGCGGGTCCGGTGTTGGTTCTATTTTAAGCTGGTCGGGTCGGGTGCGGATTTTATTTAGTGCTGTTGTCGGAAAACGGGTCGGATGCTGTTTTAAGCACTGCGGGTACTGGTGGGTGCGCATTTACAAAACCGGACCTGTGCAGGACTCTGATTTGAGCTGCAGTAGCTCGTCTGTTTGATTGGACCACACGGGCCAGCCTTCGCACCCCACGTGCATCAATGGGCCTTGGCCGCCCATGACCCTGTCGCCAGTTCACCACTGTTCCTTCCTTGGACCACTTTTGATAGATACTGACCACTGCAGACCGGGAACACCCCACAAGAGCTGCAGATGCTCTGACCCAGTCGTCCAGCCATCATAAATAGGCCCTTGTCAAACTCGCTCAAATCCTTACGCTTGCCCATTTTTCCTGCTTCTAACACATCAACTTTGAGGACGAAATGTTCACTTGCTGCCTAATATATCCCACCCACTAACAGGCGTCGTGATGAAGAGATAATCAGTGTTATTCACTTCACCTGTTAGTGGTCATAATGTTAAGCCTGATCGGTGTATGCTTTTTTGAAGGTAACCATTGACTTGCATTATATAAATCACCAAGTTTCAGCTAAAGATCTTCTCTACTGTTCTACTGAAGGAAAAAAAGATGGCTTGAGGGTGAGTAAATTAACATAACATTTTCATTTTTGGGTGTACTATCACTTTAATGGGACCTCCCTATTGTAAAGTGTTACCATCATTTCAAGAAAAAAATCTTGGAATGCTACTTGCTGGATGGACCTTGTGAAGTAATCCCAGAACGTGCTCTTTGGTTGAGTTTCAAACATGCATTTTTAGAAAAAAAGATCCAAGACACTTCTTCCAGTCCAAAAAAGTGAAAAAGCCTTTATTCATGTCATGGACAATTTTGGGTGTGCAAATCCATATAACTGCATTGTTTTATGTGCGTGTTACTAAAACAGGAAATTGGCGGTGACCAGAAAGCAGATCAACCAATGGGCGACAGGACAGGCTTTTATGATAACCATCATCATCATCATCATCACTACCAAAGTCAGAAGCAAGGAAGTTTGGAAGAAGACAACACTGAGGAGAGAAACGCTAAAGACCAACAACAGTTACAGAGTGAATGGAAAAGCCATCACCATTCCTCATCCACGCGGACTGAACACCACAGTCATCCTCATAATCATCACCGCCACCATCACCACCATCACAATCGGACGACGCGGACACTTTCCAAACAAGAGACGTTAGAGTCCACGTATCCCGAGCCTCTTGCTGGACATACACAGACTCACAGAGATGCGGAGGAACCGGACCCGTCGACTCAGCCAAACCATCATCACCATCACCATCACCATCACCGCGGGGACAAAGAGAAGGAATATGACCACAACGAGAAGAACTGCCGACAAAGAGGAAAGCCGAGATCGCAACGAGAACATCATCATGAGAGGGACAGGAAGCGAGGCGAGGAGGAATGGGCGAGAGAGCATTACATAGAGCAGTGATACAAACACACACAACCGTGCCAGTCACACACACACACATTCTACTGCTGACCTCTTCCATGGCCTTTGATTGGCCTCACGTCAATGTTATGTTTTACAGGGCATTGTATTGTTTATGACACACGTTTTTTTTTCCAAGTGTGGAGACGATAATTAAAGACAATTATATATTAATTTAATATGGCATGAATGATGAAATTCTGTCTTCCTTTGAAGGTCGTCTATTAATTTTTTTATTTGCATTCATGGTATTATTGAATGAATCATAGGTGCATGTTATTCCAAAGAAGAAAAATCATTTTTGAAAAATGGCAAAATGTGGGGGGGGGGGTTGTATCTGATTTCATTCCTTAAATTCTAGATTGATATAATTAAATTACTAGTAATTACTTTAATTATTATTATTATTTTGCTGTTGTCCTTGAATATTCTGTTCTCCCAGAAAGATGTCACATTAGAGGAGTAAAATGTGTTGTGAATGTCATTTCATGTTGAATTCTCAACTGCGTTTTCACTGCTGTTTTAGTTAGTTCTAAAACAAAATAGGATATTTATTTTCTGTTGTGTTGATGTCGTTTAGAATTGTTATTTAATGTTAAATACTTGTGTGTTAAAGGTGTGTATTGCCTTGCATATAGGATAAAGACATTACAAAAATGACATGATAGTTTTGGTTTGTCCTGACGAATTGACCAGGAGTTAATGAAATGTCACAGTTAAATTAAAAGATGATGTTTAGCTGTATTGTCTTTGAATTGCTGGAGATTTGATAGATACTCAGAGAGAGAGAGTATTTAATGTTAGCGTTTTACAGCAAAATGTGTTATTTGAGCTGTAATGTTGTTTAAATTGTCCTTTTAGCAGCAAGTCGTCTTCAGTTTTGCAGATTAACTTTTGCATTACTAAATTTGTCGGGGCGGGGGGAACGATTAAGTCTTTCAATGACTTACTCAAATTAGACACATCATGAAAAAGTAACGAATTTCCATTATCTTTTTAAATAAAACTGTCAAATTTACAATGCAAACATTGAAAGGACCCTTCCAGTCATGTGTCATTCAGTCATTTCTATTGTTGTGACTTCAAAACAGAATGAGGAACAGCATCTGCAATCTAGATACTTCTGGCCATCACTTGAAAACAATCAATTTGAATATCACAAGTATTTGTCAATCAGAATTTCAAAATTACATATTGTTTTCTTATCAATTAAATAAGAAATGTAGGCCTGGTTTCACAGGGCTTAACGTTAGATTAAGCCAATAGTAACTTTTATAAACGTGCCTTAGAAAGAAAGAAAAAAACATTACTGGTGTGCATCTTGAGCCAAAACAATGGCACTGATATATGTTAAAGATATGTCAGTGCAAGACTCTTTCAGTTAAAACAGCTCAAACATGTATTTTAGTCTGGGGCTAGCTTGACTGTTGTTGTGCCGAAAACGGCACCCCTGCCGCGAAAAGCACCCCCATCGCGAGAACGCGCATTTGTAGATAACCGCCTTAAAACGAATACCAATCATCAGCGTTCTCGTTATATATCACATTTTACTCTCATTAAAGTCCAGATATTATGTAACCTAAGCTTGTTTCTGAATTCAAAGAAAAAAATTATCTCGCAAAATACTTTATTTTTCATCAAAAATGTCTGAATAATTATTGGTTTGATTGTACGTATGTATGTTTATATATATAAATGTATAATACATATATATATATATACATATACATATATATATATATACATATATACAGGGAGTGCAGAATTATTAGGCACGTTGATTTTCTGATCATATTTTTTTTCCAGGCACATTTGACCAATTCCAAACCACAGTAATCCTAATAACTACTATTGATTTAGTATTTAATAATGTATAAGTGATATATAATTGTTCATGAAGGCTGGAAATGAAAATCACCTTATATTCAGGTGTGCAGAATTATTAGGCATGTTTTCTTTTACAGATAAATTGAGCCAAAAAAGAGATTTAACTCAGACTGAAAAGTCAAAAAGTATTAAATGCCCATGAGAAGGATGCAATACTAATGCAATACTAGACATTGCAGTTAAGGCGTGACCATTGGACAGTGAAATGCTCGTTGGGTCAGCAGGATCTGACAAAAACAGGTGGTGAAGAAAAGACACCTGTTAACTGCAAAAGAATTAAGAATTAAGGTGAAGAATTAAGGGTGAAACCATCAGGAACCCTTTAGTCTCCAGCGCCACCATTTTCCAAAGCTGCAACCTACCTGGAGTCTCCAGAAGTGCAAGGTGTCAGGATCTCAGAGACTTCAGTTAGGTAAAGAATCCTAAAAAATGACCCCCACTAGATAAGAATCACAAGCTGAAGTGTTGTAAAATACATGAAGAAGGTTTTTTTATAGGCTTTATGGACAGATAGGTTGAGAATGACTCTTGAAGGACCAGCACCACATCCTCTAGTACCACTGTTTGAAGAATTCATCTTCCAGAATCTGGCAGTACGTTTTGGGAGTTTTTTACTAGTAGGTGCAGGACACTATGTAAGTGATGATAGCAAAATAAAGTAAACTGTGACATTATACACAAAACATCTTCATACAGTGGACTGTTGTTAAAATTTTGAGAGAAATTCTAAGAAAATACAGTGCTGTTGATAAAGCATATTAAATATTACAGTCAGTCTTGATTAGTTCATGTTGATATATCTCCCACTAGGAAAATGCCAAATCCACGAGATTCACCCCACTTAATGGCTTCAGTCATATTACTATACTCCCAAAAGGATTTGATGCTCGAACCAACAGAGACCATTTTTGGAGGGGGTGCTTTTCGCGGCAAGACAGTCTGACAGGAAATGCACCCCCTCATATCTCCCACTAGGAAAATGCCAAATCCACGAGATTCACCCCACTTAATGGCTTCAGTCATATTACTATACTCCCCCGGATAAGCGGAAGAAGATGGATGGATGGATGGATCATTTCAAGTTCATTACTGTCTTATCACTGTATGAGCATGTGATTGACTATTTATGATTGAAGTATGTATTTATTTAAAAGATTAATGTTTACGTGTAATTATAGTTAATGAGGACACATTCACAAATTGGGTTAGTATTAAATAAACAATGTTTTAATAAAAAAATATTAAAGTGTTCAAATAATACACACATTTTAAAAAGAACAAAAAAAAATTGCTGGAAAAGTGCACTTACACACTGTAATTGTCTTACACACTATATTTAACAGGTATTGCCTGTTTTTTTTTAAACTTTTAAAAAAGTTATTGTGCTTTATCAAAAATTATTAAATAATAATAATAGCAAAAACAAAGTGCAAAGGCAGTTTTAAACAGGTTAAGTTACCATATGCAGCTTGACTGTCTCTTATAATAGGTTTGAATTCAGAAAAACAATCTGCCTAACTTTGTTAGGATTCCATTGTATTTAATTTGTAAACAAGGTGATATAAAGATAAAAATGACAACCCTAATCAAACTACAGCGAAGGTGAAGCAAGCGACCCCTTTTGAATCGCTCTGGCGGTTCTCGAATCTCAATTTCGTTCTCGTTCTCGAGTCAAGAATCGGTTGCAACTGGTTGCAGCGGTTTTCGGATCAGCAGTACACTGAACCGAGAACTGTTTATTTCGGACATGTCTGATTGAGAACCGATGAGCTGATGATACTGAGCATGCGTCGAGCGACTGACTGACTGCACGGGCTGCGTTCGAAACCGCATACTTCCCTACTATATAGTATGTAAAAAGCAGTAGGCGAGCGAAGAGTATGCTCGAATCCTTTGTATTCATAAAAGAGTTGGCGAGAACTACCAGGGTTTTGGAGTATTTCTCGCGAGATTCGGACGTGCGTATACTGATCTATTTCGACCTCACTCAGACCGTCACCACGGTCTTACCTTGAATGACGCCATTCTTCCGCCTATCCTCGAGACCTAATAACAACAATGTCAGGTGACTGACCCTAGGGGTTGGCTATATAACATCCAGGTGAACCAACCACTTCCTCTTGCCTTTCTCGCCTCATCTGAGACCGAAGCGGTAGAGCGCGTTTTTTGTGCTTCATTTCTACAGGAGACATCCTATTCCAATCCGTCACGTTCGTGCAGGTGCTTCAAGTCCCTGAGGATTGTTGGATTCTCCACATTTGTATATTTAGGTGCGCCGTTGGAACGCACTTCGGTGAGTTTTTTTCTCTTTAATTTCATAAGTTTGTTTACAGGTGTGGGTCAGCTGTTCGCAGCAGACAGTAGTTGTTTTTTTTTTCCATTTTTTGCTGCGTGTTCGCACGTAGAATGATGGATATATAATATGATTAGGAGTTCTGTGACTTATTTTTTCTGTATTGTTGTGAATAATTATTTTCAAACAAATACCATATAGTTTATTTTGAGGCATTTGCTTTTCTTAAAAAAAAAAAAAATAAAATAAAAAAAAAAGGGGGATCTGTTCGCAGACTCCTTTCAGAGAATGATGACTGATTAGTGATTCGTCACTATTTATATGTTAATAACACTGTGATTGTGGTGTAAACATTGATAATCATTACAAAATATTGTGATTGGGTTACGGTCAATCCTTTATTTTTTTCCTTAATCACAGACTGTTGTTATATGAGTGACTTGGACTCTGACTTGTTGTCATGAACCAGTCAAATTGCCGGTTTTGTCAAACAGACATACATCCAAGGGATGGACACAGGGAATGCCCATCCTGTTTGGGTATGCAGCATCTATTAGACGATATCGAAAGTCCCTGTGCAGCTGCGATAGGGCTTTCCTTACAGGAAAGAGTGCAGAGAGCTAGACATTCAGGTGGTTGTAACAAAGTGGATCCCAGTAGTTCATTGGGGAATGAACAATCTCACAAACGTAAGAGGCCTGATGAATGTACCAGGTCCTCACGTTCTGAAGAGCCCAAGGACGATACACAGTCACAAATTTTAGCTGCATTACGTGACTTAGCTGGTAGACTTGATACACATAGTTCTCCAGTAGGTGTGCAACCATCTGCTCTGCCTGTTGCATCCTCACCTGGAGATGTGTTAACAGCATTTCAGGAAAGGAGAGATGATTCTATGGATATTGTATCACTGCATGCAAATAATTCACTTTGTGATAGTGAGGGGAATGTTGAAGAAAATGAGGAAGATGAATCCAGGTCTGAAGTTTCAGAAGGAGGCTCGCATTCTGATATTTTTTTGCGCATTTTAAGTGCGGCAAGGATCCTGGGCCTTGATACTCAGGAAGAAGCCACAGCTCCAGTTCCCACACAAGGTGTATGGACGAGCATTTCCCGCGTGCAGCCTCCTGCATCTATTCCGGTGGCTGAAGATTATTCTCAGATGTTGAAGAAAGCTTGGAATAACCCCAAAGCTGCACCTCAGTTTAACGCAGGCTGTAGGAGGTTTGTAAAGTTAGACTACCCCCCTGAGAGTGGTATGGGGAACATGCCTTCAGTGGAGCGAGAGATTGCAAGCCTGACTACTTTGGGACCTGATAAGGTCACAGACAACCCTCGCTGTCCTGGTAAAGAGTGTCAGAAGACCGCTCGACTAATGTGCCAAGCATATAATGCAGGCACTCAGGCAGCCCGAGCGGGAAATGCTTTGGCAATAGTTTTGGCTGCCTTAAGGAAGATTATCAATACAGAGGACCGTGATGCTATAAATCTGATTGACACAGCACTCATTACGCACTCACAGCTTACCAGGGATATTGGAGCATCTATGTCTTCGGCTATGTTAGCCCGAAGACAGATATGGTTGGCTCAAACATCTTTGCCGGAGACTATTAGGAAGGAACTGACTAATATGCCAGTTGTTCCTGGCCGGGTATTCCATGCTGATTCCCAGTCTGTGCTGGATACTGCCGATCAGGCAAGACGCATGAGAGAATCAGTTCAGCAGACATTTGGCGGACCTTCCAGATATGGCCATAGAGCTGCTCAATCCTTTCTGCCCTCACACTTTCCTCGTTCGGAATCTTGGGGGTATGACAGAGGACGGACTAGGGGATACCAATTCCGTGGTAGAGGTTCTAGACAAGCCCACCGAGCTCCCCAAACTGACCAGTCGCACACTCCAGTCAGGGGGGGATATTTTAGGGGGCGTACTTCCAGGGGTTTCAAATCCCAGGGAGGTAATGCATAGCGGTCTTGGAGTCGCCGAAGCATGCTCCCAACTATGCCTGGACAGTTGGGAGAAGGTAACATCAGATCCTTGGGTCTTGGATACCATCAGGACAGGATACCGGATACAGTTTCGGCGACGCCCTCCTACTTTTTCAGGAGTTCAAAAGACCATAGTCAAAGACCCAGTCCAGGCACAAATTTTGGCCAAAGAGATCACTGTTTTATTACAGAAAAAGGCAATTGTACAGATAAAAGCCAGCAAACAGCTCACTGGGTTTTATTCAAAGTATTTCCTAGTACCAAAAAAAGACAGTGGGCTTCGACCCATTCTAGACTTAAGGCAACTGAACAAGTTCCTGAAAAAACTACCTTTCAAAATGTTAACTACAGCTCAAATTCTGGAGTCCATAGAGCTGGGGGAATGGTTCACTTCCATAGACTTAAAGGATGCATATTTCCATATACCGATATGCCAGGATCATCATCCGTTTCTTCGCTTTGCCTATCAAGACAAGGTTTATCAGTTCAGGGTCCTTCCATTTGGCCTGTCTCTGTCTCCAAGGGTCTTCACCAGGGTGGTTGCAACAGCCCTTCGTCCCCTTCAGTGTGCAGGGTTGAAAATTTTGTTATACCTGGACGACTGGCTAATTTGTGCTCCATCTCGCAGTCAAGCCATAAAGGACACAGAAATAGTACTTCGACATATCCAGTCTCTAGGTCTCAAGGTGAACCGGGAAAAAAGCAATCTAAATTCCAGACAACACACAGTGTTTGTGGGAATTTCACTCAATTCCCAAATGATGACTGCATACCTATCACCCCAGAGGGTGGTACAATTGATCAATATAGTTCGCTCATTCCGGGTGGACAAGAGAATGAAGCTGATTCAATTCCAGCGGTTGTTAGGTATGATTGCGGCAGCAGCGGTTGTGATCCCACTTGGCCTTCTCAGAGCCCGTCCTCTACAACGCTGGCTGAACAGCTTCCAATTACACCCCAAATTACACAGACAAGTGACGATAAGGGTTACACGAAGGTGTGTGCAAATGTTACACCCTTGGAACAACAAGGCGTTGCTATCACAAGGGGTTCCCTTGGGCAACATTCCAGCAAGGCGTTCTGTGATAACTACAGATGCCTCTCTGACGGGGTGGGGAGCAGTTTGGGAAGGCAGGTCCATCAGGGGTCTCTGGGAATCTCCCTGGACCTTAGAGCACATCAATGTACTGGAACTCAGAGCAGTGTACCTTTCTCTGAAGGCTTTTTTCCCATGGCTGCAAAACAAACATGTGCTGGTGAGGACGGACAACATGGCTGCAGTGTACCACATCAATCACCAAGGCGGCACCAGATCAATACGCTGTCTCCAGGTGACAAAAGAGTTACTGTTTTGGGCGTTTCAAAAACTCTCATCACTCAGAGCAGTATACATACCGGGGGTTGCGAACATAGCAGCAGACCTGCTGTCTCGAACTGGACCTCTTCCGGGAGAGTGGCGGCTCCATCCGGAAGTTGTGAGATTCATATGGGATCAGTTTGGTGTGGCGAAGATCGACCTGTTTGCGACCACAGAGACAACACATTGCAATCTATGGTATTCCCTGAACAGTCAGGGAGGTCCCTTGGGGATAGATGCACTATCTCAAGAGTGGCCGGAAGAGTTATTATACGCTTTTCCTCCCTTACCTCTGATTCCACTAGTGCTCAGCAGAGTAGCACGGGGCCGTCACAGAGTGTTACTTGTGGCTCCGAGATGGCCAAAGAAACCTTGGTTTCCGGCTCTTGTGCGTTTGGTCCAGGGTCACCCCTTACCATTACCAAGGAGGGCCGATCTCCTCTCTCAAGCGGAGGGCCAAATCTGGCACCAGAGTCCAGAGAAGCTACAGCTTTGGGTATGGCCTCTACTCAGTCCCTCTCTAAAGACTTAGATGAAGCTGTATTGAGGACTATACATAGTTCTAAGGCACCCTCTACGTGGAGTAACTACTCTAGCAAGTGGAGAGTATTCTCAACATGGTGTCAAGACCAACGACTAGAAAAGTCTACATTGCAGCTATCTCCCACTTTCATGTCTTAGTAGACGGTGTAAGTGTTGGCAAACACCCTTTAGTGTTTCAATTCCTTAAGGGTGCACACCGTTTACACCCAAGACGAGTTATGAGGTCTCCTGCTTGGGACCTTTCTATTGTTCTACACTCACTGACGGAAGTACCTTTTGAACCATTGGAACAGGCCGATCTCAAATTCTTGACATGGAAGACAGTCTTTCTCCCGGCGATATGTTCGGCCAAAAGAGTTGGTGAATTGCACTCTTTATCAGTTAGTGAAGACTGCCTGAGATGGAAGGCAGAACAAACAGGGGTTTTTCTCTGGCCAAACCCGTCATTCCTACCCAAGGTCCTTAGACCTAGTACAATAAATCAGGTGATTGAACTTGATGCTTTTCGTCCAGATCCCCTTTGTTCAGGGGCGGGATTGGATAACTCTTATCTATGTCCGATTAGACATTCACACATTCATTGCGTCAGTCACACACGCAACTATTCATATGTTTTGACAAGAAGTGTGTAGGCAAACCTGTGTCTAAACAGCGATTGTCTCATTGGATAGTGGATACAATTTCACAGGCATATTCCAATCAAAATCTACCCATCCCTGTTGATCTTGTTGCTCATTCTACCAGGAGTATGGCTACTTCCTGGGTGGCACTTAAGGGGGTAGCACTTTCAGACATTTGTGCTGCAGCTTCTTGGAGCTCTCCATGCACGTTTACTAGATTTTATAGGATTAATGTGACAAATCCGAATTCTTTTGGGTCCACTGTTCTATCTGTGGTCAGGTGTACAGGAAAAGGGAAAGATATTAGTCCCTCGTGACCCTGGTGGTATAAGTCATCCAAGGTAAGACCGTGGTGACGGTCTGAGTGAGGTCGAAATAGATCGTAAGTTATGTCCATAACTATGGATCTATGAGACCGAACGATGACCGTCACCATCCTTTGTCACTCGGGACGAACTGGGCGTTCCAGGCAAGAGGAAGTGGTTGGTTCACCTGGATGTTATATAGCCAACCCCTAGGGTCAGTCACCTGACATTGTTGTTATTAGGTCTCGAGGATAGGCGGAAGAATGGCGTCATTCAAGGTAAGACCGTGGTGACGGTCATCGTTCGGTCTCATAGATCCATAGTTATGGACATAACTTACGTTGTTGCGTTCGAATATGCCTACTTACCTACTATATAGTAGGCGAAAACAGTATGTGAAAGGAGTAGTATGTTCGAAACCTCAGTAATCATAAAAGAGTAGGCGAGAAGTTCCCGGATGGCCTACTGATTCCGCCCAGATTTTGAAGCACCCATCGTTGGATACTTTTCTGTCCCTGCCTTCCCATGAGGCCACAGGAAAGGATACGTCATTAGCGAATATGTCGGAGAAGGGAAACGCGGGTGTTTTCAAATGTGAGTATCACAAACCCAAATCACTGTTCCCTTGTGTTAAAATTGCATTTGTTGAAGTACTGTAGAGTAAACGGTTGAATAGTTGAAGGTGTAAAGACGACAGACAGTATAGTATAGTTGTGATTGTGCTGTAAAAACACGCTTTATTATGTAACTTATAGCTAACAAGGGATCTCCAGTAACACACATACGAGTCTCCAAAGTGGATTTACACACATTCTAAAACATATGCATCTTATAGAGTCTTACTAAATGTCAATTTAACATCTGACAGGAAAATCTTCAATAAGTATTGCAGATGAGCACATCACAACATGAAATAGACATCTAAGTAATGCATGTGTGCTGTTATGTAGAATTCAATGCTGGCAACACTGTTTACATTAGCTGAATGTAAATAAACAAATGTACATAAAGTAACTTAACATAAGTTATCTATTGTATTTGTCCATTAGTACATTAGTAGAGGAACATTTGTGTGGGATTTAAAGTGAGTTAATACATAAGTAACTAAAATGTAGTATTGAGCACATAAACACAGAGGTAACGTGAATCTTGTTTGGATGTTATAGGGACAGATGAGCTCACACGTGTGCTTATCCAGTGGAGAGTGTCTCATGAACCCCTCTTCACTGGAAAGCGGAATGCTGCCATCAAAGGCTTTGAGTGAGTATACCATACAAAATAATTGAATTTATTTCAGCACTTGAGTTATTACAGCACTTTTTGATTCTTGATCTCTCATCACTTGTTGCAGAGCTTCTGTGGTTGAGCCTTGCTCAAGGACACACTGGTGTGGAGATGGCTGAGGAGATCGAAGCAGAAACCTTCTGCTTTAGTCCACTACACCACAAAAGTGATAAAGCTACAATACAAATAGCATGTAATTGTAAAAATATTAAATTAAATATGGCACGAAATGGGATGCTGACAACATGAATTGTAAAAGGTTTAAAGTAGTCATGCTGATGGAGAGCAGGCACACGGATGTTTGGAGCAGACATCAGCAGTCAGATTGTCCCGCACATGTTCTCCACTCTTGCTTCAGGGTTGTGGGGTCCAGGAGGGACAGGAGGGACATGATGGACGGCTAGGACAGGCGAAGGTGTTCATGATGGTCAACTGCTTCATCAATATAAAGCCGCAGAACTGACACAGCTGTGTGGAGATGGCAGCAGATGTGGGGTTCACCGGCTGTAAATTCATGATAGTTTGTTAGAACAATACATTTGAATAAAGCTTTGTTTCATGTGTTGTTGACTTTTATTAATTTATTGTGATGTTTATTTTTATTAATTCTTTTACTCATTAATTCATGTTTCCTATTGTTGTCAGTAAATAAAATATTTTAATAACTCATGCATTAATTCATTGCTTGACTGAAAATTGATATGTAGGCTATTCACAGTGGCTGCATTTGTTCTAGTGTGTATTCATGCATCGCTATGTCATATGACAAATTGTATTTTGCTTGTTTTACTAAAATGATATAATAATAAAAAAAAGTAATATAATTTAGTATTTGTCAGCATTTGTCATTATTATTGTAAGTGTTTTAGTGGGCTAGCAATGCAGTTCATTCTGGGGTAATCTTAATTTTGAATAGTGATACTTACATTTTTCGAGTATAAAATCAACAGTTTTCTCCAAAGGTGAGCTCCTCGATCAGCTGAAAGACGTCTCTGTGCAGACACTGAGGGAAACCGCACAGGTCGGGCTGTGGAGTTACTGATGCTTTGAGCTCTCACTGCACCTGTCACTCATATCTTTTATTTTATAATTACATGATTGTATCTTTAACAATCATAACGATAAAACAAAAAAAATATCATAGGTCTACATACATTACAAAGAAAAAAACAATAACAAGGTTAGACGTCTTTGAATAATTCATCATAATGGAATACAAATGTTATTTCATAAGCTTGAGGGATGAAACAGGAGTTAAATTTAAAAAGAAAAAGGAAAATATAAAAGATTTAGGCCAATTTTGCTTGTGGATGATTTTTTTTTTGCATATAAAATAAAGAAATTAACAACATATTCAAGAGATCACGATTTTGGGTTTTGATAAGGATAAAACTGGAATCACAAGATAAATGGGCAGCTGTTTCTTCAACAAGACCACACAATTAGCACGTTTAATCAATATTAAGATATGTATAGATCGATGAATTAAACCTGTCACTCATGTCTTTCAAGTTGTTGCTTGTGATAACGTCGTAGGTCACACGATAACGTCAACATGGCGCATAAAGTGCGGATCGCATTCATACTTAACGAGATCAGGCAATGTAGTACCTACTCTTTTAGAGCTCGTTAAGTAAGTACTTATTGAAAATGAGTACACTCAATGAGTATGCGGTTTCGAACGCAGCCACGGTCTCTCTGAACCGAACGAACAACAGCTGATATGAGCGCGTGTCTGTGAAACGACTCCGACATGAATGAGGGGAAAATCTGGCGAACCGTATTTATTTAATTACAAAAACATAGTAAGTGGATCATGGTTTCTGCACTGATGAAGACTGATTTATTGATTTTATAACTGTAGGCTAAAGATCGTTTGCATCACTGCATGTGTTTGGATGCTTTAGATGTAAAACTTTGGATTATGATGATTATGATTACCAGATTATGATGATATTTTATCTGACTGATGTTATAATTACTGACTTTATATATTTTCATGTGTAAAGTGTGTTTATCCAACCCGCAATAGACTTGACGCAATGACGTCATCGCGAAATGACGTCATTACGTTTGAGCGTAAAAGAAGCGGGGCCCAGAGGTGTTGTACCTCGTTTCCCTCCTTCTGGGAACAGTAGTTATATGCATAACTCAACGTTCCCATTCAGTCGGTCAACTTGGTACAACACATGACTATGGGACATATATTCACGCCCCGCCAAGTCGCTGAACTAAACGTAATAGACCAGCACCGCCACATAACCCTTTTCCGAGGGAAAGATGCATGGCCCCTATAAAAACCCCTGTGGTTTGCACAGCCTGAGTTACTGTTGCCGTAGTGGCAACTAGCGGGTACACCGGACAAATGTGCACAGTGATGCCCAGCTGGCATCCCACGAGAATATTAAACCAAGCCCCTGACATCTCCATGCCCTTGTAGAGTGCTCACACACCTCACCAGGCAGAACCAACTCCTTCCATGCTATAGAAATAGCCTTGTACAATCCAATGTGAAAGACATCGCTCAGATAGCGGCTTCCCACTGGCTGAGTTGGAAAACATGACAAAAGGCTGGTCAGGCGAGTGCATAGCCTGCAACTGCCGAACGCACCTGCGTACGAATCGCAAATGGCGCAAAGCACAAAGCAAGTATCCTGTTTTTCTCTGAGTCAGAGATTTCATAGGGCAGACAGCTCGAACGAGAGCATACTCCCAACCTGACTTTAGGCATATACGCCGCATTTGGATGCAACACCACCAAGTGCAGCTTGGGTGCAAACTGCAAAGGGGATGCACCAATAGCGCATGAAGATAACCAACATGCTTTGCTGGTGCCAGTATCCATGACAAGGAATCATCCTTATATTCAAGGATTCTAAAGGCTTAAACGGAGGTTCACACCTAGCCTCCAGATCAACCATCAGGTCATGACCATTACAGTTTGTAACGAGCCTAAAAACGCTGACCTTAAAGCTCCAGGTATACTTTGGATGTCTGCGTTCTGCGCACCATTCGTGTGACGTAAAATCTCGTCAACAGGAGGGCCTTTGGTGCGCATGCCACAGCGTATGAGTGACTTGACCACTTGCGGACAAAGTTCACTCAGAAGCACGCATTCCGAACCCATCAACACTTAAGTCCAAAGTATTCCGTCAGCATGCAGCCCAATTGTTTTTGAGAATGCATGGAAGGTGCGCATACAACAGCGCATGTGCAAGAAAAACAGAAGCGACAGAAGAGTCACAACAATTATACTGCACATGTATTGAACTTGGTCATCCGCGCTCATTTGACTGCGTGTGTGACGCATCTGGATGCGGGAAATTAACCATACCCGGCCTTCCTGGCCAAAGGAGTATACCGTGACCAGCTCACACTCTCAACAGATGGAGTGGAACGCGAGAGTTCCCTGACAGTCCGTGAACTGTCCGTGTGACGTAATAATCACCATTAGGAGAGTCCGCAGATGGCCGCGCACACTGTCCGTGTGCAGCCCAATTTTTGGGACCGCGGACGGTGCACATAAAACAGCACATGTGCGAGTGACATGAATCATATAGCATGTTTCCTATGTACTACTGTACACTCAAAGCGCTTTACACTCATGTCAGGGGTCTCTCCTCAACCACCAGCAGTGTTCAGCATCCACTTGGATGATGCAAGGGCAGTCACAGTACAATGGCACCAGCGCGCTCACCACACACCAACTATAGGTGGAGAGGAGAGAGAGAGCACTTGAAAACCAAAGCACTCGAAAACCAAAAATGCACTAGATAGTGCACATGCGCCAAAAGCACCTTTCCACTGATGTGGGCAATGGAGTAGGCTATACTTTGAAAAACTCACACTCTCGACTGTGCCCGAAACGGAGCAAAAATCGTAGTATGCCAGGACCCTCTTAAGGAACCGAAAAATGCGCGCTTTAGCGCAGCACCATTAATGCCCTCATGAAAGCCGAAAACAGTCGCCCAATAAACTTCCAGCATGGAATGGGAGTGACTTTTCTTCGGAGAAGAAAACAGTATCAATCAGGCACTGACACAGTGATACAGATTTTCACCTGCACCAAACTTCAAACATGCGCTACTTCAACACAACACGGTGTGCTTCAGAAAGCAAGCGCCCTGTTTTGTTGCTATAGTCAGATTCTCCCTCTCTTAACATGTAGACCCTTAGAGACCACAGTTCCGGCCGAGGGTGCAGAATCTGCCTCCTGCATAGGGGAAGACACCATGGTGTGTGTCCTTAACAGCAATGCCCTGATGCTTGTGTACCATTTCTTTTTCTCTGGCCAGCAAGATGCCACCAAAATCAGTGATGGACCCTTCTGCATACAGCAGAATCCTGGGCTATACGTGTTGGGACATCCACCCCCTACGGGGCACTCCAGTCCATAATCAAGAAAACAGCGGGCGGCACATGTTTTCTGCAGATGCAAAAAGATACACATTTCTGCACCCGATCTGCACCACTATTCAAGAGTGCATAAGCCACCGCAGGTCTGCCTTGTATCAAGAGCATCCATGCCAATTGCAGCAGAGAGGGAGTACCTCCTTGCCTACATATATATGACCATTGTCATATTTTCCATTCTGAACAATGCTTGCCCTGCTGGGTCAAGTGTTTCAGCACCAGGAGAACTATTCCACATAAATGTATGTGAAGCTCTTACAGCGCTGTCAACCACTCTCCTCTTACAGAGTTTCTCGTCCATGTTGTGACGTTTGTCATCACTAATGAACATGCCGTAACCCTGCCCAGGGGAATTCCTTCTGTTAACAGATCTAGGACTCCCAGGGGACCATGGTCTGAACGCCCAACAGCGCTACTGAACCATGCTTAAATGTCACATGGCATATAGCAAGTTACCGAACGCCCAGCGCCGGAACTGCAAACACAAAGAGGAGAATCCAGCAGTACTACTGCTATCGGGGTCATGAGCCCCAGCAGTCTCAGCACTGCAAAAGTCCTCTGCCCTCTGTTCGGTTCTGAATCTATCCCCAGACCAAGATATAACAGACCGAAACATAACAGCCCCTTTTGAGATTATCTGAAAAATCCCAGAGCTCGTAAAATGGAAAAACAAGTGCATGTGTTTTACAACACTGCGTGTTCCCTGCTGTCTGCAGCCAGGAGCACGTCATCCAAATAGGAGAACAATATTATGCTCTGATGGCACAGCAGAACCAACACCGCTTCTGCATATCTTTCAGATATGCGCAGTGCCATTAGGATCTATAGGCAATCCCATCAACGGAGACCTCAGAAATGTTTTCTGTGCTCCTGTTTGATTGTGGCAAGATGCATCGGGCAAAAACACACCGATGTAAGCCGATCCCGAGGATGCAGAGGGCAGAACAGGTGACATACTGCAATCATTTTTGAACTTGACACATTAACCACTCTAAAGTGTTTGTTCAACTGCTGCAAGTCTGGTATATATATTTTTTTTTTTTGGAGGAGGAGGAGGAGGAGGAATTTACTCTGAAAAATCTCTTTCTCCATTTTCCCTTGTGGCAAAACTTGAATTGCCATTTTGCTGAGGAGAGCACGGATTTCCCCTCTCAAACAATGAAGTTGCAATTACTCCGCCAAACCAGAGGGGGGCGCGAGAGAAACCGCAGCCGACAGCCCTACTGGAATCGTGCGAAGAAGCCATGGTGTTGTTAGTGCGCTTACGCGCCACCGTTCAAGGCAGACAGCGAGGAGGATTCTCAAGCATCACTTGTGGAATCCCGCGTCCTTCTGCAAACATCACTGTAAATTGCATAACACTGCATTATTCTCATCTGTCGGCATACGGCCAGACTGTGAGGTTAGAGGTTCCAGTGCAATCTGATTGTTTTAACAAATCAACACATGAGGTCTTGTATGCTCAACACACATTTTATTGACAACATACTTAAACTGAACCCGCTATTTTGCTGGGTTACTGCCCAATCTGGATAGATCGGCAGGCGAGTTTGCATCGCTGATTTTACAGGAATCAAACCCGCAAGCTTCTGTATCACGGCAGGACTATCGACAAACTTTGTTGCCGCTCTCCAACACAGATCAATTCAAGGGCTATCATTAGAGCATTCCTCGCCCGCTTCTAGCGAGACCGAATCACCCCGTGAACGCTACACCGACACTCCTCGGTCTATACCCGATCATCCCAACTCTCCGTGGCCTCCAAAACCGGCGATCACCGTATCTGGATCAGCACCTGAAGACAGGAGCGGGCCGTGTTCGACCACTGCCCCGCCAAGCGGAACGGCAGAGCTGCCGGTAGGGCACAACGTACACGCACTGGGGTTGGAGAGATCTAGTCCAGCCTAATTAGACAAAGACTGGGAAGATGCCTCAGCAGTCCCAAGTCCCGCTGACAGTCCATCCGTGAGCCCCATGACCGGCCTCGCCGCACCGCCTCGGCGGATGCGGGACCGATCCACGGGGCTCACGAGGCTGGCCGGCCTCATCGAACACGGCCAGCCGAGAGCGGAGCAGCCTGAGTGTCAGCTCTCATAATGCTCGCAAGCGGCTCCCTCGAGAGCCGCCCGAGCATGCTGAACACCCTACTTATGATTATACCATGAACACCCACATGCCATAGGACAGGGGAGATAACCTGTTCAGATATTTATCATGACAAAATTTATTAGCCATTTGTTAGTTGTACTAAACTCAAGCCAAAAACTTCTCTTTTATGTCTTTTCCATTAACAAGAGTCATCACTGTGGATTATCTTGTGAATGTGGCATAAGTTTGAACATTTTGTTTGAGAAAAACTTATTAGCCTTTCGTTAGCAAAGCTAAACTTGTTGCTAAATAAGCTTTCTCTTTTTGCCTTAATTTCGACAATAATCACCACCGTGGGCTTTTCTTGCGAAAATGTGGCGTGATGGTGTTCAAGCAGCACGGTGAAGAGCTGAAGAACAAGGGAAATGACGCATACGACTGCATTTATATGCTGTGGGTCGTGACCCCGCCCACGTCGTCATGCGTCATTGGCCTTTCAGGCGTGAATAAAGGTGTCTTCAGCAGATGGCGCTAGAGCGCGATATCCCATAGTCATGTGTTGTACCGAGTTGACCGACTGAATGGGAACCGGACTTCCCATCACTACTCTGTATATAGATTGTGTTAATCAAGCACACGGTGATTAGCATGCATATGTTGTGTATATTTAAATGATAGAAGAGAGTCATATTGATTGTTTAAAAAAAGTTTATTTGAATAAGATACTAATAATTGTGTTTGGCTTTGTTTTTCAAGGCCGGGTTTTTTTTGTTTTGGAGTATTTTTTTTCCCCTTTCCTTTGATCTAAATTCTCTGTTGAGAGTTCCTGAATTGCTGCTGAGGTTGTGTTCCGATTCCGAGATTTCTGTCCTGCTGTGGATTTCCCATCCCTGGTTGGACTGGCGAGCCATCCCATCGTCCCTGGAAACCTGTAGAAAGAGTTGTGAGAAACAAAGTTTCTGAGTGGGTAGGACAGAACTACACACATTGCATATTTTCCAATTTACCTGGATTTTCCTGAAGACAAGAATTCAAGTTTTTTTCTTCTTCATGGACTGAACTATCTTCATTTTGATGAACATTCTTATTTTTGCAATTGAGACAATTGTTTAATCTGAACTTGAAATATGGAGGTTGAGATTTATAAAAATTGACATTGGGAAATTTTGATTGTGTTTTTCTGGTATATGGTCATTTAATTGAAATACTGCATATTTCTGTCATTTAATCGTTTTATTTAATTTAATTTCTATAATTATTCTATCAACCAACAAAGATAGAAAATACACTTACCTTTTATTTAATTAATTGCAGTCCAGTAGTCTGAGTGATTTATTCAAGTGAGTTTATTATCACTGTAGATTTTGCTAGTTTTGCTTCAGCGAGTCGAGTCCATAGTTTGAAATTGTGAAATCTAGAACCTGAGCCACACGCTACAGATCACAGAAGATTTGTTTTCAAAGTGAAATGTAAAAGTGTTGTCGTGGCAAAATTTCAACTATCGCCGCATTACTGAATAAGAGACAAAACCTTGCCCAACTGTCTTTATAAAGATTTAATTTTTTTGCAAGAAATGAGTCACAGTCAAACAGCCATCTTCAATGTCTGCAGAGTGCACTACATAACAGCACTCAGCTTTTATCAGTTTCCCAAACAAAGTCACTCCTCCTGTATATTTCCACACATGACAAGAAAAGCAGCACTTGCTCAAATCCCCGAGTGTGCTGTTCATTTTAACTCTGATCCCTAATCCCTGTTCTCTATATTCTGTATATGACCTTTTACCTAGTAAGCTGGTTCTGTATGAATATATGCAAATCAATAAACATTTCATGCGCAATGTTTAAAGGTCCCATGGCATGGCATTTTTCTATTATTTTATAGTGTTTTCTGAGGTGTACTTATATTATTAGTATGATTTTTACATCATAAAATGTCATAATTTAGAAATAAAAGGCATTTTTTCTATACTGCTGTTTGCCCTGTGGCTGAATGCCCTGCTTCAAGAGGCGTGTCTGCTGTGAGACTTCAGTAAAAACGCCCACTGTTGTGATTGGCTGACATCTTTGCATTTTAAATGAGCGGTGGGGGCGTGGTTTAACGAGGCACGAGTCTGCCAGAGAGACGGATGGACCTGTGTTCACTTCTCATCAGTTCTCTCAGCATGTCTCAGTTCAGGGTGAACTGTTGTAGTTACTAGCATATACTTCAGGTTATTAGTTTATTTCTAGTCGGAGGGGCTGTCACTCATGTCAGAAAGTTAGTAACTTTAGTAAATTATGGATCAGCGCTGACTCGAGACGCGAACCGTTTAGAACGATTCAGTCCGATTTGGTGAACTGGTTCGGTTCACTAAAAAGAACCGATTCAAAAGAATGATTCGTTCGCGAACCGGACATCACGGAGATGAAGCGATTGCTAACAAAGTTATTTATAGTAACTACTGAGTTATGAGAGCGCTGTCAGTCAGCGCGAGTTTATTGTGTTTGTATCTGAGAGTTCTGAATAAACACGAGTCCCAGTCACACCGAGTCCTCTTCATCATTATTCTACCAACTTTGTAACACATGCAATGTACCATTACAGCGAGATGAACGAGTTAGTAAGTGTTGAGTATTGCATTATTTCTAGATATGTTCCAATCATATGAATAGCGTCATTGACGCGCATTGAGTAACGTTACACAGCGCAAACAAAGACACAACAGCTGTAATCGAATGTAACGTTAATCCAGTTTATTGTGGGGAAAGCTGGCTAGCCTAGCCGGATACCCTCACGCTTACCCCCCTTCTGCTTAATCTCACGCCGCGTTTGGCTCCTCCGCTGTGGGCCAGATGCAGTACTGGGGGTCGGGATGTTGGAGGCCGAGCTTCGGCGTGCGTGAAGTTTATCTCTAAAGATGTGACTGCTGATGTTAAACAGAAAAGACTGTATGCACATTTTAGAACAGATAGACGCGACAAGGACGTACAAAAACACTGACTCACAAGATAGAAAACATGAAAACACTGTTCTGTCGGGAGAGAGAGAAGCCGCTGCGTGTCCACAAATAATAAATAATAAGCTACACATAAGAAATCAATGATCACAGATCAGAAGGAACTGAAGAAAGACTTCTGTTTTCATTTGTACATCCAAACACTGAGAAACTGCCAGTGTTCACTCGTTCACAAGTAACGTTAATGATCTCGAGTGTTTGCATGGGCGTGCCAGATTCTCTGGGCGGAGGAAAGGGAGGAAACCGTTCCTGCTTGGACGTCAAACCAGGAGACTTCAGGATTGGCTCGTCTGGCCTGTCATTTTCTCAAAGGCAGAGAGAGACAGCCAGAACTCGGGTTTACACCGATCAACATTTCTATCCACTTGGGGACAATATTCAGGCTAGGGGAACTCATATTAATGTTGAAATACCTCATAAAATGAAAATTTCATGCCATGGGACCTTTAATGTATATAGCCATGATTCAATTTTCCCATAACAGTGTCTATTTAAGTGAGTTTGTTATTGTACCGTTTTGTTGTTGTGTTTTTCATTAGCCAATTATTCTTAATGATCCCACAATTCAAGCAACCTGTCCCTGAATAGGTGCTAATTCTAAACCAAAAGTAAAACGTGCAGGGCCAAACTTTCTTTCATTCACGACCTCAGTCATTCACCGTACTTGTCCACTGCCGTGTTTTCAGTTCTTACCTACGGAAGCTTAAATTCCATAGGAATTAATTGAGAACACTCGCTTTGCACCACTCTGTTATGAATGCTCGAGAAGCCGCATTTTACTTTGGGTTTGGAATTAGCTATTTAAAAGCCCTTACCGATGATACCGGTATTACCAGTAATGCAGATTAACCAGTAGAAAAATGTCCTCACGTCACATCCCTAGTTTCAGATAAGATTAATCTTATAGTCTAATAAATATAGTCTAATAAGCAACATTTAAGAATCTGACATTATTGCACTGGATGTTGTTGCAATATAGCTTGTTACCAAAGTTGCAAAATGTATGTCACACTACAAGTTACAATTGCACTATAAAACAAATGAAAAAGCAACATACCGTGGAACGGGATTTCAGCTCTGACATTAACTGCATTATGTGGGCTCTTGAATCTGTCTTATCAGGTCCACTCACACCAGATTCAGATATTGACAGCCAACGAGTTACTGCCTGTGTGTAATAAATGGTGTGGAAATATAAAATAATTTATTTAAAATGAGATCTTCTAGTGGTCTAATGAATTGAATGACTAGAAGAATTGTTAGCAATTGATGGCAACAACTAAAACCTAATAATAAAAAAAAATTAAATATGTTAATATGTTGTCTTCAGACCATCATATGCATATGTTGACCTCAGGTCATCACTGATTTATTCTGTTATGCGATGTTGTCTTCAGACCATCATATGCAAATGTTGACCTCAGGTCATCACTGATTTATTCTGTTATGCGATGTTGTCTTCTGTTTAACAGTTTTTATTGGTTTTTTCCTTGAATGTAGAATTTTCAACAGCACATAGTGAATCATAACATACAAAAATGTTATGGCTGTATAATACAAATGTTAACCAATATAAAAGATACCCCACCCAACCAACCATCCCAGTAGTCCCTTAAAATCCAGATTATCCCAAGAATGATTGTCCATTGAAGATCTTGTCCAACTAAGGAATGAAGAAAGAGCGTTTACAGTATAGCATATCCTTACAAAATAAGTGATTACCAGACCAGTAATGGAATGAGTGGAATACATAACTTATACTAATAATAATACTGAAAATGAGCTATCTAAATAAATATAGACTTCGACATTTAAAAAAGAAATAACTAAAGAAATAAACAGTAAATCAAATCAAATTAGGAAGAAGATTAAAATAAAAATAATAATAAATAAAAATAAATAAAAAAAAGGGAGAGGGGGGGGAACTGCCGCTAAACTCTGATGATAACATCTTAGTCATCCTTATTTAAAGGAGTTTGCAAGCTCTCGTAGTACTCTAAAAAGGGGGACCAGACCTTCCTAAATGATTGGATAGAGCCTCTAAGGGTATATCTGATCTTTTCAAGTTTTAGAAAATGCATTACATCTCTAATCCATCTTGTGAAACTAGGGGGTGCTTGTTCCTTCCATGAGAGCAGGATGAGACGCCTGGCAATCAAGGAAGTGAATGCTATAAGGGGACATTTTTTGGGGTGAATTTCAGGGATAAAACCAAAGAGGGCACTTACAGGGTTGGGGGTCATGTTTTTTTGAAGCATAATATTGTAGGCACCAAAAATTTTGGCCCAAAACGTGTTAAGTCTAGGGCATGACCAGAACATGTGTATACAGTCTGCTGGTTGGCCTTTACAGCGAGGGCATGAGGGGTCGACATTAGGAAAGATTTTCACCAGCCTGGTCTTAGTTAAGTGTACTCTTAAAACTATTTTAAGTTGTATCAAGTTGTGCCTGGCACAAGGGGAGGAAACATATATTGAGTCAAGCACAGCCTTCCAATAATCATCTGTAAGTTCCTTTCCGAGGTCATTCTCCCACAGACTCCTAATATCATGCAAAGAATGTGGGGAGATATTGCTTATACAGTTATAGAGAGTCGAGATTAGGCCTTTACGTGAAGGGGGTAACGAAAGAATGTGGTCGACTGTGTTGCTCGCTGGATAGTCTGGAAAGGAAGTTATATTTTTCTGGACAAAGTGTTTAATTTGGAGAAATCGAAAGAAGTGGGAAGTGGGTAAATCAAATAGTTGAGAGAGTTGGGTGAATGATCCAAACTTGCCATCAACATAGAGATTGGAGATAGAATTAATACCCTTAGAAGCCCAAGTTCCAAAGGTAGAGTCTGTGAGAGAAGGGGGAAAATTATAATTATTCTTTATGGGAGAGTGCACCGACAATGTTTGCAACTTAAAGTGTCTTCTGAATTGAGACCAAATTCTAATAGAGTGACAGACCACCGGGTTAGCACAGAATTGGCTTCGAGGGGGGGGGGAGATGGGGCACAAAGTATGGCGCCTAGATCAAATGAGCTGGAGGCACACTCCATCTGTAGCCAGACTTAATTCCCATTAGGGCTCTCCCCTCCCAACCAATGTAGCATTGTCTTTATATTACAAGCCCAATGAAAATAAATAAAATTGGGTAGAGCTAGACCAGCCAACTTTTTAGGTCTTTGGAGGGCGCTTCTTTTGATTCTGGGCGGTTTACCATTCCAGATAAAAGAGGATATATTACTCTCCAATGAATTGAAGAATGATTTTTTAATCAGGATGGGAATATTTTGGAAGAGGTACAGAAATTTTGGTAACATAATCATTTTGATAAGGTTAATACGCCCTGCTAGGGACAGCGGGAGATTCACCCATCTAGCCATGTCTTTTTTACATTTTTCAAACAAGATGTTAAAATTCTTAGTAAAGATGGAGGAGAAAGCAGGAGTAATCTCTACCCCGAGATATCTGAAGCCTTTATTGACAATTCTAAATGGGAAATGTGATGCCGGTATTAAAGTGGCTGCCTGATTAAGAGGAAACATCTCGCTTTTTTCGAAATTTATTTTATAGCCCGAGAGGTGTCCAAATTGAGTCAGAATATTGAGAATGGACGGAACAGAGCTCAGTGGGTCTGAGACATATAAAAGAATGTCGTCTGCATAAAGGGATAATTTGTGTGTGAGGCTCCAACGTTCTATGCCCCGGAAATCCCCAGATTGTCTAAGAGCAATGGCCAGTGGCTCAATGGCAATGGCGAAGAGTAAAGGAGACAGACTGCAGCCTTGACGAGTGCCTCTGCCTAGAGAAAAGTACTCTGATTGCTGTCCATTAGAAATTACTGTGGCAGTAGGGTGGGAATAGAGGAGTTTTATCCAGGAGATGAAGAAGTCTCCAAAGCCGAATTTCCTTAAGGTTGCAAACAGTCTCGCCATTCTACCCGATCGAACGCTTTTTCAGCATCAAGGGATATAACCATTTCCGGGGAGCGGGATGAGGGAGAATAAACAATATTAAAGAGTCTTCTAAAATTTGAACTGGAGTGCCTATTTAAGATGAAGCCTGTTTGGTCTGTTGCGATAATTTGTGGGATAACTGTCTCCAATCTAGCCGCCAGAATCTTGGATAGAATTTTATAATCCACATTCAGCAGAGAGATAGGGCGATAGGAGGAGCACTGAAGTGGATCTTTTCCCCCTTTTGGTAGTAAAATTATAGCGGCTTGTCGCAGAGTAGGAGGGAGCCGTCCAGAAGACAGAGATTCATTGAACATGGCTTGGAGCAGAGGGCATACCATAGGTGCAAATTTTTTGTAAAATTCGGAAGAATACCCATCAGGACCAGGTGTCTTATTGCCTTTCAAAGAATTGATAGCTTTTAGAATATCTGTCTTGGAGATCTCACCCTCCAGAGATGTTTTTTGTTCAGTTTGAATAGAGGGAAGGTGAAGGTTATCAAGGAATTGATTGGGCTGTGAGGGGTTACCATCACATTCAGAGCTGTATAGTTTACTGTAGTATTGTTTAAAGATGTTGTTAATTTCCAGGTAGTCTGTTACAATCTCCCCTGTTTGACTATAAATCTTGGGAATAAGGCGAGATGATTGGGCTTGGCGAGCTTGTTGGGCGAGTATCCTGCCAGCCTTGTCTCCTGATTCGTAAAATTTTTAACTCACCTTAGTGAGTAAATAAGTGGCTTTGTCTGTAGAAAGTAAATCATATTCTGTCTGTAATCGGAGTCTCTCTTTGAAAAGTGTTGGGGTTGGAGAGGAGGAATATGGATTATCAATCTCTGCAATAGCTCGCGAGATATCCTTAAATTTGGAGTCTCTTGCCTTTTTTGACCTGGAAGAATATTCAATTATTTGCCCACGTAGATAAGCCTTGAGAGTTTCCCAAAAGGTTGACTGGGAAACTTCTGGGGAGGTGTTAGTTTCAATAAAAAAGTTAATTTGGGAGGAAACATGATTTACAAATTGTTCGTCGGAAGTGAGGAGGGGATTAAGCCTCCAGTTGCGGGATGGCCTCAGACCGTTAGGAAGTGCTATGTGGAAAGAGACCGCACTATGATCTGAGATTGTATTGCTATGATAGGAGCAAGAGCTAACGCAACCCAGTAGTCTATCATCTAAAAGAAAGTAGTCGATGCGAGTGTAGGTGTGATGGACATTAGAGAAGAAGGAGAATACTTTTTGATTATTAAATTTAAATCTCCAGATGTCCGAGACACCATTATGAGATATAAAATCATTGATAACTTTCGCAGATTTAGTGAGGGGAAGGACCTTGTTTGATGATCTGTCTAGCACTGTGTTGAGTACACAGTTAAAGTCTCCCCCTATTATTAAATTATAGTTATTGTCACAGGGGATAGCGGAGAATAGTTTATTAAAAAAGTTGTAATCATCAAAGTTTGGAGCATACACGTTGATCAAAATGACCAGACTGGCGAAAAGCCGACCTGCTACAATAACAAATCTCCCATTTTTATCAGAAATCACTTCTTCAGCTTGAAAAGGGATGTCTTTATGCACAAGGATTGCTGTCCCTGTTGCCTTAAAGTTGAACTTGGAGTGGAACACTTGTCCAACCCAGCCTCTTTTAAGATAATTTACATGGTCATTCTTGAGATGGGTTTCCTGCAGAAAGGCTATGTCTGATTTTAATTGTTGTAGATAGGATGTTATTTTTTGCCTTTTCAACCCGGTATTCATCCCCTTGGTATTTAGAGAGACAAAGTGAATGGGCCGATTTTGGTTGTAATTAGTTTTAGATGCCATCATTCACTAAATTATGGGGGTGTAAATAGAATGCAGCGGCATAGGAAGGGAATGAAAAAAAAAAAAAAATGAAAAAAACTGAGAAAAAGGCATCTGGATGGGGACAGGGATCACGAAAAGAACTCAAAGCTACCAGCTTAGAGAACACCAAACTTACACTAGAACTCTGTTGCACAAAAGAAACAAAACAATTAAGACTATTACATATTATAATATGTTACTTGTGCAAAGACACTGTGTGTCAAATAAAAGAAATTGGAACAACTAATGCAGCCCTCAAAATAAGTGAATATTTATGTGTAATAGACAGAGCAGCTATAGCAAATGGAAAGAAATATTACAGGAGTAGAGTATCGAACAGGAACCATCATCATGTCCATCCGCCAGCGCTCTCCGGGCTAGCGTTTGCACCTGCGTGAATGCGCGCCGTGCGCGAGCGCACATGTACTGGGGCACACTCGAACGAGAACGGAGGAAGGCCGCAAGGAAGCGTGTCTAACTCAATAGATTAACGTTTAAAACGGAGAATGGCTGACTTCAGACTCGAACAACACGGGGCGGTGAAAACACAAAGCACCCCCGCAAAAAGACATCCGCTCTTGACTCGGAGTAACGTTAGTTGTATCAGCGTCAAGATTAATGTCTCATGAAATAGTGGAAGTAGGAGGAATACCTGACCGGTTGTTTAGAAGAAAAGCTGAAACTTCTACAGGGGAGGAAAAAGTTAATTTCTGTCTGTTTTTGTCTGTGACTTGAAGTTTGGCAGGAAAAAACATCCGATATCCAAATCCAGCGTTTCTCAGCTGCGACTTCACTGTGTAGTACGCTGCTCTTTTCTTGGAAACTTCTGCGCTGTAGTCGGGGAAAATGTGAATCTCAGAGCCGCGAAAGGAGAGAGGTCCAGACTCTCTGGCCAGTTTCAGGATGCGCTCTTTGTCCTGGTAACGGTGGATCCGTGCAATGAACGGGCGCGGCGGGTCGTCCTGTTTCCTGCGCGAGATGGCTACTCTATGCGCTCTGTCAACGGATGGAGGTGAAGAAAAAGCCTCTGCGCCAAAGATCTCAGCCAGGAATACCTCCATGAAAGTCGTTGGGTGCGAACCCTCAACTTTTTCAGGTAAGCCAGTAACACGGATATTGTTGCGCCTCGATCTATTTTCCGAATCGTCCGTCTTGAATTTGAGGGCCTCGTTTTCTCTAGACAGGGTCCTGCAGGTAGCTTCGAGGGTCAGTAGCCTGGATTCCATGTCGTTAAGTGACGTTTCCATGTGTTGGATGGTATGGTCGTGCCTATCAATCGTTGCACGGTCAGCAATTGTTGAACAGACAATTTGGCTATAATGCGGTCCTCCATTGAGTTGAGGAGTTTCTCCATGTCTGCCAGGGTTAGCGGCGCATTGTTAGGAGCATGCGGCTCATTTTGATTAGCTTGCATTCCGGCATCGTGGCTGTCCTCTGAAGAGCCTTCTGTGGGTTGGTTTTGCTTTTTGGTCGGCTTCCCCATCTTAAAAACGCTTTCACACAGGCTTGCTCAAGTTAATTGTAATAATAAAGTGTATAATAGTCGAATTTAGCAAGGATTTCGACAGAGCTCTCCCAGTTTGCGACCTACGCCGTCATCGCTCAAACCGGAAGTCCGATGTTGTCTTAAGACCATCATATGCATATGTTGACCTCAGGTCATCATATGCATATGTTGACCTCAGGTCATCACTGATTTATTCTGTTACGCGATGTTGTCTTCAGACCATCATATGCAAATGTTGACTTCAGGTCATCACTGATTTATTCCGTTACGCGATGTTGTCTTCAGACCATCATATGCAAATGTTGACCTCAGGTCATCACTGATTTATTCTGTTACGCAATGTTGTCTTCAGACCATCATATGCAAATGTTGACCTCAGGTCATCACTGATTTATTCTGTTACGCGATGTTGTCTTCAGACCATCATATGCATATGTTGACCTCAGGTCATCATATGCATATGTTGACCTCAGGTCATCATATGCATATGTTGACCTCAGGTCATCACTGATTTATTCTGTTACGCGATGTTGTCTTCAGACCATCATATGCATATGTTGACCTCAGGTCATCATATGCAAATGTTGACCTCAGGTCATCACTGATTTATTCTGTTACGCGATGTTGTCTTCAGACCATCATATGCATATGTTGACCTCAGGTCATCACTGATTTATTCTGTTACGCGATGTTGTCTTCAGACCATCATATGCATATGTTGACCTCAGGTCATCACTGATTTATTCTGTTACGCAATGTTGTCTTCAGACCATCATATGCAAATGTTGACCTCAGGTCATCATATGCAAATGTTGACCTCAGGTCATCACTGATTTATTCTGTTACGCGATGTTGTCTTCAGACCATCATATGCAAATGTTGACCTCAGGTCATCATATGCAAATGTTGACCTCAGGTCATCACTGATTTATTCTGTTACGCAATGTTGTCTTCAGACCATCATATGCAAATGTTGACCTCAGGTCATCATATGCAAATGTTGACCTCAGGTCATCACTGATTTATTCTGTTACGCGATGTTGTCTTCAGACCATCATATGCATATGTTGACCTCAGGTCATCACTGATTTATTCTGTTACGCAATGTTGTCTTCAGACCATCATATGCAAATGTTGACCTCAGGTCATCACTGATTTATTCTGTTACGCTATGTTGTCTTCAGACCATCATATGCATATGTTGACCTCAGGTCATCACTGATTTATTCTGTTACGCGATGTTGTCTTCAGACCATCATATGCATATGTTGACCTCAGGTCATCATATGCAAATGTTGACCTCAGGTCATCACTGATTTATTCTGTTACGCGATGTTGTCTTCAGACCATCATGTGCAAATGTTGACCTCAGGTCATCACTGATTTATTCTGTTACGCGATGTTGTCTTCAGACCATCATATGCAAATGTTGACCTCAGGTCATCACTGATTTATTCTGTTACGCGATGTTGTCTTCAGACCATCATATGCATATGTTGACCTCAGGCCATCACTGATTTATTCTGTTACGCAATGTTGTCTTCAGACCATCATATGCAAATGTTGACCTCAGGTCATCATATGCAAATGTTGACCTCAGGTCATCACTGATTTATTCTGTTACGCGATGTTGTCTTCAGACCATCATATGCATATGTTGACCTCAGGTCATCACTGATTTATTCTGTTACGCAATGTTGTCTTCAGACCATCATATGCAAATGTTGACCTCAGGTCATCACTGATTTATTCTGTTACGCGATGTTGTCTTCAGACCATCATATGCATATGTTGACCTCAGGTCATCATATGCACATGTTGACCTCAGGTCATCACTGATTTATTCTGTTACGCGATGTTGTCTTCAGACCATCATATGCATATGTTGTCTTCAGGTCATCACTGATTTATTCTGTTACGCGATGTTGTCTTCAGACCATCATATGCATATGTTGACCTCAGGTCATCATATGCAAATGTTGACCTCAGGTCATCACTGATTTATTCTGTTACGCTATGTTGTCTTCAGACCATCATATGCATATGTTGACCTCAGGTCATCACTGATTTATTCTGTTACGCGATGTTGTCTTCAGACCATCATATGCATATGTTGACCTCAGGTCATCACTGATTTATTCTGTTACGCGATGTTGTCTTCAGACCATCATATGCAAATGTTGACCTCAGGTCATCATATGCAAATGTTGACCTCAGGTAATCACTGATTTATTCTGTTACACGATGTTGTCTTCAGACCATCGTATGCATATGTTGACCTCAGGTCATCATATGCATATGTTGACCTCAGGTCATCACTGATTTATTCTGTTACGCGATGTTGTCTTCAGACCATCATATGCATATGTTGTCTTCAGGTCATCACTGATTTATTCTGTTACGCGATGTTGTCTTCAGACCATCATATGCATATGTTGACCTCAGGTCATCATATGCAAATGTTGACCTCAGGTCATCACTGATTTATTCTGTTACGCGATGTTGTCTTCAGACCATCATATGCATATGTTGACCTCAAGTCATCACTGATTTATTCTGTTACGCGATGTTGTCTTCAGACCATCATATGCATATGTTGACCTCAGGTCATCACTGATTTATTCTGTTACGCGATGTTGTCTTCAGACCATCATATGCATATGTTGACCTCAGGTCATCACTGATTTATTCTATTACGCGATGTTGTCTTCAGACCATCATATGCATATGTTGACCTCAGGTCATCATATGCAAATGTTGACCTCAGGTCATCACTGATTTATTCTGTTACGCGATGTTGTCTTCAGACCATCATATGCAAATGTTGACCTCAGGTCATCACTGATTTATTCTGTTACGCGATGTTGTCTTCAGACCATCATATGCATATGTTGACCTCAGGTCATCATATGCAAATGTTGACCTCAGGTCATCACTGATTTATTCTGTTACGCGATGTTGTCTTCAGACCATCATATGCATATGTTGACCTCAGGTCATCATATGCAAATGTTGACCTCAGGTCATCACTGATTTATTCTGTTATGCGATATTGTCTTCAGACCATCATATGCATATGTTGACCTCAGGTCATCACTGATTTATTCTGTTACGCGATGTTGTCTTCAGACCATCATATGCATATGTTGACCTCAGGTCATCATATGCATATGTTGACCTCAGGTCATCACTGATTTATTCTGTTACGCGATGTTGTCTTCAGACCATCATATGCATATGTTGACCTCAGGTCATCATATGCATATGTTGACCTCAGGTCATCACTGATTTATTCTGTTACGCAATGTTGTCTTCAGACCATCATATGCAAATGTTGACCTCAGGTCATCATATGCAAATGTTGACCTCAGGTCATCACTGATTTATTCTGTTACGCGATGTTGTCTTCAGACCATCATATGCATATGTTGACCTCAGGTCATCACTGATTTATTCTGTTACGCGATGTTGTCTTCAGACCATCATATGCATATGTTGACCTCAGGTCATCACTGATTTATTCTGTTACGCGATGTTGTCTTCAGACCATCATATGCATATGTTGACCTCAGGTCATCATATGCATATGTTGACCTCAGGTCATCACTGATTTATTCTGTTACGCAATGTTGTCTTCAGACCATCATATGCAAATGTTGACCTCAGGTCATCATATGCAAATGTTGACCTCAGGTCATCACTGATTTATTCTGATACGCGATGTTGTCTTCAGACCATCATATGCATATGTTGACCTCAGGTCATCATATGCAAATGTTGACCTCAGGTCATCACTTATTTATTCTGTTACGCGATGTTGTCTTCAGACCATCATATGCATATATTGACCTCAGGTCATCATATGCAAATGTTGACCTCAGGTCATCACTGATTTATTCTGTTACGCGATGTTGTCTTCAGACCATCATATGCATATGTTGACCTCAGGTCATCATATGCATATGTTGACCTCAGGTCATCATATGCAAATGTTGACCTCAGGTCATCACTGATTTATTCTGTTACGTGATGTTGTCTTCAGACCATCATATGCATATGTTGACCTCAGGTCATCATATGCATATGTTGACCTCAGGTCATCATATGCATATGTTGACCTCAGGTCATCACTGATTTATTCTGTTACGCAATGTTGTCTTCAGACCATCATATGCAAATGTTGACCTCAGGTCATCACTGATTTATTCTGTTACGCGATGTTGTCTTCAGACCATCATATGCATATGTTGACCTCAGGTCATCTTATGCATATGTTGACCTCAGGTCATCATATGCAAATGTTGACCTCAGGTCATCATATGTATATATTGACCTCAGGTCATCACTTATTTATTCTGTTACGCAATGTTGTCTTCAGACCATCATATGCAAATGTTGACCTCAGGTCATCATATGCATATGTTGACCTCAGGTCATCACTGATTTATTCTGTTACGCAATGTTGTCTTCAGACCATCATATGCAAATGTTGACCTCAGGTCATCACTGATTTATTCTGTTACGCGATGTTGTCTTCAGACCATCATATGCATATGTTGACCTCAGGTCATCATATGCATATGTTGACCTCAGGTCATCATATGCAAATGTTGACCTCAGGTCATCATATGCATATGTTGACCTCAGGTCATCACTGATTTATTCTGTTACGCAATGTTGTCTTCAGACCATCATATGCAAATGTTGACCTCAGGTCATCACTGATTTATTCTGTTACGCGATGTTGTCTTCAGACCATCATATGCATATGTTGACCTCAGGTCATCATATGCATATGTTGACCTCAGGTCATCATATGCAAATGTTGACCTCAGGTCATCATATGCAAATGTTGACCTCAGGTCATCATATGCATATGTTGACCTCAGGTCATCACTGATTTATTCTGTTACGCAATGTTGTCTTCAGACCATCATATGCAAATGTTGACCTCAGGTCATCACTGATTTATTCTGTTACGCGATGTTGTCTTCAGACCATCATATGTATATGTTGACCTCAGGTCATCATATGCATATGTTGACCTCAGGTCATCACTGATTTATTCTGTTACGCGATGTTGTCTTCAGACCATCATATGTATATGTTGACCTCAGGTCATCATATGCATATGTTGACCTCAGGTCATCACTGATTTATTCTGTTACGCAATGTTGTCTTCAGACCATCATATGCAAATGTTGACCTCAGGTCATCACTGATTTATTCTGTTACGCGATGTTGTCTTCAGACCATCATATGCATATGTTGACCTCAGGTCATCACTGATTTATTCTGTTACGCAATGTTGTCTTCAGACCATCATATGCAAATGTTGACCTCAGGTCATCACTGATTTATTCTGTTACGCGATGTTGTCTTCAGACCATCATATGCATATGTTGACCTCAGGTCATCACTGATTTATTCTGTTACGCGATGTTGTCTTCAGACCATCATATGCATATGTTGACCTCAGGTCATCACTGATTTATTCTGTTACGTGATGTTCTCTTCAGACCATCATATGCATATGTTGACCTCAGGTCATCATATGCATATGTTGACCTCAGGTCATCACTGATTTATTCTGCTACGCGATGTGTTCTTCAGACTACAGGGTATGCAAATGTTGACCTCAGGTCATCACTGATTTATTCTGTTACGCGATGTTGTCTTCAGACCATCATATGCATATGTTGACCTCAGGTCATCATATGCAAATGTTGACCTCAGGTCATCACTGATTTATTCTGTTACGCGATGTTGTCTTCAGACCATTATATGCATATGTTGACCTCAGGTCATCATATGCAAATGTTGACCTCAGGTCATCATATGCAAATGTTGACCTCAGGTCATCACTGATTTATTCTGTTACGTGATGTTGTCTTCAGACCATCATATGCATATGTTGACCTCAGGTCATCATATGCATATGTTGGCCTCAGGTCATCATATGCATATGTTGACCTCAGGTCATCACTGATTTATTCTGTTACGCAATGTTGTCTTCAGACCATCATATGCAAATGTTGACCTCAGGTCATCACTGATTTAATCTGTTACGCGATGTTGTCTTCAGACCATCATATGCATATGTTGACCTCAGGTCATCACTGATTTATTCTGTTACGCAATGTTGTCTTCAGACCATCATATGCATATGTTGACCTCAGGTCATCACTGATTTATTCTGTTACGCAATGTTGTCTTCAGACCATCATATGCAAATGTTGACCTCAGGTCATCACTGATTTATTCTGTTACGCGATGTTGTCTTCAGACCATCATATGCAAATGTTGACCTCAGGTCATCATATGCAAATGTTGACCTCAGGTCATCACTGATTTATTCTGTTACGCGATGTTGTCTTCAGACCATCATATGCAAATGTTGACCTCAGGTCATCATATGCATATGATGACCTCAGGTCATCACTGATTTATTCTGTTACGCGATGTTGTCTTCAGACCATCATATGCAAATGTTGACCTCAGGTCATCATATGCATATGTTGACCTCAGGTCATCACTGATTTATTCTGTTAAGCGATGTTGTCTTCAGACCATCATATGCATATGTTGACCTCAGGTCATCACTGATTAAGTTGGCTTGGGAGAGCCAACTTACTGAAATCCTAATAAACTAGAATGGGGTAAACTGGGGCAAATCAAACTAGAATGGGGTAAACTGGGGCAAATCAAACTAGAATGGGGTAAACTGGGGCAAATCATACTAGAATGGGGTAAACTGGGGTAAATCAAACTAGAATGGGGTAAACTAGGGCAAATCAAACTAGAATGGGGTAAACTGGGGCAAATCAAACTAGAATGGGGTAAACTGGGTTAAATCAAACTAGAATGGGGTAAACTGGGGCAAATCAAACTAGAATGGGGTAAACTGGGGCAAATCATACTAGAATGGGGTAAACGGGTAAATTAAACTAGAATGGGGTAAACTGGGGTAAATCAAACTAGAATGGGGTAAACTGGGGCAAATCAAACTAGAATGGGATAAACTGGGGCAAATCAAACTAGAATGGGGTAAACTGGAGCAAATCATACTAGAATGGGGTAAACTGGGGCAAATCATACTAGAATGGGGTAAACTGGGGTAAATCAAACTAGAAGGGGGTAAACTGGGGTAAATCAAACTAGAATGGGGTAAAATGGGGTAAATCAAACTAGAATAGGGTAAACTGGGGTAAAACATACTAGAATGGGGTAAATAAAACTAGACTGGGGTAAATCATACTAGAATGGGGTAAACTGGGGTAAATCAAACTAGAATGAGTAAAGTTTGTAAACAAACTTTGAAGTTGGCTTGAGAAGTGAGTGAGTTTACAGACAGACACACATTCACTCACTCACTCACTCACTCACTCACTCACTCACTCACTCACTCACTCACTCACTCACTCACTCACTCACTCACTCACTCACACACACTCTCTCACACACACACACACACACACACACACACACACACACACACACACACACACACACACACACACACACACACACACACACACACACACACACACACACACACACACACACACACACACACACACACACACACACTCACTCACTCACTCACTCACTCACTCACTCACACACTTTATCACACACACACACACACACACACACACACACACACACACACACACACACACACACACACACACACTCACTCACACTCTCTCACACACACAAACACACAAACACACACACACACTCACTCACTCACTCACACACACACTCTCTCTCACACACACACACACACACACTCACTCACACACTCACTCACTCACTCACACACTCTCTCTCTCTCACACACACACACACACACACACACACACACACACACACACACACACACACACACACACACACACACACACACACTCACTCACTCACTCACTCACTCACTCACTCACTCTCTCTCTCTCACACACACACACACACACACACACACACACTCACATTCACACTTACTCACTCAAACACTCACTCGTTCTAGAATGATTTATCACAGTTTACCTCATTCTAGTTTGATTTACCCCATTCTCGTATGATTTACCCCATTCTAGTTTGATTTACCCCAATCTAGTTTGATTTACCCCAATCTAGTATGATTTACCCCATTCTAGTTTGATTTACCCCAATCTAGTATGATTTACCCCATTCTAGTTTGATTTACCCCATTCTAGTTTAATTTATCCCAATCTAGTATGATTTACCCCATTCTAGTTTGATTTACCCCAGTTAACCCCATTCTAGTATGATTTACCCCAGTCTAGTTTGATTTACCCCATTCTAGTATGATTTACCCCAGTTTACCCTATTCTAGTTTGATTTACCCCAGTTTACCCCATTCTAGTATGATTTACCCCAGTTTACCCCATTCTAGTTTGATTTGCCCCAGTTTACCCCATTCTAGTATGATTTTCCCCAGTTAACCCCATTCTAGTTTGATTTGCCCCAGTTTACCCCATTCTAGTATCATTTGCCCCAGTTTACCCCATTCTAGTTTGATTTGCCCCAGTTTACCCCATTCTAGTTTGATTTACCCCAGTTTATCCCATTCTAGTTTGATTTACCCCAGTTTATCCCATTCTAGTTTGATTTGCCCCAGTTTATCCCATTCTAGTATGATTTGCCCCAGTTTACCCCATTCTAGTTTGATTTGCTCCAGTTTACCCCATTCTAGTTTGATTTGCCCCAGTTTACCCCATTCTAGTTTGATTTGGCCCAGTTAACCCCATTCTAGTTTAATTTGCCCCAGTTTACCCCATTCTAGTTTGATTTGCCCCAGTTTACCCCATTCTAGTATGATTGACCCCAGTTTACCCCATTCTAGTATGATTTGCCCCAGTTTACCCCATTCTAGTTTGATTTGCCCCAGTTTACCCCATTCTATTTTGATTTGCCCCGGTTTACCCCATTCTAGTATGATTTGCCCCAGTTTACCCCATTCTAGTTTGATTTACCCCAGTTTACCCCATTCTAGTATGATTTGCCCCAGTTTGCCCCAGTTTACCCCATTCTAGTATGATTTGCCCCAGTTTACCCCATTCTAGTTTGATTTGCCCCAGTTTACCCCATTCTAGTTTGATTTGCCCCAGTTTACCCCATTCTAGTTTGATTTGCTCCAGTTTACCCCATTCTAGTACGATTTACCCCAGTTTACCCCATTCTAGTTTGATTTGCCCCAGTTTACCCCATTCTAGTATGATTTGCCCCAGTTTACCCCATTCTAGTATGATTGACCCCAGTTTACCCCATTCTAGTATGATTTGCCCCAGTTTACCCCATTCTAGTTTGATTTGCCCCAGTTTACCCCATTCTAGTATGATTTACCCCAGTTTACCTTTGATTTATTCTGTTACACGATGTTGTCTTCAGACCATCATATGCAAATGTTGACCTCAGGTCATCATATGCAAATGTTGACCTCAGGTCATCACTGATTTATTCTGTTACGCGATGTTGTCTTCAGACCATCATATGCATATGTTGACCTCAGGTCATCATATGCATATGTTGACCTCAGGTCATCACTAATTTATTCTGTTACGCAATGTTGTCTTCAGACCATCATATGCCAATATTGACCTCAGGTCATCATATGCAAATGTTGACCTCAGGTCATCATATGCAAATGTTGACCTCAGGTCATCACTGATTTATTCTGTTACGCAATGTTGTCTTCAGACCATCATATGCATATGTTGACCTCAGGTCATCACTGATTTATTCTGTTTCGCGATGTTGTCTTCAGACCATCATATGCAAATGTTGACCTCAGGTCATCATATGCAAATGTTGACCTCAGGTCATCACTGATTTATTCTGTTACGCGATGTTGTCTTCAGACCATCATATGCAAATGTTGACCTCAGGTCATCACTGATTTATTCTGTTACGCAATGTTGTCTTCAGACCATCATATGCAAATGTTGACCTCAGGTCATCACTGATTTATTCTGTTACGCGATGTTGTCTTCAGACCATCATATGCAAATGTTGACCTCAGGTCATCATATGCAAATGTTGACCTCAGGTCATCACTGATTTATTCTGTTACGCGATGTTGTCTTCAGACCATCATATGCAAATGTTGACCTCAGGTCATCATATGCATATGATGACCTCAGGTCATCACTGATTTATTCTGTTACGCGATGTTGTCTTCAGACCATCATATGCAAATGTTGACCTCAGGTCATCATATGCAAATGTTGACCTCAGGTCATCACTGATTTATTCTGTTACGCGATGTTGTCTTCAGACCATCATATGCATATGTTGACCTCAGGTCTTCATATGCAAATGTTGACCTCAGGTCATCATATGCATATGTTGACCTCAGGTCATCACTGATTTATTCTGTTATGCGATGTTGTCTTCAGACCATCATATGCAAATGTTGACCTCAGGTCATCATATGCAAATGTTGACCTCAGGTCATCACTGATTTATTCTGTTACGCAATGTTGTCTTCAGACCATCATATGCAAATGTTGACCTCAGGTCATCATATGCAAATGTTGACCTCAGGTCATCACTGATTTATTCTGTTACGCGATGTTGTCTTCAGATCATCATATTGAAGGGTCAAGGGTCAAGCCAAACATCACTTGTCTCTTCATCAGACACATATCCTTCAAGAATGATTTTATGTTCAATATTAAAATAAGAATTAATGATAATCAAGTTATAACAGTGTCCTACATTTGATAAATCAGTTCTCTATATTCAAGGAGTTATTTAGGATATTGTAGTGTTTTAGTTGCTCTGTGCTTTTGAATCCAGACTTTGATATACTTTTCTTTCTTACTAAATAGAATAAATTCACTTCTGAACTAGAGTTAGTATCAGCATGTTTTGGAGAAGTGCTTTGTTGATAGTTAGTTAAGATGCTCCCGACCTTGATGGAAACTGTTATTCTGTGAAGCTTTGTGTGTGCGTCTCATGATTCTGTGCAGATCCAGTATTGGAGATGGTCCTTTCGGCAGACGATTCTAGACTTGGAGGCGTCTTTTCTATGACCTCCGAGGTCGCTAGGGACTAATCTGGGCCTGGGCGACATCAAGTCTACGCATTTTTAGTGATATATGCTCCTATCTGTCTACGTGTGGAAAGTTGCTTACATTGCATGTTGTTAGAACGAATCAGAATCATTCCACATGGCAGTAATGACGTGTCTAGACCTTGAAAACCGTATAACTGTTCAGAAAATTGTATGTACGTTAGACGGAGGCGGGGAGACTGTTAGAGGGAGTGCGGCCTACAAACTCCTCTTGAGCTGGCTTCTGCTGATGAAACTGCAAACTATTCTTCAGTAAAATTTTCTTTAATTAATCTGACTCCTGACTCCTGGTCTTCATTTTTTCACTACTGGTCCTGGGTCCTAAGCTGTTACCCCAACAGTTTATGGTGGAGATTTGGCGAGCAATCATTCCTTGGTACACCTCTGGCAAACAAGTAGATAAGGTAGTATATTTTTATTATTAGACTTGTCTGACTGGAAGAGACTGGGTTAGGGGAACGGGAGAGCTTTATTTCAATGGGAAATAGGGAATAATTAACTAAAGGATTGTGTTTCGGCTTCTCTGAGTAAGTCGAGAGCTTTTTGAGAAACACACAAGGGGTATAAGAAGTCGCTCCAGTAGGCCAATAATTTGGAAACGGGGTGCAACGTAGGCATGCTTAAAGGGGAGAGAGCTGATTAAGGGCTAAGGTAAGGATACCACTCCTAAAAGGGGCATGCGGCACTGGACAAAGGGGGCCAGTGCATCACCGCAAACCTTCTCCGTCTCTTCCAACTCAGATAGGGGATCCCCGAATTTAGGACAATATACAGTTAGGGATTAAGTTATTAGTTAAACAAAATAAAAATAGATTCAGGGTTGTTTGCCAGGGATGCATCAGGAACGATCCCGAGTAAAATGTAAGGTATGACCCAAATTGGAATGGACCAGTAAGTGACTTTTTCGTATAAGTGTAGTTTGCAGTTTCATCACGCAGAAGCCACAGCTGTGTTGGTTAAAGATCTTCGCCTCCATCTCTGCTGGTATAATTTCAGGTGAGTATGAACTTTGACTAAAAGGATGGCTAAAAATTTGAGTGACATAATCAGTCCAGATAAAGATTTTGAGACGAAAGACAGCAAACGCTGTAAGCAGCGCTGCTCTGAAGCCCTGACGTCAAAGAAATTTGAAAGAATTATTAAGTAAATGGGCAGCAAAAGTTTTAATTCTAATTGGAAAAGTTAATCAGAAACTTGACTGGCTAAAAGCTAAAAGACTGGAAAAATTTTAATTCCTAACTGTTTGTGAGATAAATTGGCAGAAATCACTGAAAATTATGTAGGATTTGGTCTGTGTAGTCTGAGTAAAAGGACTTGTTTTTAAAAGTTGTTTTTGAAAAGAAAAAGGAAAAAAGCAGATATAGTCACGGACACGGAGGGATTTTAAACAGAGGTACACAGATTGAAAATAAGGAAATAAGTAATAAGTTCAATAAATTGAAGTCTTAAGGAATTCCTTTTAAAAGGAAAGATCTATGATCATTTTAAAATAAATTATGGTTAAAAGAATAACGACGTAACTATATAATTAGAGACATAGAGGGTTTAAATGATAAAAATGTTAAAATGATTCGTGAAAAATTCTGATAAAGTTTATTTGACTGGATGTTGGTAAAAACACCGTAGGAGAATGGGTGTTAAAGGCTAAAAACCCTAGAAGCTGATGTTTTGGTTTCAAGAGATAAGCTCATGCAGAGCTGTAATGAAACAATTCGCTTATCTGAATCTGGCCCACTATGTCATTTCTGGTGCTGTGGCTAAAATTGGAAGTAACTCAGACTCAATTTAGATGTTTGAAGTTTAAATTTATTGTATGGGCAAAAGACAAATATAAAATTATGATCATTTGAAAACGTAATTTCTGGCAAAAGATAGAGTTAAAAGGATAATGTCTGATGTTTATTGGAAGATAAATGCAATCTCTAGCCAAGTCTTATGCTGTGTTAGAGTGACAAGTTAAAAGTTTATGAAAATGCAGTACCATTACTGAATGCATAGAAGTCTCTCTCTATTTCAAAACCAGCTCAAGGCTGATACCTGAGCCTGTGCCACAGATGATAGAAGATATTGATGAGTAAAAGCACATGGCATCACTTGAAAATAATAAGACATGTTTTAGGGAAAACAGTGTTTAAAAAGGTATGAGATGAATTTAACATTGAAGTTAAAGTCTTAGAAGACTGTTAAAAAGGTTAGAGAGAGAGAGAGAGAGAGAGAGAGAGAGAGAGAGAGAGAGAGAGAGAGAGAGAGAGAGAGAGAGAGAGAGAGACTGCTTGTGGAAGCAGGGATGGTGCAATTTGTTATCGCCCTGCTAAAGCTGAAACAAAACAAAGAAAATTATATCAGAACCAAAACAATCCAGCTGACTTTGGTTGAGACAAATTAATAATGAGCAGATGCAAAAACTGAGTTTAAATAATAATTTGAGTAAACACTAAAAGTAAAATTTGCGAATGAGCAATTAATGTTTAATGTGTGTGTGGGTGTGACTGCACTTTATGTTGTATGTGTTCCTAGAACTGTTCTGTCCTAATTGGGTGTCATTAACCTCTGGAATGAGTGTTTGACCATTACAGATGGGTTAAAGGTCCCATGGCATGGCATTTTTCTATTATTTTATAGTGTTTTCTGAGGTGTACTTATATTATTAGTATGATTTTTACATCATAAAATGTCATAATTTAGAAATAAAAGGCATTTTTTCTATACTGCTGTTTGCCCTGTGGCTGAATGCCCTGCTTCAAGAGGCGTGTCTGCTGTGAGACTTCAGTAAAAACGCCCACTGTTGTGATTGGCTGATATCTTTGCATTTTAAATGAGCGGAGGGGGCGTGGTTTAACGAGGCACGAGCAGGCACGAGTCTGCCAGAGAGACGGATGGACCTGAGTTCACTTCACATCAGTTCTCTCAGCATGTCTCAGTTCAGGGTGAACTGTTGTAGTTACTAGCATATACTTCAGGTTATTAGTTTATTTCTAGTCGGAGGGGCTGTCACTCATGTCAGAAAGTTAGTAACTTTAGTAAATTATGGATCAGCGCTGACTCGAGACGCGAACCGTTTAGAACGATTCAGTCCGATTTGGTGAACTGGTTCGGTTCACTAAAAAGAACCGATTCAAAAGAATGATTCGTTCGCGAACCGGACATCACGGAGACGAAGCGATTGCTAACAAAGTTATTTATAGTAACTACTGAGTTATGAGAGCGCTGTCAGTCAGCGCGAGTTTATTGTGTTTGTATCTGAGAGTTCAGAATAAACACGAGTCCCAGTCACACCGAGTCCTCTTCATCATTATTCTACCAACTTTGTAACACATGCAATGTACCATTACAGCGAGATGAACGAGTTAGTAAGTGTTGAGTATAGCATTATTTCTAGATATGTTCCAATTAGGGATGAAACGATTACCGGTTTCACGATAAACCACGATAAAATTTAGTGACGGTTAGTAATATCGTATAAAATTTTATTATCATTAAAACCGCGTGTGATTATCACGGTTGTGAAAATTCGCGGTAAATCTTGTCCAGTCAGCATCAGTCTGGCGCACCGCTGTTTTCTGAATGAGGAGAAATGGCAGAAAGCAGTGACAGCACTCGGGGGATTGTTCTGCCTTCTAAAAGGACCAAATCTGAGGCGTGGTCATATTTTGGCTTTTACAAAAGTCCTGAGGGAAACTTAATTTAAGATGGTCACCCTGTCTGCAAACATGCCAGAAGAAAGTCGCTGTAATAGGGTAAACACTTCAAAACTACGAACGCAAGGCAAGTGGACTTTGACCTCAATACCAAACCTACGTCTGGGAAATAATAACGTGAAGCGAACGAACAAATTCAGACAAGACTAGGGTGACATTTAAGGGATAATAATCAGGGTTTGACATTAACAACCGCCATTTGCGAGTGTAACGTTATTTCGGCTGCACACTAGCCACTCTGGCTGTTGAACTTATAATAGTCTTCTCAAAAGCCATCTGTTATAATCGCGTTGCGCATTATAAGCACTTACACGTGCTTCTATTGAGTTTATGAATGCAGTATCTCATAATCAGAGGCGTTCAGATTAGCGGAGTTTTGTTCAGAGCGCGCGCCGCTCTCACACGCTGAAATCTGCACTCAAAGCAGAGATTAACGTGTGTTGTACGCAGGAGATTCACTCATCATACAGTGGATGACTGCTTTTGTTCTATTTCAGCAGCGAAAATGGTTTAAAAAAAACACAGCAGAACCACAGCGCATCTGATATGACTGGCATAACGCTGGCGAATTTAGGGACCGTCTCTAAAGTTACACACAACATTGGTAACGTTATACACGTTTCAAACTTCAATAGCATTTGAAGAGAATGACAGTCATAAAAAGACTGTAAAGTGTTCATCTAGGTGTCAGGTATGATGCACACATTTTGATATTTAATAAAATAAACTGTCAAATCATATGGAAATATGGATATGCATTATTTCACTAGGATACTGTTTGGGCTCTAACACAAAATATGCTAGATTTAAATGTGTCTGATAGAACACTGATGAGAATATTGCTTGGGAATATATTTACAGTGATAATATTAGAGATTATATTTACGACAAATTATTATTATTTGTGTTATGCGTTGCTATTGATGACGGCCATTAAGGAAGGAAATCCCACAGAATCTAGCTTAAAAAAGTGCTTAGAGCTGCTTTAGTTATTTGTTGAATTTCAAATATAAAACTTGTTGAAATGTTTTAAGTGTGTGCATCTGTTCTTTTTGAACACTTTCATTTCGTTTGAACAAAACCGTGATAATATTGATAACCGTGATCATTTGGGTCACTATAATCGTGATGTTAAATTTCCATACCGTTTCATCCCTAGTTCCAATCATATGAATAGCGTCATTGACGCGCATTGAGTAACGTTACACAGCGCAAACAAAGACACAACAGCTGTAATCGAATGTAATCCAGTTTATTGTGGGGAAAGCTGGCTAGCCTAGCCGGATACCCTCACGCTTACCCTCCTTCTGCTTAATCTCACGCCGCGTTTGGTGCCTCCGCTGTGGGCCAGATTCAGTACTGGGGGTCGGGGATGTTGGAGGCCGAGCTTCGGCGTGTGTGAAGTTTATCTCTAAAGATGTGACTGCTGATGTTAAACAGAAAAGACTGTATGCACATTTTAGAACAGATAGACGCGACAAGGACGTACAAAAACACTGACTCACAAGATAGAAAACACGAAAACACTGTTCTGTCGGGAGATAGAGAAGCCGCTGCGTGTCCACAAATAATAAATAATAAGCTACACATAAGAAATTAATGATCACAGATCAGAAGGAACTGAAGAAAGACTTCTGTTTTCATTTGTACATCCAAACACTGAGAAACTGCCAGTGTTCACTCGTTCACAAGTAACGTTAATGATCTCGAGTGTTTGCATGGGCGTGCCAGATTCTCTGGGCGGGGGAAAGGGAGGAAACCGCTCCTGCTTGGATGTCAAACCAGGAGACTTCAGGATTGGCTCGTCTGGACTGTCATTTTCTCAAAGGCAGAGAAAGACAGCCAGAACTCGGTTTTACACCGATCAACATTTCTATCCACTTGGGGACAATATTCAGGCTAGGGGAACTCATATTAATGTTGAAATACCTCATAAAATGAAAATTTCATGCCATGGGACCTTTAAGGTAAACGACAACCTTTAGAGAGACTGATAATTTTGAAGGATTCTGGTGAAAAGATGATCCAGAACACGGGACGAGCTTTAAATGGATTGTTATCCAGCTCTGTCTGTTATGACGACTTTCGTCATTTATGATGTTGATTTGAATTACTCTCTGGATTAGTTAAAGTGGAATTGTAAAGTTAAAGATTGCCGTCCATCATGGGTTAAACCCCTTGTCTAAATTCAAATGAGGGCTTAAATTTAATAATGTCAAGTGATTAAAAATGGTAGGCGTAAATGTTATAGACTTGACGGCAGAGACAAAGTGACAAATTGGCTGAAGTCACTATCTAAATTATCCAGAGACCCCCTCAAAATTCTGAAAGGCCGGAGGGCGACCAAAGAGATAACTTCTAAAAATGAAAAGTTTTATTTTTACTTTATTTTAATTTTTTATGATATTTTGATTTATATAGAGAACCACAATTAATGTTAAAGAAGAAGTGACTTTAAGTCTTTCTGTGTGACTGTGATTGAGATAAGAGGAAAATAATATTTTGGTTTCTGCAGAGCAGGAGAGATAAGAAACAATAATGATCATATTGTGTGGCATCTTCAGATTGATAGAGGAATAATGAGAAATAGCCCAAAGATTAATGTTGTGAAATAGAATTTAGGAACACCCGTAAAGAGTTAATATAGATATAAATGAGTGATATTGATGAACAAATCATTCTAAAACAGCTTTAAAGAAATTGATGATGACTTATAGTCCAAATTTAAAGTAATATGGGAGATTATGAAATCTGTAAGTTCTTGGTAAAGTTATGACACGTTTGGGTGTAAGTGGCAAGATAAGGCTAGTGAGGATTTGATGAAGTATCACTGCCAAGTGACATGAATTAAGAGGTTTAATATTTTGGTCATTTGGAGCTTACACCTGAAGAGTTTTAATGAACAAGACATTGAGAATAAAATAAAAAATAAAAAAGGGTACTTTAAAGAAAACCCTGATGAATGATTTATAATGTTTTACTAATAACATGGTGATTAATAATTTGGTATTTGGTATGATAAAGATGAGTGAACAAACTTATTGAATGGAATACGAATTGATAATTAAGTCATTTTGATGAAAAGGTTTTAACATTAACTATTTTCTTTTTATGGATAAGTTCATCAACAGTTATGTGGGCTATGAGGGGAGAAAATGAGTCTGTTGGAAAAAGTAAATTTAGCAAAAGGGGTCTTGAGTAAAAATTAGGAACAAGTTTATGTTTTAAGTGGAAATAATGAGATGGATGATATGAATGTTTTCTTTTCTTTTCTAGTCTTTTGATGTGGTGCATGCTATATAAGACTGAATGCAATTGGATGGACTATTCTGTTGTTGTTTTTTTATTTTTTTTTATTTTTTATTTCAGGCCACTATTGAGTTTTATACCTGAAAAGGGCTGTTTTGAAATTAGGAACCAGCCTAAATTGGTAGACCATTAATACCCCCACATTGGCCTCAGTAGAAACTTAAAGGGTGGGTTCTAGAATCCACTGCCTCTCCAATATAACTGTATATATATCTTAATTAAATTTATAATCAAAGACTCAGTCAATATTTATCTTTCTATATTATTATCATGAATTGAATGATCCTCCCTAGGTATGATTTTGTTTCTTCCTTTATATTTTCTAAAGTTTGTATTTGCTCTCTGAGTGGTGACTGAGGGTCTGTCCTAGGCGTGTGTGATGTCTCACGAGAACACTCGTATCAGGAAAACTGTGTGATCAGGAACTATTATTCACCTGTCTCCATGTTTTTACTAATTTGAAATCAGACCCGGGGCTCTGCTGACTCTTGAATGCACTTTCCAAAAGGTTCCAGAGAATATCAGATCCTGTTGAGGGTCAAAGATCTTAAGCGATGACCAATGAGCATGAGGTGATTCCCCGATGACGGGTAAGCTTTCCTTTTGGCCAGCGAAGGACAACCTAAGCCAATGGGGGTCACCGCCATTGGGGCACCTCCAAGAAGGGGGGTGTTTTTATGTGAGGTGTGTATGAGAGGTGAGGCAGATGTCTGTGAGGCCAGCAGCATCACTGTGGGGAGGGGAAGCTGTGTTTCGTAGGGGCCAAGGTCAAGACTGGACACAGCAGCCCCTGCCCTAATATTGGCCCCTCTATACCGCTCACCAAATACCGCATAATTGAGAGCCAGGAAACACCTTAAAGATTGGCATTCAAGGGTCAGCTGAGATCATTCTGGTCATTTTAACCTTGCAAATTTCAGTCATGTGTTCAGATTTTAGAGGCATCACACACCTCTAACTTGATGGGAATGCAGCAACAGAGATTGCTCATTTAGCCCGGCTTCCAGAGATTAAATATGGATTTGTCTTTCATTTTATTTTATTTTATTCTATATTTCCTTTTACTGAAACCCTAAATAATTGTATGAATACTATTGTACTATATTGTCTGTTCCCCTCTCAATGAGAGAAAGCACGCTATCAGTATGTTGATCAGGAGTTTTGAGTTAAGAAGAACATTGGGGCCCTGTTTGTGAGTGGAAGGGGTAAAAGAGCCTCAAAACGGGGACTGGTCTTTTTAGTGGCCAGCATGTCCGTGATGAGGTGAAGAGACAATTGTGACCCTAAAGGGAAACATGCGTCACCACTTGACCTTCCGTAGTGACCTCACTTGTAGACCAGACGTGGCGGTATGGGACCCCCACATATGGTCTAAAAGGGGGGAATGAAGGGTCAAGGGTCAAGCCAAACATCACTTGTCTCTTCATCAGACACATATCCTTCAAGAATGATTTTATGTTCAATATTAAAATAAGAATTAATGATAATCAAGTTATAACAGTGTCCTACATTTGATAAATCAGTTCTCTATATTCAAGGAGTGATTTAGGATATTGTAGTGTTTTAGTTGCTCTGTGCTTTTGAATCCAGACTTTGATATACTTTTCTTTCTTACTAAATAGAATAAATTCACTTCTGAACTAGAGTTAGTATCAGCATGTTTTGGAGAAGTGCTTTGTTGATAGTTAGTTAAGATGCTCCCGACCTTGATGGAAACTGTTATTCTGTGAAGCTTTGTGTGTGCGTCTCATGATTCTGTGCAGATCCAGTATTGGAGATGGTCCTTTCGGCAGACGATTCTAGACTTGGA